>NC_086453.1:167144984-167824460 GCF_028390025.1 Pseudophryne corroboree | reverse complement strand
TGCCTTAAATTTTACAGGCTGTGTTTGAAAAATGACAGGAGCAGAGGTTGGTACATGATCTATCACAATTGTATATCTCTCTCCAGGCTTTGAAAAACCCCCAGAAATGGGGGTGGGTTCAGGAGTGGCCATGGGACATCACACATGACCGCTGCAAACAAAAAAATGGCCGCTCTGTACCTGCCTTTGCAGGCATCCATAATTCAGCAATACGATTGCAATTCAATTTTTTTCAATTGCTGTTGGCCATTTGCATACTCCAGCATGTGATTCTAGCCAGTTGCAGTTTTGCTAAAATAGCAAAACTGCAACTGAAGCTGAATCCGGTTCTATATACAGTGCACAGTTTGATCTGTTATAACACAGTCACATTCCAAGACTCTTTAGCTGAGGGGGCTGGAAAGGGGGCTTGTGAACTTGAATAGTAGTCAGCATTGACTGTCTCAAATTACTGTGAAATGAGAGGAGTAAGATTCTTTCTTTCTTGGTGCCCATTTGACAGCTGGAGCCTGACAGCTAGTGCCTCCACTGTCTCTGGCAGTTACTCCACTGTCATGATATCAGAATGAGGGAGCAGGGTCACTGGTAAAAAAAAGAGAAGAAGTGACCGCAGAGCATTGTTAGAATGTTCCAGATTGCTCTGTAGTGGCCTGCCACTGGTACTAGATGGAGGCAGAGCACACAGAGCAGCATAAGAAAGTTCTACTAAGCTATGCAGCAACTTGCCACCGGGAATAGGAAAAAGCTGATCACCTGAGTCATGCATGGTGCTATTCCAAACACCCTGCATGAGAAATACAGGTCCAAGCACTGCTAGCATACCCCTAGATACCAGTGACGTGTGGTGGGGTGAGGCAGGTGAGGCAGAGCCTTTCCTGTCATACTAACGTTTGTACCAGAGTTTTGACTGTATAAAGTATATAATAAACACAAAGAATATGATTGAAATATCTTCTTTGCATTATTCTAATAATTTTTATAGCCAAAACTCCGAAGTAAAAAGTATATGGCAGGTGAGGCAGTGCCTCACCTGTGTATCCTTTTCACACATCTCTAATCAAAACTCACCAGATTTCCAGGAGTTTATAATGCTGCCCAGTGTATAATGCCCAGATGTACCCTTTGGTTCATATATTGCATGTAAATCTGGCTCTGGGGTTAGCCAGTGCCTCTTGAGCCATGTAGCTCATCGCACGTCCCTGCTAGATACAGCACTGAAGATACCACCTATCACACATTGAAATAGTTTGCACACAGCACTACATGACACTATAGCAACCCTACCATACTTACCCCTCAACAAATACACCATCAACCCACTGAACACCTCTCTCATCTATTAGTTCAGTATGTAATACATTTTACCCACAGCATCAAAGACACCATCACTTGCCAACAAAAATAGCCTTCAAACTTTACAAACCCCTGATACTATACCACTGAAATCCCTTTCACCCATTGCTACTCACTGGCTACATATCAAAAACACTAAAACATTGTAACATCTGGCAAAAAATATACAAAAAGCAAAACTATAACATCTTTAAAAACGTTATTGCACATATTCAGATTTAGCAAGTAGTGTGACTGTACCCAGGGCAGTGGAGAGCCTGGCTGGGCCCAGGTTTTTTTTAGGGAGTATGGCCTAATCACAGGAGGAGAAAAGTACACAGAAAAAAATGGATTCTAAGCTCCTCCCTGGCCATACTGCTGCACACAACAGATTGTGCTGGGCTGAGGAGAAAAACTGCAGCTGCAGCTTCTGCCAGGTAAGGAGGGGTGGAAGACCTGGGCCCCCACTGTGCCCCTCCAGCAGACCTGGGCCGGGTGTTTAATACCCTCTTCCCCTTCTCTCAGTGTCACTGACTGTACCATGCTTATCATTGTACTTGAACTAAGTGCTACCTAGATCAGGGCAAAGAGGTGGACTTAATATTTGTAGACTTTGCTAAAGCTTTAGATACAGTACCTCACATGAGACTTATCTACAAATTAAGAGAACTTGGTTTAGGGAGCACACTATGCATAAATAGATGCATGGATAAAAGGGAGCAGCGAGTGGTGGTAAATGGAACTTTTTACTGAAGTACTAAGTGGTGTGCCACAAGGGTCTGTACTTGGACCACTTTTGTTCAACATTTTCATAAATAATCTAGTAGTAGGTCTAGAGAGCACAGTGTAAATTCTTGCAGACAATACCAAACTGTGTAAGGTTATAAATTCGGAGGGGGGTGCGGAGTCTTTTCAGAACGACTTATTTAATCTGGAAACTAGGGCGGCAAAATGGAGAATGAGGTTCAATATAGACAAATGTAAAGTAATGCACTTTGGTAGCAAGAACAATAATACTACCTACATACTAAATGGGGAAAAACTAGGGGATTCTGTACTAGAAAAACATTTAGGTGTTCACATAGATAACAAACTGAGCAGCAGTATCCAAAGTAGGATTGCAGCAAACAATGGCAAACAAGGTATAAGCATGCATAAAGCGGGGAATTGAAGCAAGGGATGAGAGTGTTATACTCCCATTATATAAATCACTAGTGAGGCCACACCTCAAATACTGTGCACAATTATGGGCACCACATTACAAAAAGGATATCGTTCGGAGACGGGTGACCAAATTGATTAAGGGGATGGAGATGCTAGAATATGAGGAAAGGCATGCTAGGCTCGTAATGTTTACATTGGAAAAAATGAGATTAAGAGGGGACATGATTAACATTTACAAATATAAAAGGGGTCAATACACAGACCTAGCAGAGGAATTGTTTTTGGCAAGATCATCACAAAGGACATGTGAACACCCGGATAGGTAAGAGGAGAGGAGATTTAACGCACAGAGATGGAAAGGTTTCTTCACAGTAGAAAGTTTGGGGTTTGGAACTGCACTGGACCTAGATTGAAATTATTGAATTTTTAATTAATCAGAAGTAAATTAGAGGTAAAGAATACTTGTGATTACCAACATATGGCTGCTGACTTCTCCGCAGAGTTTTATGCAGTAGCGCCTGGTTGGTGGTGCTCCCAAAAATTAGTTCAGAACAAACTATATTTTGTGGAGTTTTGCAGAAGAGCAGGAAGACTGTTTTGTCTATCTGGGGCACACTTTAAATATAATTATATCGTAAGTATATAGAATTAATTAAAACTCAACTTTTATTTTTACAGATGGAGCCACGCTAATTATGGCTCCATCTATGCCGTAGCACACCATGTGAGGCACGCCATCATGGCCGGGCTGAGACGCGCTTGCATCTGAGCCACTCATGCACACCATTTGCATATTATGTCCATGCACTCCTGTGGGCATGGCCAGGCACTGGATCGCCTAGTCACGCCGGGAGTGCACGTCTGTGATGGAGCCATGCTGGATGAGCATGGGTCCATCTGTATATGAAAAATAAACAGACTAGAAACATCAAAAAAGGGTTAAACACGTATTCAATGGATTATTTACTTTCACTTAGTTCAATAATTTAATGTCACCAAGGGCAAAGAGCTAATTTGGCAGTAAGTGTCAAGAAGAAATTTTTCAGAGTGAAATTTCTTTTTTTGGTGTTATACTGTTCTCTTTATTAAACTAATCTTTTAACAAGAGTGGTATATTCACATTAGGGGAGAACAGTAGTAAGGATGAGTTGCTGCAAACACCCAGAGAGTAGACCATTTGAATATACAAGTGAGTTGTTAATCTGTTGGTTTTATGGGTTACGCACATGCAGTAGTGCAAGTGCGACTTGGCACCTATGTTTTGGAAAGTAGTATTAGAAACCAGTCACTTCTGCTTTTGCCCATCTGTTGCAATCAAATGGGCAATGAGAGAGTGTTATGCACCAATAAAATCTGGTTTAGATGAAAGTAAAGGACACGTGTTTCGTGGTTAGACTTTTTCACAAGCTAACCCGATTGCAGTCACTGGCAGGGATAAATTGACATTAGGCATCCAATCAGGTTAAGATCCCAGTGTCATGTGGTATCAATCTCCAATCATACGTCTCCCATATTATGAATGGGAGACATATGTAATGATTCTAGATCCGAGCCCCTCTGTGATCACGTGAGCACTGCTTACTTACTCAGCATGATTATGTGATTCATACAGCCTATCACGCTGCTCTCATGTAAAGTATGTTTGTAAGAGGTGCGGCGGTGCGTGTGGTGGTGCCTGCTGCCATGCAGGTGTAGTTTTGGTACTCACCAGGCGCCGCTCTCTCTCTTCAGGTACCGGAACCTTCAACAGACCTGGCAATCTTCAATCGGATCCGGACACGGCGATTCCCTCTCGGAGCTGACCGACGAACGAGCTGAGGAGAAAATGGTCTACCTTAAGGAAGGTATCCACCCTTCTTCCACCGGAAGAGGGGATACCCCAGGGGTGACAGCGACCTTCACCGGTTGGGTGAAAGGTCATCACTGGCACAAAGCCTCAGCCACCCAGGTTTCACACACTCGCGCGTAGTGTGATGAAGGGGATTCTCACGTCCGTGAGCAATCCCTACTCCGGCGCTCGGGGACAGACAAGGGACAAACATGCACAGATGCTACTCACCATTACAAGTCTTGCACTCCGATCTTCTCCACTTACAGGTCCCTGTAAGGAGGTAAAGAGAAAACAGCCGTGCAGGGCCAGGAACTACCCTAGTGTGCGTCCGCTACACTAGCTACATAAACAGAGCCCTCAAACTAGCTCGTGTGGGTGGTGCAACACAACTATGCACAAACTTAAAACAAACAGACCCTTTGCCCTGCATGGTAACAACATACATCACAATATCGGATTACAAGTTCCCACGGTGCTGTACCTTTAAATCCCTACCTACCGCTGGAAGGGGGTGGGCGCCACACAGCCTGCCCACCGAAACACCTCAGGGTGGCCCGGGCCTAGTGCCCAGTGCCACCTTTATTCACCTTGGGGGGGGCACTTACTCACTGGGCCTAACGCCCCCTGACTGCGCACAGGCGGGAGGCCTGACTTCACCCACGGGCCTAGCGCCCGCCTAACTTGTCCCTCATTGGGTGACCTGGGCCTGGTCACCTTATGATACCCTAATTGGCCAAAATACACTAGGGCCTAATGCCCTCTAATGTCCCCACAGGCCTATTGCCTGGATTGCCGCTCGGGCCTAATGCCCGCCTACTGTGCCATTTAGGCGGCTTGGGCCTAACGCCCAAACCACCGACTATGATGATGACCCCCAAACTCCTATCTGCGCAACAGGCCTAGTGCCTGAATTGTGCCCCTGGGCCTAATGCCCGTCCCTGGTGGTATAGGGAGGAAAAGGGAGGGGGGTGAAAGTTGCCTCACTGAGGCCTCACCTGATCCAGGGATCTCCGGCGCCCTCTTCTGCCGCTGACCCGTCCTGGCCAGCAGCGCCGCCCCCACTCCGCAGCGTCCAGCCACCGCTGGACATCTTCCTCCTGCAGGCCGACGTCTCCTGGCCTCTTCAGCGGCCACCGGAGCTCCTCTTCACACGGCCGTCTTCTCCTCCTCGCGGAGTCTTCTTTCGCGCTCCTCTGCGCGCCCGACCTCTTCGGCTCCCGCCCGGCATCTTCGCCGCTCTTCGGCGCGGCCTCCTCTCTCCTCTGCTCCCGCCCGGAGTCTTCGCCGCTCTTCGGCGCGGCCTCCTCTCTCCTCTGCTCCTGCCCGGCGTCGGCATCTGACGTCAGACACCGGGGCGGGGACTATGAGGCGACGAGCGCCGATTGGCTCGCCACGCCCCTCTCTGATTGGCCGCCACTCCGGGAGCCGTGATTGGCTCCCGGAGGGCGCCAATATTTGAATGTCCCTGCAGCCTCCGGTCCGGTGCAGGGAAAAGGGTAATCCCTGCACCGGACACCCGCCGCTCCTGCACACAGACAGGCGCTAGGGACAGACAAGCTGTCCCAGCGCTGTCAGAGATGCCCTTCCGCAGGTGGAATGTGTCCTGTAAAACAGGACACATCTCCACATGTTGATGAGAGTTCAATGGGAATTGTACACTGTGCTGTCACTGCTACAAATTACCTGAACCAACCGCTGCATAATAAAATAAGAAAGTATGTGAGATCATGATTCCTGATTATGGATCATTTTTACATCTTGTGTTTATTGGATTATAATGAGCCCATTTGAAATATGTTAATAGTAAATATAGTAATATTAATTTGACAAAATAGTAAATTACAATTTTACATAATAGTAAATTAAATTTTTATTTTTTATGCAGCAGTATCTCTCTATATTATAAGAATAGCACTGATATATATTATAACATACTGCAATGCATGTAGCTTAATAGTAAGACATATATTATATTGTATTGCAATATATATGCATATGGTTTGCTGAATGTAAATGTATAATTAATAATCATATATCACAATAAAGGTGAATAAATTAATTTAATAATAGTAATACATATCGATAGAATGTTGCTGTGATATGATTATAGTGCATATATAGATAATAACCTATGTATGAATGGGGACTAAAATAAATATGTGTCATATATAAATGACAGAAAATCACATGATAAATGGGAAATGTGAATATATAAATACATAATAGGTTGTGAAAAATAATAATCGAGTATTAGTGTAAGTGTGAAAGTGAAGTGAAAAACAAATAAAATTTAACAACATGATAAAATACAAAACATGAAAAAAATGTGAATGAATAATCACTAGCTAGTATGATACAGTATAAAGATAAGTCAGAATGATAGTAAAAATAGATACTGTATTATATTGAAATTATGTAATACATTTATAATGCAATTTAATTATATAGACTTAGTTCCCTAACATATGTGGGAACAATCTATTAAAAAGTTATACAATTAACTGAGTTATCAATCCTATATAGAGACATACTGTACTGCTTGGAAATTAAGACCTTTTAGTTCATTACGATAATATAAAAGGTTATGATTCTTTCATGAAGTTGGGGGACCTGCATCCCACTCAAACTACCCACATTTTTAATTAATTCATAACATAAACGCATCAGGAATATATTAACATGATCTTTATCCAGTCAGTGGTATTTGAATTTATTTGTTATTTTTGTGGGTGCCAAAAATACAGTGTCAATAGGCATAGTTATGTAGATGTAATACTCAGTGGTACAGTGTTGATGAAAAGTTGATCATCACCTTATTACAGGGTAAATTCGGATCCATATTACACTTCAAAGAAAAGGGGCATAGCTATTCTGTTCATTGAGACCGAATGGGACTAAACTGTTCATCAGAAAAATTGTTTTGGTTTAAAATTTTAAGTTTCCTAGCCACATCTCCACCCTTAATTCCGGCATGGACATGTCTCATTCCGAAGGCAGTTAGTCCCTTCGAGTTCCCATCATAGTAATAAAGAAATAGTTAGCCACTGGGATTAACGTTCTAAATCTCAGTTTGTCTTGTCTGGCATTTTTTATACTTCCTATATGTTCAAGAAGTCTTGTCTTTGTTTTGTCTATGTAAACTTTATTGCAAGGACATGTAAGCAAGTAGACCACACCTATAGACTTGACGTCAATGTAGCTGTCAATATTGCTTTTTGTTGCCAAATTTGTCAGTAAAATTCTCTTTAGGTGTCATAAATTGGCAGGCTTTACACTGTCTGCATTGAAATGACCCCTTCTTATGATGGAGAGGTGGATTTAATGTTGGTAGGTGACTTTAAACTAATATATCCTTTAAATTGCGAGATCTTCTCCAACTGGCTTGCACTTTTGGGGGAGTATTTCTCTGAGGTCTATATCCGTTTGAAGCACCAACCAGTACTTCTGAAGGATCAATTTGATCTCCTGGCTTTTTTCATTGTACCTTTCAATAAATCTGATTGGTTCCTCCTTCTTCACCTTCTTCTTAGATACCAGTAAAGAATCCCTTGAGTAGGTTTGTACATCATGTTTAGCTGTTTTAATAATGTTGTTACTGTAACCTCTCTGTTTGAGTCGGTCACATAACTGTCGTTCTCTCTCCTGATATGTATATGTGTCTGAACAACTGCGTTTTACTCTCAGCATCTCTCCTTTGGCAACCCCCTTGATGGTTGCCAGCAGAAGGTGCAAGCTTTTAGCATGCAAGATGCTGTTTGTGGCAGTTTTTTTACGTAACATGTCTGTTGCTATTCGTCCCACTTCATCGATATTATTGGTCAGATCCACAAAATTGACTTCCACCTGACTGGTCTCTCCTGTCATTTTGAGATTAGAGTCATTGGTATTCAAGATACAGATGAATTCATCCAGCATAATTTTTTCTGCATCCCATAATAATAGGATATCATCGATGTATCCGAAATAAAGAAGGATATGTTATGTGTATTTGTATTGATGGTCACCGAAGACTGTCTCCTTTTCCCACCTACCCAGGTATAGGTTAGCATTTGTAGGGGCACAAGCTGTCCCCATTGCTGGCCCCTTACCTGTATGTAAATTTAACATCACAAGTACAATAATTCTTGGTAAGAATAAAATTAGCAATGTCAACAGGAAAGTGTTGAATTCCTCGTATAGGCCCATATTGAGGAAATAGTTAACTGCATCCAACCCTCTTCGATGGTCAATACTAGTATAGAGACTCTCTACATCATACATAGCTAATCAAGTACCTGGATTCTCTGTGAGTCCCTGCAGTTCGGTCAGGACATCCATCATGTCTCTAGTGTATGAGGGTAGGGCTAATACATGATGGCGAAGAAATTGATCTATGTATACAGTATACTTGCTTTTTCAGTCAAACACCATACCCCTGAGACAATGGGTCTTCCTGGTGAAATTTTTTTGTTCTTGTGGATTTTCGGAAGTAAGTATAATGTTGGAATTACTGGGTTGTCTGTTTTGAGAAAATCACAGTCTTTTTTTTTATAATGATTCCATTCTCAAAAGCTCTCAATATAATCCCACCATTTGATTCCTGAAAATCCTCAGTGGGGTTAAATGTCAGCTGTTTATAACATGATTTATCTTTCAGTTGTTTATTGATTTCATCCACATACATTCCTCTGGGCTACAGAACGGGATCAGTACGTAATCCCGCTGGACGGGATCCCGGCGGTCGAAATACAGACGCCGGAATCCCGACCACACAATCCCGACAGGGGTGGTGAGCGGAACGCAGCCCCTTGTGGGCTCGCTTCGCTCGCCACGCTGCGGGCACACTATTATATTCTCCCTGTATGGGTGTCGTGGAAGGTTTTACAATTACATCTTTCCACTTGGATATTTGTTGGAGAGCATGTCTTTCCTCTTCTGTAAGATTATCACCTAGTATCTTGTGTTGTGATTGATATGTTGCTAAGCCATCAAGATTGTGAGACACTAATTCTAGAAATGTCTTCACTACTGGACAAATTGAAAAGTCAAGATAGAATGTTGATTTATTTTTGTACTATTAAAAGGTTTCAGGATCTGGTTATGATCCTCTTCGCCACATTCTAAATCGGTCAGCATATCGACCATCCTCTGGTCTTCTGGAGTGAGGGATGATATTAAATTAAGTTCCTCATCCTGCTGATTTTGTTTAAGCATTCTTTGTTGATTATGAAAGTATTTTTAAAGGAGGATTTTGCGAGTAAATCAATATAGAACTTTTTCACACTCAAATCTATCTAACTTTTGCACAGGGGAGAATGAGAGTCCTTTGGAGAGTAAGGAGACTTGTTGGGGAGTAAGTGTCTTATTTGTCAGATTAATTATTCTCAAATTATCCTCCATCACTTCCCTTATTTTCTCTGTTCTCGTGGTTCATCTTGCCAACCACAATTGTCTCTTTTTCTCCTTTCTGCCCTTCCCCCTCCTGACCTCTCTGGGAGTTTTGTCTAAAAAATTCCTACAGTCATTGGATGATGAGGTTTGGGGCCCTTGTCCCTCTGAAGAATCCACATCAGATGTCATACAGTTAGTTGTATTCTGATTACTATTATATGGTGGGTAGGTCCTACATTTATGTACATTGTTTTGTGCAAAATCAGTCTTATCCCTGTGGAACTTTCTCCGTATCCTCTATACAATGATTTCCTCGAATTCTTCAATTTCTTTCTTAAATTTGTTATAAATTGTTTGAAATTTATCAAGGGACTCAAATTTCTTTAATCTCTTTCCCAAAGTGCTAATCTCTTGTGCATATTGACTCAATAAGATTTCATCATGTTTAATCAAAAATGTTATTAGATCTCTAGAGCACTACGTAAGGGTCTTCTCCCATTCGTTTTTCAAATCTGTATTGGGCAATTCATATGTAGGAAATATCTTAGGTCGGAGAATGCTTGGTGTAATATTATGGCCAATATAGTTATCAAACGTTGTTTTATTCCACCATGTTTTACTTTGTCGCATTAAAGTTTGTTTTAATGTAAAGAGGTCATCTGACTAGTCTCTTTTGAATGGATCTCCCATCTCAGTACCAATACCAGACATCAAATCTAAGCTATTTTTAAATTTCTCCCATCTCTTATTAAGATCTTTTGTTAGGTTAAAAGATGTCATATTGCTAGAGACTTGCAATAGAGTTATAAAAATAATATTGCAATATGCGTTTATATAGTTATATGTTAGGTAATTATATACTGATGTTACTGTGCTAGAGATGAGGAAATCTGGATTGCCAGCCATTCAAATCCAGTCATATAAACGGAAGGGGAAAATGGGGATAAATCTCTGCACCAGTATAGTAAACTCAGTAAATTAACAAATACCCCTACCTATATTCATCAGAAGGGACTTATATCCATCTTTAGAGAATCCCGGGGGTGCTTTCAGAGACAAGATATACGGACATAGAGAAACCAAAGAGGAAAGAATGTCTCTTTGTTTGGCGCACAAAGGGATAATTTATCAAAATATAACTTTTATATATGCCCAATCTTATCTGATCTTGGAGGCTAAGCAGTGTTGGGCCTGGTTAGTACTTATATGGGAAACCACTTGGGAATACCAGGTGCTGTAGATATTTTTATGCTACCAACACCATTCTCTTGATGCATTCTATTTTTAAACGTATTTATTTATGTACCAGTAGTTAGAAGTAGAAGAGATCTAACAGAAATCACCAGCTCACCTATAGCCACACCACAGTGGATATGCCCATCTTTCCTGATCTTGAAAGATGTGCTGTATGAAATATGTGTTGAATCTATCTCTGTGGCATGTCTGTGTAAATGCATATGTTACCATATATTGCTGTGCTCGCTGCGCGTATTTGCAAGTATAGCGACTCATAATGTGTGGAGTCTGTATGTTCTCTCTGTGTAATATTTTTTACTTCGACAGTCCACCCTTTGACAGTAAACAATAACTGCCATTCTTAACTAATAAACTAAAAAAATATTACCTATACAATATATACAAAAGCTTGGATGATCAGGGGAGAGTTTTAGGTGGGAAATGTATAGCCTAGTGGGATAGTAAAAAGCATGTATGTATGAATCAATGTCCGAGGTTCATGTATCATTGTGCCGTATATGTTCTAAGTAAGCTTCGAGGTATTGCGAAGTATACATTAAATCCTTCTCATCCCATATTAAGGGTCTGTAAATGGGCAAACAAACACTACTGAGCTCCTTTTGGGCAAAAGCTTTTGACCCTCGCCTCTTCGGCTTCTAATACCAACAAATCGGGAGCACATTTAGTTGATGATACATGGAGGGGGAACATAAGTGAATGCTTCTATATGTGTATAACACCTGCCGACTATGTGTGCCATTAACTGAGGGTTGCAGAGATGAAGGTCAGACACATATATAAAAATACATTCACATAAACATTTGGGTAGGGTTGACGTCTTTTCCGGTTGGATGTTTCTGGGTAAAGGGGGAGACAGAAAAAAATGGTGAAAGAAACAGGCCATCAAATTCATTTACAATCTTTATCATAAAACTGTTTCTATATATGGGTTATAAATCAAATCTGCTGCTGTAACAGCTCTCTCGCTCCTTAGACTCATCAAATTTGTGCCATGCTTGCGCCGCGTTAAAATTTGAACAAACCTGAATATCAGACCAATAATTATGATGACTCCCAGGATACAAAGGAGAAACTTTTCCACACTCATAATAACATTCTGTGCCCACTCTGCTAACCCTGCCTGTACTGGATCAATTCTTTCTTGTAGGCTTGTAACTCCCTTTCTGTATACCTGAAGGTGTCATCATACATCTCGGTGATATTGTCTATTAAGTTCGCTAGCGCGTGGATGTACCTATAATTTATAGTTCCTCTGGCAGTAAGGGTGATATCTAATGCGAGAAGGAACTGAATCCCAGTGGATTCATGGATCAAATCAGAGGCTGCATGATCTGCCCTATATATGAGGTGTCTCTTGATGATGTGTTCATAATAAGTATGAGTATAAGGAGTCTGAGCGCTGCGGTGAACGTCTTTCATTTTGTCGTGGGTTATGGTCAAGATCTCTGGTAGTACTCTCCCAATATAACATAATCCCTCAGAGCTCAGAGAAAGCCACTTGTACGCTTTCCTCCCACATATGAAATAGGTATCATCTGGGAGAACATAGGGAACAAAATGTAACAACACCATATTGCAAATCTTCCATGTAAAGAAATCAATCCCTAGTTCTCTCATTTGTTCAGTACAAGTATCGGGCTGGATGATATGGGCACAATACCTTTCCAACCCACATGGTCTTGCTTCCACGTGTATACCGGTACCGAGAATACTTTCCACTGTTGGCTATCTTGCATACAAGTTCAGAGTCGACAGGTATCCTACCAGCTCTGTGCAAAAAGGTCATTGTCTGGTTATTCCACGTCACTTCCCAATTTCCTGGTTTTCGGAAACTGGAAATATTAAAACACACTAGTGATCTATCTACATGATACTGGTGGAGCTTCAAACTAGGGGGCCTAGATCTATTGAATTTCTTGTCCACCGGTCTCCCACTCCGTAATTCGAGTACCTCATCTATTGTTAAAGGGCACTAATCCTGACTTACTCTGACCTTGAGGTACCTGTGAGCACACCCAACATTCTTTCTGGTTTAAGACCTTACCCACTAATGAGTGGTAATCACTCAATGGACATCGATCTGTGTCGATATTAATGTTGGACTGACATCTTTGGATGCACCCATCTTCGACTATATTCTTGCAATTCCTACAAATACATTATTCATCAGACAATAACCCCTCACATTGCCTTCGAGCTCCGTGACTACCAGAGTGCTTACTGATACCAGCCTTTACTAGAGTGAAGTGCTGCACCTGAGATCCTACAAATCCGTACTCGCCATCAGAACCCATTCCAGATCCTTGCTCGACCTCTCTGGGACCCTCACCAAAACAGATTGCCCTGATTAAAAACAGAATTACTAGAAAAACCCAAAACGCAGTCTCTTGAGGTAGATCCATTTTGTTAAGGGAAAAGAAGGAAGATAAGAAGGGGTAGAAAGAGAAAAAAAGGCAGTGGGAGGTGAAAAAAGAAAACTGGTATGACAACCACCTCTGATCTTGTTGTTCTCCGCCCTCAGGTGCCATCTCAACAGTCCTGCCTCTCAGCTGTCCCGAAACAAACACTCTAGTGATACGAGGTTCTCTTCACCTTGCTCTTTGAACACACAGTTCACTTGGAACACACGGTTCACTTTGCACAAACTCGATAAATGTGAGCAATAAAACTACTTTGTCACGAGTTCACTGCGGGTCAGCGACCTTCTTGCAGTGGGACGATTGGACCCAAGTCTCTCTTTCGGTGACCTTTAGTGCTGTCGTGCTGGTTAACAAGACTTGTTATGGTCCTTCCCACCTGTCTATGAGGCAACCTGAGCGTAATTTTTTTTCGAATCATCACATAATCCCCAGGCTCAATGTCATGACAATTACTGTACGGTAGGTCAGGAATCACCAGCTTTAGATTTTTTTGTTGATTTCTCAGCTGCTGGCTCATCCTAACCAAGTATTGCACAGTTATTTCGTTATTGCATTTCAAATCATCCTGGGGTTAAATTATTACATAGGGTTGTTGACCAAAAAGAATTTCAAAGGGTGATAAGTTAAGCGGTGACCTGGGAGTGGTTCTGATGCTGTACAACACTAGTGGCAAAGCTTCTGGCCACATCAATCCAGTTTCAGCCATCACTTTGCCCAGCTTACTCTTAATAGTGCTGTTCATTCTCTCTACCTTCGCACTCGCCTGTGGTCGGTACGGATGTGCAGCTTGCTATTAATTCCCATCAGTTTGCACATGACCTGAAAGACTTCACCTGTAAAATGGGTACCCCTATCACTTTCAATTATTCTATGGATACCATATCTGCACACAAATTCCTGCACAAGTTTCTTTGCAGTGAACACAGCAGTATTTGTGGCAGCGGGGAATGCTTTTACCCAGTTTGAAAACACATCAGTACATAACAATAATTCCTGAAGGGTGTTAACTGTACGAAGTTGATTTGTATTACCTGAAAAGGTCAGTCTGCAGGAGGGATATGGGATGGCTCTGTTGGTATTGCCTTACCAATATTCTTCCTCAAGCAAGTAAGACATGTCATTGCTTTCTTACCTGCATGAGAAGAGAACCCTGGTGCACTCCAGTAGGCTCTTACCAGCTTGCACATACCTTCTTTACCTAGATGAGTCAGACTGTGTGCCGCCTCAGCTAGGCTTGGGAGATATGCTCCGGGGGCCACTGGCTTACCGTGTCCATCTGTCCAAAGTCCTGAGGACTCCTGATCATATCCCTTCGCCTTCCAGACCTCCTTTTCCTGTAGGGAACACAAATTTGTATCTTAATTTAACTGTTGTGTGTTTGCAATGTAGAGTACCATGAGCATAACTCAATAAAATAAAGAAAAAAAAATTCTAGAGGAGAGATAGAAGAAGAAAATATCAGGTCTGAAACATCTCTAGAGGAGAGAAAAAAGAAGAAAATATTAGGTCTGCGTTACCCAATGGGCATATCAGTGTCTATACAAAATTTACCTTCACCAGTATTCTTATTCTTCACCCTTTGTGCATGACCAGGCATGCTGTAGTAATACTGGTGTCATTGTGCTGGTGAGATATACTGGGTTTGGGCAGAACTCTGAAGGATCAATTAGGCATGTGGTGTTTGAACTGTAATCGAGTTCATGTATTGCACCCTCCTGTAGGTGAACGTAAGAGATGAAGAGGAAACTGTGAAGAAAAATCACATAGAGGTTGGTAACAGATAAGTTTGTAGAGGTAAAGAGGATTTTATAAAATTTGACTACTGGATTGGGCACTATGGGGAATGACTTTCTACTCGGTCTGCTCCCCTTACAAAAAAAAAAATTCTATGTGTGTTGTATGTCTACCGTGACTATCCCAGCCATCAATCCAGTGTCCTGTCCATCCTAAGTTCATAGGGAACCTGGTATCTGTGAGATAATTTCCTCTACCTGTGATGGACATGAATCTAGAACAGTGAAATGCAACATTAGTCTTCGTGGGTGTCTAACATACACTGTACTTCCTGAGCGAGAGCACAATATATGTATTTCATATTTAACAAAGTTTCTGTTACGTTAGTCAGGGGCCATTTCTGATAGGGAAAAGTTTAGAATCATAGAGGCCCCATCTTAACCTCAGCAAGTTTTGTCAAAGGGTAACGTTGCATTTATTTTGTTCTTCCCATTAGCCTAATCTGTGTTTTCTATATGGCTTGTGATTCCTTACTATATGTCCCTTGGTCCCGACTATGTGTTTAATAATGTGGCTTGTGTTTTCGGTCTAGGGGGTCTATATTGACAATGTGTTCTACTACTACTACAATCTCTGGCAAAATGCCCTTCCTTCCTACAATAGAAACATATTATTGGCCGTTTATTACCACCAGGGGTTATCCTATCTCTGTCCGCTTTCCTACTGGCAAATACTAATGTGCGGACAGGTTTTTTCTCCATTTCTGACGTTACTTTCTTGATTTTTATTTTATATTTGGGTTTTACTATATATGTACACCAATGACACCATACTCACTAGTTCCACTGGTCTCAGCCACTTCCCCCGCAGGTTACTGCTCTTCTTTTACCGGTTGCATACTCCTCTGAGTGCATGAGAAATGGCTGAACCAATCAGGTCGCTTTCTCCTCCTAAATAAAACTTCGACATTCATTAGTACATATATAGGTTACATTCACATTTTTCATATTTTAATTACTTTCTATAGTTTGTATGCTGGCTGTAACTGCTTCCACATCTACCTATAGCAGTGTATTTGCTTTCTCTTTTTCTTCCTACTTGTTTATTGTTGCTACAAGTTCAAATAGTTCTTATATTTCCGTTCTTGTCTTATATGACTTTGGTTAGACATACTACCTGCAATACCTTAGGATCAAACTCACCAACCCCAGGAAATGATGCCCTATCATCAGCAGTCATACGTACCCATTCATTGCAATAAACCTTGCTGACCCCCTGGGACGCAATTCTCCAGCCTGAACCCTGCATACTGAATGTCTCTCACTTGAGCAACTGGCTCCCATAATTGTGGGTCTTGCCCTCTCGGCCGTTCCCACAAACACCAAAATACTCAATGCAAGCAGACGGTGAAAGTTACTCGAGCGCCTTTCACACGCTCTCGCCCACGCTGGCCAGTAGAACGATACACTGTCGATAGTGGATCGCAATGTACCCAACTTAGGGCTCCTATAAGACCTTACAGCACCGTCATTTCTTTTGGTGGAGGTTCTGTTGGAATATTTTCCTGAGAGAGGCAGCGAAAAATTCCTTTTTGGTATCTTTCTACTAGAATTTTTGTAGGGTGAAAAACAGAGAAATTAGATAACTATTGTTCACCCTTTCCAATGGACTTCCACCAGGGAGATTTCCCGACGTTATCAAAGAAAAACCCCTTTGTTTACACAATCACGTCTGCGTATGCTTTTACACAGTGCATATGGCACAATGGTATCACGTTGTGCTGTGTAGAACACACGGACGTGCGGTTCAATCGCACAACCTATAGATACTAGTTATCTATATGCCCTACGATCGTGGAAGTCGAATTCACAAGCTGCGATCCTCAGCCGAAGCATAACAAAACCTACATGGGGTCACAATTCTCAATTCACAATTCCCTACCATGCTCCTGTGCAAGTCTCCTCACGACTTGTGTATTTCCACAATATGTTCACGTAAGGTAGCGAATTTCCGGGGTTCAGCTCCACTCACTCTGCTTTCACTCACTCAGATACACTTTGTTTTTCTTTTCTGTACAGAAAATTTCCACTCCCTCTGATTGATGGTTTTAACCCAAAGGCAGTACCATCTAAACAAAGTCTTACACTAATCTGCCTTTGAAATTGGATAGTTATTAAATGTATACTATCCCGCCTTTAATTGAACAACTATTGTGTGATTTGTACTTTGCGCCCGCAATCCTATGCAACCTTGCGTAAACAGGTGACCGTGCGAGCCTTTTACGCTGCGTGTGCGACCCTGTACTTTGTCCGGACCACGTGTACAAACGTACGTCCACAATAAAACAAACCAAACAATCTCTATAAATGTGAGCAATACAGACTATTATCGCTCACAAACACAACCCACACTTGTTCTGTATAAACCTTTATGACTAACCCAGAACTGCGTTTTGTGTCTTTATAATTACTCCCTTAATACACTTATTTCAAATTTATCTATATAGCAAACAAATGTATCTGATTTCACACAGATCTATAATGACTAATAACCTATATTTTAAATGCTATGATTCGGATTGGATAGCTATCTAGCAGAACATTCACTGATATAAATATACACATACTTATAATATTATATATATTTATATATATATATACCATTCACTGGCCTCCTATGAGACACCTCACCTCTTCACTGCCTCTAATTTGCATATCAAAGATATTTGCTTTGTCCTACTACAAGAAAGTAGTTACACAGGTTAATTTGCATTTCAATGCCTATCCTCCACAAGTCTTGGAAGAAAAGAGAGAGAAAAAAAACATTCTTTTTTTTTTCCTTTTTCTATATGTGTGCAACCTCCCACTTGATGTAAGGTTATTACACACAGACAAGAAGGAAAACAAAACAAAACATTCACTTATCTCACCATTTACTCTCACTAGGCCCAATTGAAACTATTTGTAATTGACTATGGCATGAGTTAAATAAATTCATTGGTAACTCAGAAATGGTGCTGGATTTGTAGATATGTGGAAACTTTGTGACAAAGGAAACTGATTGTTCTGAGCAGACTGAAAATCAGCTATTTAGAAGGTGACCTTCCTAAAATGGCCATTGCTCCTCTCCCTTCCACATCCATGAGGTTTACACAAGAGGGTGGACACGCCATGTGGCTATGCCAAAATGGAGGACAGACCATGTGGCTCCTTTGTCACAAAGAAATCACACTCCATACAGGCACCAATGTTACTTTAGGCCTGAGTTTAAAAATATACACATTTTCTCAGCATGCTAACACAGCTATATCATGGCTATGCAGCAACTTTTAAATGTACTTTAAATCTACTTAACAGATAAACAATCCAATCTGAATCAAACACAATGTGACTTATTTGAACTTTGTTTTGCAACAATAAAAATACGTTTTAGCATTTTAAATATTGTGAGAAACGCATTGTCCCTTGAATTTCATATCAGCGGCTTACTGGTAACACAACAGAACACGTGGATGTGATTCGTCAGCGTCGCGATGCGTCTATCGTTAGCTGGTTGATCATGGCGGCGCCTGTACAGTGCATCATCAAGAACGTGATATCGCGGACGCGCCCCCACCATCTGTAAATGTCAAATTGCTTTCTAACAAATATTTAAGATGCCAGCTCTATTATATACTGTGGACGCCTGTGCATCTTATTACCATGTGCTATGAATGTGCACTATACATCGCAAAACACTGCATCCCATAAGAGGAAACAATACACCCACACATTATCTGTGTTCCAAAGCTCATTGATGTATATATTTTTTTATTAAAAGGATATGTATTCAATATATCACAATGTACAGTATGTATATATATATATATATATATACTATACAAGTTGAAGCAGCACTCCTGTTAGTTGAATACCTGTCCCGGTGCCAATCCCTAGGAAATCACTGCGGGGATCCAGAACATATATCTCGTGTGTAGGTGGCACCCGGTAAAAAACACTCTCATGAGCGCAGGTAAATAATCGACATTTCAAAGCTTTTAATACCGCTTCTTTGTCAGGATACAAACATAGAAATACACAACATGCCTTATAAAGACCATCTCACCCCCCACGTGTTTCAGCCGCAGCACGTGTCCCCAGCATGAAGACGCCCACTGATGATGCAATCACCCGGCGGCCGGCGCAATGGCTGCAAGAAAATATAAACAAAGTGCTGCTGCTGTCAAACCCGGAGCGGACAGGCATAAACAATGATATACTATATTTTCACAGCTGTATGAAAACCATGTATAAGCACAAACCATCAGCACACAAGGTACCAGTGTTATTTGTTTGTTGCATATGCCACAATACACAATCGTCATGGCAACAGCAGCAACTAAACTATCCAATGCTTGAATACAAAAAACATTCAATAAACTAATTATACCCAATCACTTAGATATTTAAACATACATAGTATCAACATATGGAACCGACAGATCGATCACCACTAAGCAGAAACTAACAATTTCATAAGAAACAGTGTAATTCTAAAGTTTCATTCAGGTCCTTTGGAGCCATAGTACCAAGTCGGTGAATCCAACTGGTTTGACAACGCAGTAATTTGAGGCCCCTATTACCACCTCGCAGACACAAAGGTATATGATCTATTATGATATATCGTAAGCAAGCTATACTATGTCCAGATTGGACAAAGTGTCTGGCTACAGGTTGCTCACTTTGACCTGATATAATGGCAGCTTTTATAGAAGATCTATGTGTCGCTATCCTCTCACGAAGTGTATGTTTGGTCTTGCCGACATAACAGGTAATCAGATATACAATGTATCTTGTAGTGCAAGTAACCCTATGACGAATATAGTATTTCTTCTCATTATGTGGATGACTAAAATGGGAGCTAACCATCAAAGCCCTACATGTTGTACAATTAAGGCAACGATAACAGTCTGCTTTACGTCCAAGGAAACCTGTCTGTTCACTCTGGGTATGTTGTATTTTGGTAAGATCATGTACCTTTGTGTCTGCGGGGTGGTAATAGGGGCCTCAAATTACTGCGTTGTGAAACCAGTTGGATTCACCGATTTGGTACTATGGCTCCAAAGGGCCTGAATGAAACTTTAGGGTTACACTGTTTCCTATGAAATTGTCAGTTTCTGCTTAGTGGTGATCGATCTGTTGGTTCCATATGTTGATACTATGTATGTTTAAAGATCTAAGTGATTGGATATAATTAGTTTATTGAATGATTTTTGTATTCAAGCATTGGATATTTTAGTCGCTGCTGTTGCCATGACAATTGTGTATTGTGGCATATGCAACGACAGAATAGCACTGGTACCTTGGTTGCTGATGGTTTGTGCTTATACATGGTTTTTATACAGCTGTGATAATATAGTATATCATTGTTTATGCCTGTCCGCTCCGGGTTTGACAGCAGCAGCACTTTGTTTATTTTTTCTTGTAGCCATGGTGCCATCAGTGGGCGTCTTTATGCTGGGGACGAGCTCCGCAGCTGACACACGTGGGGGGTGAGATGGTCTTTATAAGGTATGTTGTGTATTTCTATGTTTGTATCCTGACGAAGAAGCGGTATTAAAAGCTTCAAAACGTTGAACATTTACCTGCGCTTATGACAGTGTTTTTTACCGGGTGCCGCCTACACACGAGATATATATATATATATATATATATATATAGTTACATGGTTACAATTTATACAGTAAGCAGCTATCACAATCTAATTCAAATACAGCCACAGCCAGCAAATACATCACCATATTTTTCTCATATAAAGTCTCCACATCACTCTCTCTCTCTCTCTCTCTCTCTCTCTCTCTCTGTAAAATCATGCAGGCACTGGACAGTTAGCATCTTCGCCATCATCTGGGACAAAGAGGAGGGGCTGGCTCTTGTGTCTGCAATCAGCTATATACTATGTATTTTGGAAGAGTGCCCAGACTAGTCTATGGGAGGAAACTTTCTCATTCATGATGAGTCACTTGGCAGTTCATATGCAAACAAGGTTCAGCCTTGATAGTGTAATTACAGGAGATAGCCACTGGTCAAGCATGCTGTCTTCCAGGAAATCCATTGTTCTAATAAGAGTGACTTTAGCTTTCATACATTTAATCATATCTACTAATGGCAATGTGCTACAACTTAATAACAGGCATCAAATTGATATACACATTAATCTGGTTGCTTTGATACCAAACACGACATGTCCATCTTGCTTTGTTCCAATAATACACATACATGACGTTACTCCATTATATAATTTAAAACAATATGATGTCTGGCACTTGATATGTTCAAATTATGTCCTGTATGAAATATGTGTCGAATATATCTCTGTGGCATGTCTGTGTAAATGCGTATGTTACCATATATTGCTGGGCTCGCTGCACGTATTTGCAAGTATAGCGACTCATAATGTGTGTTGTCTGTATGTTATCTATGTAATATTTTTGACTTCGACATATAGTTAGAAGTAGAAGAGCTCTAACAGAAACTATCAAGCTCTCCTTCACCCACACCACACTGGATCTGCCAAATCCTAACTGATTTTGGAAGCTAAGCAGTGATGGGCCTGGTCAGTACTTGGATGTGAGACCACCTGGGAATACCAGTTGCTGTAGGTATTTTTATACTACCAACACCATTCTCTAGATGCATTCCATTTTGAAACGTATTCATCTATGTAACCAGTAGTTAGAAGTAGAAGAGCTCTAACTGAAACAGCAAATATCATCTACAGCCACACCACACTGGATATGCCCAATCTCATCTGATCTTGGAAGCAAAGCAGTATTGGGCTTGGTTAATATATGTATGGGAGACTGCTTGGGAATACCAGATGCTGTAGGTATTTTTTCACTACCGACACCATTTTCTTGATACATTCCATTTTTAATCTTATTTATTTATGTAGCAGTAGTTAGAAGTAGAAGAGCCCTAACAGAAATGACCAGCTCATCTACAGCCACATGTGAATTTCTAATTATTTTAAATAAACATTTCAAATGCCAGCGTTAATATATACTGCGGACCATATACGATAAAAGTGCGCTGAACGTTGCAGCACTATGTCCCTTAAGAGAAAGCAAGCAGTTGCACACATGGTATTACTGAGGTCCAACGCTCAGAGATATGTATTTGATATAAAAAGTTATGCATACAAAATAACATATGTACAGTATATCATTAAGTATAACATATATATATATATATATATAGTTACAGAGTTACAATTACACAAGAAGCAGTTGCAGTTACATAAGAACCAGTTATAGCCAGTATACGTCACCCTATGCTCAGTACACAATCGTTTTCATTTTAGAATCTGCACCAACAAAGCTTCTTGGGTTAGGGGAAATACATATATACTGTGTATTGGAGAAGGGTACATGTCTGGGGCTGAGTCTTCTGTCATTGGTCCAGGGGTGTGACATATCCAGTACACTGGGGATCATTGGTCGGCTCAAATGGTGGGCGATGACTAAGTCCTGAGATGTGATTACTGTTTGTTTACATCTGAGTTCCCGCCCCAATACCAGTCAAACACACCACATTATCTTTCAGTAATATACATGAATCCGGTATTGCTAATAACTTGTTGCCGAAATATGTGACAATATCCTCGCAACCACCGGATTACTGCTTATGTGACCCTGAACAATTTGATACCACACATGCATTCTTACACTGTGTCCTTGATATTTAAGGAACAATACCTATATATATGTGGATAATAGCAGGAAACTATATATATATATATATATATATATATATAGTTTCCTGCTATTACAATTACATTATGATATATATATAAACCATGGGTTAGATGTATTTAAAACTGTGTGTAGGGGAATATAAATGTTATACATTTGACATATTATACATCAATGTCTGGTCTGTACGATATTGAATGTCACTTTTTAGTGGTCTTGAAAGGTTTTTAAGCAAACAAGGGTCTGGCTTGTGTTTGTATATGTTATATTATGTTCTTGTTTGTTCTGACCTCTAGTGTAATAATGACAGTCCAGTATCTATTGACTCAATATACAACTCTCAATCAATTGTGGCAAACAACGGTTATTTACACATTCCCTCAGTCCAAGGTCTATCTTCCATGGAGCAATCTGATACTGTATGTTTTAAGACACTATAGGAATTTGTATTTCTGACTGTAATACATTTGATTGTGTGTATAAGAGATTTGCTATTTTGTGACAGTATGACATTTATTAATAAATGCATCTTCTACCGTAATGCGCACTGTAACTTGCCATTATGGTCATTTGCGCCCTACCGTATCGATGCATGCATCGTAGATGCATCCATTAATAAATGCCATGGCGTATTCTAAATATTGAAATATGCAATTTGACTTTGACACACACCACACTGGATATGCCCCATCTCACCCTAAGCAGTGTTGGGCCTGGATAGTTCTTGGATGTGAGACCACCTGGGAACACCAGGTGCTGTAAGTGTTTTTATACTACCAGTACCGTTCTCTTGATGCATTCCATTTTAAAACGTATTAATTTACAGTATGTATCAGTAGTTAGAAGTAGAAGAGCTCTAAGAGAAACCATAAAGCTGACCTTCAGCCACACCACACTGGATATGCCCAATCTTACCTGATCTTGGAAGCTAAGCAGTGTTGGGGGAAAATATAGGGGTAACAGTAGTAGAAAAAGATTTGTGGGTGCTCTTAGATAATAGGCTTAATAACAGTACACAATGTCAAAATGCAGCGAAGAAGACAAATAAGATGCTTGCGTGCATAAAACGGGGTACTGAGACAAGAGACGAGGATGTAATCCTGCCGCTGTACATATCAATGGTATGTTCGCACCTGGAATATTGTGTTCAATTTTGGGCACCACATTCTAAAAAAAGATATCGGGGAACTCGAAAGAGTTCAAAGATGAGCTACTAAATTGATTAAAGGGTTAGAGGCACTGGAGCACGAGGAAAGGCTTACTAGGTTAAATATGTATACACTAGAAAAGAGATGTCTAAGAGGAGACATTATTAATATCGTCAAATATGTAAAGGGTCATTACAAGGAGTTAGCAGGGTATTTGTTTATTAAAAGAACTCTGTATAGGACACGTGTGGCACTCCCTGTGGCACTCCCTGAGGCTAGAGGAGAGAAAATTCCATACACAACGTAGGAAAGGGTTCTTCACAGTAAGGGCAATAAAGATTTGGAACATCTTGCTGGAGAAGGTAATAATGGTTTACTCTGTAAATGCATTTAAAAATGGACTGAACAAATTTCTAACTGAAAAAAGTATCCAAAGCTATGGCATTTAATATATTGACACTAATTATCTGGGAGTGATAGGAATTATAGTTAATTGTACTAAACCATTACTTCAGCAGGTACATTATAAGGTGCACAGCTTAATACAGAATACAGGTTGAACCTGATGGCCATTTTGCCTCTTTTCAACCTCATTAACTACTGTATGTTACTATGTTGTGCTGGAACCCAGTCTATCAGTCTACATTTGAGGTTAGCATCCTGGTGCCCATTGTGAAGATAGGGATATATTCATGTGACCGGCAGTTGGGAGACCGTCCCCCCGAACAACCCCCCCCCCTCCCCCGCCGGAATTCCACTGCCGGCAAAGGTATGCTGACCACCGGTCTCCTGACCGCCGGTCAAGCATACCATACCCCTGAAGATAGTTCCGCGCTACTGGTTTATCAGTTGTACATATCTGTAATGCTGCACGTACTATAGTTCTATGGTTCGCCATATGGTCACTAAAACATTTTGTAGGTCAAGCCCACATAATAGAGTCCACAACGGCATGTCAAAAGATATATAGCAAAACCTAATTTGCAATGTGAATGATAATTTTTATATTTTTCCCAGTATGTGAATGTGGGTACAAAGCCTAGACCTGAAGGTTACATAACCCCCACATGAAAAACTGTCTGGTTTACAATGCATTAGTTGGACAGTGTTCAGTTCTACCTCTGGGGTAAGAGAAGGTCTCATAAGTAGTTGTTTAAGATTAGGGTCTCTGCTATACGCCATCATAGGTGGACCCATATGAGTGAAAGGATAAAGAGGAGTCAGATGAAAGAATAGGCCAAGGCCTACACAGTGACTTCTGTGTAAAATGAGAATAGTTGTCATATTTAGTAGAGTAAATCATCCCTCATTTGTTAGAAGGTATTTTTACATTCCCACTCCAAAAAATGTTCCTGGCTTTGTCAAGGCATCTCTGCAATAGCTGCCTGTAGACATAGCCACGTTCCCTCTTGAAAAAAGCAAAAGATAATGTAAAATAATATTTGTCCTTCTCAGCAGCTAGCACAGGTCCCCGTCGGGCCCTTATAACAGGCCCTGGCCTGAGTAATTAGACCAGCACCACTCCCTCCCCTCATCAACACTGCCTGTAACTGTGGTTCTGTGACAGAGCCAGTATCATTCCCATCTTCATAGTAAGTCAAGTACCAGTATTTCCTAAAAAACAAAAAAAAAAAAGAGATGTGCAGCGGACACTTTTCGTGTTTTGTGTTTTGGTTTTGGATCTGGATCTCCACTCGTGTTTTGGATCTGGATTGGTTTTGCCAAAAACACCCTTTCGTGTTTTGGTTTGAGATCTGGATGTTATTTTTAGAAAAAAAAACCATAAAAGCAACTAAAATCACAAAATTTTGGGTTCATTTTGATCCTACGTTATTATTAACCTCAATAACATTCATTTCCACTCATTTTCAGTCTTTTCTGAACACCTGATAATATTGTTTTTAGGCCAAAAGGTTCCACCGAGGTAGCTAGATGACTAAGCTAAGCGACACAAGTGGGCAGCACAAACACCTGACCCAGGAGTGACACTGCAGTAGCAGAAAGGATGGCAGTTTTAAAAACCAAACCCCAAATAGCACATAATGCAAAGAAAAATAAGAGGCGCAAGATGGAATTGTCTTTGGGCCATCCCACCCACCCTTATTTTGTTTAAACAGGACATGCACAGTTTAATAAAACCATCATTTCAGCAACAGGTAGTCCCCCTGGAAAAAGCTTGCCAAGTTCATAGTTAGCTACAAACATACCACCTCCATATTTGATAACTTTTCACATTATGAGAAGAGGCAAGAGGACAGTGTCAAGAAGGTGATTAAAAATTAGAGAGGCACATTCATTCAGGAACAACACACAGGCTTTCTCCTCAACTCCTATATTGGTGTGGAATGGAAAGGACTTCAACCAAGCAAATGTATAATTACCACATTACTGGACAAACTGAAAAACTAGGGGCCAAAGCCTCCAAATTTGTACCCGCTTCTCCATTTTCAGGGATTAAGATAATCATGGATTTAATGCTGAGATGCAAATAAACTGAAATATACCACAGGATCAAGATTTGATTTTTTGTCCCCTCCACAGAGTCTGGACACTTATTTTGTGAAAATCTCGTGGGTTTCTTTTTTCCCCATTTTTTATTGAATTTTTCATTTACATATTTTGTGGCAGATGCCTTATTTTCATTTTTCACAGCTTCCAGTCACATGCATACATGTGAGCATACCTGTGTTTCCCAGTTATACGCATGTAAGCATACCTGTGTGTCTTGTTATTGAGCTTCTACCCTAGTGGAGCTCACCACTCTACAGTTGAAATTAATTTCATACTATAAGTAGGACTGTGGGAGGAACCAGTGCTAACCTCTGTGCCCACAGCATGCCTCAGCCTGGCAAGCCAGACATCTTTCTGTAACCCACCATGAGACTCCATACTGGGCCTTATTCAGTAACTGTTTGTGCCTCACAGGAGGACTTGGCCCATCTAGTCCTGCAGTGCAATGGAAAGCTGATGCAATGCAAGATCACTGAAACTCTGTTTTTTCTAACACTGTGCACAGCTGTCAAGAGAAATCCTGGGCCCTGATACAACAACTTTATGGGCCTCCCAGCCCACGCCCTGGAGGGTGTCTAATACATGAGAAGCACAGACTCACAGGAGCATGGCATACCTCCCAGTTAGTGCAGTAGAGAGCCTGGCTGTGCCCAGGTACTTTGCAGGGTTCATGGCCTAATCAAATGAGGCATGGGTCTGGGGCCCCACTGGGCCCCTCCATCAGATCTGGGCCCAGGTATTTGTACCCTCTCACCCCCTCTCTTGGTGCTACTAACACCTCGAGGTCTTGTGATAACCCTACACAGCCCTAAAGAAAATATTTCCAAAAAGTGGAACATCAATAATAAATAAAAATTAAGGTTGACTAATTTGAGCGATTCATTTGAGTGAGTCCCTAACATGAAATAATTGAGAAGAACCTCTCTCTAATGCACCTGCAGAAAATGACTCTTTTACCTCTCCAGTAGTTGCGATGTATTATGACTCTGTCTTTTCTGAGTCACACTGACTTTGGTCACAAATGTGGTCTCTCCTCACTTTATTAAAAAAATTGGAAATATACGGCAGCACCCCTGAATTTATACAGCATAGGCAGCACACCTGGAGATTTACACAGCACAGCAGACAGGCAACAGTGCCCCTGGACTTAAACGGCAGTGAGGCAGCACCCCATGACTGATAGGGCAGAGGGTCAGCACCCCATATAGAGCAGCACCCCTGGAATGATGTGGCCAAAAAAAGTGTGCAAGATGGAATTGTCATGGGCCCTCCCACCCTCATGTTGTAGAAACAGGACATGCACACTTTAACCAACCAATCATTTCAGTGACAGGGTCTGCCACACAATTGTGGCTAAAATGATTGGTTTGTTTGGGCCCCCACCAAAAAAGAATCAATTAACCTCTCCTTACACAAACTGGCTCTACAGAGGCAAGATGCCATCCTCATCCTTGGATCCCCCCCCCCCTTCTTCAGTGTTTACATCCTCACAGAGAAATTATTCCACACTGAAGAGGTGGCTTTTTTGGTATTTTCACAAGCATTACAATGGTCTTATTTAGCCCATGGCCATCAACTGTCTCCACTGTTGCATTATTCAAAAAAACCACATCACCATCAGAATCCTCATCGTCAACTTCCTCCTCAGCACCAGAAACACCCATATCTTCCTCATCTTGGTGTACTTCTACTGTAACATCTTCAATCTCAATATCAGCAACTGGACTGGCGGTGCTCCTCCCAACACTTGCAGATGGTGTGCAAATTGTGGTAGGAGCCTCCTTTTCCCATACAGTGTTGTGAAGGTCAGGCCTTGACATCGCAACCGCTGACAGTACCAGCACCCCTGTATTTTCACAACGCCCCTGAAATTTTACAGCATACAAGACAAGGTCAATGTACATTTATTTTCACTGCACCCCTGTATTTTACAGAATTCAGGGCCAGTGTACTTGTATTTTTACAACAGCACCCCAACATTTTTACAGCATACAGTACCAGTGTATTTTTATTTCAACAACAGTGCCCCTGTATTTTTACAGCATACAGGGCCAGTGTACTTTTATTTTAACAACAGCGCCCCTGTATTTTTACAGCATACAGGACCAGTGTACTTTTATTTTAACAACAGTGGTCCCAAATTTTTTACAGCATACAGGACCAGTGTACTTTTATTTTAACAACAGTGCCCCAAAATTTTTACAGCATACAGGGCCAGTGTACTTTTATTTTAACAACAGTACCCCAACATTTTTACAGCATACAAGACAGGGCCAGTGTACATTTATGTACACTGCACCCCTAAATTTTTACAGCCAGCACACCTGTATTTTTACTGCATACAGGAGGAAAGTGACCCTGCCCCCTCTACAACACAGTGACAGCCAGGACAGCAACACCCATGTACAGCTGCAGCACCTCTAGCAGCACATGAAACACTAGTGACAGCCAGGACACTACCCATAACAGCACAGGGACACCACAGTGACAGGAACAGCACCCCCACAGAGCACACACTGACCCCACCCAACGCCACAACCCATACAGAGAAATAGAGGTCTGCGTCCCTCACTCTCCAAGTCCGGAGTGAAGATAGCGGCAAAGCGCAGCTGCTTATATGGAATCCAAAACTGCGAGAAACCAACAGCGTAATGATGACGTTTTGCCTCGTTCTGGTTTCCGAGTCTGACGGGAAGTCCCATGCCGTATTTGGATCCGCGCTCGAAGTGTGATGTTCGGGGGGGTTCGGTTCTCTGAGAACCGAGCCCGCTCATCTCTAATTTTGAACAACTAGGAAGTGATCATCTTTATATGTGGTGCAATATGTTTTTAAACACACTTAATGATAACTACTTAGTCCAACTAATTGAGGAACCAACTAGGTACAATGCAATCTTAGACCTGGTATTAACAAACAATGGGGATTTGGTATCAGGTATTATAGTAGAGGAATATGGTCACATTCAATATCAGTTTCTACAAACAGCCCTATACTTGCTCAACTAGGACTTTAAACTTTAGCAAAGCAAATTTTGAAAAGATGAGGGTATTTTTCAGGGCTATTGAATGGGAAGGTTTGTTTTTAGGAAAAAATACTACGGAGAAATGGGAGGTACTAAAATTCCTGCTAGCTAAAAATACACTCAAATGTATTCCTATGAGTAGCAAAAAAGGGAATAAAAATCATAAACCGATGTGGCTTAACAAAAAGATTAAGGAACTTATGGGCAAGAAAAGGCGAGCATTTAAAAAATACAAATCTGACGGGGAAGCGGAGTCATTTCAGCACTATAAGGAATGTAACAAAATTTGCAAAAAGGAAATAAGAGCGGCTAAAGTAGAAACTGAAAAACTAGTAGCAAAGGAAAGCAAAGCGAATCCCAAAAAATTCTTTAAATACATTAATAGCAAGAGATTAAAGAAGGAGAGTTTAGGCCCTTTAAAAGACAAGTTGGGAGTCTTAAGCAAAAATGATAATGACATAGCGGACACACTAAATTAGTTTTTTTCAACAGTATTCACTAGAGAGGACCCAATTCAGGGACTGACACACAATCTCAATAATGAGAATATCACACTGATAGGTACTTATTTAAGCGAGGAAGTAGTCTGTGACTGATTAAAACATTTAAAGATTAATAAATCACCAGGGCCCAATGGTATTCATCCAAGGGTTCTAATGGAGCTTCACTCTGAACTGGCAAAACCGCTATCTTTGATCTTTGAGGATTCAATTATATCAGGTATGGTTCCCAAAGACTGGCGTATAGCGGAAGTAGTGCCTATATTCAAAAAGGGAAGTAAAGCTGAACCAGGTAATTATAGACCAGTTAGTCTTACATCTATAGTGGGGAAAGTATTGGAAGGTATTCTAAGAGATAGTATTCAGAAGTTCCTTGAAACCAATAAGGTCATTAAAAGGAATCAACATGGGTTTATGAAGGACAGATCCTGTCAAACCAACTTACTTGGCTTTTATGAAACAGTAAGCGCAAACCTAGATCAGGGTAAAGACGTGGATGTAATCTTTTTAGACTTTGCCAAAGCGTTCGATACTGTACCACACATGAGACTTATCTACAAGCTACAAGAATGAGGGCTAGGAAGCACAATATGCACTTGGGTCAAAAACTGGTTAGATAATAGGAAGCAGCGCGTTGTGGTTAATGGATCTTTTTCAACTTGGACTGAAGTGCTAAGTGGTGTGCCGCAAGGCTCAGTATTAGGACCGCTATTGTTCAATATTTTCATTAACGGCCTAACAGAAGGTCTAGAGAGCATGGTGTCAATTTTTGCAGATGATACCAAATTGTGTAAGGCTATAAATACAGAGGAGGATGCTGAGTCTCTTCAGAACGACTTAGTTAAATTAGAAGCATGGGCAGCCAAATGGAGAATGCGCTTCAACACAGACAAGTGTAAGGTAATGCACTGTGGTAACAAGAACAAAAATTACACCTACCTACTAAATGGGGTAAAATTAGGGGATTCTGTACTGGAAAAGGACTTAGGTGTCCTCATAGATAGCAAGCTAAGCAGTAGTACCCAAAGTAGGACTGCAGCAAAGAAGGCTAATAAGATATTAGCATGCATAAAACGGGGTATTGATGCTAGGGACGAGAGTATTATACTCCCGTTATATAAATCACTAGTGAGGCCACACCTTGAATACTGTGTACAATTCTGGGCACCGTACTACAAAAAGGATATCCTGGAGCTTAAAAAGGTACAGAGGAGGGCGACCAAACTAATTAAGGGCATGGAGACGATGGAATACAAGGAAAGGCTTGAAAGGCTAGGCATGTTTACATTGGAAAAGCGGAGACTAAGAGGGGATATGATCAACATCTACAAATATATAAGGGGACAATACACAGAGCTTGCGCGGGACCTGTTTTTGGTTAGATCAACACAGAGGACTCGTGGACACTCGCTCAGGTTAGAGGAGAGGAGATTCCGCACAATACGGCGTAAAGGCTTTTTCACGATAAGGACAATACGTGTTTGGAATTCCCTGCCCGAGGGAGTTGTAATGGCGGAATCTGTCAACACCTTTAAGAATGGGTTAGATAAATTCCTAATGGATAAGGATATCCAGGGGTATGGTGCATAGTCATGCATTATAGTTACTATAAATAGGGATAAAATGCAACGGCTGACAGCAGCATCAGTCAGAAATTTTAGTCAAATCATCATGCATAGGAGACCACAAATAGTTTGAACTCGATGGACAATAGTCTTTTTTCAACCTCAGATACTATGTTACTATGTTACTATGTATTCTATTAACAGGCTCTATACAATCTAAACAGATTAAAGGGGATATTCTTTATCACTAAAACTGCATTTTTAACAATTACAGATGGGTCCATGTTTATCTTGACCTTTAATAGGATTAACTGAGACTGGACAGTCGGACTTAATCCCCTGCTGTATTGTTCTCTGTATTGTATTGCAGCTGAGAACAGTAGATGTAGGGTTTATGTTAATAAACCATGTTGCCTAGGCGCAGCAAACTAGCCAAGATAACCGTGGATCCATCTGTACTTCATGGCTTTTTCTCTGTTTTTAGTTGCAGCCTCATTCATTAAAGGCTGTAATGAAGGATATATGACTCATATCTCCCTGTTACAGCCTGCTGCAATAATTTCCACACTCCCCATACTAAAGTATGGGGATGTAGAAATTGGGCAATTCATCAAACTCTGAAAATGCATTATGCAGGGCTCAATTCAGACCTGATCACTGCTGTGAATTTTTGCAGCAGTCTGCAATCAGATGTCCGCCACCCATAGAGAGTAAAAACCTGCCCCGTGCAAGTGTGTAAATGCATGTGTACTGTGTGCGAAAAATTCTGCCAGGCTTCGTACAGCTGCAAATCTGTTCACAACTCAGTCACCATTGAATGATTATTCCGGTCTGTGCAGTCTGTGCGTGGCCGAGGACTTACTCCTACAGTGCGATACAAACATGCCGTTTGGGTCCAGAGCTGACATCATACACCCTTGCTGAAAACGTTTGGGAACGCCTGCGATTTTGCTGACACTACCAGAAAACAGCCAGTTGCCACCCACAAATGCCCGCTGCGAATGCCTTGCGAATGCCCGTGCGATCAAAATTGCATGCACTGTCATTCGATAATCGCCCGCTGTGCAATTCTGCACAACAGCAATCAGATCTGAATCGAGCCTGCAGATTGGTCAGATAATTTCAGCCTGTACATGGGCAACCGATTCAAAAATATTGATCGTCGGACATGCTGGATCATCCAGCATGTCCCTCCGATTCGATATTCAGTATATAAGTGTTTGGTCAGCTGCATCGGGCAGCATATGCCATTCCTCTGTTCCTTCACATGGGGCCGATATCAGGTGACATGCGGTGTGAGAGATGATGCAATTTTCTAACCGATTTGCTATCGTGCGGATTGGCCAGATAATTGTACCATGTATGCCCAGCATTAGTACCAGCTGTACCACAGTAACACTAGGGCAAAGAGTGCCAGCTCAGAAGAGGAGGAAACTAAGATGCCATACAGTATAAGGTGGCCCTGAATACCCCACTGCTGGACTCAGTTGGCACAAAGTACTGTTTTGTAACACGTATGGTATGAAGCACTGACTAAAAAAAACTGTGCACATATATTGGCAAGCTACTCAATCAGATTGTGATGCCACTCAGGTGCTAAAAGGGAGGGGTAATTCTGTGTAAGAAAAAACAATTTGTGTTCCCTAATGCACACTGAGTGAAAAATAATACTACATAATAATCAGATAATACGGAGATCTTAGTTGCGTATATCTGCAGATATAGGGTTAAGCCCCCAGGCCGATCAGCGAGGCGTCACCGTCACTGGGGGTCCCTAATACTAGGTATGGGTCCGGGGTGCAGGACCCCATCACGTCAGCACAGGTTGGCTACCCCAGGTCAGCACACAGGTGAAAGTTAATAAGGATTAATAAGAACCATATAAGTGCTAAGTAAGTGAAGTGTGATTAAAATAATACAAAAATATATACAAAGTGATAGGGAAAATCCTAAGTGTTAATAAAGTGTTAGGGTGTGCTGACCTGAAGCCACTCAGCCATACTGACATAGGGGCCACCAAACCCCACACCCACCCCATAAATAATTACATATATGTCTGGGTCTGAATGCGCAGTGTAAGGCCACATGATAATTGCTCCTACAGCATCTGAGAGCCAGCTTACCTGGAGACACCCCTAACTTCTCCAATGGCACTCTGGAGTCAGCAATCCCTCCTAATGCTGACCCATCCATGCCTCTCTAAATACAATGCACATATATTGGCAAGCTGCTCAATCAGATTGTGATGTCACTCAGGTGCTAAAAGGAAGGGGTAATTCTGTGCAAGAAAAAACTATTTGTGTTCCCTAATGCACTGAGCGAAAAATAATACAAAATAATAATCAGATAATACGGAGATCTTAGTTGCGTATATATCTAGAGATATAGGGTTAAGCCCCCCGGCCGATCGGCAAGCCGTCTCCGTCACGGGGGGGGTCCCTAATACTAGGTATGGGTACTGTGTAAAGATATAGGGCGGGGTGTACTAAAGTGAAAAGGTGGTAAAACAAACATTTTTGTGGTTTTCAAATAATTTTTGTATGTACTTACCTCCGCTCGCCGGGTCTTCACTGTGCAGGGTAATCCAAAACCTGAAATTCGAATTTCAAAACTGCAGAAGATCTGAACTGGATCTCCTTGGGAGATGCGGACCAAGTTTTGCCACCATTTAGATACACAAATTTTGTGTAAATCTGGATTTCTGGAGAACCGACCCTTTTGTCTCTAGTTAGAATATCCCACAAGATAACCACACTAGTAATCTGGTGTTGGAAAAGGGAAAGGGCATGAATGGGAAGAAGGGTTATTGATATCCATAATACAGATGTACTGAGGCAGTGTCCATCCAATAGAAACTACAAACAGGATAGCTTTTGTTTTGTGGCTGATTCTTTACATTAATCATCTACCTTACCACACACAAGAGCAACGTAATAATTCTGATTTCAGGGGGTGAATATGTACAGCACATACTATACTATTGCATGTAAAGTTAAGCAAGAATATATAGTATTCTGCACATTTTTCTTTATGAATGGAGATCTAATTGTCAAATGAAACAAAATGAAGACGTAAAACTGTAAACATTAGTAAAAAGTTGTAATAATAAAAAAAGCTTTAAGCATGATGCATGAGAAATATGTTGACTACTGTGTAGACATTTATACACAACTAGCAAATAATTTCTTTACTCTCCAGATCAATGTGTACAAGGAGAGGGTCATGTGAACATTCAATGGCTTTTTCGGTTTATCAAAATAATGGCTGTAACTGTGTATCAAACCAAACGAGAGCCAATTCACTATGGGGATACATTTAAATAGACAGGATTAGAATTTACCCACCAAGTATCTGATTATCATGAAAAAATGGCAATTTAATTTCCAAAACCCAATCAGATTATATTTACATTTATAAAAATATATACTTAAAAAAAATAATCTTTTAACCTTGAACCTTTGAAGAACACCCAATTTCACCAAGCTGGTGTACAGTGTAAGACATTACTAAATAAACACCAAAACAATTGATAAAAATTCAGTGATATACTACTTTAAATCACATTCAAAGCCTGTAACTAAAATTGTGCTATTGCTAGATGTTCTAAATCTTTATACACAGATCATTGTGCATAAAGAATGAAGTCAGTGCCAGCGCTACACACTCAGCAAGGGCCTGCAAAGCAGGGAGGCGCCAGACAGGATAGGTGCTCTCCCTGCTCTGCTGTAGTCTGTCCACTGTTGCTGCCAGCGCCTGTACCTGTCACACTGTGTGACACACTGTGTGACAGGAAGTGGGTGGCGCCCACAGCCAGTGTGAACACTGTAGCGATTCCTTCAGTCTCCAGTCCCTCCCACCTACCCACAATAACTCCATGCATCACAGTTGTCTCCTTAACTTCTTTAGCGGCATCGCGATCGCTTTAGTGAGCACCGTGGTGCCAGCAACAGGAGGAGACAGAAGATGCTGAGCTGAGCATGCTCAGCAGTCAGTAGCTTCTCCCAATTAGGTATGGCCATCGACAATTCGAAATCATTGATGGTCTATGACCGATGGTAACTACTTTTACCTACGATGGGGGAGAACCAGATGGTTTCCCGCCATCGATGGTAAAGAGCTATCAAATATTTTTTTTTATTTTTTCTCAAAGCTGTCATGGAAAATGGAGCATAGCTCCGCCTCCGGACATCCATGAAGCCACACCCCGAGCTCTGATTGGCCCGCATCTGCCTCAATGTTAAAGTTATGGGGAAAAAAGAGGGATCCCCCGCGCTCACTATATACAAAGTCTAGGCATACGTATCTTTGTAAATAAATTAATTTATTGTAAATAGTTATAGAACTTTAAGAATTATATAAAATAAGGAATTTAAGTATATATATAAAATAAAATCCTAATACCGGTATACAAGATCCCTGCTTTTCTCCAGTATCTATATATAGGGGGAGTGGAAAACCCCTAATTTCTCCCAGCTGCTACTTTAAAACAAAGAGGTATTAGCTCAGTCCCCTACCCCAAGTACCTATCATAAAGTAATGAGGACCATCGATGGTTCCCTTACAGATGGTTGCCCACCATTGAGGTTATCCACCGATGGCACCATTGATGGTAACCATCGATGGATAACCCACCGATGCCCATCCCTGCTCCCAATACTTTTGCACCGCACGCTGGACCATACCGCCTTCGGCAATGCACACCCTGCTCTGTGGGATGGGAGGGTTGCACAGTGGTTGCCACAGCTGACAGCCATCAGCCACTCTGCATGCTCTGGCCTGAGCATGCAGACTGACCCCAGCTGTCCAGCGGATTGAATAGTGCAGAGTCCTGTCTGACCGAAAGAACAGAGGAAAAGAAGAAAGAACAGAAATAGGGAGAAGAACATGTAAGAAAGAAGCTGATGTATTCCTTTAAGCTGTGGGCACAGTGAAGCATATGATGTTATTTGGGGCGCAGTGGGGTGTATTACTTGATTTTGGGGATGCATTGGGGAATTTAATGTGAATTGGGGACACAATGGGACCAGTAATGTGAATGAAGATTCTATCTGGCATATCATGTGAATTGGGGCACTGTGCAATGTATAATGTAAATTGGGGGCACTGCGCATCACGTAATGTGATTTATGGCACTGTATGGCACATGTGAATTGGGGGTACAATGGGGCAGATAATGTGACTTGGGGTTGTGTTGCAGCATATAATGTTATTTTGGGAGCACAATGGGGGTGATAATGTGAACACAGGGTGCGTTGTGATATACGGGGAAATGTAATAAGGTCAGAATTTGCGGAGGTCCGGGATTTCAGACGAGATTGCCCGTATTTTTAGAGTGGAAATCATTTACAAAGGAAAACCAAGTTGGTTTTGCCTTATAAATGATTGCTGCTTTAAAAATACAGGCAATCTCGGCTGAAATCGGGGACATCCGCAAACTCTGACCCTATTACATTTCCCCGATAATGTGAATTGGGGGAACAATTGAGCTGATAATGTGAATTGGGAGTGCGTTGTGGACCTGCCTGTCAGATCCAGGAAAACAGCAGCCAGGAAGACAGCAGTGTTGGCCGGCCACCTCAGCGGCTAATGGGGTAACAGGGGGTGTGGGCAATAATAATATAGGGGCTGGCAGTGGCAAAATCAGATTAAAGGGAGGCAGGGGGGTTGGCACAGGGGAAACAAGCTTTGTCACCTTGTGCATGATCCACTGTCCTACTGTTCTATGAATATGTCCCACTGTCATTCCGAGTGCATTATCCAATGTTACCCTATGTATATGTGCCACAGTTACCCTGTGTATATGAATACCTCCTAACTGTCCCGAATTTAGTGGGACAGTCCCGCTAATTGGACACTGTTCCACTGTCCCTCCCATGGGGTCGCAGTGTCCCGTGGGCGGGGGGGGGGGGACACACACAGTTGGAAAAACCAGTAATCACCGCTGCTCTGCTCTGCAAAGCAGCCGGTGATCACTGAATAGATGCCGTGTGCATATGTCACCCCGTGTAAATGCCCCTCTGTCACCCTGTGTATTCTCCTTTGTCACCCTGTGTATGTCCCTGTCATCCTTTGTATATTCCCCTCTGTCACCCTGAGTATGTCCCTGTCAACCCATGTATGTGACCCTCTGTGACCCTGTATATGCCCCTCTGTCTCCATGTGTATGTCATTGTCACCCCATGTATGTCTCCTTGTCATCCTGTACATGTCCCCCCACCTTTCTTATGGACCCCCCCCCCCCTTTATTTGCAAAGTATAGGAGGGTGGACGCAAATTTATAGTTTACAGGTGGGTGCCGAACACCCTGAATCAAGTCCTTAGGACAAAACAAATAATAATGCAGCAGAAAATCTATTACATAATGCAATGTTTTGAAATTAGACTAAAGAGCTTTGGTAGGGTGTCTTTGGTATTCTAAAGTGCCTCTTTGTCTGTGTATGTCCTTAACCCAGGTTTAACCATCCGATTCCAAACTGCTTAATGCAGAAAGCTAACGCTTTGAGATATCCCGGCAAAGGGTAGATGCTAAAGCAGGCATTCCCAACCATAGTCCTCAAGGCATAACAACAGTGCAGGTTTTAGTGATATCCAGGCTGCAGCATAGATGGTTAAATCAAAATAACTGAGCTACTAATTAAGTGACCTGTGCTGAAACCTGGATATCACTAAAACCTGCACTGTTAGGGCTGAAACACACGCCCGGCTTTTTCCCCTGCCGGTATAGTAATTAACAGTGTAAAGGGTAGGGTCCTTTCACACTGCACGGCCCCGGCCCGGCTGCCGGGTTGCAGACGGAAATATCCACTGGACGGTCCGGATGCCGCGCCGGGGCCGTGCCGTCTTTGCAAGCAGTGGACCGTGTGTGTGAAGAGGAGCTTTCACACAGAACGTTTTTTTTCCAAGCCGTATCTAATGCTGCGCATGCGCACAGCATCACACATGGCTCAAAGCCGTTGTGTGTGAAAGATAGGTTTCTCCCGGATGGCAAAAAGCTGGAAAAAGTTTGTCCGGCTTTTTGCCTTCCGGGAGAAACCGGCGCGTGTGTTACAGCCCTAAGTGTGCCTTGAGGACCGTGGTTGGGAATGCCTGTGCTAAAGAATTAACCCAGAATGTGCCAATTTGCATGTTTGTGTCCAGAATTCTGATTACATCTGCAGTTTAAGAACTATAGGCAAAAAGAAGCCATAAGAAGCTGTGTAAAACACAGTCAAGCAAAGTGAAATAAATAAATATAGATATTTTAGTGGAAATTAAGGTTTCTGATTTCAGCAGAAAGTCAGAAAACATTAATTGCTGAACTGTCAAGAAGGGGGAAAAATAAATCAATATTAAATGATGATTTTAGGCTAGGTTCATTTTCAAAGCTGTCAGGAAGTAAAGCACAAGAGTGAATTTGGTGGAAAGGAAAATGTATGCGGGCACTGAAAGGGACCCGTTATTTTAAATGGGTATTTCCTTTTAGATTTATTTTAAAAGGGAGAGGTTTAAATTGCGATCTTTGGTGATAAGATGTTTTTCTACTTTCTTTAAAATACTAAGAAATGAAAAAGCAGATTGTAACATTTATGTCCCTTTTAATGACATGGTGCATCTGTCTCCCTGTGCCTTGCAGACTTGTGAATGCTAGCAGTCTAAGAGAGAATTAAAATGAGAACCTTTCTAAAATCACATACAGTAAGTATGAGTAAGTACAGGCCTATCGATGCATACTACTCATATACCACAGTACAAAATATTCCAGCTATTACTTTATCAATAAAATGTAGATAGAGCCTCTCCTCAGTGCAGATTGTTTTCTACAATCAACTATTTTTGTTGAATGTTCAAGTCACATGTCTAAATATAGTCTACCTAGCTATGAATCTATTGCATACTTGCCTACCTGGGGTGTAGTATGGCTGACCGGCGGTCTCCTGACCGCCGGTCAGCTTACCGACGTCGGGATCCCGGCGGGGAGAGGCAAGTGCAGCAAGCCCCTTGCGGGCTCGCTGCGCTCGCCACTCTGCGGGCTCGGTCGCCACGGGTTCTGTTCCCACTCTATGGGTGTCGTGGACACCCACGAGTGGAAATAGTCCCTGTTGGTCGGCATGCCGACCAACGGGATAGTGGGTGTCGGGAGGCTGGAGGTCACATGAATACCACCCGCCTACCTGACCCTCTCCATGAGGGAGAAAATGCTCTGTTCCTGGACTTTCCTGGTAATGTATGATTGCCATCATCTGTGGTGAAACGCCTTTCTTATCACTTAACTAGCTCACCACAGGTGATGGCAATAATTCATTTCCGGGAAAGCCCAGGAACAGAGCATTTTCTCCTCATGGGGAGGGTCAGGTAGGCAAGTATGATCTATTGTCTTAATAATCCCCATGGTGGTAATCATTATGTTGTTTTTTTATGTTTTTTTCAGATTTAAACATATGTTTTGAGAGTGTAAAATGAAGTTTTTATAGTGGTGTAATTACCAGTACAAGAACACTAATCCACAACTGAGTGAAATTGGATTCACTTGGCAGGAGTTTGCATTAGCTGACAGGATGGGTAGTCATTATTGGTGTTTTTATAATGGGTGCAATGTGTGTGGTGCACATGGGCCCTTGAGTCCAGGGGCGTCGGAACTGAGGGGGCAAGGGGGCAGCTCGCACCCCCCAAACTTAGCCAATCCTTTATTCACAGTGCTCCTGCGGGTGGCTACATTCACTGCACTCCGCTCCGTGCAGTGAATGTAGCAGCCCGCAGGAGCATTGTTCGTAATACTTAGCCCCTCCTACTCCCTGATGGTCCCGGACAGCCCATATGCGCACGCAAGCAGGGGTGTGTGTGTGGGGGGATCCGAGTACCTAGAAACCCACTGGCGCGTGTATGTCTCAGATAGAAACTCTGGGCCGATCCATGCTGCTGCACTGCCCTTGGGGCTTCAGTCAGGGGTTGCGGCAGGGAGTAGCTTAGTAGCTTAGGCTTCTTACGTATGATCTGGCATTTCAGAAACCTGTTGTAAGTCTTCCACTCAAACTCCAAAAAGCAGTGAAATTCCGGTCATTAAGGCTTACGCCTTAATGGACATGTTCATTGCGCAATACAGATATGGTATGCCATCACAGCCTGCGGGTAAGTGCAAATTCAGCACTCTCACAGAGTGAGAGTGGTGGAAAGTGGTGGAGCTGCTAATTCACAGATTTGTGTGCTCATTGGAATACACACATGCAGTCTATGCAACTGAAGGTCTAAGCAGTTTTTTAAAAAATATATATTTATTAGTCAATTTCCATAAAGGAATACATCATAATATGCATATAACGAACATAGCATAAATATGACATTCATAAATCAGTTTGGAGGAACCATAACAAAGGTCTAAGCAGTTATGTGGTGCACCCATCCCACTCAGTGTCCACATCATTCCTACTCAGTGCCCACAATCATCCAACTTAGTCACCACAACAATCCCACCTTGTTTCAAAATCCTTCTCACGCCATACATCCATCTCATTAGTATACACATTTAGCTCTCTCAAAGTTCTTGGTTAATTGCTAAAACTATAATACCTCATCTATGGTCTATGCATCTACACTTACTTCCACTATACACATCCATGCTTTTTTGTCTTTGCCAATTCCTACTGCTGTGTTCTCCCATCTGTGCTAGTTTGTATTCACTTATCTGCACCATCTGTCTTTCCCCATATGTGCCTTGTCCATACCACTGTTTCCTTCTCTCTGCGCTGCTCAGTGTTTCCCTCTTCAATGTCCATTTGCCTCCTCCCATACATGCCACACTGTATTCTCTCCCATTTGCACAAGTTTTTAACCTATCCATGCCAGTGTTTTCAACAGCATTTTTGGCCCCCATCCGCACCACTCTGTCTCCTTTCCCATATGTGCTGCTTAATCCAATCCACCCCACTCTTACCCCATTCATGTAGCTGACATCACCGACACCCCAAATTAAATTTCAGGGTCACTGTTGGGGGGGAGTTAGCCCTATCCACCCCCACCCCCCTTCGAGGATTAGGCCTAACTTCCACCCCCCTCTCCATCTATGAGGATCTGTCCCCCTCATCCACATGGCACTGTCCACCCATCCATACCACTCTGTCTCCTCACCATCAGTGCCACTGTATTCCCCATCAGTACCATTCTCTCCCCCCCCCCATCTCCCCCGCAACTGCATCACTCAGTCTTACGTTCCCCCATCTGCACCACTGTTTTACACTCGTCTGTGTTTCTTAGTCCCCCCATCAGTGCTGCTTAGTCTTGCCCCTATCCCCACATTTCTGTCCCCCCATTCACACTGCTCTGTTTTCTCCCTCCAAACAACACCACTCTTACATCATCCAAGGAACTTTGTCTTCTTCTCAGATCTTTAGTTGCATAGACTTCATGTGTGTGCTCCAATAAGCACACAAATCTGTAAATTAGCAGCTCCACCATTGTGTGAGTGACACCAATATCAGTCTGTGAGAGTGTTGAATCTGCACTTACCCACAGGCTGTGATGTCATACTATATCTGTATTGCGTAAGGAACATGTCCATTAATGCATCAGCCTTAATGATCGGAATTTCATTTCTTTTTGGAGTTTGAGTAGAAGAGTCACAACAGGTTTCTGAAATGGCAGATTTTGTGTAAGAAGTAGAGATGAGCGGGTTTGGTTCTCAGAGAACCGAACCCCCCCCCCCCCCCCCCCGATCTTTGCCTTCCAAGTCCGGATCCGAGCCAGGATCGGATTTTTCCTCTTGACTCAGAAACCCGAACGCGGCAAAATGTCATCATCCTTGCTGTTGGATTCTCGCAGGATTTGGATTCCATATAATGAGCCGCGTGTCGTGGCCATTTTCACTCCAGTCTCGGAGAGTGAGATGACGTGTATTCAGTGTGCTCAGTGTCTGTTTATTGGTTCGGGAAAGTGGGGTGGAAAGTGTTGTGCTGCTCAGTCCAGTCCATATATCCAGTGTAGCTGTAAAGTGGTGCTGTGTTGTGCAGACCAGTCCAGTGTAGTCAGTGTATTGTGCTGTATCAGTCCAGGCACATATATCCATTGTAGTTGTAAACTGGTGCTGTGTTGTGCAGACCAGTCCAGTGTAGTCAGTGTATTGTGCTGTATCAGTCCAGCCATTCACAGTGGTGGTGTTCTCTGCTTCCATATATCCAGTGTAGCTGTATAAAGTGGTGCTGTGTTGTGCAGACCAGTGATGATATACGCTGCTGCCATATATATCCACTGCTGCAGTATAACAATTATAACATCCTGTTGGGCTGCATCTGAGCAGTGGTAGTGTCCTCTGTTATCAGTAATTCCAGTGACGCTATACGCTGCTGCTATATATATCCACTGCTGCAGTATAACAATTATAACATCTTGTTGGGCTGCATCAGATCAGTGGTAGGGTCCGGTGTCATCAGTAATTCCAGTGACGATATACGCTGCTGCTATATATATATCCACTGCTGCAGTATAACAATTATAACAACCAGTTGGGCTGCATCAGACCAGTGGTAGTGTCCTGTGTCATCAGTAATTCCAGTCATTCCTGTGACGCATATTGTCTCCTATAACTCACAAAAAATAATGGAGAATAAAAATTTTGAGTATAAAATAGGGAAAGATCAAGAAGAACCACGTCCTCCTAGTGCTAAAGCTGCTGCCACTAGCCATGACATAGACAATGAAATGCCATCAACGTTGTCTGCCAAGGCCGAAGCCCAATGTGATAGTAGAGGGCATGTAAAATCCAAAAAGCCAAAGTTCTGTAAAAAGAACCAAAAAAAGAAATTTAAATCATCTGAGGAGAAATGTAAACTTGCCAATATGCCATTTACAACATGGAGTGGCAAGGAACGGCTGAGGCCCTGGCCTATGTTCATGACTAGTGGTTCAGCTTCACATGACGATGTTGGTGTTAGATGTGCATCCGGTACCCGCCATTAGTGCAGAGGGATTTAGACAATTGATGGAGGTATTGTGTCCCTGGTAACAAATCCCATCGAGATTCCACTTCACTAGGCAGGCGATAGTGAGATTTTACCATTTAATTCCAGTGATTTGGATGTATAATTACAGTGATTTTGCCAATTCATGTCTGTGATTTATAATTATTAATTACAGTGATCTTGCCATTTAATTCCAGTGATTTGGACATATAATTACAGTGATTTTGCCAATTAATGTCAGTGATTTACAATGTTTAATTACAGTGACTTTGCCAATTAATTCCAGTGATTTGGATGTATAATTGCAGTTGGAATTGTTTGTGTCACTTGGCTTAGTCATACAGCTACCTCATTGCACCTCTTCGACATCTTTGCATGAGGTGCTGTTTGGGGCCTAGTTTTTGAAAAGTGCCATACTGTGTGACACTGCAGTATGAGTCCAGGGGTACTGCTGTATTAGTCCTGGGGCACAGCCGTATAAGTCCACCAATTGCAGATTTTTTAAAAAGTGACTGGAGCATGCTGGAGATGCTGTCAGAGGACCAAACTACCGAATGCTAGTGTAGAGAATCTCCACACTAGCATCATTCACAATAATGGGATTGAGGCTATAAAATATTTTTTACGCCTGGAGACATACAGTGAATTAAGTGTCTTCATTGTCGAATTACTGGAATTTATCTTATTAAAGAACTACTTTACCTGTAACGAGTACCACTACCTCCAGGTGAGGAGCACAGCAATGGGGACAGCTTGTGCCCCTATGTATGCCAACCTCTACCTGGGGTGGTGGGAAAGGGAAATAGTGTTCCTAGAAACCCTCCAGAGGTATACGGATAACATATTGATATATCTCAGATATATCGATGATATACTGATGTTATGGGAAGGCACACTGAGAGAACTGAAAGAGTTTATAGAAATCCTGAACACTAATTACCTTAATTTAAAACTGACCCTAGAAGCCAGCAAAACCTTCATTAACTTCCTTGATATCTCCATATGCATCAACGATGAAGGAAATATTTCAACTGATCTGTACAGGAAGCCTACAGCGACCAATAGCATCCTGCATTCAGACAGTTCACTTCTTCCGGCTATCATTAGAGCAATACCTAAGGGTGAACTACTTAGGATCAAAAGGAATTGCTCTAGCGAAGAAACATTTCATGTTAGGCAGAACAAGCTTATTGAGCGTCTTGAAACGAGGGGGTACAGTAAAAGACTTCTCAATCGAACAATTAGAGAAGTGAGTACCTATGAACGAGACACCTTGCTAAAACCTAAACACAAAACTTCCAGAGAAGAGCCATTACGATTTGTGGGCACTTTTAATGCCCAATGGAAGGGGATCCTCAACAGTTTGCAGAAACACTGGCCCATTCTTCAAACTGACACAGATCTATCTACAATCTTACCCACCAAACCTCAAGCAAGTTGGAGAAGGTCAGGAAGCATTAAAGATCGGTTCGTACATAGTCATCTGACCAAACCTCCATCAAACAATGTTAAATCAATGGGTTCATTACCCTGTGGCAGTTGCAAGACCAACTGACCATTTTTTTTACAAATTTGGTAAAAAATGGCTAATATCTCCCAAGATCACATGCACAACTGTAGGTACCGTCAGTTAGTGTCCATGCCACAGAACATATATTGGTAAAACCATCAGACCATTGAAAGTAAGAATCTTAGAGCATATTGGGAGCATACGGAACACTAAAAAGGATACCTCCAATTTCAAAACATTACAACCTGTTGCAAGACACTTCCTCAACCACCATAAAAGTGACCCAATGGGCCTCAAAGTTTTCGGTTTGAGGCACATACAGTTGGGAAGCCCCTGTGGGAGGAGCGAAACGCGTCAGAAGCTGAACTGTTGGACCCCAGCTGGAGTTAGACACGTAGTACATACCGGCCGCAGCATTCATCTGCTGGTTGTTTATTCTTGAGTGGAGAGGAGCCGCTCACCGGTGCCCGCAAACGGCACGTAGAGGTGGAGACCTGTGGAGCATTCAGACCGAGCAGGACAGGTTGTAGCAGGCGCCAGTGCAGGTGCCGTTTTCCCCGCAGCTAGAAGCCAGTGTGGTGGACGTCGGGATGTACTCCTGCTGACACTACTTGCTCACACCTCACGTAAGATTCCGGTTGAAAACGGCTCTCATTTCATTTTACTGACCTATGTTGGATTATTACATTCAAAGGAACTTTGATACTAAGAAACTGTCTATTGGAAACATCTATTATACGGGTTCTACCAGCAGCTACACTTGATCTATATTTTTTTGACTTTGTAAATCAAGTCATTTAGCTATAAAGCTAGTTTTTACACCTCTGTGCACAGAATATGCTTAAGTCCACCTCCTTTTATTGGAAAGTATATATACTTGTCATCTTAGATGTTTAAACTACTAAGACCGGTCTTGTTTTATGATTTGTGATTATTCATATATTATTAAATATTTTTAATTCAATAGGAGTCTGTTATTTTTGTCAGCCATATCATATAAATTTATAATATAGCGCAAAAGTTTCTAACAATTGAAATACGTGGTGGAGACCTGGATCAAGAACTACTCCAATTTGAGACTAAAATGATTTTTCTTCTGGATAGTCTATACCCTAACGGATTAAATGAATCCAATAGCTATACGTCTTTCCTAGGGTGACCTGATAGGGTGATCTAAGACCAACTTAATCAGGTTTAGCCACTGGGATGAATATTAATTTATTATCTATACCCTGAAGTTCGCCTCACCGTAGTAACTAAAAACTTGTTTCCATACATCATACTCCATAAGGTTATATTGAATCCGAAACATCTAGCATGAAATATACAACCCAACAGACAATATACATATCTCATTCATGCAGCATATCATTGCTGATATCATATGATTAATTGATCATCTTTTCTTTTTTTCTCACAATGCACTTTAGAAATTGCACATTGCTCTTGTTTTTATATATAGGGGGTGCTAATTTATTGCTCCATCCCCCTTTACTTTTCAGTCACTATCATCCAGATATTTCAGCATCACATTATACTGCGGTATTTATTTTCCCTCACTGTACCTCTAATATTACTTCACAGAACTCAGTTTTTACTACGTACTGTAGGTCTATTATTATAGACCTCTTTTTATATTTACGTTACCACAAGTATATATATATATTTTTTCTCATGTGTACCAGCAATGTCCGATAGACATATGTATATCTACAGAATTAATGAACATATGTCTCTTTTATGGTCATAAATCATGATATGAACTAAACATCTGATAAACATCAGAGCCAATAAATAATACCTTATCAGTACATATACATCTTGAAGAATCGTGATTATACTTCATATTTGGTTGAACAGGAATATGAATGATACAGTATATCTTGAGAAACGATATGACATATATGTAGTTTTAATTCCCCCGACCAATGAGTTATAAACAATTAGTCATTGGATCAATAACAATTTTTTATTATGAATGAAATGACTGTAATTATTCTATAATAGTGACAACTTCTGAGGACTAGTTCTGAATTTAATATCTATACATACACTTTGTAACAACAATGACCCTTGGGAATCAGTTATATATTTAGCTATATAATATCGATATACTTACCCATCATAACAGATTAAGTGATCTATTTAGTTAAGATCTATTTATTCTGTACTATTTGATGTTGTTGAAGTCAAAAATATTACATAAAGAGAACATACAAACTACACACATATAAGTCGCTATACTTGCAAATACGCGGAGCGAGCACAGCAATATATGGTAACACACGCATTTACACGGACATGCCACAGAGATGGATTCGACACTTATTTCATGCAGTACATAATTGTGGTGGTATCAAGCGCCAGACATCATGATGATTTAGAATTGTATATGATGGAGTGGTGTCATGTATGTGTATTATTTGAACGAAACAAGATAGACCGGTCATGTTTACTATTGAAACGACCAGATTAATGTGTGGATTCATTTGATACATGTTATTAAGTTGTAGGACATTGCAACACAGAATTATGATTAAATGTATAAAAGCTAAAATCACTTTTATTAGAACAATAGATATTCCAAACAGGTAATGAACAGGAAACTCACGCCAGCCCTTTGGATGTCTTCAAGGCTGAACTTGTTAGCATATACAAAGGAACTGATGAGTCATCGTGAATCCCTCCCCCAGAAACTAGATAACACTTATTGATCACACAGAAGCTCTGTGGCTTTTTGATCTCAGACGATGATGGACTTGCTGGCAGATCAGTTCCAGTATTTATTTACAGAGAGAGAGAGACATAAGATGCATTGGAGGGAATGGTAATTGTATCACAGGCCTGTAACTGAAACTGTATGTAATTGTATGTTCTAACTGCTTACTGTGTGAGTGTAACCATGTAACTATAGGTATACTGTACTTTGTAATATATATTGAATCCATATCCTTTTTAATAACAAATATATACATCAATGAGCTTTGGAACTCAGATAATGTGTGGGTGTATTGTTTTCTCTTATGGGATGCAGTGTTTTGCGATGTATAGCGCACATTCATGGGATATGGTAATAAGAGGTGCAGGAATTTACAATATGTATTAGAGCGGGCATTTTAAATATTTGTGTGAAATCAATTTGGCATTCACAATGTGGACAAATAAAATGTTATTATTATTATTATTATTATTATTATTATTATCCTTTATCTATATGGCTCCACAAGGGTTCTGCAGCGCCCAATTACAGAGCACATAAACAAATTATCAAACAGGAAAACAGCAACTTACAGTTGACGACAATATAGGACAAGTACAGGGTAAGTAAACATAGCTACATCAGCAGATGACACTGGAATAAGTATCAGGTGGCAGAAGACTGCTGGATTTGGTGCAGCTGAAGATTAATAAAGTAAGAAAAGGGTAAGCACATGAGGGAAGAGGGCCCTGCTCATGAGAGATTACATTCTAAAGGGGAAGGGTAGACAGACAGGGGTGAGACAGATGGGGTACATAGAGAGCGTGGAACAGAGGTTTAGGATGAGATTTGGCTGGATTTGGTGAAGAAGTGGGTCTTGAGAGCCCGTTTGAAGTTTTGTAGAGAGGTGGAGAGTCTGAGGGGGAGAGGTAGGGAATTCCAGAGAAGTGGTGTAGTACGTGAAAAATCTTGGAGGTAGGAGTGGGAGGAATTAATCCGTAGGCAGGAGAGTCGGCGAGCATTAGCAGAGCGAAGAGGACGGGTGGGAGTTTAACAAATATAAACATCAATGAGCTTTGGAACTCAGATAATGTGTGGGTGTATTGTTTTCTTTTATGGGATGCAGTGTTTTGCGATGTATAGCGCACATTCATGGGATATGGTAATAAGAGGTGCAGGCATTTACAATATATATTAGAGCGGGCATTTTAAATATTTGTGAGAAATCAATTTGGCATTCACAGATGGATGCTCGTCCGGGATATCAGGGTCTTAATGATGCACTGTACATTACAAACACGGCTGTAATTGACCGGCTCCGATGGACGCATTGCAAAGCTGAAGAAAATAACATCCACGTTAATGTATTGTTGTGTTATCAGTAAGCCAATGATATGAAATTTCAAGGGACAATGCGTTTCTCATAATATTTAAGATGCTAAAATGTATTTTTATTGTTGCAAAACAAGGTTCAAATAAGTCATATTGTGTTTGATTCAGATGGGATAGTTTATCTGTTTAAGTAGGTTAAAAAGTATATTTAAAAGTTGCTGCATAGCCTTGATATAGTTTTTATTTTTAACTCAGGCCTAAAATAACTTCTGGTGCTTGTATGATGTGTGATTTCTTTGTGACGAAGGAAGCCGCATGGTCTGTCCTCCATTTTGGACTAGCCATATGGCCTGTCCACCATTTTGTGTAACCCTCATGGATGTGGAAGGGGGAGGAGCAGTGGCCATTTTGGGAAGGTCATTTTCTAAATGGATGATTTTCACAGCTCAGAATAATCAGCTTTCCTTGGTCACATCAAACACCATTTATGAGCTGCCAATGCATTTATTTAACCCATGCCACAGTCAATTACAAATAGTTTCAGCTGGGCCTAGTGAGAGTTAACAGATGAATATTTGATGTAAGAATTACACACAGATATAAACAAAGTTTTTTTCTTTTTCCTCCAGGATTTAGTTAAATCTGCTTGCTAGTTTAGGATAGCCATTGAAATGTTAATTAACCTGTGTAACTGCTTTTTCTTAGCAGTGAAAACCACTTTTACAGGCAGGCAAAAGCACATAGCTTTGATATGCAAATTAGAAGCACTGAATGGGTAAGGTGTCTCATAGGAGACCAGTGAATAGTATATTATATATAATATTATTAGAATTATGTGTGTGTTTATATCAGTGTATGTTCTTGGGGGGTTGTTTTGCAAAGAAGCAAAAAAAGAGGACTACTTTTGTGTCTCTCTGGGGCACATTTTATTAATGGTTGACTAATTGGTGAAATAGTAGTACTTGTGCAATATATGTGCAAAAAAGAAAACTTAACTTGTATTACTTTAGACAGACGCAAAGACAATATAAATTACAAGACTATTGCTAGAATGTCCCTACAAATCTAAGAACATTGTCCTCTTTGTCAGGGAGTTTTTGATGGAATATAGGTGACTCTCTCGAGATTTCTTGAAGGAATTTTTTTAGATTTTTTGATGAGTCTTGAGCAGTACCCTCGTTCTTTGAGTCTATTTGTGAGATCTTTGCATTTCTCCTGGTAGACTTCTTTACTTGAACAATTCCTTTTTAGTCTGAGAAATTCCCCTTTGGGGATGTTTTGAATGGTAGGTGGAAAGTGGGAACTTTGTTGATGTAGGAGGGTATTGGTAGCAGTTTTCTTTCTGTATAATTCTGTAGCAAGTATATTGTCTCTTCCCTTGTATATCCTCAGATCTAGAAAGGAGATGCTCTCCGTACTCTGCTCATGTGTAAATCTGAGATTCAAGTTGTTATTGTTCAGAAACAGTAAGAATTGTGACAGTTCTTCTTGTGACCCCTCCCAGATCATGAAAATGTCATCAATATATCGAGTCCAAAGGATAATATGTTTAGTGAAATGATCTTGATCTTCATAAAAGACGACTTCCTGCTCCCAGCAACCCAGGAAGAGGTTTGCGTATGTGGGGGCACAAGCCGCCCCCATCACTGTACCCCTTTCCAGGGTGTAGAAGAGATTATTGAACGTGAAGTAATTCTTGCGTAGGGCAAAATCTAGAAGGGTTAGGAGGAATTCATGGAAATCATCCAGTCCATCCAGTCCACTGTCTGACTGCATTGATACCCAGGTCATGATCGATGATAGTATAAAGAGCTTCTACATCTAGGCTTACCAATAAATGTGTGTCCTCTTAAAATATGTTCTCTATTTTTCTTAATACATCCGTTGTATCTCGAGTGTAAGAGGGTAGATTGGTTACATGTTCTTTTAGATGGATCTCTAGAAATGTACAAGCCTTCTCCAGTAGTCCTCCATTCCCTGAGACAATGGGACGTCCCGGTGGCTTCTGTAAATTTTTATGAACCTTGGGTAGCAGATAAAAAGTTGTTACTCTGGGTTTTTGAATTTTAAGATAGTCATACTCTGCTTGTGTAATAGTACCCAGATGTCTGGCTTCTTCATTAATTCTCATATATTGCACTGTCAAATTTTGTGTTGGATCAAAAAGGCTCTTACTATAGCAGTTGGTATCATTGAGCTGCCTTTTCGCCTCTTTTTCTTACATTTCTTTCGGCCAGAGGACAACATTGCCTCCTTTATCCGACTGTTTGATTATTATGTCTTGCCAGGATTTTATTTCTTTGAGGGCATGTCTGGCCTGAGGGGACAGGTTTCCTGTGGTTCTGAACATCCTTTTTCTTAAGCACAATTTGTCTAGATCTTTAGACACCAAATTGATAAATGTTCTTACCTCTGGGCAAGTGGTTTAATTTGGAAAGAAAGTGAATTTTTTTTCTACAGATCTGTCGTCGTGTATGAGTTGCTGAGTCAAATAATTCTTCCAGGTTATGGAGTGCTTCTAATTCTTCAGGGGATCCAATACTTATTATGGAGGAAAATGTTTCATTTTCTCTGAGATGTTCTTGATTGGCATAAAATTTGGTAAGTAGAAGTTTACGTCCAAAGAGATTAGGGTCAGTCTGCCATTGAAACCTGTCAAATTTCTTAGTTGGCGAAAATGTAAGTCCTTTCTCCAGAACTTCTTTGTGCATGTTTGAGAGGATGTGGGTAGAAATATTTATTATTTGAAGGCAGTCAGATTTCAGTATTGCTTCCGATTCCTCTGTATGGGGTATCGGTTTGGTGAGGGGGAGCCCCATCTTCCTCGTCCCCTTCTTCTTACTTCTTCTGGTTTTTCTTTTCCTTGTTTTGAATGGCCCCGGGACCGGCTGGTTTGATCTAAAAAATGGGCTGATGAAACTAATTGGGTTCTTGTAGATGAGTAATTCCTCCGATCTGAATTGGATTCTTCTAGATTCTCTGAGCTGGATAATTCCACCTCCGAAGAAGAGGGGGTCCCTTGATGGGTCGAGGTATTCTCCCGCCTTGTAGGTCTTGTCCACTTAAATATCCTACCAGTGTTGAAGTCTCTCTTGTCCCTGGAAAATTTATTTTTCTCCCGTTCTATAATAATGTTCTCATAAGTGTCCAAATCCTTTTTCAGCTTTTCAAAGGACGTTTGGAAATTGGTGTCAAGTTCCCACTTATCCAATGTTCTACTCAACTTTTCTATTTCCCTAGTGCATCCTTCTAGGACCAGGTTGTTATGTTTAATCAGCATCTTTATTAATTACTGTGAGCACTTGAGTAGGCTATTCTCCCATTCCTGCCTTAAAAACTCTGTATATAGATCAATTGAGGGGAATAATTTTGGTCTTAGACCTCTTGGTGTAATTTTCTGTTTGCAGTAATTCTCTAAGCTCGTTAGTGTTAGTGTATGTTCTGCAAGATAGCTATCCAATCTGAATCATATCATTTAAATTATTGATTATTGCTAGATTCATTTAGGTCTGTGTGAAACCGGATACATTTGTTGCTATATAGTTAAAACTAAAATAACAGTGTTTAAGGAAGTAAGTATAAAGACACAAAACGCAGTTCTGGCCCAGTCATAATAGGGTTAAACGGAACCAGTGTGTGTTGTGTTTAGTGGGCAATTATAGTTTTTATTTCTCACATTTATCAAAGTTATGTGAGTTGTTTTATTGCGTACGCACATTGGTACACATGATACAGAAAGTGAGGACAGCGTACAAAAACGTGCATGTGGTGCAAGGCCGCACATGTGGCATAGAGGTACGCACGGTTGCGTAATTACGCAAGCTTGCGTAGGGTTGTGTGCGCATAATAAAACCACACAATAGTATCGTTTAGTTAAAAGGTGGGACAGTAGCCACGCTACAATAGCACAAAACTGCCCGGTTTCTAAAGCAGATTAGTATAAAACTTTTTGTTTAAACTGTATTGCCTCTGGGGGTAAAGCTGCTTATCTGAATGAATCAAAATTTTCTGTACAGAAAAACAAAGTGTATTTGAGTGAGCGAACGTAGGAGTGAGTGGATATTCGAACCCAGGGAATTCGGGATCCCGTCGATTGGTACACCGAGTGAGTGGAGGCTTGGTGGCATGAGGCGGCTGACTCACGTTAGTATAAGGTTTAATACGTAAGTCATGAGGAGACTTACACAGGAGCATGGTAGGGAATTGTGAATTGTGTTGTGACCCATATAGTTTTTTTTATACGCTCCGGCTGAGGTTTCGCAGCTTGTGATTCGATTCCAGTGGTCGTACGGCAGATAAGTAACAAGTACCTATATGCTGTGTGATTTGACCATGCATTTGTGGGTGCGATATATAGCGCAACGTGATATCCTTTTTACGAGCTTTTTCATAAAATCGCGGTATCATTAGCGCTGTATATAGCATATGCAAGCGTGATTTGTGTATAATAAAGTGCATAGGGAGTTTTCGCTGGTCTCTCTCAGGAAAATCTCCAACGACAGATACCTTACTGGAAAGGGTAAGTTATTCCTAAAAACTTCCAGTAAATATAGGTCAATAGGGGCCCTAAGTATATGGTAGTACTGACCAACATGGGTGGTGAGCGGGTGAAGAGCGCTCAGAGAACTTTCACCGTTACCTTATATTGAGTATTTTGGTGTTTGTGGCAAAAGGCCCACAATTATGGGAGCCAGTTGCTTAAGTAAGGGACGTTTAAAGGAAAAAGTATTAAGTATTATGTGTGGGAAATATGGTCCGCACGCTGAAGACTTTTTGTCTGAATGGGAATGTATGACTGACAAAGATAGGGAACCATTCCCTAGGGTGGGCAGCTTTGAACCAGAGGTATTGCAGAACTTAAGGATAAGAATATGTCTGATAAAATCCCAAAAACAAAGGGTCAGACATTCAAATTGTTTAAACCTGTTACAGCAAGAGGGGTTGGCGAGTTTGATCCTAAGATATTGCAGGTGGTATTTCTAACCAAAGTCATATAAGACAAGAATGGAAATAGAAGAACTGTTTGAACTTGTAGCAACAATAACCAAGTAGGAAGAAAAAAGAGAATGCAAGTACACTGCCTTATGTAGATGTAGAAGCAGTTACGGCCAGCATACAAACTATAGAAAATAATAAAAATATGAAAAATATGACTGTAACCCATATATGTACTAATGAATGTTGAAGTTTTATTTAGGAGGAGGTGACCTGATAGTTTTCAGCCATTTCTCATGCACCCAGAGGAGTATCCAACCAGTAAAAGAAGAGCAGTAGCCTGCTGTGAGCAGTGGCTGACACCAGTGGAACAGGTAAGTATGGTATCATTTGTGTACATATATAGTAAATCCCCCAAAAAATAAAAATAAAAATCAAGAAAGTAACATCAGAAATGGAAAAAAAACCTGTCCGCACATTAGTATTTGCCAGTAGGAAAGCGGACAGAGACAAGGTAACCCCCGGGTATTTCTTTCAGTTACCATATAAGAAGTATTTGTTCCTAGTAATGCCCCTAGTAATGCCCCTAGTAAAGATGAGCTTGGAAATGTTTGTTGGACCATGTACAGACCCTTAATACGGGATGAGAAGGATTGAATAAAATACTTTGCATGACCTAGAAGCTTGTTTCTTTTGTTTTTGTCTCTTGCAGTAATAGAAAACTCTCCATCTGGATAAGACCACTGGTAAACACTAATTCTGCAAATGGGAGGTGGCTGTCTCTGTGCAAATGGATGGGCTCAATAAGGCATTGAGTGTCAGCGTGCAGACTTCTTTGCAAAATTGGAAAGGGGTCACAGTAGCTAATCTTAGATAGTGTGCTATTGAACATCACAAGAATAGTGTTAGGTGCAGAGAACAACAGGTGGAGAGGTTGATGATGGTAAGTATACTGGCACATACAGGAAAGACCCATCAGTCCAAACCCCAGATCAATAATGGTCAATAATATGTTACACTTGTAGGAAGGAAGGGCATTTTGCCAGAGATTGTAGGAGTAGTAGGACACATAGTCAATATTGATCCCCTAGACAGAAAACACAAGCCACATTATTAAACACATAGACGGGACCAAGGGACATATAGTAAGGAATCATAAGCCATATAGAAAACACAGATGACCAGTGAGTGGATAAGAGTCTTAGTAGCATCCTGGGTCAGAAAGGGTCTGATCCTGGAAATATATTTTAGATGAAAACGGCAGGTTTGTGAGAGGGGCTGAATGTGTGGTTTGAAGGAGAGGGAGAAGTCAAGGATTACTCCAAGACAGCGCACTTGGGGGGTAGAGGAGATAGTAGTGCCATCAATAGATAATTAGATTGTAGGAGGTGAGGATATGCGGGAGGGAGGGAAGATGATCAGCTCGGTCTTAGACATGTTAAAGTTAAGAAAGCGCTGGGAGTGAGGAGAGTAGGGGAGAGGTCTGGAGAGGAAAGATAGATTTGAGTGTCATCAGCATAGAGATGATATTGGAAGCCAAAAGAACTAATGAGCTTACCTAGTGAGGACGTATAGAGAGAGAAGAGAAGAGGACCAAGGACAGAACCTTGGGGTACCCCTACAGTTAGTGGAAGTGAGGAGACAGAGAATGAACGGTCAGAAAGGTAGGACGACAACCAAGAGAGGGCAGTGACACGCAGACCAATGGAGTGAAGGATTTGTAGTAGGAGAGGAAGGTCCACAGTGTCAAAAGCAGCAGAGAGATCAAGTAGAATAAGTAGAGAGTAGTGTCCCTTAGATTTAGCAGCATGGAGGTCATTGGATACTTTTGTAAGGGCAGTTTCAGTGGAGTGGAGAGGACGGAAGCCAGACTGGAATGGGTCAAGCAGTGAGTGTGAGGAAAGAAAGGAAGTAGACAATACGCTAAAGGAGTTTGGAGGCAAAAGGGAGAAGAGAGATGGGTCGGTAGTTGGAGAGAGTGTTTGGATCAAGGGTAGGTTTTTTAAGAATAGGAGAGATGAGTGCATGCTTGAAGGCAGAGGGGACAGTGCCTGATGAGAGTGAGAGATTGCGAAGGTGGGAAAGATGGGAACAAGCAGAAGAGAGGTAGCAGAGGAGGCGGGAGGGGATAGGGTCAAGTGGGGAGGTGGTGAGGGGACAGGAACGAATGAGGGCCATGACTTCCTCTCCAGATGCATGGGAGAAAGATGGCAGAGTTGGTGCGAGGGATGGGGAGGGTTGGTAAGGGATGGGAGAAGGCTGGTTACTGATGGTCTGGTGTGATGTGATGTCCTGACGTATGGAGTAAATTTTGGATGTGAAGTAAGCGGCAAATTCAAGAGCAGAGAGTGAGGAAGGGAGACGAGGTGGAGGTGGGCAGAGGAGTGAGTTGAGAGTGGCAAAGAGGCGCCGGGGGTTGGAAGACTGGGAGAAGATGAGGTTCTTGAAGTATGACTGTTTAGCAAGAGAAAGGGCAGCACTGAAGGATGAGAGCATAAGTTTGAAATGGAGGAAGTCTGCCTTAGAACGGGATTTCCTCCAGTGTCGCTCAGCAGTACGTGAGCATTTTTGCAGATATCTGGTGCATTTGGTGTGCCAGGGTTGAGGTGTTAATTTGCGAGGGTGAATAGTGGTTGGTGGAGCAACAGAGTCAAGAGCAGAAGTAAGGGAAGCATTGTATGTGGAAGTGGCTTGTTCAGGGCATGAGAGAGAGAGAATAGGAGAGAGAAGTGAGTCCAACAGGGAGGAAAGGAATGTGGTGTCAATAGCTTTAATGTTACGCTTAGTGATGGTAGCCTTAGGAGGTAGAGAAGGGGAAGTCGAGAGAGGTAGGTTAAAGGAGAGCAGGTGGTGGTCAGAGAGGGGAAATGGGGAGTTGGAAAAATCAGAAATATCACAGCGGTGAGTGAAGACCAGATCCAGTGAGCTCCCATTCACATGGGAGGGTGAGGAGGTCCACTGGAAGAGACCAAGTGAAGAGGTGAGGTTAAGGAGTTTAGAGGCAGGGGATTGTGTGGGGATGTCAATAGGGATGTTGAAATCAACTAGGATAATGGTGGGAATGTTAGAAGAGAGGAAGTGAGGAAGCCAGGAAGCAAAGTTGTCGATGAATTTGGAAGCAGTGCCAGGGGGGTGGTAAATGACAGCTACTCTAAAATGGACTGGTTGGAAGAGGCATATGGCGTGGACCTCAAATGTAGAGAATATAAGGGATGGTTTTGGTGGTATGAGTTGGTAGGAGTAACTAGAAGGTAAAAGGACCACAACACCACCCCCATGGCGACCCCCAGGTCGGGGGGGGGGGTGAATGTGAGGCCCCCAGCAGAGAGAGCAGCAGCAGAAGTAGTGTCAGAGGGCGTAATCCAAGTTTCAGTAATGGCTAGTAGGTGTAGGGAGTTGGAAATGAAAAGGTCATGAGTGGGGACCAGTTTGTTACAAACAGGTCTGGCATTCCAGAGGGCACAGGATAGGGGGTATGAGTTTGTGGGAGAGATGTGAATGAGATTTTCAGGGTTGCTCTAGCGATGAGGTGGGATTAACTTTGAGGGCAGGGATGATGAGAGAGTAATGATGGTACGGGTGCCTGAGCTAGGAGGGGAAACTGCAGGAGGTGGGCAGGGAGGGAGGTCAGTGTGATGTGGATGGGGGTGTGGGGAGGTGACAGGGAAGGGAGAGAGGGAGCAGGGCTGAGTTGTGGGGTAGCTGGACCATGGGGCAGAGGTGAATGAAAGTGGGGTAACAGTGGGGGAAAGAAACAGATGGTATGGTATGGTAACAGGTGGGGGAAGGAAACAGAGGTATGGAGGGGAGACAGAGGAGGGGAGAGAGGAGGAGGTGTAGGAGACTAGGGGGGGAGGATAAAGATACATTATTAGGTAGACACTGAGTGATGTGGGAGTATAAGAAAGCCTTGACATAGTGTTAAGTAGGTAAATAGGTTGAGGGAAAGTGGAAGTAGGAGAGGAGACTGTAAGGGAATCCAAGCAGAAGAATTGCAGAAATACAGGTGAGAAAAGCAGTGTAGGCTCAAGGCGTGTAGATTTAGTATGAAATGAGTCAAAAGTGTAGATAAAGTGGGTGCAGAAATGTGTTTGGAGTGTAAGAAATGAAAGGATTGTGAGAGGTTTAAGAAGCAATGGTAATTATGCTAGATTTTTTAAGTGTTTGCAGGTAAAATTGCATTGGTGCAGCTGTGCTTAAAAAACAAAATTACAATGTAGGTGAAATGAACGTTTTTTGAAATGTCCAACTAAGGTTGTTCCGTGCTATTTAATCAGATGCAACAATCAGGAGGTGAGGGATCTGAGGAGTAAGTGACTCACATTTGTTATTAGTTCTTTAGTGTTCTTTGTTTTGTTTGATTGGTGTGCTTCTGTTTTCCTTCTTTTTCACTCTGATTGAACGCTGCTCTTATGTGTCAATTTTATCACGCTTTGATAAAAATGCACGCTTAGATCAATAAATGCACAGCCAAACAGCTTTGCACAGCCTACATCAATGGATTTAAGTAGAAGACTATTACAAGTGAAACCAATAATTGAAATCTGTAACCACACCCCACCCCCTCAAATGCCAGGCAATAAATTACCTTAAAAACAACAACCAGGCATTCAACAAAGTTTAGACTGGGTCTATATAATTCAAAACTTAAAAAAGTACTTCAAAATCACATACTATGCAATAATGTTTCAATTTGCATTACCCAGCAGAATAAGCTTTGCATATATAGATATAGTGCAGCAGAATATGTTGGTGGTTGTAGTCAATTGTAATTACCCAGCAGAATTAGCTTTGCATATATAGATATAGTGCAGCAGAATCAGCCGTTCTGTCCATCTATTAATGTTGATATACTTAACCTGTCTGGGAATTTATACCCTATACATTGTACAGGGTCCATACCACCCTGAAATATGCATACTTATAATCACAACAAGGATAAAGATATACGCCAGACATTGAAATTAGGTCATATTTGAGTCAACGTTGTTTGTTCAGTTCAAAAGGATCAGCAACACTGGTGGGAGGATCTCACAGGCAGTGTAAAATGTAAAATATATGATTACGATTCCATATATACAGCTGACGGGGCGCCGATGGTTGGCAGCATCTGGGAGCTTTGTACAGACAGTGGCTGTTATCATGATAAATACAAAATAAAGCAGATTCAATTATCTATTTTGTGAGATATATTTATCTTGACCTATTGATCTGGATATAGAATATGCTCTAATTATGAATCTGGAGAATCGGCCTCTTTTTTTTTTTTTTTTCAAAACAATGTTTATTGAAGAAAGGTAAAGATAGATGTACAAAATTCCATGTCTGGATTCATAGCGGAGAGGTACAAATAATAGAAATACGAGGTAGGCCAGGGTCATACAATAATGTCTCGGTATGTGGAAAATACATGCATAATTACATATAGTACATGTAAGAATTTGGTAATAAATGATATCCATAGGATATATTCCACTCCTATTGTCTAGGGTTACCATTTCGCTTAGTGAAATGTGAGATCTGGTATTAAAGAAACACGAAGGTATCTAGTGGAAGTAAAGACTTGTAATAAACCTCAATATCTGACCATATAGCCCCTTAGCAGCTGAGAGACCACTACAGACAAGGAGAAAGAAAACAGAAAATGAAGAGATAATAACCCTTCTTCAAATAATTTTCTATTTTGTAAAGAAGATTGGTTAGGTAGAAATTTGAATTTGCATAGATTGTAGAGGGAAGAGAAATGAAAGGAGAAAGAAAGAAAAAAGAGGGGGGGGGTGGAAGGGAAGGGGGGGGGAGTGGACAAGACATGAAAACAGGACAACGTACAGCATCATTCTCTAAAGGAAAGATTATACCATAAGGTTGTCAGGTTGGATATATGTCCTGTCGACTGTGATAAGTAGATAGTATTTACCGGCTCAACACATTTCAAACTTAGCAAAGGTAATAACATTAATCAATCTGTCTATACAAATACCAAGTAGTGGGTTCGAATATTTTCTGGATTCTGAGCTGAGTGGCGTTATCAAAGCTTTGTATAACAGTTTCCCATTTCCCATAGAATCTAGGGGGCCCTGACTCTATATCCGGTACTAGAGCCTGTCGCTCGTAAAATATGTTGTTTAGCAGAGAGGTTCTCATTTCTGCAATAGATGGAGATTGTCTGTGTAACCAATGGGTGAGGATTAATTTTTTAGCGATAGTAAGGATAACTGTCAGGGCAGGTATAATCTTCTGTTTGTGTGGTCCCAGGTCCCAATCTGAAAAGCAGTAAAATAGACATGCGGTAGGGAGCTTGTTAATTCGAATTGAAAAGATACCATTAACATGGTTTATCAGCTTGTCCCAGAAAGTTCTTATTTTCCTGCAGTCCCAGAAGTTATGATAGTAGGTGGCCTCAGCCATCCCACATTTAAAACATCGACCCGTAGAGGTCAGGGTGAAATACTGTAGGAATGCTGTTTCGGGGAGATTTAGGCTCTATTTAAGAATTTGAGGTGAGTTTCCTGCAAAGCTGCGGATTTTAAATATTTAAATGTGGAGGGCAGTTTGGACATAAGTACCGACATAGCCGGGAAATTATGTCCCGCTGCCAGCGCGAGTGGAGAGCACTTTGCAAAGGTGTTTTCCTTGAGTCTATGAGAATAGAATATAAATTACGCAGCCTATATTCTATGGTCAGATTAAAACGCAAGAGAGGGGTAAGAGGGTCAATGGCCGTGTCAAGGGCCATTCCAGGTGGTAACGACCGTGCAAAATGACGGGATTGGAGGTACATATAAAATTGGGAGTTGGGTAGACCATATCTATCTGATAATGCAGAGAAAGAGTAGATCTTACCCCCAGGGTCAAAGATATCTCGAATGCACGAGATGCCCTTCTCTTTCCACGTCAAGTAAGCACGGCCGTCCAAACCAGGAGGAAATTGTGGGTTGCCCCAAAAGGTGGTGTAAGGGGAGTTAGAGGAGTTCCTGTGTAATCGTTTATTGATAGATTTCCAGGCTTTATAAGTGTCATGAAAGAGTATGTTGGATTTTATATGGGAAGGAATCAGTGAGGTAGGTGCATGAAGGAGAGCAGCTGGGGAGAAAGGATGGAAAGGGTGTTCCTCTATGTTGGGGAGAGTATATACGGAGCCACCAGAAAACCAATCCACCATGTATCGATACATAGCTGCATTTGAAAAAGCAGAGATGTCTGGCATCCCAAAACCACCCTCCGGCCTTGGCAGTCGCAAAATATGGCGGGATACCCTAGATTTCTTTTTTGCCCAGATGAATCTTGTAAACAGGGAGTCAAATCGTTGGATATCTGACTTGGAAAGTTGCAAGGGAAGCATCTGGAGGACATAGGATAATTTGGGAAAAATAAAGCTTTTAATAACCACTACCCTACCAGACAATGATAGAGGTAAATCCATCCATCCGTTCAATATTTTCTCCGCCGAGGAGTATATCTGGTGGAAATTAGCAGAGTATATGGCGTCCAGATTAGGGGGAATCATGATGCCTAAGTATAGAATCGGCCTCTTTATTCATTTATTAATGTTGATATATTAACCTGTTGGGGATTTATACCACATACATGGCACAGGGTTTACAACAGTAAGAGATATGCATATTCAGAATTATATCTAGGACAAGGACACACACTAGATACTAAGATCAAGTCACATTCGAGTCAATACTATTTGTCCGGCTCAATAGGATCAGTGACACTAGTGGGAGGACCTTACAAGCAGTGTAACATGTAAAATACATGATCGTGATTTCATGTATACAGATGACAGGGTGCAGACGATTGGCACCATCCGGGAACTCCGTGCAGACAGCAGCTGTGACAATTACAAAGCCTTACTATTGGCTCTATGAGTCATGTGACCATAGGAGTAGCACTGAGATTGGTCAATAGCCACATGTGACTAGCTAGCTCCTACTGATTGAACAGCAGTGAAATCTTATATTCTATGACAGGAGAGGCATTCTGGTTCAGCCCTGATGAAGCCATCAGAGTAACGGCGGAACACGCGTGTGGGCAGCGTGTGTCCAGCGTGTTTTCTATGTCCATGTGTAATATCAATAATGTTTAGCCAGCTAATACTTTACCATGTACAGTGGAATTAGTGGAATTAGTTATTAATATGGAGTAGTAGGCAAATTATTAGACCAGGTTATTGAGATTAAAACTACCATTTATCAAACAGCAACACAGTGACAGAATGATTAAACAGCATTGAATTGGTTGCTGAACTCCTGTTTGGTAGTACATAGATGGCAATAATAAAAACCTTATATAGGTGCACTAAGTACTAACATGATAAGCCTGTGAATGCTGTAAGGCATCTGTGGCATAACTGAGTAGACACAAGTGCAACAAATGTTTCAATATTAACTTGTAATTCTATCTAAGTGATTGCACAGATGACACAGTTGTCAATCTCCTGAATTACATGCAGGAAACAGATAGCAACAATATTAATCTAATATATGAGCACTGTGCATTCACAGGATAAATTTATGAATGCTGTGAGATATCTGTGACACAATTTAGCAGACACAGATATAATAAATGTCCTAACATCAACATCTAGAATTGTTTAAAATCTGTATCTAAATCAATATTACCTGTGAATATGCAATTTCTCCTGCTGCTAGGAGAGTGGAGCATTTATTGGACTTGAATTAGGGGAAAGGCTGACAAGACGACTGTGCCGTGGACGAGGGAACCAGGTTCCGGAGCCAGTTGCCCTAAGGTTACATCTTAACCGCCCACTAACACTGTGTTTCTGGTAATCCTCCACCCAATTACCCTCCATTTGGAATTTTGGAAAAAGATGTTTTTATTTGTGTGACATTTGTTTTATCTGTACTTAATCTTTGTATTAAATTATTCCCTTTATAATTATACTACACTATATGCCATTTTATCTGTTTCTTTGCATATGGAACCTAACCAAAAGTGGAGGCATATATGAAGTATTAAGGGAAGTATTGTTTCAAACATTTTATTCACATTTAAAGGGTTCAAACGTACAACTGTTACCCACAGATCTAGCGCACCCTGTTGTACCTACTCTACACACATTCACATTGTCACTTTGGTATAGGGCAATACCATTGGTGCAAACGAGGTTTGCTGCTCTTTATCTGAATTGGCGCCACATAAGTTCTTTTAACTTTCTCATTACCGCTATAGGGGACATTATTGTTAGTAACACGAGAGGCTTGCTGGCTGCAATAATGTGAGACAGGAATGTTTAATAGATCACATTAGTTTGGGTCACGGATACTGCCACTGTGAGACAGAGGGATTAGTGTGGCTGTTTTCAGCTGCGTTAGATACTGAATGAACTGCTATCTATGTGTCTAGGATTAACCATATACCTAGCAATATTTAAAGTAATATTAGTCAGGCAGTGAGGTATAATAGAGGTGGAATTGTCATCTTAATGTATGAGAGAATTATGACTTAATGAATGTAGTCCATGGTTGGTGTAATTTAAATTGACAAATAAAAATCTGATGACACATTAGTCCATTCATATATTGTTAGGCAAATCCGGCATCTCTCTATTATATAAAGACTGTTAAAAAACTGGTGCACTTAGGACCAAGCGAGTGTTACTGATTAATACTCACGGTACTATTTAATACCAGTGGCAATTTTATAGACCCACTGATACAGTGAAGTTACCTGACAATATGAATCTCACATTTATGTAATAACAAGCAGCTGAATCACTATCTAGATATATGATAAGTCACCCATATGTTTTATTATTACGCCATCACTCAAAATATTTCAACCAAATAAATAAAGACACAGACAACTGTATAGATTGGAAAATTGAGGTCACAGCCAAATTTATTTAAATTCGAATCTGGAATTAGAAATCTTAATCACTGGTGGCGAAAAAAGCAGTGCCAACTCGGCCATGGCTTAAAAACTTTTAATCATTAAACAAATGGGGCAGAGTTTCTGCCCCTTGCGCAATCCGTCTTGGGTAGAACCATCTCCCCTTAACTAGCACAGTGCTGGTCCCTCCTTAAGATGGTGACCTGGTCCTCCCCTGAGGTAGTGACCGACTCGCCTTTTCTCAAAGGGGAAATGCTAGCCAAGCTCTGCTGCGCTAAATTGAGCCGCCGATGAGCACTGCTTTCCGCCAAATTCGAGGGCTTCCAGACTTCGATACCGCCACCACCAACAACTAAATGCCTCACACTTCCTTCAAACCATCCACCAAGGCTGTGACAAATAGTTCCATACCCATCTTAGACAAATGCACCCCGTCCAATCTATACAATTCCAATTTCTCGTAACGTAACTCTGGGTGCTTTACCACCTGACCTCCTAAACTAAGGACATACCTGGAAATTGCAGCATTAACTTTTCTCCTCACTCTATCCAAAGCTGCTCCACCTTGAGTGCCCCTCCAAAATCTACGTGGTATAATTTCTGACCATAACAACTTAACCAGCGGCCAATGTTCCGTAACCAAATTAAAATATATTTTCATTTCATTAATCAATTCAATACCTTTACAGGTACCCAAATCATTACCACCTAAATGCACAACTAAACAATCTGGGGCACCCCATTTGCCTTCACAATCCGAAAGTAAACTCAATAAACCACTCCATCTCATACCTCTTATACCTATCCACCTAGTATCGAAAGGGAATGACTTAGCCACTTGATGCCTACCGGCCCAATAGACATAAGAATGACCTACAATCCACACCCGGCTTGATAATGTCAAAAAACCTGTAATAAAAGGTAAATGAAATGATTTGTTTAATAACATAAATTCCATTCAAATTTCGCAGGGAAAGGGAAAACTTAGCTATTTGGGTGACCCAGATGGAGGTGAACAACACCAAACCTCAATCGTTTTGTGAGGAAAAAGGTGAAAAGAACTCCAAACCCCCTTTAACGGCGGGTAGCTTAGGGCCCTGAGATTCCCAAATAACAAACTCGCAGGAAGCTTCGCTTTAACGCAACTTATCTCCGCGGATGTAAACCTTATAAGCATCCGACTTCCAACGCCCTAAACGCTTAATTTCCTCGCCCGAAGAACCTGCCGCTGCTGCACAAGTCGCTGCTCCTATTCTAAACGAATGCGTCCCGTATTGTTCTAATGGAAGATCCAATGCTATCAAGCATTTTTTAAAAACGCTGGTAAACTGAAATCTCGATAAAGGAATAAGATCCCTATGAACCAACCATTGCCTCCCCCCACTTGGACGATTTTGGCAATAAATCTATGCCAATTTTACTGGGCAAATACTCGACTTCGGATGCGCAGGAACAGAGATCCATTTACCTTTTCCTAGCTGATCCATTTTAGAACGCTGAAGTTTAACAAGCATCATATCTCTTTTAATAACAACATCCCCTGCCATAATACCAGTCTCTGTTGACCTTTTACTCTTTGCCACTAATTCTCCTATCCTTAAAGCACCGAAAAATGCTAATACGAATGCTAAGCTAAAAAGATTTATTTCATACTCGCCTAAAGCAATGCCTGAAACCGCAGTTACCAAATCTTTCAAAAGACCTATATCAATTGGTCTACGATCATCGCTAAATCTTAACTGCTCCTTAGCCCATCCTCTCAACGCCCTTGTAAGAATAAATTATTTAGTGGGATCTATTAAACCTTCCAAGCGCGAAAAATAAGATATTCCTGCTAAAACGCTTGACATCGCCGCCTTGGAACGACCTCTCTCGTGCCATAACCATACGAACTCTAAAGTCGCATCCTGCCAACTCTTACCCCTACCACTGGAGGCCATGTACTCCTGCCAATCACCCCAAGCTGCAGAATAAGCTCTCAACGTTCCAGGGGCCAGTGCTTTCAACGCCAATGCCTTCATGCCGGCTTGATGATCTGCCATACAAAATCAGGACATGACAAACCATTCACCTTAGCTGATGGAGCTAATCTCCTAAATCTGTCCCATTGAAAACGAGACAAAGCATCCGCTATCTCATTCTCAACCCCGGGCATATGCTTAGCATTTAATTCAATGTTTCTCTGCAGACACCTTAAAGTTAAATGTCTCAGCAACCTCAGCGCATGCGAGCATGAGGTCTTCTGGTTATTAATCGCCTGAACTACCCCTAGGTTGTCGCACCAGAAAACAATTCTTTGATTACTAAGCTTAATTCCCCTTATCTCAATCGCTACGATTATCGGAAAAAGCTCAAGCAAAAGCATACTGCTAGTAAGACCCTTAATTCGCCATTCCTCTGGCCAAGTCCCAGCGCACCACTCGCCCTCAAAATATGCACCAAAACCTAACGAACCTGAAGCATCGGTGAAAAGTTGAAGCTCACTATTATTGAGTTCTTCATGCAACCAAATGCGAACCCCGTTAAAATCTTGCAAGAAAAGAAGCCAAATCCTACAATCCTCTTTCAAATCTGCTGATATACGGATCATATGATGCGACCTCTTAACACCTGCAGTAGCTCTTTCTAACCTACGACTAAAAACCCTTCCCATCGGCATGACCCTACAGGAAAAATTTATCAAACCTTAAAGCGACTGCACTTGCTTCAAAGACATCTTTTTTTTGCCGTAATAAAACTCTCTAACAAATTCCTTAAACGATTCACTTTTTCCGAAGGCAATCTACAAAGCCCTGCTTCAGTATCAATTTCTATTCCTAGGTAGGATAAACGTGTCACTGGTCCTTCAGTTTTATCCTTCGCTATAGGTACCCCCATGACTGTAAATAATGATTGAACTGAAAAAAGCAATTCCTGACATTCTGAGCTATCTGCATGACCAACCAATAAAAAATTGTCCAAATAATGGGCGACTCCCGACTGCCCAGTTCCTGCTACTATGCACCACTGCAAAAATGAACTAAAACATTCAAAATAAGAACATGAGACTGAACAGCCCATAGGCAAACACCTATCTACAAAAAATTGACCATCCAGTTTAAAACCCATATACTTAAATGAATCGGGATGCAGCGGTAACAATCTGAAAGCAGATTCTATGTCCACTTTTGCCAATAGAGCTCCAACACCAAAACTTTGTACCAACACGATAGCATCCTCAAATGATTGATATTTAACGCTACAAAACAAAGGATCTAACGCTTCGTTTATTGAGCCCCCTTCCGGGTAAGAAAGGTGCTGAATAATCCGAAATTTCCCAGGCTCCTTTTTCGGAACTACGCCCAAAGGAGAAATGCAAAAATCAGCCAAAGGCGGGCTCTTAAAAGGGCCACACATACGACCCAAACTAACCTCCGCCTCAATTTTAGCCCTTACCACCTCTGGCAGATCTCTAGCTGACTTAAGATTCCTCTTGGCTAAAATTAAACAGGCCTAATTACTGGCAAATTAAAACCAAACTTAAAACCTTTTAACAAGAAAAACCGCCTCCTCCCTGAGAGGATAGCGGCCCAACCAACGCTCTAAGACTTCTAACTTTACTGGCGATTCCGCCTTACCTAGGAACTGCTCTATGTTCCCCTCTACCTGCTGACTGACCTGTGGGTCTATTGCAATCTTTCGCTGCATGTACCCCTCCGCACAGCTAACAGGCGTGTCTGTAACGACATGTTGTTCCTCTACTACATTGTGCGTTATTGAACGCATAACATTTCCCTCTTCCTGCTGTGCTAACACCGGATCTGGCCTGAAAGGGCTGCCTGCGTCCTACCAAATCCGTGGCTGTCCTACTGCCTTGGGTCACCTCCAACCAGACTTCAACGTCTTTGAACCCTAAGCTTAAAATTTTTTGACCATCTTGCTTCTTTCTAAATAATTTGTCGTACTGACGCCAAACGTTATTTCTAGCCGTCAAGTACATATTGTGCACTAGATGAAAGTACTTTAAAACATTCAAAAATTCAGATGGCCGAGACTCTATATAACAAGCCGCAAATACATGCATTCCTGAAAGCCAATTAGAATAACTCCTTCTTGCTTCCTCGGCTGCCGGCCCACCAGCTTTTGCCGCATTTAATGCTTTCTTAGCGTCATGCGTGATTGCAAGCATGTCTACAAAACGGCCCTTCTTAATTATTTCCTTCACCTTAGACCTAACCCCCCTCAATATCGCCGTATTAGCGCAATGGACACTATCTCCCGACGCATCAGGAGCCGAGCTGGATGCTACACTACGCGCTCCCTTAGAACCTTTACGCTTCCCTCTGAGATGCTGTACAAATGTTCGCATAAATTTCCGCGGATTCTCAAGCGAACTAGATGAATCCGATGAATCTTCTGAATGGGATAAATTCGCGCTAAGCTGCAATTCAGCGCTTTTCTCACCTGCTCCTGACGTGGAAGGACCTGCATCCAAATCCCCTGTACTCGCTTGTCCCTCGTTGTGCGGCGCGCCCACCGCATCTTGACTCGTTGCTTGTGGGTCCACTGTAGTCAACGCATCTAACGACACTGCATGAGAAGGTACAACCTGCGGGCTTAATAAAACTGCATTAATCCCTGCCTGAGCAGATGAATCTGACACCGTAGGTGCATCCAATGGCGTCTGCACCCCAGGAAGCAAAAGGGGCATGATAACAGGCGACTGCCTCGGGGACGGAGGCCTAACCGGGGGAGGGGCCTGAGGCAAAGGTGGTAAACCAAAATGCTGCGAGTTTGCAAATTGGCTCGGTATTGCTTGAACTAATTGCCCGAATTGATTAATTAACTGCGGAGCGGATGCAAACCGGGCAAAATGTGGAACGATATGCGGCTGATAAAATTGGCCTACGTTATGTAATTGAGGGTTAAAAAACTGCTGTTGCCCTGCGAAAGGCAAATGCATTAACTGCTGATCAACTTGATTAAAATATGGCGACCAAGCTACCTGCGTGGGCTGCGCACCGCCTACGGCTTGATTGTGTATAGGGGCCTGCATTCCGTATAAAACCCCTGTTGCATCCATGCCTGTCATCATCCCTCTCCGCTGGTTAGTAATGCTAGGAGCATTCACTGAATGCCTCCCAACATTCCCAACACCTCCAGATGTGGGGGAGCTTACTAAATTCACTCCCCCTTGTATAAATGCTGGTGACTGATTGTTACCGCCCGCAATCACCCCCCCCAGCTCCTGAAGCTGTGGGTGATGACTGCAAGGCAGCGTTGCTAACTAAAATGGAGTCGGGGCGGGGCTTATCGCCGCTGCCGCCGAGACCCCCAACTCACTAACTATCACTGAGGATGGCCGGCGGGGGGTGCCTGCAGGGCTGGCGGACGCACTTGCCAGCCATGCACGCAGCACCGAAGTGAAGCGCCGGGCTCCTCTCACCGCCGGAGAAGCAGCAGCGGCTGCAAGCGGTCTGGCTGCCTCAACCAAATGGCGAGGGGGGGGAGCACTACGACGGGGACGGGGCATCCTGAGGTAAAATACAACACCCTGACAAATACCTGACAGGAAATTGAATATAAACCTTCTTATAAAACAACAATATTATTCAGTTTAGTAAATTATGAGTTAACCCAATAATATTAAGGACTGTAACTGGAAAATTTAAACTTCTAGCTAAATATAAAACAAGCTGAAAAACCTGTGTGAATGATACTAATACAATACCTCATCCAGGGATCCCAAAATGGCAAGAGGAATTTGAATTCCTCAGCCCTGCCCTATATAAACTCCAACGACCCGCCTACCAAACAAAATTCCATTGGCTAAATGATTGATTGACAGCATTAACCTCCTCTTCACCCCTAGCAAACTAAAAAAACAGTTTCAGCCAGCTCAGCTTCATAACAAACAGGGTGCTTATATTCTCTCTGTCCTATGCAGTCCTTCGTTCATTTAAATCAGCAGCCACTGAAAGTGTTATAAACAACGATGCCATACAGGACAATATGAGCCTTGATTTATTACATCTACAGACAGTCATATTGTCATTTGGTATGAGCAGCATTGCCTGGAAAAATCCTTTCACTCTTTAGCAACAAATGTTACACTATTAGTCTTTGCAAGAAAGTGTCAGTAATGTTACAAGACCTTTTACATTTGTAGCTTTCTATAGACATCACTGGCAATAACAGCTAGTGGCAGTCTTGAGTGATTATCTTATTATTTTTTCCATCTTTGCTTGGAAATTCACCACCCCTTAGCAACAAATGTTATACTATGAGTCTTTGTGAAAGATAGTGTCAGTAATGTTGCAAGAAACTTTACATTATAGCCAGTTATAGACATCACTGGCAATAACAGTCAGTGGTAGTCTTGAGTGATGATCTTAGTACTTTTTCTAGACATCACTGATAATAACAATCAGTGGTAGTCCTGAGTGATAATCTTAGTACTTTATCTATCATTGGTGTTTACTAAAATTACAGAATAAAGACAGCACACAAGCATTTTCTTTTAATAAAATGTATTCACGTAAAAAATAGGGCAGTACGGATGGTGTAATGGTTAGCATTACTGCCTCACAGCACTGAGGTCATGGGTTCAATTCCCACCATGGCCCTAACTGTGTGGAGTTTGTATATTCTCCCCGTACTTGCGTGGGTTTCCTCCGGGTACTCCGGTTTCCTCCCACAATCCAAAAATATACTGGCAGGTTAATTGGCTCCCAACAAAATCAACCCTAGGGTGAATGTGTGTGCGTGTACATGTGATAGGGAATATAGATTGTAAGCTCCACTGGGGCAGGGACTAATGTGAATGGCCAATTCTCTCTGTAAAGCGCTGCGGAATATGTGTGCGCTATATAAATAACTGGAAATAAATAAAATAAAATAAAATTATTTTTCTTTCTTACACGTTATTCTCTCTATTGATTTTATATTTCACTTGTATATCCTTCTTTAAAATGACATAATACATCATATGTGGTAATATTAAATACATCTATATCACATATGGGTATCGAACCTTAACTTTAATAATAAAGTATAGAAAATTTTGTTTTTTCATTAAAGAAGAATTTAATCTTTTGCTGAAGGGGAAGAGTGCTGCTATTCAAGTTGATTGACTTCTTTCTCTTTAAAATTGGTACATAATATACAATCAACAAGCAGCACCATATATATGTGCGTTATGTTGGAACATTTGATTTATCAACATAGATTGGTACGCCATTAATATTCCCTGTATGATCTTTCATTGATGAAATATGGTGCGGGAGTATCCTTGTCTTAAAGTATAAGCTGAAGTATATTATCTATCAGAATTGGATCTAAAGATTGATGCATTATCTATTGATCCAGTAATATACACAGACTTAAATGTGATCAGTTGGGAAGGTGTCACTAGTCCTTAATAATGAAGGTGCTTTTCCTTCTAAGGACAATAATATTGTGAACACCTTATTATTACAACTGTCATATACTTAATTTGTGTCGATACTGAAAACTGAGGGAGATATATATTCCCCAAGGTATATATTGGAACTAGGTCTAGTTCATCGCCCCTATCGGTGATCTATACCCTTGATGGTGTATTGCGTTTTCACAGTGGACTATATATGTGTTAGGAACGTATACTTTATGTAATTAACAACTCTCACTACATTCACTATAAGAACATTTTTCAGTGCAATTTAGTACAATCATAAGAACACTATAAACAGTGTACTTGATAAACTAATAGCTGCTAGAGCATCCTCTATTTAAATTGGGTGTAATAGCAACTGTCTCATCATATCTGGTCTCAACCGAATCTATATTTAGTATTATACTACCACTCTCCAAGATAGTGCTTTTCCAATATACCATCACAATGTTCACATACATTCATAATATGTGAATGCTCCACTGGAATGTACAAGATATAAGTTTAAGTCCCCACAAAATTATTATTTATTATTTAATACTTAGATTAACGTTGGGAGACAAACTGTGGATGAAATAATAAGGGACTACTGGCCTAACGTATGAAAAATACTATATACATTTGGGCATTAGAATAAACACGTGGACACACTTTTTTAATCTTTAATCACATTTATTAACTTTCATTGCACTCTGTATGTTTTGTCGATGTCAACAATTTTAACCTCTATGTTTCGCCTAAGCTCGTAGTTTATGTATGTTATTTCACATTATTTTTTATGGAAACAATAATAAAAGTAACATTTTAAGTGGATGTGATACCCGGATCACTGCTCTTCATGTGCACCGATAATACAGCCCTTTCTTCTCTCTTCCTTTGTACTTACCATAGCTGTAGTTGGTAGCACCCCCATAAAGAATGGTAATTACCAACAATCTATAGGGGTTCTTTTTGGAACTTTTGTTCCAATTATTATTGAATAAATTGTGTGTGTGCAGATACATCATTGCGTACTGCTGTATTAGTCCTGGGGCACAGCCATATAAGTCCACCAATTGCCGATTTTTTTTAAAGTGACTGGAGCATGCTGGAGATGCTGTCAGAGGACCGAACAACTGCGTCCCACTCTCGACATTCAGCCACTGCGTGACACTACTAGATGGGCCAGGTGGTTGTGTCACTTAGCTTAGTCATACAGCAACCTCGGTGCACCTTTTATCTTCTTTGCATCATGTGCTATTAGGGGCCTTTTTTTTTTGCATCTGCCCTTCTGTCTGCCACTGCAGTGCCACGCCTAGATGGACCAATTGTTTGTGTCGCTTGGCTTAGTCATACAACTACCTCATTGCAATTCTTTTTCTTCTTTGCATCATGTGCTGTTTGGGGCTTTTTTTTTATATCTGCCCTCCTGTCTGGCACTGCAGTGCCACTCCTAGATGGTCCAGGTGTTTGTGTTGTCCACTTGTGTTACTTAGCTTAGTCATACAGCCACCTCGGTGCAACTTTTAGGCCTAAAAACAATATTGTGAGGTGTAAGGTGTTCAGAATAGACTGGAAATGAGTGTATATGATTGTTATTGAGGTTAATAATACCGTAGGAGCAAAATTACCTCCAAATTCTGTGATTTTAGCTGTTTTTATGTTTTGTTTTTTTTTAAATCATCCAGATCCAAAACCAAAACACGAAAGGGTGCTTTTGGCAAAACCAAGCCAAAAGCAAAACACGAAAATGAAATGGAATTAGAACCAGAACCAAAACACGAAAAGTGCCCGCCGCACATCTCTAGTAAGAAGCCTTAATGGGACATGTGAAACTATTTTTGTCTATGGAATTTCATAGCTTTTTTTCATTTTATTTTTTTTTAATTCAGAAATTTAATATTTCACTTTAAGAATAAACATTTGATGTTTTAAATGTTTAATGAAAATGTTCGTATAACATCACTGTTCTGTGCAAAATGCAAAAACAATTTTATTTACCAAACAGAATTGTTTATACTTTTAACTTCCTTTGCTGCAGCTGTAGGGAGGGGGCAGGTGGCAGAAACCTGTGACTGAGGCCGGAGGAGGGTGAAAGACTGCCAGTGTGCATGGTGCTGGGAGCGGAGGTGAGAAATCCAGTGCCGGCTGATAGAGGCTGCTGCCACCTCCTCCCTCCGACTGATTCCAGATGAGTGGCAGAACCACCAGTGTGCCTGGTGCTTGGAGCGGAAGAAAAACATCCAGCGCCGGCTGATGGAGGGAGGGGGAAGCCATCAGCAACCTCTGACTGAGGCCGGAGGATGGGGAGAACCACCAGTGTGCCTGGTGCTGGGAGCGGAATAAATAAATCCAGTGGCGGCTGATGCAGGGAGGGGGGATGGCAGCAGCCTTTGACTGTGTCCGGAGACGGGGGAGGACAAACAGTGTGCCTGGTGCTGGGAGTGGAAGAAAAGCATAGCGCATCGGCTGATGGAAGGAAGGGGGAGTTGTCAGCAGCAGCGGTGCAAGTAGAAAAAATGGTTTATAGCTACTGTGTGCATGTGTCGGAGGTGCGTGCCCCAAAAAATTGGTGTTGCCAATTGCCACATGGGGCTTGGTCAATGAGAATGGGGGTGTGGCCAATGAAAATTGGGGTGCGATACACATATGGGGGGAGGGGCAGATACACATATGACCCCAATAGTGCCAGATACACGTTGCCCCACAGTGCCAGATATATATTGCTCCACAGTGCCAGATATACATTGCCCCTCAGTGCCAGATACACAAATGCCCCCAGAGTGCCAAATATACATTGCCTCACAGTGCCAGATACACATTGTGCCAGTTACACAAATGCCCCCAGAGTGCCAGATATACATTGCCTCACAGTGCCAGATACACATTGCCCCACAGTGCCAGATACACAAATGCCCCCAGAGTGCCAGATATACATTGCCTCACAGTGCCAGATACACAAATGTCCCCACTGTGTCAGATATACATTGCCCCCCAGTGCCAGATACAGAAATGCCCCACCAGTGCCAGATATGCCCCCAATGCCAGATACAGAAATGCCCCCAGTGCCAGATATGCCCTCAGTGTCAGGGAGGGGGGAGGTGGCAGCAGGCTGTGACCACTATCCGGACACTATCTGGAGGTGGGGAAAAGACAGCCTGTGTTCCTGATGCTGGGAGCGGCGGATAGAAAGCTGACAGCAGCTGATGCAGGGAGGGGGAGGGGAAGCCGCTGTGGCTGATTCCAGGAGGGAGAGAGAGGGAGCTGTCCAAGGCTAACAGCACAGAAGCAGACTACAGAGGGAGGGGGGGAGAGAGATGTACAGCAGCATCATGATGAGTTACTGGCTATGCCTTGATCACTTGGACTAACAGCAGCCTCTGGCACCGCTCAAACCGGACAATTATAAAACTCATTAATGTGAGCAGCGCCAGGGCTAATTGTTATCACATTGTGCCCCACCAGCCCCAAAACCTCTCCCTCTACCTCATTGTATAACTGAGACATACGTAGTTCACCTACACTGTACAAAATAAAAATTATGTGGGCAGAGTCAGCTATGTTAGTGCACCAAGTGAAGCTACTCAGAGTACGCCCCCTGCTGGCAGCCACTGCGCAGACGAGACAAATTGAAGTGCCCTATCTTTAAAATGGGGCACATTTTACTAAATAATATAAAAAAAACTGTAGCTTTCTGAAAAACCTTAACCCCAAAAAACCCTACACTGTGACAAACTCTACTTAACAAATCAAACCACAAGTCTTAATTCCTCCTCTACCATGACTTATGACTACCCAAAAATCCACCCGTAGACATTAGAAAACTGTCAAATTAGCCAAACAGGAAGTAGCAGAAAAAAACTGACAGTTTAAACTTCAGATTACTCCCAATTACTAATTTTTCATTATTTGTCCTGAAATTTGGCGCGCAGCACCGGGTGATGACTCTATGCGCCTAAGCCAAATTTCAGTTCAGTATGTCCAAGCACTTTTGGGGTGTAGCTCTTCAAACACCAAGCCCCCATCTCAGAAGTTCCCTATGGGAGAATTCCATTTATTAAATTCAGCCTTAATATAAGGGCACTACCATGCCCTTATATATATATATATATATATATATATAAAATTAAATCAGTAAGCATGCTCTGCAAGTCCAGCAAGGAATGCATTCCTAAACTAGCTCCAGACCTCTCTGCCCGATTTATTAGTGGAAATTAGAGGCAAAAACCAGCATGGGGTTCCCCATATCTTCCGAAAACTAGCACCAGGCTGAACCATCCAGGGGGTTGTGCCATAGCAGGGGGCACTCAGTGTGGGGTCCTCTGCCATCACATTAACCAACCCCAAAACTGGTCAGCCCAGGGCTGGAATTCCTGAGTGGGAACCCACAAAATAAAATGGGCACCCTTGTGGTGGTGGTTGCAGGGTTAATGGTACCTTTAAAGACAGCCTACAGGTCCCAACAGGACAGCCCAGTAATGCCGGAATTTGGTGAACCACAACTGGCAGCATGCCTGGACATAAAGGTCCTGCTTCCACCTATAGTCCGCCAATTAAAAAATAAATAAAGACAAGACACAGAATTTAACACAGTTTCTGAGGTTGAAAAAAGAGAATTTATCTATCGAGTTCAACCTATTAGTGGTCTCCTACACTGCATTATTTTTAGCACTAGTTTTATATGTTGAGAATGACAGCCGTTATTTATTTATTTTAAATATAGTGCGCAATCTACCCACCATAATCCTGTATATCCTTATACATTAGGAATTTATCTAGCCCATTCTTAAAAATAATGACCGAGTCTGCCATTACTACTTTCTCAGGTAGGGAATTCCAAACACATATTGGTGGTCATTCCGAGTTGTTCGCTCGCAAGCTGCTTTTAGCAGCATTGCACACGCTAAGCCGCCGCCTACTGGGAGTGAATCTTAGCTTATCAAAATTGCGAACGAAAGATTAGCAGAATTGCGAATAGACACTTCTTAGCAGTTTCTGAGTAGCTCCAGACTTACTCGGCATCTGCGATCAGTTCAGTGCTTGTCGTTCCTGGTTTGACGTCACAAACACACCCAGCGTTCGCCCACACACTCCTCCGTTTCTCCAGCCACTCCCGCGTTTTTCCCAGAAACGGTAGCGTTTTTTCGCACACATCCTTAGAACGGCCTGTTTCCGCCCAGAAACATCCACTTCCTGTCAATCACATTACCATCACCAGAACGAAGAAATAACCTTGTAATGCCATGAGTAAAATACCTAACTGCATAGCAAATTTACTTGGCGCAGTTGCACTGCGGACATTGCGCATGCGCATGAGCGACTAATCGCTCCGTTGCGAGAAAAAAATAACGAGCGAACAACTCGGAATGCCCACCATTGTCCTTATTGTGAAGAAACCTTTTTGTCTCTGTTTGCAAAATCTCCTCTCCTCCAATCTAAGCAGAAGTCCACGTGTCGTCTGTGTTGATCTTACCAAGAACAGATTCCCCGCAAGCTCTCTGTATTGTCCCTTTATATACTTGTAAATGTTAATCATGTTCCCTCTTAACCTCTTTTCCAGTGTGAACATATCTAGATTAGCAAGCCTTTCCTCGTATTCTAGCTTTTCCATCCCCTTAATCAGTTTGGTCGCCTGTCTCTGAACCTTCTCCAGCTCCAGGATATCCTTTTTGTAGTGTGGTGCCCAAAATTGTGCACGATTTTCAAGATGTGACCTTACTAGAGTATAACACACAATTATAACACACAATGAGAGTATAACACACTCATCTCTTGCATCAATTCCCCTCTTTATGCATGCTAATACCTATTTTGCCTTATTTGTTGCAATCCTACTTTGGGTACTACTGCTAAGTTTGTTATCTATGAGAACACCTAAGTCTTTTTCCAGTACAGAGGGGTCATTACGAATTGATCGCTCGCTAGCAGTTTTTAGCAGCTGTGCTAATGCTATGGGAGTGTATTTTAGCCTAGCAGAAGTGCGAACGCCTGTATCGCAGAGCTACAACAAAACATTTGGTGTAGTTTCAGAGTAGCTCAAAACCTACTCAGCGCTTGCGATCACTTCAGAATATTCTGTTCCGGATTTGACGTCACAAACCTGCCCAGCGTTCGCCCAGCCACACCTGTGTTTTCCCTGGCACTCCTGCGTTTTTCCGAACACTCCATAAAAATGGTCAGTTGCCACCCAGAAACGCCCCCTCCATGTCAATTACTCTGCGGCCACCAGTGCGACTGAAATGCATCACTAGACCAAGTGCAAAACTAAGTCGTTTGTTGTACCCGTGCATCGCACGTGTACATTGTGCAGCATACACATGCGCAGAAATGCTGTATTTTAGCCTGAGCGCTAGGCTGCAAACAAATGCAGCTAGATATCAACTCGGAATGACCCCCTGAATCCCCTAGTTTTACTCCATTTAGTATGTAGATGGTATTTTTGTTCTCGATACCAAAGTGCATTACTTTACACTTATCTATATTGAACCTCATTCTCTCTTTTGCTGCCCATGCTTCTAGTTTAAATAAGTCATTCTGAAGAGACTCAGCATACCCCTCCAAATGTATAATCTTACACAGTTTGGAATCGTCTGCAAAAATTGACACCATGCTCTCTAGGATTACTGCTAGCTCATTTACCAAAATCTTGAACAATAGTGGTCCAAGTACAGAACCTTGTGGCACACCACTTAGTACTTCAGTCCATTTTGAAAAAATTCCATTTACCACAACTCACTGATCCCTGTAATGTAACCAGTTTCTAAACCAAGTGCATATTGTGATTCCTGGCCCCAGTTCTTGTAACTTATAGAGAAGTCTCATGTGTGGTACTGTGTTGAAAGCTTTAGCAAAGTCTAAAAAGATTACATCTTTTTACAAAAGATTTTACAATTCAGTAAAAAAATATTATAGTGCCCCATTATCTGAGGAGCAGCAGCCTGTAATTTATTTTGTGTGGCCACTGCTTCCACAGGACTTACTACATCTTTTTGATCTTCACGTAGGGAGCTACCTCCTCCCCAAGGCCTGTGGCATCTTCATCCTCCCCAAGGCTTGTGGCGTCTTCTTATTCCTCTTTCTTCACCTAGGGGGTCAGTGGCCTTTAAGCTCTCTTGCATAGACACCACCCAACCTGGACTACCTTTCAGTCTTCAGGTGGTCTTCCCAGATCCTCCTCAGCTGTCGGACAGCCTGTCCCTGCCTCACACTGGCTAATTTAAGCCATCTCAAGGGGGCGGGACGATTACATGAAGAGCCACTGTTGGCTTCCCGTGGCCATCTGGATTTTCAAAGTTGGTGCCATAAGCAAGCCATATACAGTTTATGGTGCCATTTTTGAAAGGAGCTACACGTTCCGCTCTCATCTAATGTGTAGGTGATACCCACTGTAGTGGCCACTGATTGTCTGGCAGCCCTCCAAGTGCAGGAAACCTTGTTGGTGTGAGAAGGGGAGGTACGTGCAGGGTGAGGAGTAGTGAAAAGTAATGTGCGGAAAGGGGATGCAGGTTGAGGGTTAGTGTAGGAGAGCAGTGTGTGCTGTGTAGGAGAGCAGTGTGTGCAGGGAGGGGGTGCATTGTAGGAGAGCAGTGTGTGTGGAAAGGGGATGTAGGCTAATTAAGGACAATCATTTTTGTGGGGAGGAGGTGCAGGGAGAGGGATAGTATAGGAGAGCAGTATGCACAGGAAGGGGTGTAGGGTAAGGGGTAGAGTAGGAGAGCAGTGTGTGCAGGGAGGAGGTGCAGTGTAGAAGAGCAGTGTGTGGGGGAAGTGGGTGTAGGGTGAGTGGTAGTGTAGAAGAGCAGTGTGTGGGGGAAGGGGGTGTAGGGTGAGTGGTAGTGTAGGAGAGCAGTGTGTGGAGAGGAGGTGCAGGGTGAGGGGTACAGTAGGAGGGAAGTGGGTGCAGGAGGGGGTGCAAGGTGAGGTGCAGTGTTTGATAAACAGACCAGTATATTCACATTATATCACAAAGTAGAGATCTGCCACAGTCATGGACCTTATAACACATTATGCAAGAGTAATGCACTTCAAAACACATTAGGCCACAGTATTGCACCTTGTAACACATTAAGCCACAGTAAAGTCCCTTACAATAAATTCTGCCACAGTAACGTCCCTTAGAATTAATTCTGTCACAGTAACATCCCTTAGAATAAATTCTGCCACAGTAACGTCCCTTAGAAAACGATCTGCCACAGTAATGCACTTACAATACTATCTGAAACACAACTCTCCCTTAGAATACAATCTGCCACAGTAATGCCTTTAGAATACTACCTGAAACACAAATCCTTAGAATACAATCTGCCACAGTAATGCCTTTAGAATACTACCTGAAACACAAATCCTTAGAATACAATCTGCCACAGTAATGCCCTTAGAAAACTATCTGAAACACACATGTCTCTTGGAACACAATCTGCAACATGAATGCCCCTTAGAACACAGTTACTTCCCCATACAGCTATTATACAATACTATCATACTACCATACTACCACCAATACTATAATACTACCACCATACAATACTATCTGAAACACAAATCTCCCTCAGAATACAATCTGCCACAGTAATGCCCTTAGAATACTATCTGAAACACAAATCTCCCTTGGAACACAATATGCAACATGAATGCCCCTTAGAACACAGTGACCTCACCATACAGCACCTGACTGTCATTTACAGTACATTAAGGAAAACTGTAATGCTGCTATGGTTGTAATGCAGAAGATAGACATTAAAAAGATAGACAGTCATTTGGTCGACAGTCAAAAGGGCGACAGACAAAGGGTCAACAAGTCGATACTTAATGTTTTAAAACATTTTTTAACCCCAATTTGTTGAAAAGCGTCCCCTCACGGGCTTGCTCACTCGCTACACTTCAAGCGCGGTGCGTCACTTCGCCCACCAAAACTTTACTAATGGTGATACAGTACTGTACAGTAGTTTGGGACATAGATAGTCAATTTGATGAAATGTGTTCGATCACCACGCTTTTGGCTCGGTTACTAATGGTAATAGTAACAAGGTTACTAATGGTAATAGTTTTTGTCATGGATAGTAAATGCAGCAAAAGTTGTAAAAATTTATTGAAAAAAAAACACAAAAAGTGTTTAACTTTTGACTCTGCAGACATTTTGACTATTTGCCTATTTACTCTTGCACCTTGTTTACCATTTCACTGTCAACACTGTCGACCTAATAAATATCGACCATTAGTGGATGACCTACTGTATTCACTGTAGGCATATTTAATGCACTGTATAGACCGGATACCTGCTGCTAATGCAGACCCTGTTTTATACAGTACCTGTAATTACAGTAATTTAAAGTATAGTAAGCTACTGTATTTACAGTCTCTGACGACCTGCAGGCATCTGGGGGTCCTTCAAACAAGGTCACTATCCTCTGGAGTGACTGCACTGTCCTGCTCCTATTATATTTGCGCAGGATTGCCCTGCTGGCCCTCCTGTATGCTCTTACTTTCTCTACATGGCTGGGCGAGAGCTCCCAGGTTATTCATCTTGCGCCCATGATGCATTATGTTAGTACAAGTGAACTGGTTTATACTATACAGCAGAGGTTCCCAAACTGTGTGCCGTGGCTCCCTGGGGTGCCTCGGACACTTGCAGGGGTGCCTTGGATTGGTGGTCCAGGACCAATTTAAATTGTTCATGGTCAATATAATAGGCAAAACCAGTGCTGGTGGTTGCCAGTCATAAAATATGTGGCCAAACAGAAGCAAATCTTGTCCCTCACCACACAACCGACCCTAAGGATGACATATAAACGCAATCTACTAAATGTAATATTTTTTTCTAAATTTCTCAATAAGAAATTTTTGGCCTAGGGGTGTCGTGAAAAAAATTCTGATATTTTAGGGTGCCGTGATTCAAAAAAGTTTGGAAACCACTGCTATACAGTATTGTGTGCACTGGCAGACAGTTACAGTAGCTATGGGAACTGTTCTTTTCCTATGCGCATAATCATATTTAAAGTTCTCATTGGACTTGATTATGCCGTTATGGCTATGGGACTTGGACACTCATACTGTACAATATAGTATATCATTAACATCAATGAACCATAGTTTTAACATGTTCTAAAGCTGTATATCTAACATGTTCATTTGTGTATGCATACACTATTTTTAATAATCGCTCATTCTATGGGAATTAGACCCTCACAGAACCCTAACATCATAAGAATGTTTGCTTTATCACGTGATTTAATGGTTAATTTTTTTGAGTGCCAACACAGAATGAATAATACAGTATCTGCAATGTCGTTGAACACTGTATTTAGCCACCACCTCACCCCTCTCCCTTGCTCCTTCTCCCTCCCCTGGGTACCTACTCATTTCACAGACAGGCAGAGAGGTCAGGTTACAGTAAATTGACAACAAGTACTGTATGTAAATGAAGGGCTGATAAGAGCTGCAGGCACTTTGATAGAGACACAGCTCATGTGTAAATGTTAGCAGTGATCCCTTCTCATTGGTTTTTCTTATGCTGTGCTATGGGACTTGGGCACTCGCATACAGTACTGCACAGATTCTCTAACGTCAATAAACTACAGTTTACATAACCTCATTGCTGCTGTGTATTTTAGATATTGTAATGAGACGCTCCTGCAGCATTGCCCTAATTTATGTAAAACCTGTGTGCCCACTTCTATTGAATGTGAAGGTATGTTAATATGAATAAACACCTTAAAATTAATACAGTGTAAAAAATAAAAACTGGCATTCACACTTTGGAAATCGAACCTCGGACTCTAAGCATGGGAAGCTGCAAACTTCACCGCTTGGCCACAATGTCTCCTGACAGATGCACATGCTCATGACTAAATGTAAGCAGTGATCCCCTCCCATTGGTTTTTGATTATGCCATAAATGACTGTGGGACTTAGACACTCATACTGTACAATTCAGTACTGTATATCACTAATGTCAATGGACCATAGTTTTAACACATTCTATTGCTGTAGCTCTAACATGTTCTTTTGTGTCAATATACACTATTTTTATTAATCACTCATTCTATGGGAATTAGACACTCACAGAATGCTAACGTCATAAAAACCTTTGTTTTACCATGTTCGCTTGCGTCTGTATACACTATTTTAATTGATTGATATATTGGTTAATTTTTTTTGGTGCAAACAGAGAATGAATAATACAGTATCTGCAGTGTCTTTGAACAAGGTATTTAGTCACCACCTCCCCCTCCTCCTAACCCCTTCCCCTCCCATTTCACAGACAGGAAGGGAGGTCAGGTTAAAATAAATTGACAACACAGTAATGTATGTAAATGAAGGGCTGATAAGAACTGCAGTCGCTTTGATAGAGACACAAGCTCATGTGTAAATGTTAGCAGTGATCCCTTATCATTGGTTTTGCTTATGATGTAATACTTTAGCTACTGTATGGGACTTGGACCATAGGTGTGCGCAGGGGGGGTTCCTGGTGCGCACAGGCACCCCCTAATGTCTGGCACCCTGATCTCACATGCCTGATGTAGCGATCGCCGAGCAAGCTGATTACTGTCCTCTCTGCGCTGCACCCTGTCAGGACTGTATTACTGACCTGACGCCTGGGTTAATCAAGGGTGCCACTGCCACTGGCTTTCAAACTCCCAGCTCCTCCTCCATGTACAAAAACAGTATGATGTGATGTGATTACCCGCCACATGCCCACCTCTCTCCTTCTATGCTATGCCAACGCCAGCCACTGATGCGGATCAGCAACATTGACACGTCACTCATTTTTCCAGCAGCAGCAATACTAGTCTGCGACTGTCAGTGTCAGTGAGTGGCTGACTTGTAAGTAAGCTGCTGCAGCTTGCAGAGGAAAGAGAGGGGGAGCCAGACCAGGCTGAGGAGGAGCAGTGTAATTGCAGTGAGTGCCATCAGGGGTGTTTGTTTGGTGCACACCACAACATCTGGCAATGAATCTGCTTTATTAGGATTGGTACAAGGGTGGACATTTTATATTGCGTTGACCATCAATAGATGGTGCTAGACACGCCCAAAAGGCGGTGCTAGACACACCCCTCCGACGGTGCACCCCCTAATAAAATGTGCTGTGCATGCCTATGACTTGGACACTCACATACAGTACAGCACAGATTCTCTAACGTCAATGAACTACAGTCTAGGGGACCTCATTGCCGCTATGTATTTTAGAAAGCGGAATGAGGCACTCCTACAGCATTGCCATGATTCATGTAGAACCTGTGTGCATATTTCTATTGAATATGAAGGTATATTACAATAGATTAAAAAGAAAAAAGAAAATGACAGAAAAAAAGGCATTCGCACTTTGTTAATTGAACCTGGGTCTCTAAGCATGGGTAATGACACACTTCACTGCTCGGTGATGAAGCCTCATGAGATATATATGGGAATTGGACACCCACGTACAGTCCAGTATCTCTAACATCAACGAACTACAGTATTGCTTTAACACATTAGTTGCATTTGTGTACACTATTTTTATATATTGATTTGTCTACAGGACTTGGATGCTCACACAATGTAACACAGCAACGGACCATTGTTTTAACACGTTCATTTGCATCTATATAAACTATTTTTTTTCTCCCTCTGACCATTGGTCTGTGTGTACATTAAAACTGTAACATTACAGTCATCACTGACCATTTTCCAAAGCTTGTAGATCAATTAATCGCTATTCGCTCTACAGTATTGGATTAGTAGAGCCTTAGCCACGCAGTAGAGGAGATGTGTATTGCATGCTGAGTTTGTAGTCATGACTCAACACGCCTGTCCGTGCATAAACTCAACAACCTAAACTATTGCCTAGGTGTGACTAAACCTCTGTTTAGGTGGAGAAACTGCAAAGATGAGGGAGGCTCCATCTGTACCACACTTAATGGGCAAAGCTTTTAGGGGTTACCCATTCCACTTACTTGAGTTGCAGATCGCTGGCATGTCTCTAGAAGGCAGGCAAGCTGGTCCTTCAGACTGACAGGCTGGCCCAGAAATACTACCAGAGAAAGAAAGTGGAGGTAATTACTGCAATGCCTCTACACATGTCTGCAGCAGCCACTTGCGACTGACAGCTCTGTCCTCTGGCCAGCCTAGTGCAGCATTGACTGGGAGCAGGTGTGGGTGCTCAAGCCATGAACTTGGCTCTGTCTACTTTGCCAAACACCAGGGCAAGACACTGGCGCTGATGTAGGTGAAGCTCTGCAGCAAAAACTGGCTGGTCTAACAGCACACACACACACACCTGTAGCGAGGACACGCTGCTGTAGGGAAGGAGGAGACATGCTTTTGCTTTTGCTGTAGCTGACCTTGAACCAGAAGTGATGGGTGCACGCGCAAACGCGGAGGTGCCGGGAGCTGGACGGAGGGTACAGGGAGCTGGACAGAGGGCACAGGGTGCCAGAGGTGTCATAGGCCGGTTGTAGGAAAGGGGGAGCCGGACAGTGGTGAGGAGGTGCCATCTCCCACACCCTTGTTCTTAGAAGTGCCACTGCAGGGGTGCATCTGCTGGGAGCAAGGACCTGGAAGGTGTTGCCGGATACAGGGGCTGGACGAAGATGCTGGGTACACGTGCAGAATGGAATGCCATGAGTCAGGTACATGTGCTGGATGAAGGTAGCAGTGACCAGTGAGCGGGTGCTGTAGTCGTAGGTCCAGACACTCACAGGACTCTGGGGACTGCAGCAGGAGATGCAGACTCCACCTGGACATGTAAGTATCATTATTATTACTGTGTTGACTGTTTTGAATTGATATATTATTACACAATGTATTCCTAATTACTGTTCTGTCATTGAATATTTTTTCTCTTCACAGCTAGGTTATACTATCATATTGTATTGTATAGTTTGTATTATTTTTCTAAAGGTAACAGGGAGTTATAGCTTTCAAACAAAATGGGTGGGATCGTGAAAACTACTGGTTCATTAGGGACTGCAGCAAGGGGGGGGGTATTAAATATGTTGGGGTGAAGAAGGGGGAAGGGAAGAACAGCAAGAATTGAAAAATCAGGGAATACAAACGTAAGAAGGGAAAGGATACCAATGAATACACAAATAGATAAGGGTGTCACTAACCTAAAATGTATGCTTACAAACGCAAAAAGCCTTTCAGGTAAAATGGGGGAATTAGAAATGCTTGTTGTGAAGGAACAATACATTATTATTGGTATCACGGAGACATGGGGGGTAATTCCCAGTTGATCGCAGCAGGACATTTTTTTAACAGTTGGGAAAAACCATGTGCACTGCAGAGGGGAGGGGGGGGGGCAGATATAACATTTGCAGAGAGAGTTAGATTTGGGTGGGTTATTTTGTTTCTGTGCAGGGTAAATACTGGCTGCTTTATTTTTACACTGCAATTTAGATTGCAGATTGAACTCACCACACCCAAATCTATCTCTCTCTGCACATGTTATATCTGCCACCCCTGCAGTGCACATGATTTTGCCCAACTGCTAACAAAAATCCTGCTGCGATCAACTCAGAATTATCCCCCTGGTGGGTTTATTCCCACAATTGGGTAACTAACTTGGATGGATGTTTCAAAAGGCAGACTCCGATTGATCCCGAGAATGAGTGGCTACCAGTGGAGTGAGGAGACCGTGCTTATCTTGATTATGGGTGAGTAATCGGAGTCTGTCCTTTGAAACATCCATGCTAATTGGAGCACTTGTGTGGGACCTTTTCATACACCTTTTAAATACTACAATATTCCAAGTTTGTGCTGATTGATGGACACTGTTAATATCGGACAGCAGCGAGGTCAGGTATTTCAATCTAATATACCTGAGAGCTTGCTAACCTAACAGTCGGAAACCTATTACTTTGGAGCAATATTTAAGCACACTAAACCAACTTAAAACGGAACTTTGAAACATTGTATTGTGACCGCTTGTAGCAAACAGGTTGAAAATGTTTCAATCAACTGTTGATTCTTGAAGCTTATGTTGCAATTAATGTGCAATAGCTTCTTTTGTGCAATAGTTTCTCTATTGTGTTATAAGGAGTCCAGCTGCATAGGAGTATTTATGTTTATTGTAAAATCATATTGCTTTTAAACACCGGCTGAGTGTACTCTGATTGCATAATACATTTATTAAAAATTATATTTTAACTGTGTTTATATCATACTCACCTTGGCATAGCAGCGCTATATTTTTGTTTGTGTGTCTTTTTACCTTAGCACTTGGGGATTAAGTGATCCCCATTATATGGCAGCAGCTGCTACAGGGTGAAATCTAGATAATTACAGGGTCTCATAATAATTAGCGGCCAGCGCCTGGTGGCTTGTCATTTTGACTAGTCATATATATACTTTTCATTTTTTTACTTGGTTAATACCTATCTGCCTGAGGAAGTAGTCTGTGGATGACTAAAAAAAATTAAGACTAATAAATCCCCTGGTCCAGATGGACTACATCCTAGGGTACTGATGGAGCTAAATGCTGAAATAGCAAGGCCACTATATCTGATTTTAACGGAGTCCCTTAGATGAGGCATGGTACCAAAGAACTGGCGTATAGTGGATGTAGTCCCAATATTTAAAAAGGGTATTAAACTTCATCTTGGTAACTATAGACCCATTAGTCTGACATCAATAGTGGGGAAACTATTGGAGAGTATACGAAGGGACAGCATACAGGACTACTTGGAGAACACCCATGCTATTAATAAGAACCAACATATTTTTGTGAGAAATAGGTCATGTCAAACTAATTTGATTTTTATGAGATACAGTGTAGTAAGTGATAATCTGGACCAGGGCAACACAATAGATCTGGTTTATCTGATTTTGCAAAAGCTTCCAACACAGTTCCTCACAGGAGACTGATTTTCAAATTAAGGGAGCTCGGTATAGGAGATACTATTTGTACATGGGTGAGGAATTGGCTTTATAACAGGGACCAGCGAGTGATGAATAATGGGATGGTTTTCACCTGGGCTAAAGTAATTAGTGGAATACCACAGGGTTCTATGCTGGGGCCACTATTGTTTAATATATTTATTAATGATTTAGGTGAAAGACTAGAAAGCACAGTGTCAATTTTTGCAGACAATACTAAAATATATAGGGTAATCACGTCAGATGTGGATGTAGGGTCTCTTCAGAGTATTGATTTATGGAATCATATTTATGAATTATTAATATTCAATGTATCATATATGGTTATTTATATATGGATATATTTTTATTAATATGTGTTTATCATATATACTGTAACTGCAAATATATTATGTCAGGCTTACAAACTAATTGGCTGATAAATATATGCAGTCCTTATACATATGACTTATGAAATTATGCAGTTATGATTCCTTAAACAGAGTTCAAACTTGAGATTACCACTCTGATTATATTGATTATTTATTTACAGGTAGATCAAATCGTACAGAATAAGATATACACAGTAGTGATAGATATATATATATATATATATATATATACATACACACACTAATATTATTTTATGCTTCCTTAGTTATAGAACAAACATAACATGAAACAATTTAACAAACTTAAACAATTAATACACATACTGTACACTTGCAAGAATATGTGAGGGAATAATTCATAGCTACCATCTTAGAATCCTGTTCCCTCTGGACGTCTTTCCTTCCTTATCTCCTTCATGACTTCCTGACTACAACTCTCCTTCCTAACTCCTAGCTATCAGATCTGCCTCTTTTAATGCCATATTTTACCAATTCAAACTAGCATATTCCCACAGTTTCCAATGGAATAGATAATTATAGGTTTGCCAGATTCCAAGGTGTCATAAAACAAACATTGAACTGAGCTGTCGTGTCCTGTTCATGGAGGCATGGTGTCATAAAACATGTCAAACTGTTCTGCCTTAAGGTGGCAAACAGGACATGCATTTTGGGGTCATAAAATGTAGTCCTTTCTTATACTGTACATCAAAGCCCTTCCTTTGGTTATTTGAAGTGTAACAATATTTGTTTGCCTGAAGCATGTTTTATTAATGGATGTGATCTCTTTTCGTAGTAGCTAATTTATGGTCCCTAGCTCGGCCTCTACTGGACAATAGACAAACCAGTTTTATGATTGCCAAAAGGTATTGCAAATCTTGATTCTGACCTACTGTAAGCACACCTGTGAATTCCAGTGACCAAAAGAGCTCTCAGTCACATACCTATTATCATTTATGGACTAATACCTGGTCAGATCACAATGACTCTTAATATTGCAGTAAAACACAAATATATACAGTATACACACAATGTAGTTTTGTAAATTATTTAAACATTTAACTTATACATATACAAACCCTCTTACTATATATATACCCACTATACTATTCACTATGGTTACATCACCTTACTTATAATGAATTATATTTTAATTCAAACAATATCTATTGCCCTAATATTATACTAAGTGCAGACAATTACCCATATGGCAACAGTCGCCCACTTGTGGCCATGAGAAATTATTTTGATTGGCCACACATTAAACAAGCGGAATTGCTTCCAAATACATTTCAAAATATTCCTTCAAAACATAACTTTTATTGTAACCATAATATAAACCATAAGTGTAATAATAATAACCATTGCGATTTTAAAAATCTCTAAAAATTCTTAGCTTACCTAACTTTATTTTACTTTATTTTTTTATTTTATTTTAAACTAAAGCAGACCAGACTGAGCTTTTTATTCAGTATTCATGAGGAAAACTAATTTCTACTAACAGTAGGAATACCATAGCTCGATTGTAGACCTTTGCTCTGTATCTGGATCAATACATTTGGACATTTATTCTATTCTTGGCCTGTAGCGATTTGCTGGGAGAAGACTGTCATCTGCGTGGTTTGCTTGCATTTGGAGCTGCTCATTTGCTTGCCATTTTGCTGTTTGATGCAGAGGGCTTTGTATGTCGAGTGCTGTGGTCTTGAACAATCAGTACTTGTGACCACCCTCAGTATACAGTCTTTTGCGTTGTACTTCCCTTTAAATGTTTATCCAATGCCGCAGTTGTGACAAGTGTCCATAACTTTGTTGCTTTGCACAAAACAGGTTGTGATATTTGAATAGAACAGACATATATGAAACAAAGTCTTTTTTTTTTTCCTTTGGTTGTTGACAATAAATATTAATGGTCTTCGGGCAATGGTACCACAAATGGCTGCGAGTAGGACACCTACTCTGTTTACAGTTTTTCCTCACTGAATAAATTACCATGCAGTCTTAAGTCTCCTTATTCTACCTTGTGCCTATTTTATACATTTCTCAACACTAAAATAACCTTATACCAGATTAACCCATATAAAGGTGTTTCCTATCCTACCTATATTTTGACTAATAATTATTTAAAATGATTTGACGTCTATAGCAACACCCTATCAATATAATAAATAAATATAATTTTGCTTCAAACACATTTTAAATATAATGTAGGAATGGCTTTAAATATATCTAAATTCCATACAGTATTATGTTATATGCAGCCATGTGCATATACAGTGACCGTGTTATGCTATAATTAATTATTTTAGAATTTTTACAGTCTTTATTAAGATAATGAATCACTTCGCTTGATAATCTTGGCCCAATTTGTTACAGCAGGGTATGCCATCCTTTATTAGATATTTAATTACTTTTGAAGCTTTGTGAAGGAAGCATAAATAATATATACTGTGTAATATAAAAATATTATAAAAATAATATTTCCAAGGTATAATACTATGGTATAAAATATATAAATTAGACAAATGTTTACATATATGTGATTGAAGGTATCTGAAGGGATAAGACAGTTCTGCATAATCACTGTGATAAGATGTACTGTACACTGTTGTGGGTGTGTAAATGTATTTGAAAGACAGTGACTTCTGTGGTGAAAGGGTTAACATCTTTTTCCTTTTCTTGTGAGATTGGAAACCTTTGGATTTGTCAGTGTGTCAGTCCTTAAGACGGATATATTAATTCTGCTGGATTGCAGTGATGAAAGGGTTAATGGAGACCTTTTCCCTTGTAAATTGGAGTCTTCATCAGTATTCTGGCTGCCATGTAGGATTTGTAATCTACAATTTAAACAAAAAGAAATACAATGAATATCACATATTTACATATTGATTTAGCAGTACTTGCTATGCATTCTGTCCTATCTGCTGCTTGTTATTAGGACAGAATTTACAGATCTATGTTTCAAAGATTTAAAAGCTAGCAATTATTTCCTTTCTGTAGTATTGTCTGTCATTGACAGCACAACTGTCACTGCAGATATGATGCAGGTTCAATTTGGAAACTGTGAATGTTTGAACATCAAAGCAAACAATGGCTACATTGGATCTAACATCTAACATCTTCTTTGTGACCATACTCCCTTGCAAAGTGGCTACTTCAATCCAGCCATTCTTCAATTGCATAATTTGCTGTTCAGTGTGACTTCTTGATCTTGAAGCATCTTGTAGCTCCTGAAAAATACTCTTGTGAGGTGAGAAGCTTGTTAGACTTTGCCAAATATATTTTGTAGGTCCCAGGGCTTTCTGTCTTTCCACACCTGTAATAAAATGGTTATGGCACTAGTGCACAAAAACATTCTCATCCTGGTGATACTTTGTGTCATTGTTGGAACTTGGTGTGGTGTTTTCAGAATGACACTCTGCATGTGGTCTCTCTGAGAGCCTGCAAACATTTGCACCATCACTAGATGGCTCTGAGTGTTGTGTGCGGGTTTCAAAAGTTTGGGAACTTTGTAAACATGCATTCCTGAATTCATTTCATGGATTTTCCCTTTAAATATGTTTCCAGGTGAATACATTTCAGGGTTTACAAGTGCAACATTTTCGGGTACCATTGGAGTTTGTACCATAGGGAACTTCTCCACCCCTGTGTGCACTGTACTGCAGCCATTACTGTTTAAGTCTGCTGACAATTCACCTTTGCCTAAGGGCATAACAAATTCTTCATTCACATTGGGAACTCTGAGAGTGCATTCAGTAGAACACACATTGGGGGTAATTCCAAGATGATCGCAGCAGGAATTCTGTTAGCAATTGGGCAAAACCATGTGCACTGCAGAGGAGGCAGATATAACTTGTGCAGAGAGAGTTAGATTTGGGTGTGGTGTGCTCAATCTGCAATCTAATTTGCAGTGTAAAAATAAAGCAGCCAGTATTTACCCTGCACAGAAATAAAATAACCCACCCAAATCTAACGCTCTCTGCAAATGTTATATCTGCCCCCCCCCCTGCAGTGCACATGGTTTTGCCCAACTGCTAAAAAATTTCCTGCTGCGATCAACTTGGAATTACCCCCATAATCTGAATAACAATGATCCTCCCCCTTGCTAAACAGTATAGGGGACATCTCCTATTGTTACCTCCTTTTTATTAATGTGCTCTTTAAAGATGGATAAATCCTGCACATTGTTTTTTTCTTCCTTCACCAAAAAGGTTGTTCTGCTTGCGGTCTGTGTGACCATAACAGACTCCATGCGCTGCACATTGATGCAGTCCTGGAACATGTAACTTTCATTAGTTTTTGATTAAGTCATTCCTGACTTCTGTAGACTCTGTGTACAAAGTCTCATACAGCAACACTATTTCTGTTGGGTGTTTCCATAACCTCAGCTTGACAATTTCATTACAAACTTCCAGACTTTTTGCTTTTGACTTAAATAGTGTATGCATTTTTGTATTAATGGTCAGGCACGCTTTACGGAGATGCGAACCTGATTCTGCTTTACAATTCTGTTTGGCATCTAAAGCCACAGTTCTGCGCATTTTCCTTAATGCCACTGCAACTTTTTGCATATTCAACATTGCACTCATATTACAATGCTGAATTTATATATTCCTTGTTTTTAGTACTCAAGATATCCTCTCCTTAAGATTGACCAGTGTCTTAGGGTTCCCCTAATACCTGGTACATATATACATTTATTTGGAAATACTCATTTCCACTGTGCACCTTTTATTTTCTAGGTCTTTAAATTCTTTATTTGTAACCTATTCCACTGTGATCTTGTAAACTGCCAGGCGGCTTACAGCCATTGGTGCTGCTTCCTAATAAATATTATGTTAGTTAAAATAATGTATATTGCACTCACATATTTATCCTAGGTTATACAGAATACAAGATAACATTACACAATGGTAATAAATGTTCATAGATACATCCCCACCGTGATTCTGCAGATTTGGTAGCCAGCTTATAGCATCTGCTACTCCTTATAAATATTATATTCAGATTCGGTAGTAACAAGTCCCTTCGTGGTCACCAATATTGATTTATGGAATCATATTTATGAATTACTAATATCTGGTCAGACCACAATGATTCTTAATATTGCAGTAAAACACAAATATATACAGTATACACACAATGTAGTTTTGTAAATTACTTAAACATTTAACTTATACACATACAAACCTAATTCATCTATCTCTTACTACATATATATATATATATATATATATATATATAGTATATACACATTCTCACTATACTATTCACTATGGTTACATCACCTTTTTTATAATGAATTATATTTTAATTCAGACAATATCTATTGCCCTAATATTATACTAAGTACGGACAATTACCCATATGGCAACAAGAGCGATTTATTTAAACTGAAAGTTTGGGCAATGAAATGGTGTATGAGGTTTAATGTGGAAAAGTGTAAAGTTATGCACTTTGGGACTAAGAATAAACAGGCAACCTACCAATTAAATTAAAAGGGAAAAATAGGGGAAACTGTATTAGAAAAGGATTTGGGGGTGTTCATTGATTGTAGATTTAGCAGCAACACACAATGTCAAACTGCAGCAACAAAGGCAAATAAGGTGTTAGCATGCATTAAAAGGGGAATAGAGACATGGGATGAGAGCGTAACCCTGCCATTGTACAAATCATTGGTACGGCTGCATCTTGAGTATTGTGTACAGTTCTGTGCACCACAACAGTGGTCGAAGGGGGCCGGATTGTGGCAGTATGGCATACCGGCACTTCTCCAAAGACCCGGAAGTTTTTTCTTTTTTAAATAGCAGCAGAGTTTAGGGGACCTGTGTCCCCTGCAAGATACTGCAGCAGACAGCGCTGGGGCAGTGTGTGTCTGTTCCCAGCACTGGTGGACTGGTGGGACGTGGTGGCAGACAGCACTGGCATCAAGTGTCTGATCCCAGCACTGATGAGGCTGAAGCAGTGGATGCATTTAAAGATTTGCACCCTCTGTGAGCCAATCGCAGCTCATGGATCAGCGGACAATCAGGGGCAGCCGCGGCGAGCCAATAAGCACTCACTGTGTGATAGGCTCCACCCCCATCTTCAGATGTTAGATGTAACCGGGACAGGCAGAAGAGAGGAGGCCACGCGGAAAAGTGGCGAAGAGCTCCGGTGGGTGCGCAGAAGAGCAGTAAAGAGCTTTGGTGGCTGCAGACTAGGCCAGAAGATGCCAGACGATGTCCAGCAGCGTTGCCACTGGCCAGGTTGGGCCAGTGGCAGAAGAGTGAAGTCACAGACCAGAGAGGCTACCAAGGGTGGAAAGAAAAAGAGCTAACAAAGCTCCCCCCTGGTGCCTCTCCCACCGGGATAGGTAGGCCCTCAGTGAGGGATCCTGTCACCCCCCTTCCCTATACAATCAGGGTTCGGGCACTAGGCCTGTGGGCACAGTCAGGCCACAGGCCTGTGATACAATAGGCAGGCACTAGGCCCATGGGGACAATTCAGGCATTAGGCCTGTGCCCACATTAGAGGGCATTAGGCCCTAGTTCAAGTAAGCCCCATTAGGTTAATAAGGTGATGCTGGGCGTTAGGCCCAGGTCACCCAACTGGGCCCATGTTAAACAGGTGCTAGGTCTATAGGGACAATTTAGGCATTAGGCCTATGCCCACATTAGAGGGCATTAGGCCCTACTATAGTTCACTGTGTGAATAAGGTGACCCTGGGCGTTAGGCCCTGGTCACCCAACTGGCTCCATGTCAGGCAGGTGTTAGGCCCATGGGTGAAGTCAGGCCACTGGCCTGTGCACAGTTAGGGGACACTAGGACCAGTTAATAAGTTCCTCCCCACCTCAGGTGAATAAAGGTTATCTGGGCGTTAGGCCCACATCACTCCTACCTGTCCCTGTTAGGCAGGCAGTGTACATGTGACTAAAATCAATAGGGGATATAGGAGTCACACTCTCCCTGTCACTGTCCCTGCTGTGACTCTCCCTGTCCCTGAATTGTGGATCATACTGTGTGGTATAATGTGAATTGTGGAGCATACTGTGTTATATAATGTGAATTGCGGATCATACAGTGTTGCATAATGTGAACTTTGGATCATATCGTGCTGCATAATGTGAACTTTGGATCATATCATGTTGCATAATGTGAACTTAGGATCATACCGTGTGGCATAATGTGAACTTTGGATCATACCGTGTGGCATAATGTGAATTGTAGATCATGCCATGTGGCATAATGTGAATTTTGGATCATTATTTGTGGCGTAATGTGTTAGGGGCACCAGTACTAGATAGTATAAGGGCTCCTACTATTGTGGTGCATAACGTGTGTAAGGGGTATATGGTGTGGGACACTACACTTAAGGACATTGCCCCTATTAGTGACCACACCCCCTTTTCAGTGACCATGCCCCCTTTTCCGGAGCGCACGCGCCTTCAGCGAGCGCATAATTATAACCTTCACTTTTCCATACCCCCACTTAAAAATTTCCACTTCCAGGACTGCAACACACTATAAAAAAGACATATTAGAACTTTAAAAGGTTCAGAGGTGAGCTACCAAATTGATTAAAGGGTTGGAGACACTGGACTATGAGGAGTGGCTTTCTAGGTTATATGTTTACACTAGAAATGAGATGACTAAAAGGAGATATGATTAATATTTACAAATATATAAAGGGGCAATATGCGGAGCTATCATGTGAGTTGTTTACTAAGAGACCTCTATATAAAATGTGCAAACGCCCACTAAGGCTTGAGGAGAATTTTTGCGCAGGAAGGAAGGGATTCTTCACTATAAGGGAAATATGCATATGGAATACACTGCCAGAGAAGGTTCTAATGGCGGACTCAGTCAATGCATTAAAAAATGGGTTAGACAAATTTCTAACCGAAAAAAGATATACGAGGATATAGCCTTTAACCTAAATTGATTAGGGAATGCAATATAATTCAGTTTGAAATCGATGGACTACTAGTCTTTATTCATCCTCACGACTATGGGGGTCATTCCGAGTTGATCATAGCTGCGCTAAATTTAGCACAGTTACGATCATGAACTCAGACATGCGGTGGGACGCCCAGTACAGGGCTAGTCCGCCCCGCATGTCAGTGCCGCCCCCCCCCCCTTAACTCAGAAGTGCAAAGGCATCACACAGCGGCGATGCTTTTGCACTTCGAGAGCAGCTCCTGGCCAGCGCAGCTTTAGCGTGCTGTCCGGCAGCTACTCATCGCTCCACAGCCCGCAGTGGCTGCATGTGATGTCACGCAGCCGCTGCGGACCACTCCCCACATGGTCTGGCCACGCCTGCATTGGCCGGACCGCGCCCATGAAATGGCAGCTAAACACCACCGTTTCGCCCCCTCCCGCCTATTGACCGCCTCTTCCTGTCAATCAGGCAGAGGCAATCGTAGAGCAGCGATGGGCAGCCATGCGCCGACGCACTGCTGCACCGATGCATGCACAGTTCTGACCCGATCGCTATGCTGTGAAAAACTGCAGCGTGCGATCGGATCAGAATGACCCCCTATGTTACTATGTACTATCGGGTTAATTCCAAGTTGATCGCAGCAGGAATTTTTTTAGCAGTTGGACAAAACCATGTACACTGCAGGGGAGGCAGATATAACATGTGCAGAAAGAGTTAGATTTGGGTGGGTTCTTTTATATCTGTGCAGGGTAAATACTGGCTGCTTTATTTTTACACTGCAAATTAGATTGCAGATTGAACACACCCCACCCAAATCTAACTCTCTCTGCACATGTTATATCTGCCTCCCCTGCAGTGCACATGGTTTTGCCCAACTGCTAACAAAATTCATGTTGCGATCAACTTGGAATTAACCCCATAGTACATAGTAACATAGGGGGTCATTCTGATCCGATCACACACTGCAGTTTTTCACAGCATAGCGATCAGGTCAGAACTGCGCATGCACCGGTGCAGCAGTGCGTCGGCACAAAGCCGCCCATCGCTGCTCTACGATTGCCTCTGCCTGATTGACAGGCAGAGGCGGTCGATAGGCGGGAGGGGACGAAACGGTGGTGTTTAGCTGCCATTTCATGGGCGCGGTCCGGTCAACGCAGGCGTGGCCAGACCATGTGGGGAGTGACCTGCAGCGGCTGCGTGACATCACATGCAGCCACTGCGGGCTGTGGAGCGATGAGTAGCTGCCGGACATACACATACACAGCAGCCTAACACACTCACATATAGGTACAGTGGCCTGACACACATATACACAGTGGCCTGACACACACATATACACAGGGGCATGAACACACACAACAGCGTGACACACACAGATATACGCACAGCAGCCTGACACACAAACACACATATATGCACAGCTGCTGACACACACACACACACACACACACACACACATACACACAGCGGCCTGACACACACACACACACACACACACACATGCACAGGGGCTTGACACACACACATAAATGCAGTGGCCTGACACACACACATACATGCACAGTGGCTTGATACACATACATGCACAGTGGCCTGACACACATACACAAAGCAGCCTGACACACAGACTCTCACATATATGTACAGTGGCCTGACACACACACTCTCACATACAGATGGAGACACTAGTCGTGGCTCCATCCGTGGCTAGGCACGTCCACCTAGGTGCACCTAGGACTCGGCGTCTGTCTCCGACTGTGCACGCGTGCCCATGATGGAGACGCTCCCCATTCACTTGAATGGAGAGTGTCTCCATCCGCGCGCCCGGGAAGACGCTCATGCCTGTACAGAGATGCTCTGAATGGGAGTATCTCTGCGCACTCCAAGCGTGACTAGGCAGGCAAAGATAAGCGTGGCTCCATCTATAGGGGTCATTCCGACCTGATTGCATGCTGCTGTTTTTTGCAGCGGTGTGATCAGGTTTAACGTGCGCCTGCGCATGGGTCGCAATGCACAGGTGCGTCGCTCTCTGGCAACGGCTGTCATCAGGGAGCTGCGGATCTAATGAAGAAAGCGATCGAACCGGCAATCACTGAAAGGCAGAGGCCGTTCATGGGGGCGTCAACTAACCGTTTTCAGGGTGTGTCCATGTAAACGCAGGCATGCCTGGGCCATTTCCAGGGAGGGATCCTGATGTCAGCTCCGTCCTGGTTCATTGCAGCGGGTGAGTAAGTCCTGAGCAGTGCAGAGACTGCACAAACTTTTGTTTGTGCAGCTCTCTGCACAAGCATTTGCAGCCCTGCACAGCGAATCCCACCTCCCCTGTATGCAGCGACTACCTGATCGCATCAGGTTGGAATGACCCCCTATATGCACACAGCGGCCTGACCAAAACACACTTTTATATATACGCACAGTGGCCTGACACATACGAACACATATACGCACAGCAGACTGACACAAACACACACACAGCAGCCTGACATGCACACACATATACATACAGTGGCCTGACACACTCAGACAGGGGGAGTACAAAAGCAGGTGGTAGCAATGCAGGACACGGAACACAGAGTGGCAACAGGGAGCACACAGCAGGGTTTGAATGGTCAGAACAGGGAGCACAGGGCAGGGGTGCAGAAGCAGGAGAACAGAGCAGGAGGGGTAGGAGATCAGATAAGAGAGACAATGAGAGAGTAGAGCAGGGTGAGAAGGGAGGACAATTCATGGAGGAGAAACAGCAAGAGAGGGGTGGGGGCTAGAAATTGGAGAGCACAGCAGGTTGGGGTAGTTGAACAGGGAAGAGAGTCAGTGAGAGAGTAAAGCAGAACAGTAAGAAGGGCAGAGCAGGTGGAACAGTACAGGGGGCAGAGAAGGCAGAACAGAACAGTGAGGCAGAGCAGAAACATTAAGCATAGATCAAGGGTATGGGGCAGCAAAAGAAGTGCAGAGCAAGCTGGGGGAGGGCAGAACAGGTGGTGGGGTTGCAGGATACAGAGCGGGAACAGTGGGAGGGGGAGAGCAGGAACAGGGGTTGCAGAGCAAGAGTGGGAGGCAGAATGGGGAGCACAGTGTGGGGGCACAGATGGGTAGAGCACAGCGTGGGCAAGAACAGGGGAGAGCAGAGTGGGGGAGAGAGGGCTAAGCGGAGGGAGTGGTTGGAACAGTAAAGGACGGACCTGCGGGTCTCAAATGGCTCCTCAGAGCTCTTGAGCTGTTCTGTGGTGGTGCTGCTGAACGTCATATGCTGCTGGACATCTAGTGCATCCAGTGGTGACTGCTAATGATCAGTGCCAACCAGTGGCGGATCCAGGGTGGGGGGGGGCACTCGGGCCCGTGCCCCCCCTGTCATTTCTGGCCTCCGTCCCCCGTTCTCCCCCTGCGCTCCCCCGTTCTCCCCCGCCGCCGCACAGGGAGATGACGGGCGCCCGCTGAGATTGTGTTACCAGCGGGCGCTCGTCTCCCTGCACAGCTGCAGCCGGAGGCAGGAGCTCAGTACTGAGCTCCGGCTTCCGGCGCTGTCACTGTGCACCGCGCGCTATGGGAGAGACGTCAGTCATGACGTCTCATAGTGCTGACTGAGGAGCGGACGCCCAGGGAGGAGGAGAACTGCAGCGGCGCGGGAACGGGGCTCGGTAAGTATGTTTTTTTCTTCCTTAATGCAGCGGGGGCATCTCCTGGGGGCAAACTACGGGGGACATTACTACTGGTGGGGCATCAACAAGGGACATTACTACTGGGGGGGGGCAAACTACTGGGGGCATTATAACTGGGGGGGCATCTACTGGGGGCATTACTACTGAGGGGTCATCTATTGGGGGCAGCTACTGGGGGACATTTTTACTGGGGGCTATCTATTGGGGGCATTACTACAGGGGGGTCATCTAATGGGGCAAACTCGTAGGGGGCATTATTACTGGGGGGTCATCTATTGGGGGCAGCTACTGGGGCATTATTACTGGGGGGCATCTACTGGGGGCATTACTACTGGGGTTCATCTATTGGGGGCAGCTACTGGTGGACATTTTTACTGGGGGCATCTACTGGGGGCATTATTACTGGGGGGCATCTACTGGGGGCATTACTACTGGGAGGTTATCTATTGGGGGCAAACTCATAAAGGGCATTACTACTGGGGGCAAACTACTGGAGGACATTATTACTGGGGGGCATCTACTAGGGGCAAACTGCTGGAGGACATTATTACTGGGGGGGCATCTACTGGGGGACATTATTACTGGGGGGCATCTACTGGGGGCAAACTACTGGGGGACATTATTACTGGGGGGGTATCTACTGGGGGCAAACTGCTAGGGGACATTATTACTGGGTGGCATCTACTGGGGGCAAACTACTGGGGGACTATTACTGGGGGCCGACTACAAAGGTGCCAACTACTGGTGGCGTAACTACAGGGGCATTACTACTGGCGGCTTAACCACAGGGGCATTACTACTTGGGGGCTAAACTACAGGGGGGCCAAACTACTGGGGGCTTAACTACAGGGGCCAAACTACTGGGGGATAACTACAGGGGCCAAACTACTGGGGGCATTACTACTGAGGCTAAGCTACAAGGGGGCATAACTATAGGGACTAAACTACAATGGGGCAAACTCCTGGGGGGCATTACTACTGGTGGCTAAACTACTGGGGCATTACCACTGGGAGGCTAAACTAAAGGGGGGGTAAACTACTGGGGTCATGACTGCAGGGGAATTACCAATGGGGGCATAATGACTGGGGGCATTACTACAGGCAACATTACTACTGGGGGCAATACGGGCATTGCAAAAGGGGCACCACTACTTGGGGGTCTATATAAGGGGCACTACCTGGACAGTGGATATTGCATAATGAGCGCTACAACTGTGGGCATTGTATAAAAAGCGCCACCTCACATGCACCAAAGCCGCACGCAAATGTACTTTCCCCTTCCATGGTGCCCCCCCTATCATTTTCTTCTGGATCCGCCCCTGGTGCCAACCAGTGAGAGGAGGAGAAGGAGGAGGATGAGAGCCTGGCAAGCCAATGTGTAAAATGTAAATAATGTAAATTATTATATGGAAATAAAAATAATTGAGTGAGAGAATGGGGGGGGGGGGGCAAAGAGCAGAGCAGGCGGAGGAGGCCAAAGAGAGCAGAGCAAGGGTAGCGGAAAAGAGGAGCAAAATGAGGGAAGGGAAGGTCAAGAGAGCAGGGCGGGGGTGGAAGGTCAGAGCAGAGCAGGGGGGAGAGAACAGAGCGGATGGAGAGGTTGAGAGGATGGACCTGCAGGGGGAAGGCAAAGGCAGCAAACAGTTAAATTCCAAGTGTGCCCACTGTACACTCCCTGTAGGCGGCCACTACGCAAGCACAACAAATTTAAATTTCCTATCTCTATAATGGGGCACACACACATACAAAGCATGTATATCAACAACACTCACAGCATGCATACCACCATCACATTCACACAGCATGCAAACCATCATCACACACACAGCGTGGCTACCACCATCACACACAAACAGCATGCATATCAACATCACACACACACTGCATGCATGCCAACATCACACACACATACCGTGCATACCACCATTACATACAAACACAAAGTGTGCATACCATCATCACACACACACAAAGTGTGCATATCACCAACACACATACCCACCATTCCCCCTACTGTAAGTGGATGTCTGCCTATGTAGTTTTGGGCACCCCTGAACTTCATAATTCGATTTGGGAACTGAGTCGGGCTTGGGACTTCCCACCAGACTCGGATCACTGAATGAGGCAAAACATCATCATCCCGCTGTCAGATTCTCATGGGTTTGGATTCCATATAAAGAGCCGTGCGTCACCAACATTTTCACTCTAGTCTTGGAGAGTGAGGGAAACAGACCCCTGTCTTTCTCTGTGGGTGGTGGCATCGGGTAGGGTCAGTTTGTGGTCTCTAAAACTGCTGTTAGGTGTGCAGTCCTGTAACTATGCTGTTAGAGGTGTTGTCCTGTGACTATGGTGTCATGTGCTGTTAGGGGTGCTCTAGCTGTAAATGGATATTACCATCCTGGCTATCACTGTGCTGTACAGGGGCACTGTCCTCCTGTATGCTGTGAAAATACAGCGGTGCTGGCCTTGTCTTGAATGCTGTCAAAATTAAGCAGTTCTGAGAAAATAAATTTACACTGGCCCTGTCTTGTATACTGTAAAAATTCAGGGGTGCAGTGAAAATAAATGTACACTGGCCATGTCTTGTATCCTGTAAAAATTCAGGGGTGCAGTGAAAATTAATGTACACTGGTCCTGCCTTATATGCTGTAAAAATTCAGGGGTGCTGTGAAATTAAATGTACACTGGCCCTGTCTTGAATGCTTTAAAAATGCAGGGGTGCTGTGAAAATAAATGTACACTGGTCCTGTAATGTATGCTCTCAAAATACAGGGGTGCTGTGAATATAAAGGGGTTCTGGCACTGTCTTGTATGTTGTAAAATTACAGGGGTGCTGGCACTGTCCTGTATGCTGTAAAAATACAAGGGTGCTGGGAAAATAAATGTACATTGGCCCTGTCCTGTATGCTGAAAAAAATACTGGTTTGCTGTTAAAATTAAGGTACACTGGCCATGTCCTGTATGCTGTAAAATAACAGGGGTGCTGTGAATATAAAAGGGTGCTGCCCTTTCTTTTAGACTGTAATATTATAGGGTGTTGTGAAAATACAGGGGTGCCTGCAATGCCCTATATTCTGTAAAAATACAGTGGTGCTGTGTAAATAAACACACACTGTCCTTGTACTGTTTGCAGTAAAAATAAAGGGGTGCAATTAAAATAAATGTACACTATCCCTGTCCAAAAATACAGGGGTGCTGGCCGTGTATTGTATACTTTAAAATTACAGGTGTGTTGTGAAATTAAATGGGTGCTGGCATTGTCCTGTATGCTGTAAAGATACAGGGGTGCTGTGAAAATAAATGCACACTGGCCCTATTCGGTATACTGTTTAAATACAGGGGTGCTGTGAAAATAAATGTACACTGGCCCTGTCCTGTATGCTGTAAAATACAGGGATGCTGTAATTATAAATGGGTGCTGGACCTGTCTTGTGTGCTGTAAAGTTACATGGGTATTGTGAAAAAACAGGAGTGCTGGCAATGTCCTGTATGCTGTAAAAATACAGGGGTGCTATGAAAAAAATGTAAACTGGCACTGTCTTGTATGTTGTAAAAATACAGTGGTGCTGTGATTGTAAATGTACACTGGCCTTGTCCTGTATACTATAAAAATACAGGGGTGCTGTGAATATAAAGGGGTGCTGGCCCTGTCTTGCATTCTATAAACTAACAAGGCTGTTGTGATAATACCAGAGTTCCTGCACTGACCTGTATGCTGTAGAAATAGAGGTGTTCTGTGGAAATAAATGTGCACTGTCCCAGTACTGTATGCTGTAAAAATAAATTGGTGCTGTGAAAATAAATGAACACTTTCCCTGTCCTGTAGGTTGTAAAAATACAGGGGTGCTGTGAACATAAAAGGGCGCTGGTCCTGTCTTCTATGCTTTAAAATTACAAGACTGTTGTGAAAATACAGGGGTGCTGGCACTGTTCTGTTTTCTGTAAAAATACAGAAGTGCTGTGAAAATATTGCACACTGGCCCTGTCCTATATGCTGTAAAAAAAAATTCAGGCGTGCAGTGAAAATATATGTACACTGGCCCTGTCCTGTATGCTATAAAAATACAGTGGTACTATGAAAATAAATGTTCATAGGCCCTGCCCTGTGTGCTGTAAAAATACAGGGTTGCTGTGAATATAAACATAAAAGGGTGCTGTCCCTGTCTTTTATACTTTATACAGGGGTGCAGGTGTTGAAATTAAGGTACACTGACACTGTCTTGTATGCTGTTAAAAGCCACTGGTGTTGTGAAAAGAAATGTACACTGCCCTTTCTGTTTGCTGTGAAAGTACAGGGGTGCTGTGGAAATAAATGTACACTGGCCCTATTCTGTTTGTTGTAAAAATACAGGGGTGCTGTAAAAATAAATGTACACTGACCCTGTCCTGTTTTCTGTAAAATTACAGGGGTGCTGTGAATAAAAAGGGGTGCTGGCCCTTTATTGTATGTTGTAAAAATACAGTGGTGTTGTGAAAATACAGGGATGCTGGCACTGTTCTGTATGCTGTAAAAAATACAGGGGTGCAGTGAAAATAAATATACACTGGCCCTGTCTTGTATGCTGTAAAAATTCAGGGGTGATGTGAAAACAAAAAAGTACACTGGCCCTGTCTTCTATGCTGTTAAAAATCAGGGGTGCTGTGAAAATGAATGTACACTTTCCCTGTCTTGTATGCTGAAAAGATTCATGGATGCCATGAAAATAAATGTACACTGGCCATGTTTTGTGTGCTGTAAAAATTCAGGGGTGCTGTGAAAATAAATGTACACTGGCCCTGTCTTGTATGGTGTAAAAATGCAGGGGTGCTGTGAATGTAAAGGGGTGCTGGCACTGTCTTGCATGCTGTAAAATTACAGGGGTTTTGTGAAAATACAGGAGAGCTGGCACTGTCCTGTATTTTGTAAAAATACAGGGGTGCTGTGAAAATAAATGTACATTGATCCTGTCTTGTATTCTGTAAAAATTCAGGGGTGCAGTGAAAATAAATTTACACTTCCTTACCTTATATGCTGTAAAAATTCAGGGATGCAGTGAAAATAAATGTACACTAGCTCTGTCTTGTATTCTTTTAAAAATCATGGGGCAGTTAAAAAAATATACACTGGCCCTGTCTTGTATGCTGTTAAAAATCAGAGGTGCAGTGAAAATAAATGTACATGGCCCTGTCCTATATGCTGTAAAGTGTCAGGGGTGCCATGAAAATAAATGTACACTGGCCCTGTCTTGTATGCTGTAAAAGTACAGGGGTATCATGACAATGAATGTACTCTGGCCCTGACTTGTATGCTGTAATAATGCAGGGGTGCTGTGAAAATAATTGTACATTGGCCCTGTCTTGAATATAAAGAGGTGCTGACACTGTCTTGTATGTTGTAAAATTACAGGGGTGTTGTGAATATTCAGGGGTGCTAGCCAGAGGCGGAACTACCGCCAGTGCAAGCAGTGCGTTGCACTGGGGCCTGCCTCTGTCCAGGGGCCCAAGCATGTAATGAGTCAAATTGACTCATTACATGCCGCTGTGCGCTGCGGGCAACCGCTGCCCGCAGTGCACAGCTGCCCACAGAGGAGAGGAGCAGCGGCACGGATGGGGAAAGGAGGAGGAGGGAGGTGAAGGAGGGAGCCGCAGCAGCGCTTTGTTACTGGTGGAGGCGCTGTTGCTGCTGCCCCTCTGCTTCACTATAGGCTGTCTTCCGAGAACAGCCTATAGTGAAGCAGAGGGGCAGCAGCAGCAGCGCCTCCACCAATGACACAGCGCTGCTGCGGCTCCCTCCTCCACCTCCCTTCTCCTTATTCTCTACTGCCCGGGAAACGTCTGACGCTGCACCGAGGAACCTGAGCCAGCGGAGAGGGTAAGTATAATTCTTCTTTCTTTCTTTCCTACAAAAAAGGGGGACTGTGTGCCGCAATGTGTAAAAACGGGGAATTTGCCTGCCGCAATGTGTAAAAATGGGGAATCTGCCTGCCGCAATGTGTAAAAATCGTGAATCTGCCTGCCGCTATGTGTAAAAATGGGGAATCTGCTTGCCGCAATGTGTAAAAATGGGGAATCTGCCTGCCGCAATGTGTAGAAATGGGGAATCTGCCTGTCGCTATGTGTAAAAATGAGGAATCTGCCTGCCGTAATGTGTAAAAACGGGGAATCTGCCTGCCACAATGTGTAAAAAGGGGGAATCTGCTTGCCGCAATGTGTAAAAAGGGGGAATCTGTCTGCCGCTATGTGTAACAAGGACACGCTGTCTGCCGCAATGTGTAAAAAGGGGGAATCTGCCTGCCGTAATGTGTAACAAGGGCACGCTGTCTGCCGTTATGTGAAAAAAGTGTACGCTGTCTGCCGCTATGTTTAACAAGCGCACGCTGTCTGCCACTATGTGAAAAAAGTGTACGCTGTCTGCCGCCATGTGTAACAAGGACACGCTGTCTGCCGCAATGTGTAAAAAGGGGGAATCTGCCTGCCGTAATGTGTAACAAGGGCACGCTGTCTGCTGTTATGTGAAAAAAGTGTACGCTGTCTGCCGCTATGTTTAACAAGGGCACGCTGTCTGCCGTTATGTGAAAAAAGTGTACTCTGTCTGCCGCTATGTGTAACAAGGACACGCTGTCTGCCACAATGTGTAAAAAGGGGGAATCTGCCTGCCGTAATGTGTAACAAGGGCACGGTGTCTGCCGTTATGTGAAAAAAGTGTATGCTGTCTGCCGCTATGTTTAACAAGGGCACGCTGTCTGCCGTTATGTGAAAAAAGTGTACGCTGTCTGCCGCTATGTGTAACAAGGGCACGCTGTCTGCCGTTATGTGTAAAAATGCGTAATTTGAATAATGGAGACTACTGTGCACCGTTTTATGAATTGGTATTATTTTGTGGTCACACCCCTTCCCCACGAAGCCACACCACTATGCCCCTGTTTTGCATGCAGAGGTGGGGCTCCAATGCCGTTTCTTGCACACAGTGCTAAAATGTCTAGTTACGGCACTGTTGCTAGGTATCCACTTCCCTGAGCAGGTCCCCCCTCACCAGATCCTCTCCAGGGGTGAGGGGGTGGACTTGGATGGGATAGGGGGGGCAAGCCATTTTGTCGCACATGGGCCCACTGCTCGCTAGTTCTGCCACTGGTGCTAGCACTGTCCTGTATGCTGCAAAAATACAGGTGTTTTGTGAAAATTAATGTACACTGGCTCTATTGTGTATTCTGAAAAAATTAAATGGGTGCTTTAAATGCTGTAAAATTACAGGAGTGTTGAAAATGTACAGTGTTGCTGGACCTGTCTTGTATGCTGTAAAACTACAATGGTGTTTTGAAAATATGGGGGTACTGGCATTGTCCTGTATGCTGTAAAAATAGTGGGGTGCTGTGAAAATAAATGTACGCTGGCCCATTCCTGTATACTGTAAATACACAGGGGTGCTTGCCCTGTCTTATATGATTTAAAATTACAGCGGTGTGTGAATATACAGGGGTGCTTGCACTGTCCTGTATGCTGTAAAAATACAGGGGTGCTGTGAAAATAAATGTACACTGGCCATGTCCTGTATGCTATAAAAATACAGTTGTGCTGTGAATATAAAGGAGTGCTGGCCCTGTCTTGTATGCTGTAAAATGTCAAAGGTGTTGTAAAAATGCAAGGCTGCCTGCAATGCCCTACAGGGGTTCTGTGAAAATAAATGTACATTTGCCCTGTCCTCTATGCTGAAAAAATACAGGTTTGCTGTTAAAATTAAGGTACACTGGCAATTGTCCTGTATGCTGTAAAAGAACAGGGGTGCTTTGAAGATAAAAGGGTGCTGGCCCTTTCTTTTATGCTGTAATATTATAATGTGTTGTAAAAATACAGGGGGCCTGCAATACCCTATATGCTGTAAGAATACAGTGGTGCTGTGTAAATAAATGTACACTGTCCCTGTACTGTTTGCAGTAAAAATAAAGGGGTGCATTAAAAATAAATGTACACTGTCCCTGCCCTGTAGGCTTTAAAAATACAGGGTTGCTGTGAATATAAAGGGGTGCTGGCCCTGTATTGTATGCTGTAAAATTACAGGTGTGTAGTGACATTAAAGGGGTGCTGGCACTGTCCTGTATGTTGTAAAGATACAGGGGTGCTATGAAAATAAATGTACACTGGCCCTATTCTGTATGCTGTAAAAATACAGTGGTGCTGTGAAAATAAATGTACACCGTACCTGTACTGTATGCTGTAAAAATACAGTGGTGCTCTGAAAAGAAATGTACTGTACACTGTACCTGTTCTGTATGCTGTAAAAATTAAGGGATATTGTAAAAATATATGTACACTGGCCCTGTCTTGTATACTGTAAAAAAAAGGGGTGCTGTGAAAATAAATGTATACTGGCCCTGTCTTGTATGCTGTAAAAAAAATCAGGGATGCATTGAAAATAAATGTAGTAGTTCTAGTAATACACATGATGTCCACAACAGAAATGTTGCTTATACATATATTGCCCACAGTAGTATTAACTCTTATAAATAATGCCAACAGTAGTGCCACTCATACACATTATGTCCACAGTAGTAGTGCCACTTATACGAATAATACCCACTATAGTGCCATATATACATATAATGCTCACAGTAGTGCCCCTTATACAAAATGCCCACAGTAGTGTCATTTATTCACTTAATGACACAGCAGTTATGCTGCTTACACACAATGCTCACAGTAGTAGCACCAATTATACACATAATGCCACAGTAGGAAAATCACTAATACACATAGGGGGTAATTCCAAGTTGATCGCAGCAGGAAATTTTTTAGCAGTTGGGCAAAACCATGTGCAGTGCAGGGGAGGCAGATATAACATGTGCAGAAAGAGTTAGATTTGGGTGGGTTATTTTATTTCTGTGCAGGGTAAATACTGGCTGCTTTATTTTTACACTGCAAATTAGATTGCAGATTAAACACACCACACCCAAATCTAACTCTCTCTGCACATGTTAAATCTGCCTCCCCTGCAGTGCACATGGTTTTGCCCAACTGCTAAAAATTTTCCTGCTACAATCAACTTGGAATTACCCCCATAATGCCCACAGTAGAAGCGCTGCTTGCCCACATAATACCCACAGCAGTAACACCATTTTTACACATAATACCCACATTAGTAGCATTGCTTACAAAGATAATGCCAACAGAAGTACTGCCCCTTTTACATATAATGTCCACAGTAGTAGTGCCACTTATACACATAATGCTCACTGTAATGCAGCTTTTCCATATAATGCCCACAGTAGTATTTCCTCTTATACATCATGCCCACAGTAGTATTGCTGCTTCTACACATAATGCCTACAGCAGCAGCATTGCTTGTACACATATTGTGCACAATAGTAGCGCTCCTTATAGACATAACGCCAATAGTAGTAGTGCCGCTTTTACACATAGGGCCTAATTCAGATCTGATCGCAGCAGCAAATTTGTTAGCAAATATGCAAAACCAAATTCACTGCAGGGGGTGTAGATATAACATGCGCAAAGAGAATAAGAAATGTGTGGGTTATATTGTCTCTGTGCAGTATAAATACTGGTTGCTTTATATTTACAGTACCATTAAGCACTGTTTGTACACATAATGCCCTCAGTAGTAGTGCCACGTGTACACATTATGCCCACAGTAGTATTGAAACTTATACATAATGCCTATAGAAGTGCCACTTATATACATGTCTACAGTAGAAGTGTTGCTTATACACATAATGCCCATAGTAGTAATGACCTTTAAACATAATGCCCATAATAATGCCACTTATAAAAATAATGATCACAGTATTAGTACCAAATACAGCCAATTATACACATAATATACAAAGTAGTAGTTCCACTTATACATAATGCCCACAGTAGTGCCATTTACTCACTTGATGCCCACAGTAGTACACCACTTTTAAAAATAATACCCCTAAAAGTACCACTTATACACTAAATTCCCACAGTAGTAGTGCCCCAGTGCCACTTATACACTTAATGCCCACAGTAAAATTGTTGATTACACACATAATGCCCAGACCAGTAGCACCTCTTAATCACATAAAGTCCACAGGGTATTTCTGCTTATACACATAATGCTCACTTTACTGCCACTTACACATATAATGACAACAGTAGTAACACCACTTTTACACATAATGCCCACCGTAGTAGCACTGTGTATACACATAATGCCCAATGTAGAAGCACCCCCTATTAATGCCCATATAAGTGCACTTTATATTGATAATGCATACAGTAGTAGTGCCACTAATATGCATAATGCCCACAGTAATAGTGATGCTTTCACTCACAATGCCCACAGAAGTAGCACCCCTTATACATAATGCCCACATTAGCAACATTTAAACACACAATGCCAACAGCAATAGCACCCATTACACACATAATGGCCACAGTAGTAGAGCTGCTTATACACATAATGCCCAAAGTAGTAGCACCTCTTATACAAAATTACCACAGTAATTCCACTTGTACACGTAATGCCCACAGTAATAGTATCTCTGATACATAATGGCCACAGTAGTGCCGCTTACACTTATAATGCCGCTCATAGTAGTGGTGGTTATACATAATGCTGACAGTAGTAATGCCCCTTATACTGCACTGCTTTTACAGTAGTAGCAGCATTGTTTGTACACATAATGCCCACAGTAGTAGTGCCACTTGTACACATAATTGGATCAAAAGACAGAGTATCACCTGGCTCCAATTGAAAAGAATGAAATATCTATTTGCCTGCTGCTTTCTATTATACAGGAAATACTCAAACCATTAAAAAAACACAAAAGAAGAAAAATAAAAAGCGCTGGCAAGTAGAATTAAAAACGAATAATTTCTTTATTTAATTATTTGGTATTTTCTTTAATTTAAATTTTCCATTAAAAATAGCAATAAAAAACAATAAAAGAAAAGATTCCTTTCTCAGTACCTTGCAGTTGGTCAAAGCTATTGATGAATATTAATCCTTATATGACATCAACACTTCTCTCCTACTTACTAAATGCTACTAACACATATTTATGCATAATGATACCCACATAATTGCCTTATCATATACAGAACAAAAACATGCATAGACCAGACAGTCCTTCTGTATATATTGTTTAAGTATACAATTGTATCCTTATAGAGAGCTCTCTTATGTTAGATGATTTATATTCAGCTGCTACTTGTCAGATCCATTTACGGAAATATTGAAACTTTTCATGCAAGAGCACACAGAATTAGTAACTTTGTATCCAGATCTAGAAACAGGTGTTAGCTTAAAGTTCTATTCAGAAATTATTAGTAAACAGTATCATGCATAAACGTATAGTTCCCTTTAGAAATTAGAAAAAACTGTATTATGCAGACGCGTGTGAAATTATAGGCTTAACTGTCCATTATTTGCTATCAGCTTATTTGTTAAAGATTAGAACATGGCCATGTCATATAGGTTAGAAGTATTTTTTACCACGTCCCTCCTTTGGTTAGTGTAACTCTTGGACTCCCGGCTCTAGAGCTGAATCCTTTTACAAAGCCATATTTGGAGATCGAAGCCTTTCAGAGGTTCCTCAGAAAGTGTTCTATTCAGTAATCGACAACCTGGGGTACGATTTAAAAATGTGTTTCCCTGCCTGAATAACCTATCAGCGGCTTCCTTGGTCAGTGTATTTCCACTTGTAGAAAATACAGGGGTGCTTTGAATATAAAGGGGTGCTGGCCCTGTCTTGTATGCTCCAAAATTACAAGGGTGTTGTGAAAACACAGGGGTGCTGGCACTGTCCTATATGCTCTGCAAACACAGGGGAGCTGTGAAAATAAATGTACACTGGCCCTATCAAGTATGCTGTAGAAATATAGGGGTGCTGTGAAAATAAATGTACACTGGCCAAGTCCTGTATGCTGTAAAAATACAGGGTTGCTGTGAATATAAAGGGGTGTTGGCACTGTCTCGTATGTTGTAAAATTACAGGGGTGTTGTGAAAATACAGGAGTGCTGGCAATGTCCTGTATGCTGTAAAAATAAGGGGTGCTGTGAAAGTAAACATACACTGGCCTTGTCCTGTATGCTGTAAAAATACAGGGGTGCTGTGAAAATCAATGTACACTGGCCCTGTATTGTATGCTGTAAAAATTCAGGGGTGCTGTGAAAATAAATGTACACTGGCCTTGTCCTGTATGCTGTAAAAAAAGAGTGTTGTGAATACAAAGGGGTGATGGCATGTCTTGTATACTGTAAAATGTCAAGGGTGTTTTGAAAATAAATGTACATTGGTCCTGTCTTGTATGCGGTAAAAAATCAGGAGTGCATTGAAAATAAATGTAGTAGTGCCACTTATACACATAATGCTCACAGTAATGCCCCTTATACATAATACCCACAGTAATGCCACCTATGCACTTAATGCCACAGCAGTTATACACAATACTCACAGTAGTAGCACCACTTATATACATAATGCCTTAGTAGGAGAGCCACTAATACACTTAATGTCCAGAGTAGAAGCACTGCTTGCACACATAATGCCCACAGTAGAAGCACATCTTGCACACATAATGCCCACAGTAGTAGCACCACTTTTACACATAATGCCCAAAGTAGTAGCATTGCTTTTAACCACTTAACTGATGATTTATTTAGCAAAAAAACGCTCTGAAATTGTTGGGGTTTTTTTTATGAGTGAATTAGGTGAAGAAAATAAATTTAACCCTATCCCAAATAATTTTAGCTAAAAAAAAAAAGGAAAAAAAAAATTTGTTCCCGAACATCGATCGGGAACATCGCGACCATCGGAACATCGGGAACATCACGGCTTTCATTTTGAAAGCCGAGACAGCCTCGAGGTATGCAGGGGGGGGTCTGGGGGCAGCTAGGCAGGGTTTAGTTACACTCCCCAGCGGCTGCCATTGTCTGCAGCTGCTGGAGGGGACAGATCCTACCGTGCTGACCGATCAGCAGTGATCAGCAGCACAGCAGACACAGGGGGAGAGTGCAGGGAGGCAGAGGGACCTTCCGGTCCTCTGACAGCAGCAGCGGAGGGAAGTTTCTCTTCCTTGCCGCTGCTAACACTATCGGACTGGTCACATCCCGTGCGACCAGGTCAGATAGAGCACTTGCAGGCCTGGTCGCATCTGATGCGACCATGCCAGGCAAGTGGTTAAACATAATGCCCACAGAAGTACTGCCCCTTTTACACATAATGTCCACAGTAGTAGTGCCACTTATACACATAATGCTCACTGTAATGCATCTTATCCATATAATACCCACAGTAGTATTTCCCCTTATATATCATGACCACAGTAGTATTGCTGCTTCTACACATAATTCCTACAGCTGCAGCATTGTACACATATCATGCACAGTAGTAGTGCCCCTTATACACATAATGCCAACAGTAGTAGTGTGGCTTTTACACATAGGGTAATTCAGATCTGATCGCAACAGCAAATTTGTTAGCAAATATGCAAAACCATGTTCACTGCAGGGGGGCAGATGTAACGTGCAAAGAGAGTTAGAAATGGATGGGTTATATTCTTCCTGTGCAATATAAATATTGGCTACTTTTTATTTACACTACCATTAAGATTTCAGTTTGGACACACCACACCCAAACCTAAATCTCTCTGCACATGTTATATCTGCCCTCCCTGCAATGCACATGGTTTTGCCCATTTGCTAACAAATTTGCTGCTGCGTTCAGATCTGAATTAGGCCCATAATGTCCATAGTAGTAGTACCGTGTATACACATAATGTCTACAGTAGAAGCACCCCTTATTCATAATGTCCACAGAAATGCCCCTTAAATACATAATGCCTACAGTAGTAGTGACACTAATACGCATAATGCCCACAATAACAGTGCTGCTTTCACTCAGAATGCCCACAGTAGTAGCACCTCTTATACATAATGCCCACATTAGCAACATTTATACACATAATGCCAATAGCAGTAGCACCAATTATACTCATAATGCACACAGTAGTTTCACTTGTACACATAATGCCCACAGTAGTAGTGCCCCTGAAACATAATGTCCACAGTAGTGCCACTTATACTTATAATGCCACTCATAGTAGTGGCACTTATACATAATGTTCACAGTAGTAGCGCTACTTATACTGCACTATTTGTACAGTAGTAGCACTGTTTATACACATAATGCCCACCGTAGTAGTGCCACTTGTACACATTATGCCCACAGTAGTATTGCCACTTGTACACATAATGCCCATAGAATAGCGACTTATATACATAATGCCCACAGTAGATGTGCTGCTTATAAACATAATGCCCATAGTAGTAATGACCCTTATATATAATGTCCACAGTAGTGCCACTTATAAAAATAATGCCCACAGTAGTAGTACCAAGTATAAACATAATTCCCACTGTACAGCTAATTATATACACTTATACACATAATGCCCACAGTTGTAGTGCCTCTTATACATAATGCCCATAGTAGTACCACTTATACACAAAATGCCCACAGTAGTAATGACCCAGTGCCACTTACACACTTAATGTCCACAGTAGTAGTGTTGATTACACACATAATGCCCAGAGCAGTAGCACCCCTTAATCACATAAAGTCCACAGGGTATTTCTGCTTATACAGATAATGCTCACTTTACTGCCACTTACACATGTAATGCCAACAGTAGTAACGCCACTTTACACATAATGCCCACTGCAGTAGCACTGTGTATACACATAATGCCCACTGTAGAAGCACCCCTATTAATGCCCATATAAGTGCACTTTATATACATAATGCCTACAGTAGTAGAGCCACTAATATGCATAATGGCCACAGTAATAGTGATGCTTTCACTCATAAATGCCCAAAGTAGTAGCACCCCTTATACATAATAACCACAGTAATTCCACTTGTACACGTAATGCCCACAGTAATAGTGGCCCTGATACATAACGGCCACAGTACTACCACTTACACTTATAATGCCACTCGTAGTGGTGGTGGTTATACATAATGCTGACAATAGTAATGCCCCTTATACTGCACTGCTTGTACAGCAGTAGCACTGTTTGTACATATAATGCCCACAGTAGTAGTACCACTTGAACCATAATTGGATCAAAAGACAGAGGGGTAAATTTACTAACATTCGTAATTTTCGGAAAAAGGTCAAAGTTCAATCACGAATGACATCGAAAGTGTAAAACTGCAACTTTTTGAATTTATTACGCATAATTTACTAAGCTGTCGTATTCGGATTTTTCATTTGTTCCGATGTCGATGTCATTCGTGTTTTTTTCCCATTTTTTATGGCAGTGATTAGCAAAACACTGCCGACTTTATCACAATGAATCTCGGCCGGATCTGTGTGATCCGTGCTGGGGTTCATTTTTTTTTTTTTTTAAATAAACACGGTAAAACGGAGAAAAAAAATGCGTGGGGTCCCCCCTCCTAAGCATAACCAGCCTCGGGCTCTTTGAGCCGACCCTGGTTGCAGAAATATGGGGAAAAAAATGACAGGGGTTCCCCCATATTTAAGCAACCAGCATCGGGCTCTGCGCCTGGTCCTGGTTCCAAAAATACGGGGGACAAAAAGAGTAGGGGTCCCCCGTATTTTTACAACCAGCACCGGGCTCCACTAGCTGGACAGATAATGCCACAGCCGGGGGTCACTTTTATATAGTGCCCTGCGGCCGTGGCATCAAAAATCCAACTAGTCACCCCTGGCCGGGGTACCCTGGGGGAGTGGGGACCCCTTCAATCAAGGGGTCCCCCCCCCAGCCACCCAAGGGCCAGGGGTGAAGCCCGAGGCTGTCCCCCCCATCCAATTGGCTGCGGATGGGGGGCTGATAGCCTTTTGTGAAAATGAAAAGATATTGTTTTTAGTAGCAGTACTACAAGGCCCAGCAAGCCTCCCCCGCATGCTGGTACTTGGAGAACCACAAGTACCAGCATGCGACGGAAAAACGGGCCCGCTGGTACCTGTAGTACTACTACTAAAAAAATACCCAAAAAGAGACAAGACACACACACCTTGAAAGTAAAGTTTTATTACATACATCCACACAAACATACATACATACTTACCTTACGTTCACACGAGGGTCGGTCCTCTTCTCCAGTAGAATCCATGGGGTACCTGTTGAATAAATTCTACTCACCAGATCCAGGGTCCCAGGCTCCTCGTAGCATCCATTTGTAATCCACGTACTTGAATAAAATAAAAAAACGGAGAGCCGAGCCACGCACTGAAAGGGGACCCATGTTTGCACATGGGCCCCCTTTCCCCGAATGCCAGAAACCCACTCTGACTGATGTCTAAGTGGGTTTCTTCAGCCAATCAGGGAGCGCCACGTTGTAGCACCCTCCTGATCGGCTGTGTGCTCCTGTACTGTCTGACAGGCGGCACACGGCAGTGTTACAATGTAGCGCCTATGCGCTCCATTGTAACCAATGGTGGGAACTTTCTGCCCTGCGGTTGACCGAAAGTGACCTCACCGCTGAGCAGAAAGTTCCCACCATTGGTTACAATGGAGCGCATAGGCGCTACATTGTAACACTGCCGTGTGCCGCCTGTCAGACAGTACAGGAGCACACAGCCGATCAGGAGGGTGCTACAACGTGGCGCTCCCTGATTGGCTGAAGAAACCCACTTAGACATCAGTCAGAGTGGGTTTCTGGCATTCGGGGAAAGGGGGCCCATGTGCAAACATGGGTCCCCTTTCAGTGTGTGGCTCGGCTCTCCGTTTTTTTATTTTATGCAAGTACGTGGATTACAAATGGATGCTACGAGGAGCCTGGGACCCTGGATCTGGTGAGTAGAATTTATTCAACAGGTACCCCATGGATTCTACTGGAGAAGAGGACCGACCCTCGTGTGAACATAAGGTAAGTATGTATGTATGTTTGTGTGGATGTATGTAATAAAACTTTACTTTCAAGGTGTGTGTGTCTTGTCTTTTTTTGGGTATTTTTTTAGTAGTAGTACTACAGGTACCAGCGGGCCCGTTTTTCCGTCGCATGCTGGTACTTGTGGTTCTCCAAGTACCAGCATGCGGGGGAGGCTTGCTGGGCCTTGTAGTACTGCTACTAAAAACAATATCTTTTCATTTTCACAAAAGGCTATCAGCCCCCCATCCGCAGCCAATTGGATGGGGGGACAGCCTCGGGCTTCACCCCTGGCCCTTGGGTGGCTGGGGGGGGGACCCCTTGATTGAAGGGGTCCCCACTCCCCCAGGGTACCCCGGCCAGGGGTGACTAGTTGGATTTTTGATGCCACGGCCGCAGGGCACTATATAAAAGTGACCCCCGGCTGTGGCATTATCTGTCCAGCTAGTGGAGCCCGGTGCTGGTTTTAAAAATACGGGGGACCCCTACTCTTTTTGTCCCCCGTATTTTTGGAACCAGGACCAGGCGCAGAGCCCGATGCTGATTGCTTAAATATGGGGGAACCCCTGTCATTTTTTTCCCATATTTCTGCAACCAGGGTCGGCTCAAAGAGCCCGAGGCTGGTTATGGTTAGGAGGGGGGACCCCACGCATTTTTTTTTTGGAAAATAACCACTTTCCCACCCCTTCCCACTGATATACATGTACGGATCTCATGGATCTGTGCATGCCTATCCAATCACGGTAAAAAAAAGCAGGTCTGTTTTTTTATTGCACTTTTTTACGAGTTGTAATTTTTCACGGCAGTGTTTTATTTTTTTTTGCTTTGCACTTCTTAGTAAATGACCGAGATTCATACTTAAACAGCCGCGTTTTGACCGATGGTGTATTCATTCGTAATTTTTTTCTTGGACTTCCAAAAAAATACGAATGCCCTCATCACTGCCGTGATTTGCGTTTAGTAAATTACCGAGATGACACTTTGATGAAAAAACGGCATCTCGCTCAAAATCGGGACCTTAGTAAATTTACCCCAGAGTGTCACCTGGCGCTTTCTATTATGCAGGGAATACTCAACACTTTAAAAAAACACAAAAGAAGAAAAATAAAAAGTGCTGGCAAGTGGTATTAAAAACAAATAATTTCTTTATTTCATTCTCATTTGGTATTTTCTTTAATTTTAATTTTCCATTAAAAAGCAATAAAAAATCAATTAAAGAAAGGATTCCTTTCTCAGTACCTTGCAGTTGGTCAAAGCTATTAATGACTATTAACCCTTATATGACATCAACACTTCTCTCCTATATATTAAATACTACTAGTACATATTTATGCATAATGATACCCACATAACTGCCTTCCCATATACAGAACAAAAACATACATAAACCATATACAGTCCTTCTGTATATATTGTTTAATTATACAATTGTATCCTTATAGAGAGCTCTCTTATGTTAGATGATTTGTATTCAGCTGCTACTTGTCAGTTCCATTTACGGCAACATTGAAAATTTTCATGCAAGAGCACACAGAATTAGTAACTTTGTATCCAGATCTAGAAACAGGTGCTAACTTAAAGTTCCATTCAGAAATTATTAGTAAGCAGTATCATGGAGAAGCGTGTGAATTTATAGGCTTAACTGTCCATTAATTGTTTTCAGCTTATTTGTTAAAGATTAGAACATGGCCATGTCATATAGGTTATAAGTATTTTTTACCACGTCCCTCCTCTTGTTAGTGTAACTCCTCGACTCCCGGCTCTGGTGCTGAATTCTTTTATCAAGCCATATCTGGAGATCGAAGCCTTTCAGATGTTACCCAGAACGTGTTCTCTTCAGTAGCCGACTGCTGCTCTTGGTGTCCACCCTTCAAATGAAGGGGAATAGTGTCCTACTCTACAACACCTGCACTCTCATTGGTAGATAGCCTCTTTACTATCATACCACGCTGTCAATGCCCGATTTCGTCCGATCTTGGAAGCCAAACAGCGGTGGGCCAGGTCAGTACCCGAGAGGAGACTCCCTGGGAATACCTGGTGTTGTAGAGTAGGACACTATTCCCCTTCATTTGAAGGGTGGACACCAACAGCAGCATCACCATTATTCACTCCTTCCTTTTCCCCATCTTTATACCCAATTTGGGCCTTTTTTCTTTTGCTTTTCTCTTCTCTTCCTTCAATTTCTACGTCTTCTAACAAACGTTCAGGAATGTGTAAGATATGTTGACAAATTGTGCCATATGAACAACAGGTGACCGGTAATCTGTCCAGTATTGACCCCTTCAGTGGTCTTGCAAAGACATAACATTGGATCTCTCTGCTTGGTCTTATTAACACAGAATTTCTGTGCTGGTCAGGAGAAACGGGTGCCAGACTATCAGGTGTCTGCAACCTTTCTAATCCGTCTCGTGTGATTATTTAGACCAGAACATTCCTAATTTTTCGCATATTTTTCATATTTGATATAAATAATAAAAAAATAAAAAAATGTAATGAAAAAATCTTTTTCTTTTGATCACAGTGGGATAGTAATAACTTTTTAATCAATTGTTAAATAAACATATGTTTTAAATTATCTTCTCGATTCACATCTGAAGAATTTTTTCTTCTCTTTTCTCTCAAGAGTGCGCCCACACAAGAGCTTTCTTTCTCTCCAGTTTTCAAGTAGAGGTTCAATTAATAACAGAGACTTATATGAAGCCGCTGGATCAGAATAGATACTTCAATTATAAAAGTTTGCATGCAAAAATTTGGAGGGAAAATATCCCAAAGGGCAATTTACTAGAATTAGTCGGAATTGTTTGACAATTAGATCCTTTAATAGACAAGCAGAGTTGATATGTTAGTCCTTCCTTGAACAAGGTTATCCGAGAGACCTCCTACAAAGAACCCTAGAAGAAGTGATGAATAGTCATAGAGGGGATCTTTTAGGGTTGAGAAAAGAAAATATTAATCAAAAGAGAAAAAACAGAGTCAAAATGAAATTAAAAGGGTTATTAAAAAATTTTTGGGAACTGTTGAAATTGGATACAATATTGAATAAGTTAGTGAACTTGGAGGGAAAGATAATTTTTAGGAAGTCAGAAAACTTAAAATCAAATCAAAGTGGTGAAAAATTTCAAATTATGAATTTCATAAATTGTAGATCTACATTTGTTATGTACATTGTGCAATGTGTCTGTGGAAAGCAATATATAGGGTGTACGATGCGTATGCTACACACCAGGTTCATGGAACACTGGAGAAATATAAATAAGGCTGTTAAAACTCATCCACTGTCCAGCCACATTGCATTAGGGGAATAGAACAAATAAAGCCAACTTTTAGGGGTGGTGGCAGGTTTGGCACTCTGTGTCATCGGGAAGTGTTCTGGATTTATCGATTAAATACCTTGGTTCCAGGGGTGTTAAACGATATGGTGGAGCTTAATAATGTGTAAACCTTCTAGGTATTATAAGTCCATGGGGAAATTTACCTATGGATGACACCGGAGGTCCATTCGGGTCATCCAAGATTGGTACTAAATCCCGTAAGGGAAATTAAGCTCCTCTTGTCTTTGCAATAGGGGGGATATAGATATATATATATATATATATATATATATATATAAAGAAGGTATGGATGGGCTTGAGATATATTTTCAGTTTCCTTGCATTATGGTGAGTATATAGTTCGGGTGGGAGGTGTGTGGTATTTCTCTGGATAAATAAATATGCATTATGGTTAATAGATATATGGAAATCTGGATCCCCTTTGGATGAAAATAACAAAAATATAAGGGGGTTAAGTTATTAGGAAAATAATTAATATATGAATTGAAGTGGAAATATTAAGAATATATTAACAATATAAAGTCTGTGTTTTTATAAATTGAATTTTTATAAATAAAATTTGTATTTATAAGCAAAAGCTAGTCATTATTAGACTAATGCATCGGTTATAAACCATAATTGATATAGAATAATATGAGATATATAATAGAAGGCCAAACTGATATGAGGAAATATTATTTAAAAAAGGGAGATACTTGAAATATAATTATAAAGTGATGTCCTAATAACGTTAGATTTTTATCTTTATTTATGTCTATCACACTGCTGTGAATCCGTTTGGTGATATGCCTCTACATGAAGAAATATATATGAGGTGTCATATTGATAAATGAACGCATATATGAGCCTTATGTGTATATAGGAATAAAATAATATACATGCACAGAGGTATCTGAATGAAAATGAACAGCGCTAGAATGTGTATGTGTATATATTAAAGCAAGTCGCTGTCTTGGTTGGTACAGTACCTTAAAACGAGGCATAGAATGCACATCTGAATAAACCAAAGACAACTGCGTATAGATATACTGTAGATGAAAGTGAGGCTTGGAGAGCAAGCAGTATGCACATGCACGCACCACGCACAATGAGAATAAAGGGAGCAGCGGCAGTGGATGGAAATACACTGAGGAAACCTCTGATAGGTGATCCAGGCGGGGAAACGCATTTTGAAATCGTACACCAGCTGGTCGGCTACTGAAGAGAACACGTTCTGGGTAACGTCTGAAAGGCTTCGTTCTCCAAATATGGCTTGGTAAAAGGATTCAGCTCCAGAGTCGAGAGTCCAGGAGTTACACTAACCAAAGGAGGGACGTGCTAAAAAATACTTCTAACCTATATGACATGGCCATGTTCTAATCTTTAACAAATAAGCTGATAATTAATGGACAGTTAAGTCTATAATTTCACATGCCTCTGAATGATACCGCTTGCTAATTTCTAAAGGGAACTATACGCTTCTGCATGATACTGCTTACTATTAATTTAATTTCTGAATGGAACTTTTAAGTTAACACCTGTTTCTAGATCTGGATACAAAGTTACTAATTCTGTGTGCTCTTGCATGAAAAGTTTCAATGTTGCCATAAATAAAACGGACAAGTAGCAGCTGAATACAAATCATCTAACATAAGAGAGCTCTCTATAAAGATACAATTGTATACTTAAACAATATATACAGAAGGACTGTGTCTGGTCTATGCATGTTTGTGTTGTGTATATGCGAAGGCAATTATGTGGGTATCATTATGCATAAATATGTGTTAGTAGCATTTAGTAAGTAGGAGAGAAATGTTGATGTCATATAAGGGTTAATATTCATCAATTGCTTTGACCAACTGCAAGGTACTGAGATCCTTTCTTTTATTGTTTTCTTTACTTGCTATTTTTAATGGAAAATTAAAAATAAAGAAACTACCAAATAAGAATTAAATAAAAAAGTTATTTGTTTTTACTACTTGCCAGCGCTTTTTATTTTTCTTCTTTTGTGCACATAATGCCTACAGTAGAAGTGTTGCTTATACACATAATGCCCACAGTAGTAATGACCCTTATACATAATGCCAAAAATAATTCCACTCATACAAATAATGCCCACAGTAGTAGTACCACTTATAAACATAATGCCCTCTGTAGAGTCAATTATACACATAATATCAACAGTAGTGGTGCCACTTATACACATAATGCCCATAGTATTAAAACCCTTTATACATAATGCCCACAGTAGTGCCACTTACTCACTTAATGCCCACAGTAGTACCCCGCTTATACACATAATCCCACAGTAGTACCACTTATTTGCTAAATGACCACAGTAGTAGTACACCAGTGCTACTTATACACTTAATGCTCATAGTAGTAGTGCTGATTACACACATAATGCCCAGAGCAGTAGCTCCCCTTTATCAAATAATGTCCATAGGGGTAGTGTGCTTCTACACATAATGCTCAAGGTTCTGCCACTTACATATATAACACCAACAGTAGTAGCGCCACATTTACACAATGCCCACAACAGTACCACTTATACACTAAATGCCCACAGTAGTAGTGACCAGGTGCCACTTATGCACTTAATGCTCACAGTAGTTGTGCTGCTTACATGCATAATGCCCACAGTAATAGTGATGATTTCACTCACAATGCCCACAGTAATAGCACCCCTTATACATAATACCCACTTTAGCAACATTTATACACATAATGGCAACCGCAGTAGCACCAATTATACACATAATGCCCACAGTAATATAGCTGCTTACACACATAATGCCCACAGTAGTAGCACCACTTATACATAATGCCCATAGTATATCCACTTGTACATATAATGACCACAGTATTAGTGCCCCTTATAAATAATGTCCACAGTAGTGCCGTGGTGGAGAAACTGCAAAGATGAGGGAGGTTCCATTTGTACTGTGGGAATTATGTGTATAAGTTGCACTACTACTGTGGGTATTATGTATAAGGGGCAATACTAGTATGGCCATTATATGTATAAGTGGGCTGTACAGTGGGCATTATGTTTATAAGTGGTACTATTTATATAATGCAGCAGTAGTGTCACTTATACACATAATGCCTACAGTAGTAGTTCTGCTTACACACATAATGACCAGACAGTAGCACCCCTTAATAACAAAATGTCCATAGTAGTAGTGATGCTTCTACACATAAACCTCACTGTACTGACACTTAAACATTTAATGGCCCCTGTAGTATTGCTCATTATACATAATACCCACAGCAGTAGTGCCTCTTATACACATAATGCCCATAATAAGAAAGCTGCTAACACACATAATGTCCACAGTAGTAGCGCCCCTTATACATAATGCCCACAGTAGTAGCGCCGCTTATACACATAATGCCCACAGTAGTAGTGTGGCTTATACACATAAAGCCTGCAAAAGTAGTACACTTTATTCATAATGCCCAAAGCAGTTCCCATTATTCACATAATGCCCACAGTAGTAGCACTGTTTGCACACATAATGTCCACAGTAGTATTGTCCCTTATACATCATGCCCACAGTAGTATTGCTGCTTCTACACATAGGGGGTCATTCTGAGATGATCGCTCGCTGCTGATTTTTTGCAGCGCAGCGATCAGGTGAAAAAACTGCATTTCTGCGCATGCGTATGGGCCACAATGCACATGCGTATCGTACGGGTACACAGCCTGTTGTGGTTGTGCACAGGTTGTAGCAAAGTTTTCAGTTGCAAGAATAGAGATTTTTACATTACAATTAGAACCCCCGGTTTCTAATTGTGCATGTGTATGCACTAGTGTAATAAATGGTGAAAAATGCTTGATTAAGTTTCAAAATGATATTTATTTTAAATACAATAGCTGATAGTCCAAAATTCATATGAATGCGTGAATGAACTCTGTTTGGCTATAATAAGCCTTTTTGCTAATTGTGCAGGAGCACGCTTGCTTCTAGATATAATGAGATGAAGTCCATAAGCAGGATGATAAATGGATATATGAAAAAATGAAAATGGTGAAAAAGTCTATTTGTTATATTACAGGCCGCGGCGTCCCGCTGGTCTGTATGAAATGAGTGCACTTGTTTTAAAATGACATTCCGTCACTGGTGTTCAAACAGCAGCGGAGAGTGCGTGAGAAAGAAAGGGACTCCGGACTGGTCTACCCTCCCCCTGCTTCTGCCGCCGTCACTGTGACTGTGTTCGGTCACAGGTCGGAGGCTAGTCAGCCTGGGTTCGGTGCCTGTCTTGGGGGGGGGAGATGCACGCACTGCGACCGCTCTCAGAGTGGTTCGTTGCCGCACTCCCTCCGCCTACAGAGACTAACCTTAGTTCTCCTCCGCTGCTGGATGTGTCAGTGACAGGCTGTCTCCTCGATGCTTCTCCGTCGTCCGTGACCCGCAGACACTTCCTGGTCTTCAGTCACGTGACCGGGTTCAGTCTCTTGTTCCGCTCCTTCTGCTTGATCGTGCCGCTGTTGTGGATGGTGTTAGGAAATTGCTCCAACGCGTTTCGTCCCTTGGGGGCCTTCCTCTGGGAGAAAAAGTGTATGGAATTTCTCCTGTGGTGAAGAAATAAATAGCCTGATCTGTGGTTCCTTCGCTCTGATTGGTTGTCGTTCTTCATGTGATGATAGGCAGTTGTTCTTGTCAATCACATTGTGTGCCCAATGAGATTATTATTGCTGTGCTCACATGTGCTCAGTCTTTTATTGTCCTTGATTGGTTTTTAAACTGTCAGTCATGTTCCTTATCTAGCAATGAGTGGGTTTCTGACTCTGGAAATTTTTTGTTTATAGTTACCTATAATACTTGCTATGGTAATGATTCTTACCCTGATTAATAAACTGGTGCACTGTGCGAAATCAGAAATCAGTAGGTATATGTGAAAATAATAATAATGAAACAAAAGTAAAATAAAATACATGAAACTTTATATATTAATTAATAAATGGTAAAAAATAAAATAAAATAAAATAAAATATGAGATATGAAATAAATGAAACTAAAATCCTAAAAGTACATTACTTTAATCTGCTGTAGAGTGTGGGTAGTAGGATTCAGATGGAGTGGATTAATGCAACCTCAAGTGAGAATATATGGATGAATTATAAGCTGGAATGTGTTGAGTTTATTTCTGGTTTCTACATTGATCACAGAACAAAGATGTCAATTATGCTGTGTGAGTGTTACTTCTTACTGACAAATGATGGATCTCACTTCATTATCAAAATTGAGTCCTCTTGGTACTAATGTGTCCATATCGATCATGACTCGTAGTTCTTCTTTGTTTATCTGATGAATGTAGTTGCCCCCCCTCCACCTGGGTTTGACCTCTTTTAATCCTATGAATGTGAGTAATGTGGGGTCACTGTTGTGAAATTGTTTAAAATGTTTGGATAGTGGATGTTCCTCTGTTCCTTTTCTTATGTTCCGGATGTGTTCATTTAATCTTGTCTTGAGTGGTCTAACTGTCCTCCCTACGTACTGCTTGTGACACGGGCATTCCAGTATGTAAATCACCCCCTTGCTGTGACATGTCAGTGTTGATTTGATTTTCATTGTTTTCTTGTTTGAGGTGGATGTGACTGTGTAAACGGGTTTGGTGCTTCTGCTTTTAGTAGTGGTACATGCTTTACATGTACCGCAGTAATAAAAGCCTCCTTTTATTTGAACTTTGTCTATAGTAGTCTGTTTTTGTGTTTTGGGTGCAATATGATTCCTCACTATTTTCTGTCTGATGTCTGGCGCTTTTCTGAATATTATTCTGGGTGCTGCTGGTAAAACGTTCGCCAGTGTCTCGTCTTGTAATAAGATGGGCCAATATTTGTTGATGATCTTCCTAACTTGATGGGAATATTTGGAGTATTGTGTGATGAAGTATATGTTATCGTCCTGGACTTGTTCTTGTTTTTGGTTATATTGTAACAAAGGTCCTCTGTCTAGTTCTCGTACTTTGCTGAATGTTTCTTGGATGATGGCACTGTCATATTTCTTTTCTATAAATTTGCTCTTTAAATTTTGTCCCTGTGTGTCATAATCTGTCAGACGTGAACAGTTTCTTCGTAGACGTTTGAACTGTCCTATGGGTATATTCTTTAACCAATTGTGATAATGACCACTGGATGTAAGAATGTAGCTATTGACATCTACTGGTTTGTGGAATGTATTCGTGTGGATAGTGTTGTCTGTTATAAAAATGTTAAGATCCAAAAAGTCAACTTTTTCTTTACTGAAATTGGTGGTAAACTGTAGGTTGTGGTGATTGGTATTGATGTACCTTAGGAAGTTTTCTAATGATGCTTGAGTGCCTTTCCATATAAAAATATGTCATCTATGTATCTTGACCATAGGACGAGGTTCGCACCGAGCTCCGCCTTGGACCAGATGAAATGATCCTCCCAATGGCTCATGAATAGATTGGCATAGCTAGGCGCGAACCTCGTTCCCATGGCCGTACCAGTGACTTGTAGGTAAAATTCTTCTTCAAACCACAAGTAGTTGTGGGTAAGTATGTGTTGTATGCATTCAATAATGAAATCTCTCTGAGCAGGTGTCATAGTTTCGTCTTTTGTTAGAAAATGATGTACGCTGGAGATGCCCTGATCGTGATCTATTATTGTGTATAGTGACGTCACGTCACATGTGGCTAACCAGTAGTCTTCCTGCCATGTGATACCTTGTAGTTTATTCAATATGTCAGTCGTGTCTTTTAGATGTGATGGTTGTGCTGATACGTACGGTTGTAGGAAGGTGTCTATATACTGAGAAAGGTTGGAGGTGAGTGAATTTATTCCAGATATGATCGGTCTGCCTGGTGGATTTAGTTTATTTTTGTGTATTTTAGGGAGATAGTAAAATACTGGGAAAATTGGATATGATTTGTCTAGAAATGAGTGTTCCTTTGATGTCAAAATCTCTGTATCCAAACCTTTCTTGAGGAGTACCTGGAGTTCTTTTTGGAACTTGGCTGTGGGGTCTGTGGGTAATTTACTGTAAGTGGTGGTGTCGTCTAGTATCCTGTGCGCTTCCTTGAGATAATCCTCCTTGTTCAGAACGACTATCCCCCCTCCTTTATCAGCCGGTTTCACTACTATGGTCGTGTCTTTGTTTAGGTCCGTTAATGCTTTCAGTTCGGCTTTTGTCATGTTGGTCTTATGTTTTGGTGGTTTGTCACAAATTTTCAATATGTCATGCTGGATCATGTTTGTGCATGTCTCTATCTGTTTGCCCATAATGTAGCTGGGGTAGAATGTGGATGGGGGACGGTGTTCAGTATGTTTGTATATGTCTGTATTTGGTGGTTTATGCTGTGGTAATGGTGTCTGTTGGAAGAATTTTTTGAGAGTGAGTTTACGTGTAAATTTCTGAATATCCAAATATGTGTTGAATTTGTCCATGTTGGTTGTTGGGGCAAACTTCAGACCTTTGTCCAAAGCACTGATGTGGTTTTTGTTTAATGTTGCGTTGCTAAGGTTAAAAATTCCCTTTCCTGGAGTGACGTTGATCCTTGATCTTGCCTTTTTGCAACTTTGTCCCCCTCTACATCCTCGTCTGCCTCTTCTTTTTTCCTTTTGAGTGGTTTCCTTTGTGTTGAGACGGGTTCCATTGCTGGGCCCGTCTCCTGATCTAAAAAATGTTGATTGACACATGATTTGTCTGTGGGATTATCTGGATTGGGTCTGGTCTCAGTGTTAGTTGTGTGTGGTTCTTCTGATTGGGGTACAAGCAATGACTGTATGTCACGCCACCCTAGCTCTAGTGAATGTCGTGCTGTCTCGAATTCTATGTCATCTTCTAGGTCGAGTGGAGAAAAGGAAATGGCAGTGGTCGAACTGATTGTGGATAAATTCTCTAGATCAATGGTGTCTGTATCCCTTTTTGTGTCGATATTTGTGGTGCTGTGAAGTTTTGTCATATATTGTTGGTAGGTCAATTGAAGTCTCTTGTATATGGGTGTGTTCTGTTTATTGGTGGTATTGGTCGTACTTCGTCGTGTGAATAGATTGTGCTTGCCTGATGACCTGTCCTTTGCCGGGCTGGTGAATTTCGTGTTTATTGTAGTGGATTTGTTAATCTTTGGGCGGGATTTGTCTTTGATCCCGTATTTGTCCCTTAGTATTTTGTTTTTCTTAGTGATTACGATCCTGTCTTCACCCTGTTTTATTTTGGACAAAGTCAGATGTACTAGTGTCTTGAATTCGTCATCTTTCTCAAATGGCTGTAATTTGGTGTTTAGATCATCAATCTCTTTCTCTAGTAGACTTTGTTCCTCTTTTTGTGTGTCAATCAATAGTGTTATGAGTGATTGTGAACAGGTTTCCAGTATTTCATTCCACTTGGATATGAAAGGGATGTTGTTAGTGTAATGTGATGGGGTTTTCTTGATTTTTAACCCTTTTGGTGTTATACTGTTGGAGCTATACCATTCCAATGTTTTAATGTCCCACTATAATTTGTTTTCTTTCTGAACTATTTTTTCTAACGTTTTGAATGTTGTAAGGAAATCACTAATGTGTGAATATGGAGAACTCTTAGTGTCTAGGTCTGTAAAGACCGACTGTGCCCTTTTTAACCTCTCTTGTCTATTGCTTGTCAGTCCCATATGTGTATTTGTTTGCACTTCTTGCTCCAGTTCCTGGACCTTTTTTAAAGTCAAAAAGTTACAAAATTTGGGTGGACTGCGCACAGAAATGTACTAACGTTATGGGGAGTGCTGCTAGTGTTAACAAGTTGGTCCTGCTTGTTAGAATAAACGGTGCAAGAGTAGAGATTTTTACACTGCGCTTCACCCCCGGTTTCTAATTGTGCATGTGTATGCACTAGTGTAATAAATGGTGAAAAATGCTTGATTAAGTTTCAAAATGATATTTATTTTAAATACAATAGCGGATAGTCCAGAATTCATATGAATGCGTGAATGAACTCTGTTTGGCTATAATAAGCCTTTTTGCTAATTGTGCAGGAGCACGCTTGCTTCTAGATATAATGAGATGAAGTCCATAAGCAGGATGATAAATGGATATATGAAAAAATGAAAATGGTGAAAAAGTCTATTTGTTATATTACGGGCCGCGGCGTCCCGCTGGTCTGTATGAAATGAGTGCACTTGTTTTAAAATGACATTCCGTCACTGGTGTTCAAACAGCAGCGGAGAGTGCGTGAGAAAGAAAGGGACTCCGGACTGGTCTACCCTCCCCCTGCTTCTGCCGCCGTCACTGTGACTGTGTTCGGTCACAGGTCGGAGGCTAGTCAGCCTGGGTTCGGTGCCTGTCTTGGGGGGGGGGAGATGCACGCACTGCGACTGCTCTCAGAGTGGTTCGTTGCCGCACTCCCTCCGCCTACAGAGACTCACCTTAGTTCTCCTCCGCTGCTGGATGTGTCAGTGACAGGCTGTCTCCTCGATGCTTCTCCGTCATCCGTGGCCCGCAGACACTTCCTGGTCTTCAGTCACGTGACCGGGTTCAGTCTCTTGTTCCGCTCCTTCTGCTTGATCGTGCCGCTGTTGTGGATGGTGTTAGGAAATTGCTCCAACGCGTTTCGGCCCTTGGGGGCCCTCCTCTGGGAGAAAAAGTGTATGGAATTTCTCCTGTGGTGAAGAAATAAATAGCCTGATCTGTGGTTCCTTCGCTCTGATTGGTTGTCGTTCTTCATGTGATGATAGGCAGTTGTTCTTGTCAATCACATTGTGTGCCCAATGAGATTATTATTGCTGTGCTCACATGTGCTCAGTCTTTTATTGTCCTTGATTGGTTTTTAAACTGTCAGTCATGTTCCTTATCTAGCAATGAGTGGGTTTCTGACTCTGGAAATTTTTTGTTTATAGTTACCTATAATACTTGCTATGGTAATGATTCTTACCCTGATTAATAAACTGGTGCACTGTGCGAAATCAGAAATCAGTAGGTATATGTGAAAATAATAATAATGAAACAAAAGTAAAATAAAATACATGAAACTTTATATATTAATTAATAAATGGTAAAAAATAAAATAAAATAAAATAAAATATGAGATATGAAATAAATGAAACTAAAATCCTAAAAGTACATTACTTTAATCTGCTGTAGAGTGTGGGTAGTAGGATTCAGATGGAGTGGATTAATGCAACCTCATAGATGACATATTTTTTATATGGAAAGGCACTCAAGCATCATTAGAAAACTTCCTAAGGTACATCAATACCAATCACCACAACCTACAGTTTACCACCAATTTCAGTAAAGAAAAAGTTGAATTTTTGGATCTTAACATTTTTATAACAGACAACACTATCCACACGAATACATTCCACAAACCAGTAGACGTCAATAGCTACATTCTTACATCCAGTGGTCATTATCACAATTGGTTAAAGAACATACCCATAGGACAGTTCAAACGTCTACGAAGAAACTGTTCACGTCTGACAGATTATGACACACAGGGACAAAATTTAAAGAGCAAATTTATAGAAAAGAAATATGACAGTGCCATCATCCAAGAAACATTCAGCAAAGTACGAGAACTAGACAGAGGACCTTTGTTACAATATAACCAAAAACAGGAACAAGTCCAGGACGATAACATATACTTCATCACACAATACTCCAAAGATTCCCATCAAGTTAGGAAGATCATCAACAAATATTGGCCCATCTTATTACAAGACGAGACACTGGCGAACGTTTTACCAGCAGCACCGAGAATAATATTCAGAAAAGCGCCAGACATCAGACAGAAAATAGTGAGGAATCATATTGCACCCAAAACACAAAAACAGACTACTATAGACAAAGTTCAAATAAAAGGAGGCTTTTATTACTGCGGTACATGTAAAGCATGTACCACTACTAAAAGCAGAAGCACCAAACCCGTTTACACAGTCACATCCACCTCAAACAAGAAAACAATGAAAATCAAATCAACACTGACATGTCACAGCAAGGGGGTGATTTACATACTGGAATGCCCGTGTCACAAGCAGTACGTAGGGAGGACAGTTAGACCACTCAAGACAAGATTAAATGAACACATCCGGAACATAAGAAAAGGAACAGAGGAACATCCACTATCCAAACATTTTAAACAATTTCACAACAGTGACCTCACATTTCTCACATTCATAGGATTAAAAGAGGTCAAACCCAGGTGGAGGGGGGGCAACTACATTCATCAGATAAACAAAGAAGAACTACGAGTCATGATCGATATGGACACATTAGTACCAAGAGGACTCAATTTTGATAATGAAGTGAGATCCATCATTTGTCAGTAAGAAGTAACACTCACACAGCAAAATTGACATCTTTGTTCTGTGATCAATGTAGAAACCAGAAATAAACTCAACACATTCCATCTTATAATTCATCCATATATTCTCACTTGAGGTTGCATTAATCTACTCCATCTGAATCCTACTACCCACACTCTACAGCAGATTAAAGTAATGTACTTTTAGGATTTTAGTTTCATTTATTTCATATCTCATATTTTATTTTATTTTATTTTATTTTTTACCATTTATTAATTAATATATAAAGTTTCATGTATTTTATTTTACTTTTGTTTCATTATTATTATTTTCACATATACCTACTGATTTCTGATTTCGCACAGTGCACCAGTTTATTAATTAGGGTAAGAATCATTACCATAGCAAGTATTATAGGTAACTATAAACAAAAAATTTCCAGAGTCAGAAACCCACTCATTGCTAGATAAGGAACATGACTGACAGTTTAAAAACCAATCAAGGACAATAAAAGACTGAGCACATGTGAGCACAGCAATAATAATCTCATTGGGCACACAATGTGATTGACAAGAACAACTGCCTATCATCACATGAAGAACGACAACCAATCAGAGCGAAGGAACCACAGATCAGGCTATTTATTTCTTCACCACAGGAGAAATTCCATACACTTTTTCCAACGCGTTGGAGCAATTTCCTAACACCATCCACAACAGCGGCACGATCAAGCAGAAGGAGCGGAACAAGAGACTGAACCCGGTCACGTGACTGAAGACCAGGAAGTGTATGCGGGTCACGGACGACGGAGAAGCATTGAGGAGACAGCCTGTCACTGACACATCCAGCAGCGGAGGAGAACTAAGGTGAGTCTCTGTAGGCGGAGGGAGTGCGGCAACGAACCACTCTGAGAGCGGTCGCAGTGCGTGCATCTCCCCCCCCAAGACAGGCACCGAACCCAGGCTGACTAGCCTCCGACCTGTGACCGAACACAGTCACAGTGACGGCGGCAGAAGCAGGGGGAGGGTAGACCAGTCCGGAGTCCCTTTCTTTCTCACGCACTCTCCGCTGCTGTTTGAACACCAGTGACGGAATGTCATTTTAAAACAAGTGCACTCATTTCATACAGACCAGCGGGACGCCGCGGCCTGTAATATAACAAATAGACTTTTTCACCATTTTCATTTTTTCATATATCCATTTATCATCCTGCTTATGGACTTCATCTCATTATATCTAGAAGCAAGCGTGCTCCTGCACAATTAGCAAAAAGGCTTATTATAGCCAAACAGAGTTCATTCACGCATTCATATGAATTCTGGACTATCAGCTATTGTATTTAAAATAAATATCATTTTTAAACTTAATCAAGCATTTTTCACCATTTATTACACTAGTGCATACACATGCACAATTAGAAACCGGGGGTGAAGCGCAGTGTAAAAATCTCTACTCTTGCACCGTTTATTCTAACAAGCAGGACCAACTTGTTAACACTAGCAGCACTCCCCGTAACGTTAGTACATTTCTGTGCGCAGTCCACCCAAATTTTGTAACTTTTTGACTTTAAAAAAGGTCCAGGAACTGCAGCAAGAAGTGCAAACAAATACACATATGGGACTGACAAGCAATAGACAAGAGAGGTTAAAAAGGGCACAGTCGGTCTTTACAGACCAGTTCTCCATATTCACACATTAGTGATTTCCTTACAACATTCAAAACGTTAGAAAAAATAGTTCAGAAAGAAAACAAATTATGGTGGGACATTATAACATTGGAATGGTATAGCTCCAACAGTATAACACCAAAAGGGTTAAAAATCAAGAAAACCCCATCACATTACACTAACAACATCCCTTTCATATCCAAGTGGAATGAAATACTGGAAACCTGTTCGCAATCACTCATAACACTATTGATTGACACACAAAAAGAGGAACAAAGTCTACTAGAGAAAGAGATTGATGATCTAAACACCAAATTACAGCCATTTGAGAAAGATGACGAATTCAAGACACTAGTACATCTGACTTTGTCCAAAATAAAACAGGGTGAAGACAGGATCGTAATCACTAAGAAAAACAAAATACTAAGGGACAAATACGGGATCAAAGACAAATCCCGCCCAAAGATTAACAAATCCACTACAATAAACACGAAATTCACCAGCCCGGCAAAGGACAGGTCATCAGGCAAGCACAATCTATTCACACGACGAAGTACGACCAATACCACCAATAAACAGAACACACCCATATACAAGAGACTTCAATTGACCTACCAACAATATATGACAAAACTTCACAGCACCACAAATATCGACACAAAAAGGGATACAGACACCATTGATCTAGAGAATTTATCCACAATCAGTTCGACCACTGCCATTTCCTTTTCTCCACTCGACCTAGAAGATGACATAGAATTCGAGACAGCACGACATTCACTAGAGCTAGGGTGGCGTGACATACAGTCATTGCTTGTACCCCAATCAGAAGAACCACACACAACTAACACTGAGACCAGACCCAATCCAGATAATCCCACAGACAAATCATGTGTCAATCAACATTTTTTAGATCAGGAGACGGGCCCAGCAATGGAACCCGTCTCAACACAGAGGAAACCACTCAAAAGGAAAAAAGAAGAGGCAGACGAGGATGTAGAGGGGGACAAAGTTGCAAAAAGGCAAGATCAAGGATCAACGTCACTCCAGGAAAGGGAATTTTTAACCTTAGCAACGCAACATTAAACAAAAACCACATCAGTGCTTTGGACAAAGGTCTGAAGTTTGCCCCAACAACCAACATGGACAAATTCAACACATATTTGGATATTCAGAAATTTACACGTAAACTCACTCTCAAAAAATTCTTCCAACAGACACCATTACCACAGCATAAACCACCAAATACAGACATATACAAACATACTGAACACCGTCCCCATCCACATTCTACCCCAGCTACATTATGGGCAAACAGATAGAGACATTCACAAACATGATCCAGCATGACATATTGGAAATTTGTGACAAACCACCAAAACATAAGACCAACATGACAAAAGCCGAACTGAAAGCATTAACGGACCTAAACAAAGACACGACCATAGTAGTGAAACCAGCTGATAAAGGAGGGGGGATAGTCGTTCTGAACAAGGAGGATTATCTCAAGGAAGCGCACAGGATACTAGACGACACCACCACTTACAGTAAATTACCCACAGACCCCACAGCCAAGTTCCAAAAAGAACTCCAGGTACTCCTCAAGAAAGGTTTGGATACAGAGATTTTGACATCAAAGGAACACTCATTTCTAGACAAATCACATCCAATTATCCCAGTATTTTACTATCTCCCTAAAATACACATAAATAAACTAAATCCACCAGGCAGACCGATCATATCTGGAATAAATTCACTCACCTCCAACCTTTCTCAGTATATAGACACCTTCCTACAACCGTACGTATCAGCACAACCATCACATCTAAAAGACACGACTGACATATTGAATAAACTACAAGGTATCACATGGCAGGAAGACAACTGGTTAGCCACATGTGACGTGACGTCACTATACACAATAATAGATCACGATCAGGGCATCTCCAGCGTACATCATTTTCTAACAAAAGACGAAACTATGACACCTGCTCAGAGAGATTTCATTATTGAATGCATACAACACATACTTACCCACAACTACTTGTGGTTTGAAGATGAATTTTACCTACAAGTCACTGGCACGGCCATGGGAACGAGGTTCGCGCCTAGCTACGCCAATCTATTCATGAGCCATTGGGAGGATCATTTCATCTGGTCCAAGGCGGAGCTCGGTGCGAACCTCGTCCTATGGTCAAGATACATAGATGACATATTTTTTATATGGAAAGGCACTCAAGCATCATTAGAAAACTTCCTAAGGTACATCAATACCAATCACCACAACCTACAGTTTACCACCAATTTCAGTAAAGAAAAAGTTGAATTTTTGGATCTTAACATTTTTATAACAGACAACACTATCCACACGAATACATTCCACAAACCAGTAGACGTCAATAGCTACATTCTTACATCCAGTGGTCATTATCACAATTGGTTAAAGAACATACCCATAGGACAGTTCAAACGTCTACGAAGAAACTGTTCACGTCTGACAGATTATGACACACAGGGACAAAATTTAAAGAGCAAATTTATAGAAAAGAAATATGACAGTGCCATCATCCAAGAAACATTCAGCAAAGTACGAGAACTAGACAGAGGACCTTTGTTACAATATAACCAAAAACAGGAACAAGTCCAGGACGATAACATATACTTCATCACACAATACTCCAAAGATTCCCATCAAGTTTGGAAGATCATCAACAAATATTGGCCCATCTTATTACAAGACGAGACACTGGCGAACGTTTTACCAGCAGCACCGAGAATAATATTCAGAAAAGCGCCAGACATCAGACAGAAAATAGTGAGGAATCATATTGCACCCAAAACACAAAAACAGACTACTATAGACAAAGTTCAAATAAAAGGAGGCTTTTATTACTGCGGTACATGTAAAGCATGTACCACTACTAAAAGCAGAAGCACCAAACCCGTTTACACAGTCACATCCACCTCAAACAAGAAAACAATGAAAATCAAATCAACACTGACATGTCACAGCAAGGGGGTGATTTACATACTGGAATGCCCGTGTCACAAGCAGTACGTAGGGAGGACAGTTAGACCACTCAAGACAAGATTAAATGAACACATCCGGAACATAAGAAAAGGAACAGAGGAACATCCACTATCCAAACATTTTAAACAATTTCACAACAGTGACCCCACATTTCTCACATTCATAGGATTAAAAGAGGTCAAACCCAGGTGGAGGGGGGGCAACTACATTCATCAGATAAACAAAGAAGAACTACGAGTCATGATCGATATGGACACATTAGTACCAAGAGGACTCAATTTTGATAATGAAGTGAGATCCATCATTTGTCAGTAAGAAGTAACACTCACACAGCAAAATTGACATCTTTGTTCTGTGATCAATGTAGAAACCAGAAATAAACTCAACACATTCCATCTTATAATTCATCCATATATTCTCACTTGAGGTTGCATTAATCTACTCCATCTGAATCCTACTACCCACACTCTACAGCAGATTAAAGTAATGTACTTTTAGGATTTTAGTTTCATTTATTTCATATCTCATATTTTATTTTATTTTATTTTATTTTTTACCATTTATTAATTAATATATAAAGTTTCATGTATTTTATTTTACTTTTGTTTCATTATTATTATTTTCACATATACCTACTGATTTCTGATTTCGCACAGTGCACCAGTTTATTAATTAGGGTAAGAATCATTACCATAGCAAGTATTATAGGTAACTATAAACAAAAAATTTCCAGAGTCAGAAACCCACTCATTGCTAGATAAGGAACATGACTGACAGTTTAAAAACCAATCAAGGACAATAAAAGACTGAGCACATGTGAGCACAGCAATAATAATCTCATTGGGCACACAATGTGATTGACAAGAACAACTGCCTATCATCACATGAAGAACGACAACCAATCAGAGCGAAGGAACCACAGATCAGGCTATTTATTTCTTCACCACAGGAGAAATTCCATACACTTTTTCCAACGCGTTGGAGCAATTTCCTAACACCATCCACAACAGCGGCACGATCAAGCAGAAGGAGCGGAACAAGAGACTGAACCCGGTCACGTGACTGAAGACCAGGAAGTGTATGCGGGTCACGGACGACGGAGAAGCATTGAGGAGACAGCCTGTCACTGACACATCCAGCAGCGGAGGAGAACTAAGGTGAGTCTCTGTAGGCGGAGGGAGTGCGGCAACGAACCACTCTGAGAGCGGTCGCAGTGCGTGCATCTCCCCCCCCAAGACAGGCACCGAACCCAGGCTGACTAGCCTCCGACCTGTGACCGAACACAGTCACAGTGACGGCGGCAGAAGCAGGGGGAGGGTAGACCAGTCCGGAGTCCCTTTCTTTCTCACGCACTCTCCGCTGCTGTTTGAACACCAGTGACGGAATGTCATTTTAAAACAAGTGCACTCATTTCATACAGACCAGCGGGACGCCGCGGCCTGTAATATAACAAATAGACTTTTTCACCATTTTCATTTTTTCATATATCCATTTATCATCCTGCTTATGGACTTCATCTCATTATATCTAGAAGCAAGCGTGCTCCTGCACAATTAGCAAAAAGGCTTATTATAGCCAAACAGAGTTCATTCACGCATTCATATGAATTCTGGACTATCAGCTATTGTATTTAAAATAAATATAATTTTGAAACTTAATCAAGCATTTTTCACCATTTATTACACTAGTGCATACACATGCACAATTAGAAACCGGGGGTGAAGCGCAGTGTAAAAATCTCTACTCTTGCACCGTTTATTCTAACAAGCAGGACCAACTTGTTAACACTAGCAGCACTCCCCGTAACGTTAGTACATTTCTGTGCGCAGTCCACCCAAATTTTGTAACTTTTTTACTTTAAAAAAGGTCCAGGAACTGCAGCAAGAAGTGCAAACAAATACACATATGGGACTGACAAGCAATAGACAAGAGAGGTTAAAAAGGGCACAGTCGGTCTTTACAGACCAGTTCTCCATATTCACACATTAGTGATTTCCTTACAACATTCAAAACGTTAGAAAAAATAGTTCAGAAAGAAAACAAATTATGGTGGGACATTATAACATTGGAATGGTATAGCTCCAACAGTATAACACCAAAAGGGTTAAAAATCAAGAAAACCCCATCACATTACACTAACAACATCCCTTTCATATCCAAGTGGAATGAAATACTGGAAACCTGTTCGCAATCACTCATAACACTATTGATTGACACACAAAAAGAGGAACAAAGTCTACTAGAGAAAGAGATTGATGATCTAAACACCAAATTACAGCCATTTGAGAAAGATGACGAATTCAAGACACTAGTACATCTGACTTTGTCCAAAATAAAACAGGGTGAAGACAGGATCGTAATCACTAAGAAAAACAAAATACTAAGGGACAAATACGGGATCAAAGACAAATCCCGCCCAAAGATTAACAAATCCACTACAATAAACACGAAATTCACCAGCCCGGCAAAGGACAGGTCATCAGGCAAGCACAATCTATTCACACGACGAAGTACGACCAATACCACCAATAAACAGAACACACCCATATACAAGAGACTTCAATTGACCTACCAACAATATATGACAAAACTTCACAGCACCACAAATATCGACACAAAAAGGGATACAGACACCATTGATCTAGAGAATTTATCCACAATCAGTTCGACCACTGCCATTTCCTTTTCTCCACTCGACCTAGAAGATGACATAGAATTCGAGACAGCACGACATTCACTAGAGCTAGGGTGGCGTGACATACAGTCATTGCTTGTACCCCAATCAGAAGAACCACACACAACTAACACTGAGACCAGACCCAATCCAGATAATCCCACAGACAAATCATGTGTCAATCAACATTTTTTAGATCAGGAGACGGGCCCAGCAATGGAACCCGTCTCAACACAGAGGAAACCACTCAAAAGGAAAAAAGAAGAGGCAGACGAGGATGTAGAGGGGGACAAAGTTGCAAAAAGGCAAGATCAAGGATCAACGTCACTCCAGGAAAGGGAATTTTTAACCTTAGCAACGCAACATTAAACAAAAACCACATCAGTGCTTTGGACAAAGGTCTGAAGTTTGCCCCAACAACCAACATGGACAAATTCAACACATATTTGGATATTCAGAAATTTACACGTAAACTCACTCTCAAAAAATTCTTCCAACAGACACCATTACCACAGCATAAACCACCAAATACAGACATATACAAACATACTGAACACCGTCCCCATCCACATTCTACCCCAGCTACATTATGGGCAAACAGATAGAGACATTCACAAACATGATCCAGCATGACATATTGGAAATTTGTGACAAACCACCAAAACATAAGACCAACATGACAAAAGCCGAACTGAAAGCATTAACGGACCTAAACAAAGACACGACCATAGTAGTGAAACCAGCTGATAAAGGAGGGGGGATAGTCGTTCTGAACAAGGAGGATTATCTCAAGGAAGCGCACAGGATACTAGACGACACCACCACTTACAGTAAATTACCCACAGACCCCACAGCCAAGTTCCAAAAAGAACTCCAGGTACTCCTCAAGAAAGGTTTGGATACAGTGATTTTGACATCAAAGGAACACTCATTTCTAGACAAATCACATCCAATTATCCCAGTATTTTACTATCTCCCTAAAATACACATAAATAAACTAAATCCACCAGGCAGACCGATCATATCTGGAATAAATTCACTCACCTCCAACCTTTCTCAGTATATAGACACCTTCCTACAACCGTACGTATCAGCACAACCATCACATCTAAAAGACACGACTGACATATTGAATAAACTACAAGGTATCACATGGCAGGAAGACAACTGGTTAGCCACATGTGACGTGACGTCACTATACACAATAATAGATCACGATCAGGGCATCTCCAGCGTACATCATTTTCTAACAAAAGACGAAACTATGACACCTGCTCAGAGAGATTTCATTATTGAATGCATACAACACATACTTACCCACAACTACTTGTGGTTTGAAGATTAATTTTACCTACAAGTCACTGGCACGGCCATGGGAACGAGGTTCGCGCCTAGCTACGCCAATCTATTCATGAGCCATTGGGAGGATCATTTCATCTGGTCCAAGGCGGAGCTCGGTGCGAACCTCGTCCTATGGTCAAGATACATAGATGACATATTTTTTATATGGAAAGGCACTCAAGCATCATTAGAAAACTTCCTAAGGTGCATCAATACCAATCACCACAACCTACAGTTTACCACCAATTTCAGTAAAGAAAAAGTTGAATTTTTGGATCTTAACATTTTTATAACAGACAACACTATCCACACGAATACATTCCACAAACCAGTAGACATCAATAGCTACATTCTTACATCCAGTGGTCATTATCACAATTGGTTAAAGAACATACCCATAGGACAGTTCAAACGTCTACGAAGAAACTGTTCACGTCTGACAGATTATGACACACAGGGACAAAATTTAGAGAGCAAATTTATAGAAAAGAAATATGACAGTGCCATCATCCAAGAAACATTCAGCAAAGTACGAGAACTAGACAGAGGACCTTTGTTACAATATAACCAAAAACAGGAACAAGTCCAGGACGATAACATATACTTCATCACACAATACTCCAAAGATTCCCATCAAGTTAGGCAGATCATCAACAAATATTGGCCCATCTTATTACAAGACGAGACACTGGCGAACGTTTTACCAGCAGCACCCAGAATAATATTCAGAAAAGCGCCAGACATCAGACAGAAAATAGTGAGGAATCATATTGCACCCAAAACACAAAAACAGACTACTATAGACAAAGTTCAAATAAAAGGAGGCTTTTATTACTGCGGTACATGTAAACATGTACCACTACTAAAAGCAGAAGCACCAAACCCGTTTACACAGTCACATCCACCTCAAACAAGAAAACAATGAAAATCAAATCAGCACTGACATGTCACAGCAAGGGGGTGATTTACATACTGGAATGCCCGTGTCACAAGCAGTACGTAGGGAGGACAGTTAGACCACTCAAGACAAGATTAAATGAACACATTCGGAACATAAGAAAAGGAACAGAGGAACATCCACTATCCAAACATTTTAAACAATTTCACAACAGTGACCCCACATTACTCACATTCATAGGATTAAAAGAAGTCAAACCCAGGTGGAGGGGCGGCAACTACATTCATCAGATAAACAAAGAAGAACTACGAGTCATGATCGATATGGACACATTAGTACCAAGAGGACTCAATTTTGATAATGAAGTGAGATCCATCATTTGTCAGTAAGAAGTAACACTCACACAGCATAATTGACATCTTTGTTCTGTGATCAATGTAGAAACCAGAAATAAACTCAACACATTCCAGCTTATAATTCATCCATATATTCTCACTTGAGGTTGCATTAATCCACTCCATCTGAATCCTACTACCCACACTCTACAGCAGATTAAAGTAATGTACTTTTAGGATTTTAGTTTCATTTATTTCATATCTCATATTTTATTTTATTTTATTTTATTTTTTACCATTTATTAATTAATATATAAAGTTTCATGTATTTTATTTTACTTTTGTTTCATTATTATTATTTTCACATATACCTACTGATTTCTGATTTCACACAGTGCACCAGTTTATTAATCAGGGTAAGAATCATTACCATAGCAAGTATTATAGGTAACTATAAACAAAAAATTTCCAGAGTCAGAAACCCACTCATTGCTAGATAAGGAACATGACTGACAGTTTAAAAACCAATCAAGGACAATAAAAGACTGAGCACATGTGAGAACAGCAATAATAATCTCATTGGGCACACAATGTGATTGACAAGAACAACTGCCTATCATCACATGAAGAACGACAACCAATCAGAGCGAAGGAACCACAGATCAGGCTATTTATTTCTTCACCACAGGAGAAATTCCATACACTTTTTCTCCCAGAGGAAGGCCCCCAAGGGCCGAAACGCGTTGGAGCAATTTCCTAACACCATCCACAACAGCGGCACGATCAAGCAGAAGGAGCGGAACAAGAGACTGAACCCGGTCACGTGACTGAAGACTAGGAAGTGTCTGCGGGTCACGGACGACGGAGAAGCATCGAGGAGACAGCCTGTCACTGACACATCCAGCAGCGGAGGAGAACTAAGGTGAGTCTCTGTAGGCGGAGGGAGTGCGGCAACGAACCACTCTGAGAGCGGTCGCAGTGCGTGCATCTCCCCCCCCAAGACAGGCACCGAACCCAGGCTGACTAGCCTCCGACCTGTGACCGAACACAGTCACAGTGACGGCGGCAGAAGCAGGGGGAGGGTAGACCAGTCCGGAGTCCCTTTCTTTCTCACGCACTCTCCGCTGCTGTTTGAACACCAGTGACGGAATGTCATTTTAAAACAAGTGCACTCATTTCATACAGACCAGCGGGACGCCGCGGCCCGTAATATAACAAATAGACTTTTTCACCATTTTCATTTTTTCATATATCCATTTATCATCCTGCTTATGGACTTCATCTCATTATATCTAGAAGCAAGCGTGCTCCTGCACAATTAGCAAAAAGGCTTATTATAGCCAAACAGAGTTCATTCACGCATTCATATGAATTCTGGACTATCAGCTATTGTATTTAAAATAAATATCATTTTGAAACTTAATCAAGCATTTTTCACCATTTATTACACTAGTGCATACACATGCACAATTAGAAACCGGGGGTGAAGCGCAGTGTAAAAATCTCTACTCTTGCACCATTTATTCTAACAAGCAGGACCAACTTGTTAACACTAGCAGCACTCCCCGTAACGTTAGTACATTTCTGTGCGCAGTCCACCCAAATTTTGTAAAGTTTTCAGTTGCACTGATGGCTGCAAGTAGATTGACAGGAAGGAGGCGTTTTTGGGTGTCAACTGACCGTTTTCAGGGAGTGTTTGCAAAAACACAGGCATTTCTGAAAAAAGCAGGCGTGGCTGGGCGGGTGTATGACGTCAAATCCAGACCCGAATAGGCTGAAGTGATCGCAAGCGCTGAGTAGGTTCATAGCTACTCAGAAACTGCACAAACTGTTTTTGCAGAGCTCGGCTGCATATGCGTTCGCACTTCTGCTAAGCTAAAATACACTCCCCAGTGGGCGGCGGCATAGCGTTTGCATGGCTGCTAAAACTAGCTAGCAAGCGATCGACTCGGAATGACCCCCATAATGCCTACAGCAGCAGCGTTGCTTGTACACATATTGTGCACAGTAGTAGCACCCCTTTATACACATAACACCAACAGTATTGGTGCTGCTTTTACCTATAATGCCCCAGTAGTAGCACCATGTAGACACATAATGTCCACAGTAGCAGTACCCCTTATTCATAATGCCCACAAAAATGCCCCTTATTTACATAATGCCCACAATAGTGCTCCTTTCACTTATAATACTGACAGTAGCAGCACCCCTTATACATAATGCCCACATTAGCTACATTTATACACATAATGCCAGTAGCAGAAACACCAATTATAGATACAATGCCCACAGTAGTAGTTCCCGATACATAACATCCACAGTAGTGCCGCTTATACTTATAATGCCCCTCATAGTAGTGCCACTTATAATTAATGCTTACAGTAGTAGCTCCCCTTATACTGCACTGCTTGTACAGTAGTAGCACTGCTTGCCCACAGTAGTATTGCCACTTATACATAATGCCCATAGTAGCACCACTTATACACTAAATGCTCACAGTAGTAGTGCTCATTTTACATAATGCAACAGTAGTGCCACTTATACACTTAATGCCTACAGTAGTAGTGCTACTTACACACATAATACCCAGAGCAGTAACATAGTAACATAGTATCTAAGGTTGAAAAAATACAAATTTGTCCATCTCCTATGCAGGATTATTTTTGGTCTAAATTTTGTCTGATGCTGATGTCAGCCATTGTGTTTTATTCCTCTTTTTATAGTAACTATATTGTGAGTGACTGTGCACCATAACCCTGAATATACTTATCCATTAGAAATTTTTCTAACCCATTCTTAAAGGTGTTGACTGAGTCCACCATTACAACTCCCTAAGGCAGGGAATTAGAAACACGTATTGTCCTTACTGTGAAAAAACCTTTACGCCGCATTGTGGAGAATCTCCTCTTCTCTAGCCTAAGTAAGTGACCACGTGTCCTCTGTGCTGATCTTACCAAAAACAGGTCCTGCAGATGCTCTGTGTATTGTCCCCTTATATATTTGTAGACGTTGATCATGTCCCCTCTTAGTCTCCTCTTTTCCAACGTAAACATGCCTAGCCTTGCAAGCCTTTCCTCGTATTCCAGCATCTCCATGCCATTAATTAGTTTGGTCACCCGCTTCTGAACCTTTTCTAGCTCCAGGATATCCTTTTTGTAATATGGTGCCCAAAATTGCACACAGTATTTAAGATGTGGCCTCACTAGTGATTTATATAATGGTAGTATAATAATCTCGTCCCTTGCATCAATTCCCCGTTTTATGCATTCTAATATCTTATTAGCCTTCTTTGCTGCACTCTGAATTTGGGTACTGCTGCTTAATTTGTTATCTATGTGAACCCTTAAGACTTTTTATAGTACAAAATCCCCTAATATTACCCCATTTAGTATGTAGGTGTTGTTTTTGGTCTTACCACCACAGTGCATTACCTTACACTTGTCTGTGTTGAATCTCATTCTCCATTTTGCTGCCCATGCTTCCAGTTTAATAAGTTATTCTGAAGAGACTCAGCATCCTCCTCTGTATTTATAACCTTACACAATTTGGTATCATCTGAGAAAGTTGACACCATGCTCTCTAGACCTACCGTTAGGTCGTTTAATGAAAATGTTGAACAAAAGTGGTCCAAGTACAGACCCTTGTGGCACACCACTTAGCACTTTAGTCCAATTTGAAAATGATCCACTGACCACAACACGCTGTTCCCTATTATCTAACCAATTACTGACCCAAGTGCATATTGTGCTCCCTAGCCCTATTTCTTGTAGCTTATAGATAAGTCGCATTTGTGGTACTGTGTCGAAAGCTTTGGCAAAGTCTAAAAAGATTACATCCACCTCCTTACCCTGATCATGGTTCACATTTACTGTTTCATAAAAGCCAAGTAAGTTGGTTTGACATGATCTGTCCTTTACAAATCCATGTTGGTTCCTTTTTAATGACCTTATTGGCTTCAAGGAACTTTTGAATACTGTCCCTTAGAATACCTTCTAATACTTTCCCCACTATAGTTGTAAGACTAACTGGTCTATAATTACCTGGTTCAGCTTTGCTCCTTTTTTTAATATCAGCACTACCTCTGCTATACGCCAGTCTTTGGGAACCATACCCAATTTAACCGAATCAATGAAGATCAAAAATAGTGGTCTTGCTAGTTCAGCGTGCAGCTCCATAAGAACCCCCGGGTGAATTCCATCGGGACCAGGTGACTTATTAATCTTTAACTTTTTTAATCGGTCACAGACTACCTCCTCACATAAATAAGCTTTTAGCAGTTGGACATTATCTTTGTTGAGATTTTGTGTTATACTCAGCATTTGGTCCTCTCTGGTAAATACAGTTGAAAAAAACTTGTTTAGTTTATTTGCTATGTCATTATCATTTTTGATTAAGACTCCCATCTTGTCCGTTAAAGGGCCTATACCAGGCATGTCCAAACTGCGGCCCTCCAGCTGTTGTGAAACTACATATCCCAGCATGCCCTGACACAGTTTTGCTGTCAGAGAATGCTACAGTTGTGTCAATGTATGCTGGGATGTGTAGTTTCTCAACAGCTGGAGGGCCGCAGTTTGGACATGCCTGGCCTATACTCTCCTTTAGTCTCTTGCTGTTGATGTACTTAAAAACTTTTTGGGGATTTGCTTTACTTTCCTTTGCTACTAGTTTTTCAGTTTCTACTTTAGCTGCTCTTATTCCTTTTTTGCATATTTTGCTACAATCCTTATAGTGGTGAAATGACTCAGCATCCCCCTCAGATTTGTATTTTTTAAATGCTCGCCTTTTTATGTCCATTAATTCCTTTTTATTTTTGTTAAACCACATTGGTTTGGGATTTTTATTCCTTTTTTTGCTGCTGGTGGGAATAAATTTACGAGTATTTTTAATTAGCAGTGATTTTAATACATCCCATTTCTCTGTTGTATTTTTTCTTGAAACAGAATTTCCCATTCAATGTCCCTTAACGCTTCCTTCATCATGTCAAAGTTGGCTTTGCTAAAGTTTAGAGTCCTATTTGAGCCAGTATAGGACTGCTTATGAAAACGTATATTGAATGTGAACATATTGTGGTCGCTGTTTCCTATGGGCATGGGTGAGTAATAGGCTTGATAATGGGGAACATCGAGTGGTGATTAATGGTATGTTTTCCACCTGGGCTAAAGTAATTAGTGGGATACCGCAGGGCTCTGTGCTGGGGCCACTATTGTTTAATATATTTATTAATGATTTAGGAGAAGTACTAAAAAGCACAGTATACATTTTTGCAGATGATACTAAAATATATAGGGTAATCAAGTCAGATGTGGAGTCTCTTCAGAGCAATCTATTTAAACTGGAAGTTTGGGCAATGAAATGGTATATGAGGTTTAATGAGAAAAACAATTAAAGTTATGCACTTTGGGACTAAAAATAAACATGCAACCTACCAATTAAATAGGGAAAATATAGGGGAAACTGAATTAGAAAAGGATTTGGGGGTGTTTATTAGAGATGAGCGGGTTCGGTTCCTCGGAATCCGAACCCGCCCGAACTTCAGTTTTTTTTACACGGGGCCGAGCGACTCGGATCTTCCCGCCTTGCTCGGTTAACCCGAGCGCGCCCGAACGTCATCATCCCGCTGTCGGATTCTCGCGAGGCTCGTATTCTATCGCGAGACTCGGATTCTATATAAGGAGCCGCGCGTCGCCGCCATTTTCACACGTGCATTGAGATTCATAGGGAGAGGACGTGGCTGGCGTCCTCTCCGTTTATAGAGAAGAGAGTGAGACTAGAGTAGAGAGAGACACAGTAGTAATTTTGGGGAGCATTAGGAGGAGTACTTTAGGAGGAGTACTACTACTTGCTGAAGTGATAGATAGATAGTGTGACTGTATAATGTATATCTGACTTGTGGGGGAGACACTGACAGTGGGGAGCAGTTAGAGTCTGAGAGCAGGACTTGCTGCCAGAGTGCCACACTGCCATTGTGACCACACTGACCACCAGTATAACATATATATTGTGATTGTCTGCTTAGGAGTACTACTTGCAAGTTGCTGATAGTGTGACCAGTGACCTGACCACCAGTTTAATAATCACCACCAGTTTAATATATATAATATATATATATATATATAATTGTATATAATATATATATAATATTGTATACCACCTACCCGTTTTTTTTCTTTTCTTTCTTCTTCTTTATACATACTACTATAGTAGCTTACTGTAGCAGTCTGCGGTGCTGCTGAGCTGACAGTGTCCAGCAGGTCCGTCATCAGTCATTACATAATAAATATATATTATATACCTGTCCGGCTGCAGTACTAGTGATATTATATATATATATATTGATTTCATCTCATTATCATCCAGTCTATATTAGCAGCAGACACAGTACGGTAGTCCACGGCTGTAGCTACCTCTGTGTCGGCAGTCGCTGGTCCATCCATAATTGTATACCACCTACCCGTGGTTTTTTTTTCCTTTCTTCTTTATACATACTACTATAGTAGCTTACTGTAGCAGTCTGCGGTGCTGCTGAGCTGACAGTGTCCAGCAGGTCCGTCATCAGTCATTACATAATAAATATATATTATATACCTGTCCGGCTGCAGTACTAGTGATATTATATATATATATATTGATTTCATCTCATTATCATCCAGTCTATATTAGCAGCAGACACAGTACGGTAGTCCACGGCTGTAGCTACCTCTGTGTCGGCAGTCGCTGGTCCATCCATAATTGTATACCACCTACCCGTGGTTTTTTTTTTCTTTCTTCTTTATACATACTACTATAGTAGCTTACTGTAGCAGTCTGCGGTGCTGCTGAGCTGACAGTGTCCAGCAGGTCCGTCATCAGTCATTACATAATAAATATATCTACCTGTCCGGCTGCAGTACTAGTGTGATATTATATATATATATATATATATTGATTTCATCTCATTATCATCCAGTCTATATTAGCAGCAGACACAGTACGGTAGTCCACGGCTGTAGCTACCTCTGTGTCGGCAGTCGCTGGTCCATCCATAATTGTATACCACCTACCCGTGGTTTTTTTTTTTCTTTCTTCTTTATACATACTACTATAGTAGCTTACTGTAGCAGTCTGCGGTGCTGCTGAGCTGACAGTGTCCAGCAGGTCCGTCATCAGTCATTACATAATAAATATATATTATATACCTGTCCGGCTGCAGTACTAGTGATATTATATATATATATATATATATATAATGATTTCATCTCATTATCATCCAGTCTATATTAGCAGCAGACACAGTACGGTAGTCCACGGCTGTAGCTACCTCTGTGTCGGCAGTCGCTGGTCCATCCATAATTGTATACCACCTACCCGTGGTTTTTTTTTCTGTCTTCTTTATACATACTACTATAGTAGCTTACTGTAGCAGTCTGCGGTGCTGCTGAGCTGACAGTGTCCAGCAGGTCCGTCATCAGTCATTACATAATAAATATATCTACCTGTCCGGCTGCAGTACTAGTGTGATATTATATATATATATTGATTTCATCTCATTATCATCCAGTCTATATTAGCAGCAGACACAGTACGGTAGTCCACGGCTGTAGCTACCTCTGTGTCGGCAGTCGCTGGTCCATCCATAATTGTATACCACCTACCTGTGTTTTTTTTTTTCTTTCTTCTTTATACATACTACTATAGTAGCTTACTGTAGCAGTCTGCGGTGCTGCTGAGCTGACAGTGTCCAGCAGGTCCGTCATCAGTCATTACATAATAAATATATATTATATACCTGTCCGGCTGCAGTACTAGTGATATTATATATATATTGATTTCATCTCATTATCATCCAGTCTATATTAGCAGCAGACACAGTACGGTAGTCCACGGCTGTAGCTACCTCTGTGTCGGCAGTCGCTCGTCCATCCATAAGTATACTAGTATCCATCCATCTCCATTGTTTACCTGAGGTGCCTTTTAGTTGTGCCTATTAAAATATGGAGAACAAAAATGTTGAGGTTCCAAAATTAGGGAAAGATCAAGATCCACTTCCACCTCGTGCTGAAGCTGCTGCCACTAGTCATGGCCGAGACGATGAAATGCCAGCAACGTCGTCTGCCAAGGCCGATGCCCAATGTCATAGTACAGAGCATGTAAAAATCCAAAACACCAAATATCAGTAAAAAAAGGACTCCAAAATCTAAAATAAAATTGTCGGAGGAGAAGCGTAAACTTGCCAATATGCCATTTACCACACGGAGTGGCAAGGAACGGCTGAGGCCCTGGCCTATGTTCATGGCTAGTGGTTCAGCTTCACATGAGGATGGAAGCACTCAGCCTCTTGCTAGAAAAATGAAAAGACTCAAGCTGGCAAAAGCACCGCAAAGAACTGTGCATTCTTCGAAATCCCAAATCCACAAGGAGAGTCCAATTGTGTCGGTTGCGATGCCTGACCTTCCCAACACTGGACGTGAAGAGCATGCGCCTTCCACCATTTGCACGCCCCCTGCAAGTGCTGGAAGGAGCACCCGCAGTCCAGTTCCTGATAGTCAGATTGAAGATGTCAGTGTTGAAGTACACCAGGATGAGGAGGATATGGGTGTTGCTGGTGCTGGGGAGGAAATTGACAAGGAGGATTCTGATGGTGAGGTGGTTTGTTTAAGTCAGGCACCCGGGGAGACACCTGTTGTCCGTGGGAGGAATATGGCCGTTGACATGCCTGGTGAAAATACCAAAAAAATCAGCTCTTCGGTGTGGAAGTATTTCAACAGAAATGCGGACAACATTTGTCAAGCCGTGTGTTGCCTTTGTCAAGCTGTAATAAGTAGGGGTAAGGACGTTAACCACCTCGGAACATCCTCCCTTATACGTCACCTGCAGCGCATTCATAATAAATCAGTGACAAGTTCAAAAACTTTGGGCGACAGCGGAAGCAGTCCACTGACCAGTAAATCCCTTCCTCTTGTAACCAAGCTCACGCAAACCACCCCACCAACTCCCTCAGTGTCAATTTCCTCCTTCCCCAGGAATGCCAATAGTCCTGCAGGCCATGTCACTGGCAATTCTGACGAGTCCTCTCCTGCCTGGGATTCCTCCGATGCATCCTTGCGTGTAACGCCTACTGCTGCTGGCGCTGCTGTTGTTGCTGCTGGGAGTCGATGGTCATCCCAGAGGGGAAATCGTAAAACCACTTTTACTACTTCCACCAAGCAATTGACTGTCCAACAGTCCTTTGCGAGGAAGATGAAATATCACAGCAGTCATCCTGCTGCAAAGCGGATAACTGAGGCCTTGGCATCCTGGGTGGTGAGAAACGTGGTTCCGGTATCCATCATTACTGCAGAGCCAACTAGAGACTTGTTGGAGGTACTGTGTCCCCGGTACCAAAAACCATCTAGGTTCCATTTCTCTAGGCAGGCGATACCGAAAATGTACACAGACCTCAGAAAAAGAGTCACCAGTGTCCTAAAAAATGCAGCTGTACCCAATGTCCACTTAACCACGGACATGTGGACAAGTGGAGCAGGGCAGGGTCAGGACTATATGACTGTGACAGCCCACTGGGTAGATGTATGGACTCCCGCCGCAAGAACAGCAGCGGCAGCACCAGTAGCAGCATCTCGCAAACGCCAACTCTTTCCTAGGCAGGCTACGCTTTGTATCACCGCTTTCCAGAATACGCACACAGCTGAAAACCTCTTACGGCAACTGAGGAAGATCATCGCGGAATGGCTTACCCCAATTGGACTCTCCTGTGGATTTGTGGCATCGGACAACGCCAGCAATATTGTGTGCGCATTAAATCTGGGCAAATTCCAGCACGTCCCATGTTTTGCACATACCTTGAATTTGGTGGTGCAGAATTTTTTAAAAAACGACAGGGGCGTGCAAGAGATGCTGTCGGTGGCCAGAAGAATTGCGGAACACTTTCGGCGTACAGGCACCACGTACAGAAGACTGGAGCAACACCAAAAACGCCTGAACCTGCCCTGCCATCATCTGAAGCAAGAAGTGGTAACGAGGTGGAATTCAACCCTATATATGCTTCAGAGGTTGGAGGAGCAGCAAAAGGCCATTCAAGCCTATACAATTCAGCACGATATAGGAGGTGGAATGCACCTGTCTCAAGCGCAGTGGAGAATGATTTCAACGTTGTGCAAGGTTCTGCTGCCCTTTGAACTTGCCACACGTGAAGTCAGTTCAGACACTGCCAGCCTGAGTCAGGTCATTCCCCTCATCAGGCTTTTGCAGAAGAAGCTGGAGACATTGAAGGAGGAGCTAACACGGAGCGATTCCGCTAGGCATGTGGGACTTGTGGATGGAGCCCTTAATTCGCTTAACAAGGATTCACGGGTGGTCAATCTGTTGAAATCAGAGCACTACATTTTGGCCACCGTGCTCGATCCTAGATTTAAAACCTACCTTGGATCTCTCTTTCCGGCAGACACAAGTCTGCTGGGGTTCAAAGACCTGCTGGTGAGAAAATTGTCAAGTCAAGCGGAACGCGACCTGTCAACATCTCCTCCTTCACATTCTCCCGCAACTGGGGGTGCGAGGAAAAGGCTCAGAATTCCGAGCCCACCCGCTGGCGGTGATGCAGGGCAGTCTGGAGCGACTGCTGATGCTGACATCTGGTCCGGACTGAATGACCTGTCAACGATTACGGACATGTCGTCTACTGTCACTGCATATGATTCTCTCCCCATTGAAAGAATGGTGGAGGATTATATGAGTGACCGCATCCAAGTAGGCACGTCACACAGTCCGTACTTATACTGGCAGGAAAAAGAGGCAATTTGGAGGCCCTTGCACAAACTGGCTTTATTCTACCTAAGTTGCCCTCCCACAAGTGTGTACTCCGAAAGAGTGTTTAGTGCCGCCGCTCACCTTGTCAGCAATCGGCATACGAGGTTACTTCCAGAAAATGTGGAGAAGATGATGTTCATTAAAATGAATTATAATCAATTCCTCCGTGGAGACATTGACCAGCAGCAATTGCCTCCACAAAGTACACAGGGAGCTGAGATGGTGGATTCCAGTGGGGACGAATTGATAATCTGTGAGGAGGGGGATGTACACGGTGATATATCGGAGGATGATGATGAGGTGGACATCTTGCCTCTGTAGAGCCAGTTTGTGCAAGGAGAGATTAATTGCTTCTTTTTTGGTGGGGGTCCAAACCAACCCGTCATTTCAGTCACAGTCGTGTGGCAGACCCTGTCACTGAAATGATGGGTTGGTTAAAGTGTGCATGTCCTGTTTATACAACATAATGGTGGGTGGGAGGGCCCAAGGACAATTCCATCTTGCACCTCTTTTTTCTTTAATTTTTATTTGCATCATGTGCTGTTTGGGGAGTGTTTTTTGGAAGGGCCATCCTGCGTGACACTGCAGTGCCACTCCTAGATGGGCCAGGTGTTTGTGTCGGCCACTAGGGTCGCTTATCTTACTCACACAGCTACCTCATTGCGCCTCTTTTTTTCTTTGCGTCATGTGCTGTTTGGGGAGTGTTTTTTGGAAGGGCCATCCTGCGTGACACTGCAGTGCCACTCCTAGATGGGCCAGGTGTTTGTGTCGGCCACTAGGGTCGCTTATCTTACTCACACAGCTACCTCATTGCGCCTCTTTTTTTCTTTGCGTCGTGTGCTGTTTGGGGAGTGTTTTTTGGAAGGGCCATCCTGCGTGACACTGCAGTGCCACTCCTAGATGGGCCAGGTGTTTGTGTCGGCCACTAGGGTCGCTTATCTTACTCACACAGCTACCTCATTGCGCCTCTTTTTTTCTTTGCGTCATGTGCTGTTTGGGGAGTGTTTTTTGGAAGGGCCATCCTGCGTGACACTGCAGTGCCACTCCTAGATGGGCCCGGTGTTTGTGTCGGCCACTAGGGTCTCTTATCTTACTCACACAGCTACCTCATTGCGCCTCTTTTTTTCTTTGCGTCATGTGCTGTTTGGGGAGTGTTTTTTGGAAGGGCCATCCTGCGTGACACTGCAGTGCCACTCCTAGATGGGCCCGGTGTTTGTGTCGGCCACTAGGGCCGCTTATCTTACTCACACAGCTACCTCATTGCGCCTCTTTTTTTCTTTGCGTCATGTGCTGTTTGGGGAGTGTTTTTTGGAAGGGCCATCCTGCGTGACACTGCAGTGCCACTCCTAGATGGGCCCGGTGTTTGTGTCGGCCACTAGGGTCGCTTATCTTACTCACACAGCTACCTCATTGCGCCTCTTTTTTTCTTTGCGTCATGTGCTGTTTGGGGAGTGTTTTTTGGAAGGGCCATCCTGCGTGACACTGCAGTGCCACTCCTAGATGGGCCAGGTGTTTGTGTCGGCCACTAGGGTCGCTTAGCTTACTCACACAGCTACCTCATTGCGCCTCTCTTTTTCTTTGCGTCATGTGCTGTTTGGGGAGTGTTTTTTGGAAGGGCCATCCTGCGTGACACTGCAGTGCCACTCCTAGATGGGCCCGGTGTTTGTGTCGGCCACTAGGGTCGCTTATCTTACTCACACAGCTACCTCATTGCGCCTTTTTTTTTCTTTGCGTCATGTGCTGTTTGGGGAGTGTTTTTTGGAAGGGCCATCCTGCGTGACACTGCAGTGCCACTCCTAGATGGGCCCGGTGTTTGTGTCGGCCACTAGGGTCGCTTAGCTTAGTCATCCAGCGACCTCGGTGCAAATTTTAGGACTAAAAATAATATTGTGAGGTGTGAGGTATTCAGAATAGACTGAAAATGAGTGGAAATTATGGTTTTTGAGGTTAATAATACTTTGGGATCAAAATGACCCCCAAATTCTATGATTTAAGCTGTTTTTTAGTGTTTTTTGAAAAAAACACCCGAATCCAAAACACACCCGAATCCGACAAAAAAAATTCGGTGAGGTTTTGCCAAAACGCGGTCGAACCCAAAACACGGCCGCGGAACCGAACCCAAAACCAAAACACAAAACCCGAAAAATTTCAAGTGCACATCTCTAGTGTTTATTGATAGTAGATTAAGCAGCAACACACAATGTCAAAGTGCAGCAACAGAGGCAAATAAGGCATACTTGCCTACCTGACCCTCTCCATGAGGAATAAAACGCTCTGTTCCTGGACTTTACTGGTAATGTATGATTGCCATCACCTGTGGTGAGTTAGTTAATTGATAAGAAAGGTGTTTCACCACAGGTGATGGCAATCATACATTACTAGGAAAGTCCAGGAACAGAGCGTTTTCTCCCTCATGGAGAGGGTCAGGTAGGAACGTATGAAATAAGGTGTTAGCATGTATTAAAAGGGTAATTGAGACAAGGGATGAGAGTATAATCCTGCCACTGTACAAATCATTGGTACGACTGCGTCTTGAGTATTGTGTACAGTTCTGGGCTCCACACTTTAAAAGAGACATATTATAACTTGTAAAGGTTCAGAGGTTAGCTACTAAACTGATTAAGGGCTTTGAGACACTGGACTATGAGGAGAGACTTTCTAGGTTAGATATGTTTACACTAGAAATGAGATGACTAAGAGGAGATACAGTATGATTAATATTTACAAATATATAAAGGGTCAATATGCACAGCTATCATGTGAGTTATTTACTAAGAGACCTCTACACAAAGCGTGAGGACACCCGCTAAGGCTTGAGGAGAGAAAATTTAGTACTCAGTGTAGGAAGGGATTTTTCCCTGTAAGGGAAATACGGATATGGAATACAATGCCAGAGAAGGTTGTAATGGCGGACTCAGTCAATGTGTGTTTAAAAATGGATTAGACAAATTTCTAATGGAAAAAGATGAGGATATAGCCTTTAACCTAAATTGAATAGGAATGCAATATAATTCAGGTTGAACTCATTGGACTAGTAGTATTTTTTCAACCTCACCGACTATGTTACCAGGACGGAGCAGTCACTCAAGAAAAGATGGAGTGACCTGGTCAGGAGGCACCCCAGACACCTGCAGTCCAACAGGGACTGTAAATACAGTAGATTACTGTACAGTACTGTATAAAACAGGGTCTGCTGTATCAGCAGGTACCCTGTCTATACAGTACCTGTAGATCTACACAAAAAGGTCTACAGTGAATAGGTAGTCCAATAATTGTCAACATTCATTAGGTCAACAGGGTAAAGACTTTGACATGGTCGACAGTCAAATGGCAAACAGGTTTCAAAGATAAATATGGTCAAAAGGTCGACAGGGTCAAAAGGTCAACACATTTTGAGTGTTTTTTTAATACATTTTTACAACTTGTGTTGTATGGCAAGTGAAGCAAGCCCGCGAGGGGACGCATTTCAACAAATTGGGGTAAAAAATACTTTAAAAAATTGTGTCTCGACCTTTTGACCCTGTCGACCATTTGTCTGTTGCCCTTTAGACTGTCAACTTTTTACTGTCAACCTAATGACTGTCTATCTTTTTAATGTCTATCTTCTGTATCACAACCGTAGCAGCATTTCTGTTTGGCTTAATGTACAGTAAATGACAGTCAGGTGCTGTAGGGTGAGGTCATATTGCAGATTGTGTTCTAAGGGAGATTTGTGTTTCAGATTGTATTCTAAGGGCATTACTGTGGCAGATTATTTTCTAAGGGACATTACTGTTGCAGAATTTATTCTAAGAGACATTACTATGGCAGATTGTATTCTAAAGGACATTACTGTGGCAGATCTGCTTAGACACGTAATGTCCACATTAGTAGCACCACTTATACATAATGCCCGCAGTAGTAGTGCCACTTATTCACATAATGTCCGCAGTATTGGTGTGGCTGATACACATAAAGTCCACAAAAGTAGTACAGGTTGAGTATCCCTTATCCAAAATGCTTGGGACCAGAGGTATTTTGGATATCGGATTTTTCCGTATTTTGGAATAATTGCATACCATAATGAGATATCATGGTGATGGGACCTAAATCTAAGCACAGAATGCATTTATGTTACATATGTATTTTATACACACAGCCTGGAGGTAATTTTATCCAATATTTTTTGTAACTTTGTGCTTTGAACAAAGTGTATCTACAGTCACACAATTCATTAATGTTTCATATACACCTTATATACACAGCCTGAAGGTCATTTAATACAATATTTTTAATAACTTTGTGTATTAAACAAAGTTTGTGTACATTGAGCCATCATAAAACAAAGGTTTCACTATCTCACTCTCACTCAAAAAAGTCCGTATTTCGGAATATTCCGTATTTCGGAATATTTGGATATGGGATACTCAACCTGTACTCCTTATTCATAATGACAGAAGAAAAATGTTTTGATGGCGCTGAGCAGAACTGTGTGTGTTTACATCCTGGGATTAGCTGCCACCTGGTGAGGAGGTAGCCAGCCTCCTCAAACAACAAAACAAATGCAGAAAATTACCAGGTCAGCGCTTAATGTTAATGATGTACACAAAATTAATAAAACCGTTTATTAGACAAACTAAAAACATATAACAATTTAAAATTGGTAAGACCACAACATAGGTCATATGAAACTGAGGTATCTGAAACCTCTAAAATAAGCAATAATATACACTAATTGTAAGCACTAGAAGGCAGTCGCAAAACCTTGAATGGGAATAACTCTGTTTCATTTTATCTCTGTTTAAATAATTGCCCACGATATAAGCACAAAGAATCTTACACGGCCGTGCATATAAGTGTCCTCAATTATACGGGTTCAATCACAGCTGGAAAAAGTTCATCAACTTAGAGGTCCACTGGATGTATAAACGGTGCAGAAATATGAAGTTGTATGATAACTGCTCCTCACAGTATATATAGAAGTGTCCTTGCTGCACCTCATGTGTTGTATGGAGCCGCTCTATATCAAGTGTACCAAGAGAAGGGGTCACCAATACCTCTATTGCCCACAAGAACAAGACTTTGTCCTCACAGCAGCTGACTACAGCATTTGCCAGCAATTGCTCATCTCTAATGAGACTGCACCACTCACTTTCCTCCATTACACTGGGAATGCCTTATACCCTGCCCTGCCGAGCATTACTCCGTTTGTGCTGGGGGTGCAGAACGGCGAACTGGTGCATCTACATTGTGCCGGACGGTGGAGAGCGGCTCCCTGCTTGATTGCGCCGCTGACGACGGGCTGTGCCACTGACGGACTTTTGCCGCTGACGGATGTCTCACCCGTGCACAGGGTGATATAGAGCGGCTTCATACAACACATGAGGTGCAGCAAGGACACTTCTATATATACTGTGAGGAGCAGTTATCATACAACTTCATATTTCTGCACCATTTTTACATCCAGTGGACCTCTAAGTTGATGAAATTTTTCCAGCTGTGATTGAACCCGTATAATTGAGGACACTTATATGCACGGCCGTGTAAGATTCTTTGTGCTTATATCGTGGGCAATTATTTAAAGAGAGATAAAATGAAACAGAGTTATTCCTATTCAAGGTTTTGCGACTGCCTTTCTAGTGCTTACAATTAGTGTATACTATTGCTTATTTTAGAGGTTCCAGATACTTCAGTTTCATATGATTACTATGTTGTGGTCTTACAAATTTTAAATTGTTATATGTTAATAATAAACTGTTTTATTAATTTTGTGTACATCATTGGCATTAAGTGCTGACCTGGTAATTTTCTGCATTTCCCTTATTCATAATGTCCACAGTAGTGCCCCTTATTCACATAATGCCCACAGTAGTAGTGCACCTTATACAAAATGCCCACAGTAGTGCCACTTATACCCCTAACAACCACAGTAGTAGTGCCCCTTATACATAATGGCCACAGTAGTGCCACTTATACCCCTAACAACCACAGAAGTAGTGCCCCTTATACATAATGGCCACAGTAGTGCCACTTATACAGTTAATGTCCACAGTAGTAGTGCTGCTTACACACACTGCCCATAACAGTAGCGCTGTATATACACATAATGCCCAGAGTAGAAGCGCCACTTATACACATACTGTCCACACTAGTATTGCCCCTATACATAATGCACACAGTGGTATTGCTGCTTCTACACATGATGCATACGCAGCATTGCTTGTACACTTATTGTGCACAGTAGTAGCACCCCTTATACACACAACACCAACAGTACTGCACTACTTGTACAGTAGTGGGAAAAAAAGGCATTTTGTTTCCCCCAGCACCCTGAATGATAACAGTAACCAGATTTAAATCCCACACAATATTGGAATTCAGAGATCTCAGTTACATATATTTGCGCAAATGTATGAATAAGCCCCAAAGCCATGTCAAGGCCTCTCTGTATATTTGGGGTCCCTAGTGCTATATCTTGGTTCAGGGTGTGGCACCCCAAAAAATCAGCATAAACCAGAAATCCAAGTGCAGCATGCAAGTGAAAAAACTATAGTGTTAATTAATTAGTGTTAGGAAGCTGAAGCTATAAAGGAAGTGATACAAAAATGAGATGTAATTAAAATGGAGAAATAGTGTTAAAGAAATTAGCAAGTAATAAGTATTAATATAATGTAAAGATATGCCACAATAAAGCTATCGAGCTCAGCTAGTCCAGAGGCACCACACCCCACACCTCCATTACCACAATCTGGGTCTATGATTAACCAGCAAGGAGCCACATGATAATGGCTCCTTACTTAAATATATCTAAGCTAAGAGCTACCTATCTTGGAGAAACCCCATAATGCTCCATATGGCATGTCAGGGCCTTCACCTCTTCCTAATGCAGGAACCTCTCTGCCTCTAACAACAGACATACATAGTGGCAGATGCTCGATTAGCTTAGTGATATCATTCAGGTGCTTCAAAGGGAGGGGTATTTCTAAGCAAGAAAAAAAAGTTTTGTTTCCCCCAGCACCTAGAATGATAACAGTAACCAGATTTAAATCCCACACTATATTGGATTTCAGAGATCTCAGTTACATATATTTGCGCAAATGTATGAAAAAGCCCCAAAGGCGCGTCAAGGCCTCTCTGTATATTTGGGGTCCCTAGCGCTTTATCTAGGTGCAGGGTGTGTCACCCCAAAAAATCAGCATAAGCCAGAAATCCCAGTGCAGCATACCAGTTAATAAGTCATTCTGAAGAGACTCAGCATCCTCCTCTGTATTTATAACATTGCACAATTTGGTATCATCTGAGAAAATTGACACCATGCTCTCTAGACCTACCGTTAGGTCGTTTAATGAAAATGTTGAACAAAAGTGGTCCAAGTACAGACCCTTGTGGCACACCACTTAGCACTTTAGTCCAATTTGAAAATGATCCACTGACCACAACACGCTGTTCCCTATTATCTAACCAATTACTGACCCAAGTGCATATTGTGCTTCCTAGCCCTATTTCTTGTAGCTTATAGATAAGTCGCATTTGTGGTATTGTGTCGAAAGCTTTGGCAAAGTCTAAAAAGATTACATCCACCTCCTTACCCTGATCAAGGTTCACATTTACTGTTTCATAAAAGCCAAGTAAGTTGGTTTGACATGATCTGTCCTTTACAAATCCATGTTGGTTCCTTTTTAATGACCTTATTGGCTTCAAGGAACTTTTGAATACTGTCCCTTAGAATACCTTCCAATACTTTCCCCACTATAGTTGTAAGACTAACTGGTCTATAATTACCTGGTTCAGCTTTGCTCCTTTTTTTAATATCAGCACTACCTCTGCTATACGCCAGTCTTTGGGAACCATACCCAATTTAACCGAATCAATGAAGATCAAAAATAGTGGTCTTGCTAGTTCAGCATGGAGCTCCATAAGAACCCCCGGGTGAATTCCATCGGGACCAGGTGACTTATTAATCTTCAACTTTAATGGCGGACTCAGTCAATGTGTTTAAAAATGGATTAGACAAATTTCTAATGGAAAAAGATGAGTATATAGCCTTTAACCTAAATTGAATAGGAATGCAATATAATTCAGGTTGAACTCATTGGACTAGTAGTATTTTTTCAACCTCACCGACTATGTTACCAGGACGGAGCAGTCACTCAAGAAAAGAAGGAGTGACCTGGTCAGGAGGCACCCCAGACACCTGCAGTCCAACAGGGACTGTAAATACAGTAGATTACTATACAGTACTGTATAAAACAGGGTCTGCTGTATCAGCAGGTACCCTGTCTATACAGTACCTGTAGATCTACACAAAAAGGTCTACAGTGAATAGGTAGTCCAATAATTGTCAACATTCATTAGGTCAACAGGGTAAAGACTTTGACATGGTCGACAGTCAAATGGCAAACAGGTTTCAAAGATAAATATGGTCAAAAGGTCGACAGGGTCAAAAGGTCAACACATTTTGTGTGTTTTTTTTAATACATTTTTACAACTTGTGTTGTATGGCAAGTGAAGCAAGCCCGCGAGGGGACGCATTTCAACAAATTGGGGTAAAAAATACTTTAAAAAATTGTGTGTCGACCTTTTGACCCTGTCGACCATTTGTCTGTTGCCCTTTAGACTGTCAACTTTTTACTGTCAACCTAATGACTGTCTATCTTTTTAATGTCTATCTTCTGTATCACAACCGTAGCAGCATTTCTGTTTGGCTTAATGTACAGTAAATGACAGTCAGGTGCTGTAGGGTGAGGTCATATTGCAGATTGTGTTCTAAGGGAGATTTGTGTTTCAGATTGTATTCTAAGGGCATTACTGTGGCAGATTATTTTCTAAGGGACATTACTGTTGCAGAATTTATTCTAAGAGACATTACTATGGCAGATTGTATTCTAAAGGACATTACTGTGGCAGATCTGCTTAGACACGTAATGTCCACATTAGTAGCACCACTTATACATAATGCCCGCAGTAGTAGTGCCACTTATTCACATAATGTCCGCAGTATTGGTGTGGCTGATACACATAAAGTCCACAAAAGTAGTACAGGTTGAGTATCCCTTATCCAAAATGCTTGGGACCAGAGGTATTTTGGATATCGGATTTTTCCGTATTTTGGAATAATTGCATACCATAATGAGATATCATGGTGATGGGACCTAAATCTAAGCACAGAATGCATTTATGTTACATATGTATTTTATACACACAGCCTGAAGGTAATTTTATCCAATATTTTTTGTAACTTTGTGCTTTGAACAAAGTGTATCTACAGTCACACAATTCATTAATGTTTCATATACACCTTATATACACAGCCTGAAGGTCATTTAATACAATATTTTTAATAACTTTGTGTATTAAACAAAGTTTGTGTACATTGAGCCATCATAAAACAAAGGTTTCACTATCTCACTCTCACTCAAAAAAGTCCGTATTTCGGAATATTCCGTATTTCGGAATATTTGGATATGGGATACTCAACCTGTACTCCTTATTCATAATGACAGAAGAAAAATGTTTTGATGGCGCTGAGCAGAACTGTGTGTGATTACATCCTGGGATTAGCTGCCACCTGGTGAGGAGGTAGCCAGCCTCCTCAAACAACAAAACAAATGCAGAAAATTACCAGGTCAGCGCTTAATGTTAATGATGTACACAAAATTAATAAAACCGTTTATTAGACAAACTAAAAACATATAACAATTTAAAATTGGTAAGACCACAACATAGGTCATATGAAACTGAGGTATCTGAAACCTCTAAAATAAGCAATAATATACACTAATTGTAAGCACTAGAAGGCAGTCGCAAAACCTTGAATGGGAATAACTCTGTTTCATTTTATCTCTGTTTAAATAATTGCCCACGATATAAGCACAAAGAATCTTACACGGCCGTGCATATAAGTGTCCTCAATTATACGGGTTCAATCACAGCTGGAAAAAGTTCATCAACTTAGAGGTCCACTGGATGTATAAACGGTGCAGAAATATGAAGTTGTATGATAACTGCTCCTCACAGTATATATAGAAGTGTCCTTGCTGCACCTCATGTGTTGTATGGAGCCGCTCTATATCAAGTGTACCAAGAGAAGGGGTCACCAATACCTCTATTGCCCACAAGAACAAGACTTTGTCCTCACAGCAGCTGACTACAGCATTTGCCAGCAATTGCTCATCTCTAATGAGACTGCACCACTCACTTTCCTCCATTACACTGGGAATGCCTTATACCCTGCCCTGCCGAGCATTACTCCGTTTGTGCTGGGGGTGCAGAACGGCGAACTGGTGCATCTACATTGTGCCGGACGGTGGAGAGCGGCTCCCTGCTTGATTGCGCCGCTGACGACGGGCTGTGCCACTGACGGACTTTTGCCGCTGACGGATGTCTCACCCGTGCACAGGGTGATATAGAGCGGCTTCATACAACACATGAGGTGCAGCAAGGACACTTCTATATATACTGTGAGGAGCAGTTATCATACAACTTCATATTTCTGCACCATTTTTACATCCAGTGGACCTCTAAGTTGATGAAATTTTTCCAGCTGTGATTGAACCCGTATAATTGAGGACACTTATATGCACGGCCGTGTAAGATTCTTTGTGCTTATATCGTGGGCAATTATTTAAAGAGAGATAAAATGAAACAGAGTTATTCCCATTCAAGGTTTTGCGACTGCCTTTCTAGTGCTTACAATTAGTGTATACTATTGCTTATTTTAGAGGTTCCAGATACTTCAGTTTCATATGATTACTATGTTGTGGTCTTACAAATTTTAAATTGTTATATGTTAATAATAAACTGTTTTATTAATTTTGTGTACATCATTGGCATTAAGTGCTGACCTGGTAATTTTCTGCATTTCCCTTATTCATAATGTCCACAGTAGTGCCCCTTATTCACATAATGCCCACAGTAGTAGTGCACCTTATACAAAATGCCCACAGTAGTGCCACTTATACCCCTAACAACCACAGTAGTAGTGCCCCTTATACATAATGGCCACAGTAGTGCCACTTATACCCCTAACAACCACAGAAGTAGTGCCCCTTATACATAATGGCCACAGTAGTGCCACTTATACAGTTAATGTCCACAGTAGTAGTGCTGCTTACACACACTGCCCATAACAGTAGCGCTGTATATACACATAATGCCCAGAGTAGAAGCGCCACTTATACACATACTGTCCACACTAGTATTGCCCCTATACATAATGCACACAGTGGTATTGCTGCTTCTACACATGATGCATACGCAGCATTGCTTGTACACTTATTGTGCACAGTAGTAGCACCCCTTATACACACAACACCAACAGTACTGCACTACTTGTACAGTAGTGGGAAAAAAAGGCATTTTGTTTCCCCCAGCACCCTGAATGATAACAGTAACCAGATTTAAATCCCACACAATATTGGAATTCAGAGATCTCAGTTACATATATTTGCGCAAATGTATGAATAAGCCCCAAAGCCATGTCAAGGCCTCTCTGTATATTTGGGGTCCCTAGTGCTATATCTTGGTTCAGGGTGTGGCACCCCAAAAAATCAGCATAAACCAGAAATCCAAGTGCAGCATGCAAGTGAAAAAACTATAGTGTTAATTAATTAGTGTTAGGAAGCTGAAGCTATAAAGGAAGTGATACAAAAATGAGATGTAATTAAAATGGAGAAATAGTGTTAAAGAAATTAGCAAGTAATAAGTATTAATATAATGTAAAGATATGCCACAATAAAGCTATCCAGCTCAGCTAGTCCAGAGGCACCACACCCCACACCTCCATTACCACAATCTGGGTCTATGATTAACCAGCAAGGAGCCACATGATAATGGCTCCTTACTTAAATATATCTAAGCTAAGAGCTACCTATCTTGGAGAAACCCCATAATGCTCCATATGGCATGTCAGGGCCTTCACCTCTTCCTAATGCAGGAACCTCTCTGCCTCTAACAACAGACATACATAGTGGCAGATGCTCGATTAGCTTAGTGATATCATTCAGGTGCTTCAAAGGGAGGGGTATTTCTAAGCAAAAAAAAAAAGTTTTGTTTCCCCCAGCACCTAGAATGATAACAGTAACCAGATTTAAATCCCACACTATATTGGATTTCAGAGATCTCAGTTACATATATTTGCGCAAATGTATGAAAAAGCCCCAAAGGCGCGTCAAGGCCTCTCTATATATTTGGGGTCCCTAGCGCTTTATCTAGGTGCAGGGTGTGTCACCCCAAAAAATCAGCATAAGCCAGAAATCCCAGTGCAGCATACCAGTTAATAAGTCATTCTGAAGAGACTCAGCATCCTCCTCTGTATTTATAACATTGCACAATTTGGTATCATCTGAGAAAATTGACACCATGCTCTCTAGACCTACCGTTAGGTCGTTTAATGAAAATGTTGAACAAAAGTGGTCCAAGTACAGACCCTTGTGGCACACCACTTAGCACTTTAGTCCAATTTGAAAATGATCCACTGACCACAACACGCTGTTCCCTATTATCTAACCAATTACTGACCCAAGTGCATATTGTGCTCCCTAGCCCTATTTCTTGTAGCTTATAGATAAGTCGCATTTGTGGTACTGTGTCGAAAGCTTTGGCAAAGTCTAAAAAGATTACATCCACCTCCTTACCCTGATCAAGGTTCACATTTACTGTTTCATAAAAGCCAAGTAAGTTGGTTTGACATGATCTGTCCTTTACAAATCCATGTTGGTTCCTTTTTAATGACCTTATTGGCTTCAAGGAACTTTTGAATACTGTCCCTTAGAATACCTTCCAATACTTTCCCCACTATAGTTGTAAGACTAACTGGTCTATAATTACCTGGTTCAGCTTTGCTCCTTTTTTTAATATCAGCACTACCTCTGCTATACGCCAGTCACTGGGAACCATACCCAATTTAACCGAATCAATGAAGATCAAAAATAGTGGTCTTGCTAGTTCAGCATGGAGCTCTATAAGAACCCCCGGGTGAATTCCATCGGGACCAGGTGACTTATTAATCTTCAACTTTAATGGCGGACTCAGTCAATATGTTTAAAAATGGATTAGACAAATTTCTAATGGAAAAAGATGAGTATATAGCCTTTAACCTAAATTGATTAGGAATGCAATATAATTCAGGTTGAACTCATTGGACTAGTAGTATTTTTTCAACCTCACCGACTATGTTACCAGGACGGAGCAGTCACTCAAGAAAAGAAGGAGTGACCTGGTCAGGAGGCACCCCAGACACCTGCAGTCCAACAGGGACTGTAAATACAGTAGATTACTGTACAGTACTGTATAAAACAGGGTCTGCTGTATCAGCAGGTACCCTGTCTATACAGTACCTGTAGATCTACACAAAAAGGTCTACAGTGAATAGGTAGTCCAATAATTGTCAACATTCATTAGGTCAACAGGGTAAAGACTTTGACATGGTCGACAGTCAAATGGCAAACAGGTTTCAAAGATAAATATGGTCAAAAGGTCGACAGGGTCAAAAGGTCAACACATTTTGAGTGTTTTTTTAATACATTTTTACAACTTGTGTTGTATGGCAAGTGAAGCAAGCCCGCGAGGGGACGCATTTCAACAAATTGGGGTAAAAAATACTTTAAAAAATTGTGTCTCGACCTTTTGACCCTGTCGACCATTTGTCTGTTGCCCTTTAGACTGTCAACTTTTTACTGTCAACCTAATGACTGTCTATCTTTTTAATGTCTATCTTCTGTATCACAACCGTAGCAGCATTTCTGTTTGGCTTAATGTACAGTAAATGACAGTCAGGTGCTGTAGGGTGAGGTCATATTGCAGATTGTGTTCTAAGGGAGATTTGTGTTTCAGATTGTATTCTAAGGGCATTACTGTGGCAGATTATTTACTAAGGGACATTACTGTTGCAGAATTTATTCTAAGAGACATTACTATGGCAGATTGTATTCTAAAGGACATTACTGTGGCAGATCTGCTTAGACACGTAATGTCCACATTAGTAGCACCACTTATACATAATGCCCGCAGTAGTAGTGCCACTTATTCACATAATGTCCGCAGTATTGGTGTGGCTGATACACATAAAGTCCACAAAAGTAGTACAGGTTGAGTATCCCTTATCCAAAATGCTTGGGACCAGAGGTATTTTGGATATCGGATTTTTCCGTATTTTGGAATAATTGCATACCATAATGAGATATCATGGTGATGGGACCTAAATCTAAGCACAGAATGCATTTATGTTACATATGTATTTTATACACACAGCCTGAAGGTAATTTTATCCAATATTTTTTGTAACTTTGTGCTTTGAACAAAGTGTATCTACAGTCACACAATTCATTAATGTTTCATATACACCTTATATACACAGCCTGAAGGTCATTTAATACAATATTTTTAATAACTTTGTGTATTAAACAAAGTTTGTGTACATTGAGCCATCATAAAACAAAGGTTTCACTATCTCACTCTCACTCAAAAAAGTCCGTATTTCGGAATATTCCGTATTTCGGAATATTTGGATATGGGATACTCAACCTGTACTCCTTATTCATAATGACAGAAGAAAAATGTTTTGATGGCGCTGAGCAGAACTGTGTGTGTTTACATCCTGGGATTAGCTGCCACCTGGTGAGGAGGTAGCCAGCCTCCTCAAACAACAAAACAAATGCAGAAAATTACCAGGTCAGCGCTTAATGTTAATGATGTACACAAAATTAATAAAACCGTTTATTAGACAAACTAAAAACATATAACAATTTAAAATTGGTAAGACCACAACATAGGTCATATGAAACTGAGGTATCTGAAACCTCTAAAATAAGCAATAATATACACTAATTGTAAGCACTAGAAGGCAGTCGCAAAACCATGAATGGGAATAACTCTGTTTCATTTTATCTCTGTTTAAATAATTGCCCACGATATAAGCACAAAGAATCTTACACGGCCGTGCATATAAGTGTCCTCAATTATACGGGTTCAATCACAGCTGGAAAAAGTTCATCAACTTAGAGGTCCACTGGATGTATAAACGGTGCAGAAATATGAAGTTGTATGATAACTGCTCCTCACAGTATATATAGAAGTGTCCTTGCTGCACCTCATGTGTTGTATGGAGCCGCTCTATATCAAGTGTACCAAGAGAAGGGGTCACCAATACCTCTATTGCCCACAAGAACAAGACTTTGTCCTCACAGCAGCTGACTACAGCATTTGCCAGCAATTGCTCATCTCTAATGAGACTGCACCACTCACTTTCCTCCATTACACTGGGAATGCCTTATACCCTGCCCTGCCGAGCATTACTCCGTTTGTGCTGGGGGTGCAGAACGGCGAACTGGTGCATCTACATTGTGCCGGACGGTGGAGAGCGGCTCCCTGCTTGATTGCGCCGCTGACGACGGGCTGTGCCACTGACGGACTTTTGCCGCTGACGGATGTCTCACCCGTGCACAGGGTGATATAGAGCGGCTTCATACAACTCATGAGGTGCAGCAAGGACACTTCTATATATACTGTGAGGAGCAGTTATCATACAACTTCATATTTCTGCACCATTTTTACATCCAGTGGACCTTTAAGTTTATGAACTTTTTCCAGCTGTGATTGAACCCGTATAATTGAGGACACTTATATGCACGGCCGTGTAAGATTCTTTGTGCTTATATCGTGGGCAATTATTTAAAGAGAGATAAAATGAAACAGAGTTATTCCCATTCAAGGTTTTGCGACTGTCTTTCTAGTGCTTACAATTAGTGTATACTATTGCTTATTTTAGAGGTTCCAGATAATTCAGTTTCATATGATTACTATGTTGTGGTCTTACAAATTTTAAATTGTTAAATGTTAATAATAAACTGTTTTAATAATTTTGTGTACATCATTGGCATTAAGTGCTGACCTGGTAATTTTCTGCATTTCCCTTATTCATAATGTCCACAGTAGTGCCCCTTATTCACATAATGCCCACAGTAGTAGTGCACCTTATACAAAATGCCCACAGTAGTGCCACTTATACCCCTAACAACCACAGTAGTAGTGCCCCTTATACATAATGGCCACAGTAGTGCCACTTATACCCCTAACAACCACAGAAGTAGTGCCCCTTATACATAATGGCCACAGTAGTGCCACTTATACAGTTAATGTCCACAGTAGTAGTGCTGCTTACACACACTGCCCATAACAGTAGCGCTGTATATACACATAATGCCCAGAGTAGAAGCGCCACTTATACACATACTGTCCACACTAGTATTGCCCCTATACATAATGCACACAGTGGTATTGCTGCTTCTACACATGATGCATACGCAGCATTGCTTGTACACTTATTGTGCACAGTAGTAGCACCCCTTATACACACAACACCAACAGTACTGCACTACTTGTACAGTAGTGGGAAAAAAAGGCATTTTGTTTCCCCCAGCACCCTGAATGATAACAGTAACCAGATTTAAATCCCACACAATATTGGAATTCAGAGATCTCAGTTACATATATTTGCGCAAATGTATGAATAAGCCCCAAAGCCATGTCAAGGCCTCTCTGTATATTTGGGGTCCCTAGTGCTATATCTTGGTTCAGGGTGTGGCACCCCAAAAAATCAGCATAAACCAGAAATCCAAGTGCAGCATGCAAGTGAAAAAACTATAGTGTTAATAAATTAGTGTTAGGAAGCTGAAGCTATAAAGGAAGTGATACAAAAATGAGATGTAATTCAAATGGAGAAATAGTGTTAAAGAAATTAGCAAGTAATAAGTATTAATATAATGTAAAGATATGCCACAATAAAGCTATCCAGCTCAGCTAGTCCAGAGGCACCACACCCCACACCTCCATTACCACAATCTGGGTCTATGATTAACCAGCAAGGAGCCACATGATAATGGCTCCTTACTTAAATATATCTAAGCTAAGAGCTACCTATCTTGGAGAAACCCCATAATGCTCCATATGGCATGTCAGGGCCTTCACCTCTTCCTTATGCAGGAACCTCTCTGCCTCTAACAACAGACATACATAGTGGCAGATGCTCGATTAGCTTAGTGATATCATTCAGGTGCTTCAAAGGGAGGGGTATTTCTAAGCAAGAAAAAAAAGTTTTGTTTCCCCCAGCACCTAGAATGATAACAGTAACCAGATTTAAATCCCACACTATATTGGATTTCAGAGATCTCAGTTACATATATTTGCGCAAATGTATGAAAAAGCCCCAAAGGTGCGTCAAGGCCTCTCTGTATATTTGGGGTCCCTAGCGCTTTATCTAGGTGCAGGGTGTGTCACCCCAAAAAATCAGCATAAGCCAGAAATCCCAGTGCAGCATACCAGTTAATAAGTCATTCTGAAGAGACTTAGCATCCTCCTCTGTATTTATAACCTTACACAATTTGGTATCATCTGAGAAAATTGACACCATGCTCTCTAGACCTACCGTTAGGTCGTTTAATGAAAATGTTGAACAAAAGTGGTCCAAGTACAGACCCTTGTGGCACACCACTTAGCACTTTAGTCCAATTTGAAAATGATCCACTGACCACAACACGCTGTTCCCTATTATCTAACCAATTACTGACCCAAGTGCATATTGTGCTCCCTAGCCCTATTTCTTGTAGCTTATAGATAAGTCGCATTTGTGGTACTGTGTCGAAAGCTTTGGCAAAGTCTAAAAAGATTACATCCACCTCCTTACCCTGATCAAGGTTCACATTTACTGTTTCATAAAAGCCAAGTAAGTTGGTTTGACATGATCTGTCCTTTACAAATCCATGTTGGTTCCTTTTTAATGACCTTATTGGCTTCAAGGAACTTTTGAATACTGTCCCTTAGAATACCTTCCAATACTTTCCCCACTATAGTTGTAAGACTAACTGGTCTATAATTACCTGGTTCAGCTTTGCTCCTTTTTTTAATATCAGCACTACCTCTGCTATACGCCAGTCTTTGGGAACCATACCCAATTTAACCGAATCAATGAAGATCAAAAATAGTGGTCTTGCTAGTTCAGCATGCAGCTCCATAAGAACCCCCGGGTGAATTCCATCGGGACCAGGTGACTTATTAATCTTTAACTTTAATGGCGGACTCAGTCAATGTGTTTAAAAATGGATTAGACAAATTTCTAATGGAAAAAGATGAGGATATAGCCTTTAACCTAAATTGAATAGGAATGCAATATAATTCAGGTTGAACTCATTGGACTAGTAGTATTTTTTCAACCTCACCGACTATGTTACCAGGACGGAGCAGTCACTCAAGAAAAGAAGGAGTGACCTGGTCAGGAGGCACCCCAGACACCTGCAGTCCAACAGGGACTGTAAATACAGTAGATTACTGTACAGTACTGTATAAAACAGGGTCTGCTGTATCAGCAGGTACCCTGTCTATACAGTACCTGTAGATCTACACAAAAAGGTCTACAGTGAATAGGTAGTCCAATAATTGTCAACATTCATTAGGTCAACAGGGTAAAGACTTTGACATGGTCGACAGTCAAATGGCAAACAGGTTTCAAATATAAATATGGTCAAAAGGTCGACAGGGTCAAAAGGTCAACACATTTTGTGTGTTTTTTTAATACATTTTTACAACTTGTGTTGTATGGCAAGTGAAGCAAGCCCGCGAGGGGACGCATTTCAACAAATTGGGGTAAAAAATACTTTAAAAAATTGTGTGTCGACCTTTTGACCCTGTCGACCATTTGTCTGTTGCCCTTTAGACTGTCAACTTTTTACTGTCAACCTAATGACTGTCTATCTTTTTAATGTCTATCTTCTGTATCACAACCGTAGCAGCATTTCTGTTTGGCTTAATGTACAGTAAATGACAGTCAGGTGCTGTAGGGTGAGGTCATATTGCAGATTGTGTTCTAAGGGAGATTTGTGTTTCAGATTGTATTCTAAGGGCATTACTGTGGCAGATTATTTTCTAAGGGACATTACTGTTGCAGAATTTATTCTAAGAGACATTACTATGGCAGGTTGTATTCTAAAGGACATTACTGTGGCAGATCTGCTTAGACACGTAATGTCCACATTAGTAGCACCACTTATACATAATGCCCGCAGTAGTAGTGCCACTTATTCACATAATGTCCGCAGTATTGGTGTGGCTGATACACATAAAGTCCACAAAAGTAGTACAGGTTGAGTATCCCTTATCCAAAATGCTTGGGACCAGAGGTATTTTGGATATCGGATTTTTCCGTATTTTGGAATAATTGCATACCATAATGAGATATCATGGTGATGGGACCTAAATCTAAGCACAGAATGCATTTATGTTACATATGTATTTTATACACACAGCCTGAAGGTAATTTTATCCAATATTTTTTGTAACTTTGTGCTTTGAACAAAGTGTATCTACAATTACACAATTCATTAATGTTTCATATACACCTTATATACACAGCCTGAAGGTCATTTAATACAATATTTTTAATAACTTTGTGTATTAAACAAAGTTTGTGTACATTGAGCCATCATAAAACAAAGGTTTCACTATCTCACTCTCACTCAAAAAAGTCCGTATTTCGGAAAATTCCGTATTTCGGAATATTTGGATATGGGATATTCAACCTGTACTCCTTATTCATAATGACAGAAGAAAAATGTTTTGATGGCGCTGAGCAGAACTGTGTGTGTTTACATCCTGGGATTAGCTGCCACCTGGTGAGGAGGTAGCCAGCCTCCTCAAACAACAAAACAAATTCAGAAAATTACCAGGTCAGCGCTTAATGTTAATGATGTACACAAAATTAATAAAACAGTTTATTAGACAAACTAAAAACATATAACAATTTAAAATTGGTAAGACCACAACATAGTAATCATATGAAACTGAGGTATCTGAAACCTCTAAAATAAGCAATAATATACACCAATTGTAAGCACTAGAAGGCAGTCGCAAAACCTTGAATGGGAATAACTCTGTCTCATTTTATCTCTGTTTAAATAATTGCCCACGATATAAGCACAAAGAATCTTACACGGCCGTGGATATAAGTGTCCTCAATTATACGGGTTCAATCACAGCTGGAAAAAGTTCATCAATTTAGAGGTCCACTGGATGTATAAACGGTGCAGAAATATGAAGTTGTATGATAACTGCTCCTCACAGTATATATAGAAGTGTCCTTGCTGCACCTCATGTGTTGTATGGAGCCGCTCTATATCAAGTGTACCAAGAGAAGGGGTCACCAATACCTCTATTGCCCACAAGAACAAGACTTTGTCCTCACAGCAGCTGACTACAGCATTTGCCAGCAATTGCTCATCTCTAATGAGACTGCACCACTCACTTTCCTCCATTACACTGGGAATGTCTTATACCCTGCCCTGCCGAGCATTACTCCGTTTGTGCTGGGGGTGCAGAACGGCGAACTGGTGCATCTACATTGTGCCGGACGGTGGAGAGCGGCTCCCTGCTTGATTGCGCCGCTGACGACGGGCTGTGCCACTGACGGACTTTTGCCGCTGACGGATGTCTCACCCGTGCACAGGGTGATATAGAGCGGCTTCATACAACACATGAGGTGCAGCAAGGACACTTCTATATATACTGTGAGGAGCAGTTATCATACAACTTCATATTTCTGCACCATTTTTACATCCAGTGGACCTCTAAGTTGATGAATTTTTTCCAGCTGTGATTGAACCCGTATAATTGAGGACACTTATATGCACGGCCGTGTAAGATTCTTTGTGCTTATATCGTGGGCAATTATTTAAAGAGAGATAAAATGAAACAGAGTTATTCCCATTCAAGGTTTTGCGACTGCCTTTCTAGTGCTTACAATTAGTGTATACTATTGCTTATTTTAGAGGTTCCAGATACTTCAGTTTCATATGATTACTATGTTGTGGTCTTACAAATTTTAAATTGTTATATGTTAATAATAAACTGTTTTATTAATTTTGTGTACATCATTGGCATTAAGTGCTGACCTGGTAATTTTCTGCATTTCCCTTATTCATAATGTCCACAGTAGTGCCCCTTATTCACATAATGCCCACAGTAGTAGTGCACCTTATACAAAATGCCCACAGTTGTGCCACTTATACCCCTAACAACCACAGTAGTAGTGCCCCTTATACATAATGGCCACAGTAGTGCCACTTATACCCCTAACAACCACAGAAGTAGTGCCCCTTATACATAATGGCCACAGTAGTGCCACTTATACAGTTAATGTCCACAGTAGTAGTGCTGCTTACACACACTGCCCATAACAGTAGCGCTGTATATACACATAATGCCCAGAGTAGAAGCGCCACTTATACACATACTGTCCACACTAGTATTGCCCCTTATACATAATGCACACAGTGGTATTGCTGCTTCTACACATGATGCATACGCAGCATTGCTTGTACACTTATCGTGCACAGTAGTAGCACCCCTTATACACACAACACCAACAGTACTGCACTACTTGTACAGTAGTGGGAAAAAAAGGCATTTTGTTTCCCCCAGCACCCTGAATGATAACAGTAACCAGATTTAAATCCCACACAATATTGGAATTCAGAGATCTCAGTTACATATATTTGCGCAAATGTATGAATAAGCCCCAAAGCCATGTCAAGGCCTCTTTGTATATTTGGGGTCCCTAGTGCTATATCTTGGTTCAGGGTGTGGCACCCCAAAAAATCAGCATAAACCAGAAATCCAAGTGCAGCATGCAAGTGAAAAAACTATAGTGTTAATAAATTAGTGTTAGGAAGCTGAAGCTATAAAGGAAGTGATACAAAAATGAGATGTAAGTAAAATGGAGAAATAGTGTTAAAGAAATTAGCAAGTAATAAGTATTAATATAATGTAAAGATATGCCACAATAAAGCTATCCAGCTCAGCTAGTCCAGAGGCACCACACCCCACACCTCCATTACCACAATCTGGGTCTATGATTAACCAGCAAGGAGCCACATGATAAAGGCTCCTTACTTAAATATATCTAAGCTAAGAGCTACCTATCTTGGAGAAACCCCATAATGCTCCATATGGCATGTCAGGGCCTTCACCTCTTCCTAATGCAGGAACCTCTCTGCCTCTAACAACAGACATACATAGTGGCAGATGCTCGATTAGCTTAGTGATATCATTCAGGTGCTTCAAAGGGAGGGGTATTTCTAAGCAAGAAAAAAAACTTTTGTTTCCCCCAGCACCTAGAATGATAACAGTAACCAGATTTAAATCCCACACTATATTGGATTTCAGAGATCTCAGTTACATATATTTACGCAAATGTATGAAATAGCCCCAAAGCCGCGTCAAGGCCTCTCTGTATATTTGGGGTCCCTAGCGCTTTATCTAGGTGCAGGGTGTGTCACCCCAAAAAATCAGCATAAGCCAGAAATCTTAGTGCAGCATACCAGTGAAAAAGACTATAGCGTTTTATTAAATTAGTGTTAGGAAGCCAAAGCTATAAAGGAAGTGATACAAAAATGAGATGTAATTAAAATCGAGAAATAGTGTCAAAGAAATTAGCAAGTGATAAGTGTTAATAGAATATAAAGGTATGCCACACTGAAGCCATCCAGCTCAGACAGTCCAGAGGCACCACACCCCACACCTCCATTACCACTCCTTTAGTCATCCTACCCTCCAATAGATTTAAATGTTTTGAAAGCACGCCTCTTTTTAGCCATTTCTTTTTTTACATCCTTATTAAGCAAGATTGGTTTGCGATTAGTACTCCTGCGTTCACTGCCCATTGGAATGAATTTGTGAATATTGCTATCAAGCAACCCTTTTAAAGCATCCCACATTCCCGATGTGTCCTTACCATGAAACAAAACTTCCCAGTCAATGTTGTTAAGTGCCTGTCTCAGCATGTTGAAGTTAGCTTTTCTAAAGTTTAATGTTTTGGTTGTTCCCTTATAGCTATGTTTCTTGAAACTGATGTCGAATGTGATTATATAGTGATCACTGTTTCCCAAGGTCTCCCCAACTGTAATGTTTGATATAATGTCCACATTATTGGTAATAACTAGGTTCATAATATTATGACCTCTGCTTGGGTCCTCGATTAACTGAGTCAAGTATTGGTCCTTTAATGTTTTTAGGAACCTGTTGCTCCTAGCTTTTACACATGAATCGTTACTCCAATTTATATCAGGATAATTGAAATCCCATATCACTAGGATGTCCCCCATTCCAGCAGCTTTTTCTATTTGTTGCAAGAGTTGTTCCTCCTCATGTATGCTAATATCCGGTTGTTTGTAGCATGTGACAATGACTAGTTTTTTTGCTTCAATGCCTCCACTTCTGATCTCAACCCATAGCGATTCCACGTTATCTCCAGTCTCCTCATAAATAACATCTATTAAGTTTGGTTTTAGAGATGGTTTCACATAGAGACATAACCCTCCTCCCCTTTTGGTAGACCTATCCAGGGGTTAAAGTGAGCCGGAACGGGGTGGAACTGCGTTCCGTCAGTTCCACTTGGAGATGGAATGTTACCAGCGGGCACCCATCTCCCTCTCTACAGCGGAAGCTGGCGGCAGGAGCTCAGTACTCAGCTCTGACTTCCAGCGCTGTCACTGTGCGCTATGGGAGAGACATCATGATGTCTCTCCCATAGTGCCGAGGAGCGGATGCCAAGAGAGTACTGCAGTGGTCTGGAAGCGGGAGCGGGGCTGGGTGAGTATTGTGATTTTGTTTTCTTCCTTAGTGTAGTGGTGCATCAACTGGGGGGGGGGGGGGGGCATTACTACTGGGGGGCATCTACTGGGGGCAAACTACTGGGGGACATTATTACTGGGGGCAAGCTACAAGGGGGCAAGCTACAATGGGGCAAGCTAAAATGGGACAAGCTTCTGGGGGCAAACTACAAAGGGGCTAACTACTGGGGGCAAACTACAGGAGGGCATTAATACTGGGGGCATAACTACAGAGGCATTACTACTTGGGGCAAACTACAGGGGGGCTAAACTACTGGGGGCATAACTACAGGGGCTAAACTACTGGAGGTACAACTACAGCGGCTAAACTACAAGGGGGCAAACTACAGGGGGGTATTACTACTGGCGGCTAAACTACAAAGGGGCAAACTACAAGCGGGCAAACTACTGGGGCTAAACTACTGGTGGCATTATCACAGGGAGGCTAAACTACATTGGGCAAACTACATGAGGAATAAACTACTGGGGGAATTGGCACTGGGAAGCTAAATGAAAGGGGGGGTAAACTACTGGGGTCATAACTGCAGGGGCATTACCACTGGGGGCATAATTACTGGGGCTAAACTACAGGGGACAAAATTACTCTGGGCATTACTACAGGCTACATTATTACTGGGGGCAATACTACCAGGGGCATTACCATTAAGGGCATTACTACTGGGGGCCCTACTAATGAGGGCATTGTAAAGGGGGCACTTCATAAGGGCATCACTCCTGGGGACATAAGGGGCATTACTATTGCGGGCATTGCATAAGGGGCACCACTACTATGGGGTCTATATAAGGGACACTACCACTGTGGGCAATACCAGTACAGTGGACATTGCGTTAGGAGCACCACTACTGTGGGCATTGTATAAGGGGTGCTACTGCAGTGGGCATTATGTGTATTACGGGGTGCTACTACTGTAGGCATTATTACTATTGTGTGACCACGGCCCTTTCCTTTTGAGACCACACCCCTTTTTATGCAATACCTTTATTACATGGGTGCCGTGGGGAGGGGGGGGTGAGTTCCACCACCTCTCTAGGACCACTTTAAGCACTGGCCCTATCCCTCCTAAAAAGTGAATATCCCTCCAAATTTGCAACCCAGTCATGAGAGTCATCCCACCATGTTTCCATAATACCTATAATATTATACAGATTTTTTTTATACAAGCCATTCCAATTCCTTCATTTTACCTGATAGGCAAACATTTTAGCTTAATATTTCCTTTGCCCGATTGTTTTAATGGAATCTTACCAGTGTTTACAAGTGCCTTTCTAGAATTACTTTTACTGACTGTTATTCTCTTCCCTCCCTTACAACTCATACTTACTGTAATATAGCCTTTCTTACTACTATCCCTATTTGGCCTATTAGGTCTTACTCCCCCCCCCCATGTAGGTATTTTCCCTTGTGCTATGGACACAATTTTCTATATACCGTACTGTTGACTCAGAATCATCATAAGTTAATAATTTGGGAATACCATGGGCAATACCTGTCATTAAGTCCTGTGTCAATACCCCTGCAATTACCCTTGCTGGCTGATCTTTCATTTCCCCCTTCACCACCCCCATTTTGTTCACTACCCCCATCCTTACTGTTCTCACTGTTTGACCCTAGCTTTTAGCTAAACCCTCCCCCCAGGCTCCTAGTTTAATGCTCCTCCAACCTTCTAACCTTCCTGCCCCCCAGCACCGCTGCCCCCTCCTCATTCAGGTGCAATCCATCGCAACTAAAAGATGGTGCCTGACTTAGAAGTCCACCCAGTATTCCAGGAACACAAACCCCTCCTTCCTACACCAGTCTCTAAACCACACATTTACCTCCCTAATCTCTCTCTGTCTCCCTGGGATAGTACATGGCACTGGTAATATTTCAGAGAATATTACCCTTGATGTCCTTGCCTTAAGTTTCTTGCCTAATTCCCAATAGTCTTTCTTAAGGACATCCCACCTGCCACTAATTTTGTGGTTAGTGCCGTAGTAGTGCCCCTTATTCAAAATGCCCACAGTAGTGCCACTTATACAAATAATGCCCACAATAGTATAGCTGCGTATACACATAATGCCCACAGTAGTAGCACCAATTACAGACACAATGTCCACAGTAGTAGCATTGCTTATAAACATAATGTCCACAGTAGTAGTGCCACTTATACTCATAATGCTCACTGTAATGCCACTAACACATATAATGCCCACAGAAGTATTGTCCCTAATCCATCATGCCAACAGAAGTAGTGCTGCAGCAGCGTTGCTTGTACACATAATGTGCACGGTAGTAGCAACCGTTATACACATAATTCCCACAGTAGTAGTGCCGCTTATACACATAATGCCCACAGTAGTAGCACTGTGTTATACACATAATGCCAACAGTTGTAGCACCCCTTATTTATAATGCCCACAGAAATGCCCCTTCTATACAAAAGGTCCCCTGGAGCAGTGCCTGCTAAAATGCATAATGCCCACTGTAGTAGTTCTGCTTCCACACATAATGCCCACTGCTTCCACACATAATGCCCCCTTATACATAATGCCCACACTATTAGTGTCCCTTATATATAATGCCACAGTCGTGCCACTTATACACTTAATGCCCACAGTAGTAGTGTTGCTTACACGCATAATGCCTAGAGCAGCAGCACACCTTAATCACATAATGTCCATAGTAGTAGTGCTGCTTCTACACATAATGCTCACTTTGCTGCCACTTATACATATAATGTCCTCAGTAGTAGCACCCCTTATTCATAATGCCCACAGTAGTAGTGCGGTTTATACAAAAAATGCCCACAATAGTACTACCATTTATTCATAATGCCCACAGTAGTGCCACTTGGACAAATAATGCCCACAGCAGTAGTGTCCCTGATACATAATGTCCACAGTAGTAGTGCCGCTTATACAAATAATGCCCCTCATAGTAGTGACGCCTATATGTAATGCTCGCAGTAGTAGTGCCCCTTATACAGCACTGCTTGTATACATAATGCCCACAGCAGTAGTGCCATTTATACACACACTGCCCACAGTAATAGTGCTCCTTATACATAATGCCCACAGAAGTTCCACTTATACACTAAATGCCCACAGTATAAGTGTCCCTTATATATAATGCCACAGTAGTGCCACTTATACACTTAATGCCCACAGTAGTAGTGTTGCTTACACACATAATGCCTAGAGCAGTAGCACACCTTAATCACATAATGTCCATAGTAGTAGTGCTGCTTCTACACATAATGCTCACTGTACTGCCACTTATACATATAATGTCCACAGTAGTATCACCCCTTATTCATATTGCCCAGAGTAGTAGTGCGGTTTATACACAAAAAGCACACAATAGTACTACCACTTATTCCTAATGCCCACAGAAGTGGCCCTTATTTACATAATGCTCACAATATTAGTTCACTTATACACATAATGCCCACAGTAGTAGAGCTACTTGGGCACATAATGTCCACAGAAGTATCACCCCTTTTACATAATGCCCACAGTAGTAATGCCGCTTATACTCATAATATGCCTAGTAGTAGTGCCACTTATACATAGTGCTCACAGTACTAGTGTCCCTTATACATAATGCCCACAGAAGTGCTACTTTTACGCATTATGCACAGTAGTAGTGCCACTTATACACATAATTCCCACAGTAAGAGTGCCACTTATACACATAATACCCACAGTAGTGCAATTTACACATATTACCCACAGCAGTATTGTCCCTTATACAGAATTCACACAATATTGCTATATCTACACATAATGGCCACAACATTAGCGTTGCTTATAAAAATAATGTGCATAGTAGTAGCACTGCTTGTACACATAATACCCACAGTAATATCGTCACTTATACACATTATGCCCACAGTAGTAGTTACACTTATACACTCAGGGCCCAATGCAACATGGAACACTGCTTTGACAGTGTTCACATGCTGAAGCCCTCTGCAGTGTGTGCATGAGCAGAAGCTGCACTCTGCTTGCACACACAGTGAGATGCGATTGCATCTCATATGCAAACGCATCTTCCTGATTGATAGGCAGATGCATTTGTGTGGCAGGAGGGGGTGTTGCAGTGACATTTTAGGGGAGCTATCCAGACAATGCAGATATGTCTTGACCATTTCTGAGGCGGGCCGCAATGGCTGTATGACGTCACACGCAGTCACTGAGAGCCTAAACATGGTTGGTAGCTGTCTGCCTTTGCAGCTAGCCTGCGTAGTTAGATGGCAACCCTACACATGTGAGAGCATTACTGCTGTGCAATGCCCCCAGTAGTAGTGCCCCTTATACATAATGCCCTCAACAGTGCCCCTTATAAATAATGCCACAGAAGTGCCATTTATACACTTACTGTCTAAAGTAGTAGTGCTACTTACAAACATAATTCCACAGTAGTAGCACCCCTTATACACATAATGTCCACAGTATTAGTAGTGCTGCTTATACACATAATGCTCACTGTACTGCCACTTACACATATCATGTCCATAGTAGTATTGCCCCTTGTAATGGCCACAGTAGTAGTACACCTTATACATAATGCCCACAGTAGAAGTGCCTCTTATATAAAATGTCCACAGTATTAGTGCCCCTTTTAGATAATGCACACAGCAGTAGTGCCATTCTACACATAATACCCACAGCAGCATCGTTGCTTGTACCTATAATGTGCATAGTAGTAGTGCCCCTTATAAACATAATGCCCACAGTATTAGTACTGCTTACAATAATAATGCCCACAGTATTAGTGCCTCTTATTCATAATGCCCACACTATCACCACATATACACATAATTCCCACAGTAGTAGCACAACTTACACACATAATGTAGTAGTAGCACCCTTAAACATAATGCCCACAGTAGTAGTGCACCTTATACATATTTCCACAGTAGTAGTGCTGCTTATACTCACAATGCCTCTAGTAGTAGTGTCACTTATTCATAATGCGTACAGTAGTAGCACCATTTATACATAATGCCCACAGAAATGCCACTTATACATATAATTTCCACAGTTTTAGCACCCCTTAAACAAAATGCCCACAGAAGTGCCACTTATACACCCACCCTCTTTCCCTTCACTTACCTAACAAAGTCTGGCTGGCTGGATCAGTAGCAGCTCATTTTCTCCCTCTGACATTCAGACGCCCAGGCACTGATTAGCTCTACCCTCTCAGTACCATGTAGCTCCACCCCCTAATTACCAAGTAGCTCCACCCCTTTTCAGGTTCTGAGAACACTGTCGCTTTCACAGGGGAGTGGGAGGAAAGCTTCAAGCTGTCAGCGCCACTGCCTGTCATTTAGTTGGACAGGTGCTGTGGCAGCCGGCAGCAACAATGGACATCAGCATATTGCAGAACAGGGACGGCACCTTTCTATCCTGGCACCTACCTGCTTTACATTCCTTTGCTGAGTGGGTTGCTCTAGCCCTGGGCTGAGCGGTTTTAAGAAATTCTTTAAAAAGTATCTATAATAATTAATATTACCCAGAAATAGTTGGATTGCTTTGATCAGGTAATTTTGGTCATATGTGGATAGTTCTTGTTTTATTTTGATCCATTTCTATACCTCTAGTATTATTATTATTATTATTATTATTATTACATTTTATTTATAAGGCGCCACATGTGTTTCGCAGCGCCGTACAAAGGACAGTACAGGGAGACAAAACATAGCATTACAGTAAATAAATAACAGAAATAGAGTACAGGTAAAATAGAGCACCACACGTTCTCAAGACATAATACAGTTAAGATGTAAGTATTGATGGAGTGCTCATCGTACTACTAGAGGCTGATGGCCATAGATGGAGATGAGCCTTTACTAGCAGGATAAAGCTGGTCGTTGAGTAGGGGAGAGCTGTGAGTGAAATGTGTCGAGACAAGGGCTTAGATAACAAGAGGAAAGAGTGCCCTGCTCTGAAGAGCTAACAATCTAGTGGGGAGGGGCAACAGACAGATGACAAGAGGTGCAGGCAAGTGGGAGGTAGCCTGATGGCATTATGCAAGCAAAGCTGGGATGTTCACGGTATGAGGCAGGGGGGTGGAGGCGTGGCTTCAGCACTGGGTTATGCATCGGGAGGGTATGCTTTGATGAATAGGTGGGTTTTTAGTGCCCATTTGAAGCTTCGCATGGTCGGGGAGAGTTTAATGGAGCGGGGGAGTGCGTTCCACTGAAGGGGTGCTGCACGGGCAAAATCCTGAACTCGTGTATGGGAAGCAGTGACCAGGGCGGTGGAGAGGCCACGGTCATTGGTCGACCATAGGGGGCGGGAGGGAGTATGAAGGGAAAGGAGGTTGGAGATGTAGGGAGGAGTGGAATTAGTGATGGCCTTGTATGTGAGGGTGAGGAGTTTGAAGAGGATTCTGTAGGGGAATGGGAGCCAGTGTAGGTTTTGTCGAAGGGGAGTGGCAGATGTGGTGCGGCGGGAGAGGAATATAAGCCTAGCTGCGGAGTTCAGGACAAATTGGAGGGGAGCAAGATGGGAGCAAGCGAGGCTAGTGAGGAGAACATTGCAGTAGTCAAGTCATGAGATGACCAGTGAGTGGATGATGAGTTTAGTAGCACTATGGGAGAGATATGGCCTGATACGAGCAATGTTGCATAGCTGGAAACAACAGGATTGTGCCAGAGCTTGCATGTGGGGTGCAAAGGAGAGGGAGGAGTCAAGAGTTGGGGAACGGGGGAGATGGTGGTGTTGTCAACAATGATGGAGATATTGGTCGGGGGTATTGCTCTGGATGGGGGGAAGATGATGAGTTCAGTTTGTCCATGTTGAGCTTCAGAGAGCATTTAGACATCCAGGAGGAGATTGCGGAGAGGCAGCTGGAAACCTGAGAGAGGACAGAGGGGGACAGATCAGGAGAGGAGAGGTAGAGTTGTGTGTCATCAGCATAGAGGTGGTATTGAAGGCCAAATGAGTTAATGAGCGCACCCAGGGAAGAGGTGTACAGGGAGAACAGAAGGGGTCCAAGGACAGAACCCTGAGGGACACCAACAGGAAGGATGGAAGGGTGTCAGGTGGTGCTGGAGGCAGACACAGAGAAGGAGCGGTTAGTGAGGTAAGAAGAAAACCAGTCAAGGACAGTGCTAGAGAGGTCAGCGTTTTGGAGTGTGCGGAGGAGGAGAGGATGATCTACGGTGTCAAAGGCAGCAGAGAGGTCCAGAAGGATGAGCAGAGAGAAGTGGCCCCTGGATTTGGCCGAAAGCAGGTCGTTGGTGACTTTTACCAGGGCAGTCTCAGTTGAGTGGAGTGGGCGAAAGTCAGATTGTAGCGGATCGAGGATGGAGTTGTCAGAGAGGAAGCTTGTGAGATGCCTGTAGACTAGTCGTTCAAGTAATTTGGAGGCGAAAGGGAGAAGAGAGATGGGGAGGTAGTTAGTGGGTGATGAGGGGTCGAGGTTGGATTTTTTGAGAATAGGTGAGACCAGAGAATGTTTGAATGGCGAGGGTAAGATGCCGGTAGAGAGGAACAGGTTAAAGAGGTGAGAGCAGGCAGTGTGGGAGAGGGAGCGGAGAAGATGGGAGGGAAGGGGGGTCCAGGGGGCAGGTGGAGGGGGGGATAAAATGAGGGAGTGGACTTCCTTTTCTGAAGTGGGACGGAAGGAGGACAGGGTGGGATAAATGGAGGGGAGGGATAAAGGGTGCAGGGGGGTAGCAGAGGGGTGATGGCGGGAGATGTCGTGTTGGATGTCCTCAATTTTGAAGATGAAGAAGAAAGCAAAATCAGTGGCAGTGAGGGAGGATGGGAGGGGAGGAAGAGGGGGTCGAAGGAGAGTATTGAAAGTTTCAAAGAGACGGCGTGGACCGGAGGACTGAGAATAGATGAGTGCTTGGAAAAAGGATTGCTTGGCGAGGGAAAGAGCAGAGCTATAGTAGGAGAGAATAAACTTGAAATGGAGGAAGTCCGGCAGAGAGTGAGATTACCTCCAGGAGCGTTCAGTGGAGCGTGAGCATTTTTGTAAGAAATGTGTTAGTTTGGTGTGCCAGGGTTGGGGTTTGCAGCGGCGGAGGGGGACAGAGGAGAGGGGGGCCACAGAGTCGAGAGCAGCGGTTAGGGAAGAGTTATAGAAGGAGGCTGCCTGGTTGGGACAAGTTATAGTGGAAAGAGGAGATAGGAAAGTCTCGAGGGAGGACATGAAAATGGGGTTGAGAGACCCGAGATTGCGTCTGGTGGTGGTAGGTCTGGGCGTGGAGAGGAGGAAGGAGGATGAGAGGGTGAAAGAAAGCAGATGGTGCTCAGAGAGAGGGAAGGAAGAGTTTGAGAAATCAGAGAGATCACATCGGTGGGTGAAAACAAGGTCGAGGGAGTGGCCGAAATTGTGAGTAGGGGTGGAGGTCTATTGAGAAAGTCCAAAGGAGGTGGAAAGGGCGAGAAGATTAGTGGAGCAGCATTAGTGATGTCAATAGGGATGTTAAAGTCACCGAGGATGACAGAGGGGAGGTCGCAGGAGAGAAAGTGGGGAAGCCAGGCAGCAAAGTTGTCAAGGAAAGGTGAATAGTGGCCAGGGGGGCAGTCACTGCCACAAGGAGGTGAATGGGGTAGAAGAGGCGGATAGTGTGGACCTCGAAGGTGGAGAAGGTGAGGGAGGGCTCAGGTGGGATGACACGAAAGGTGCAGTTAGGGGAGAGAAGGATGCCCACGCCTCCACCCAGGCGACCATCAGGTCTGACCGTGTGGGTGAAGGAGAGGCCGCCGTAGGAGAGGGCAGCAGGGGAGGTGGTGTCAGAGGAGGAGAGTCAGGTTTCAGTGATAGCGAGGAGGTTAAAAGTGTGTGAGATGAAGAGGTCGTGGACATAGGCGTGCGCACGGGGGGTGCCTGGTGCGCACAGGCACCCCCTAATGTCCGGCACCCCCCCGCACCTGTGATCCGTTGTGCCGCCGATGTGAAGATATGGCGCCGCCAGCGGCTCTGCAGTCGCACATCTGAACAGAGCCGCCTGTGGTGGCGCCGATGCGGGTGCACTGCGGGCTGCGGCGCCGGCACTGTTGGTGGGGCACTGTAGTTAGCGTATGTATGATAGCCCCTATCGGGAGGAGGGCTGCTGCGCATGCCCAGCTGCAGCAGCTCCTCCACCCATGGTCCTTTGCGGAGTCAGTGAGACTCCGGACATTGCGCCACCACTGTGGCCGGACCTTTGCTACCCTCCAGCACAAAATGCAGGGGCAGACCAGCGCACGATGACGTTTATTTTTGATAATAGTAAGGCAACTTACATGTATTCAAAAGTGTCTGTGTATATATATAAACATGTGTGTGTATATATATATATATATATATATATATATATACATACATGAATATAGGTGGATAGGGGTACTGGCGACCAGCTGGTGTTTATAAATACCAAAAATATTTAGCGGACTAGGGTGATGTATATGGTGGACTGGATTAAGAAAAAATCTTTTTTTGGTAAAAGAGAAATAACATTTTATTTTGTCAATATTAAAAATAATGATTTTTCACACTTGCTTTCTAAAAAATATACATATAAAACCGATTCCTCTACAAATAAAAAATGTATTAAAACGGATTATATAGTAAAAAGCAGTTATATAAATCAGTTATAAAAATATTAAGACATAAAGTAGAAAAAGCTTGAATGAGAAGTTATTAAAAAACAGCTTAACTTAAGATGGAGGGTCATACAGGAGATCCCAACGCGTTTCGTCTGTCTGACTTCATCAAGGGGGTCACGTGTGTGTGTATATATATATATATATATATGTGTGTGTGTGTGTATATATATATATACATATATATATACTCAGTATGTATATATGTTTAAGTATATATATATATATATAAATATATATATATAAATATATATATTTATATATATATATATGTTTATATATAGATGCTAAGTGGATGGTGGCACTTGCAGGACTTTAAAGCATGCTACGTTCCTCTGCTGAGTTGTCAATGTTTCAATTTATTCAATACATTTTCGTCAGGACAATAATTTTCATTATTTCCTGACGAAAATTTATTGAATAAGTTGAAACGTTGACAACTCAGCAGAGGAACGTAGCATGCTTTAAAGTCCTGCAAGTGCCACCATCCACTTAGCATCTATTGTTTCTACCGGAGGGCAGCAAGGCCAGTTGTGAATAGGGGGGCCAATCCAGAGATTGGGATCCAGTGTTCGCAAAAACGCGATATGGCGCGTATTTTACGCGATTTTGCTGCCCGGTGACTCACTTTTTCAAAGTGGGTTGGTCCCCGGAGACGCGCTCTGCCTGTATTGGCTACAGGTTTAATAATTGATGTCTCCCTTGCCCAGCTGCAGAGGGGACTATAAAAGTGGAGGAGAAGCAGCCAGGCAAGGCAGATATCATTCATTAAACTTGTAGCCAATCCCACTGGAGCTCATACCCGGGTACCCCCACCCATTCTGAAAAAGTACATACAGTATGCCGTCAGCAGGGAGCCGCGCTCAGGAGTGTGTTCCGCCTACCCACTAGTCCCTCCCGCGGCGAGCAGCACCTGCAGCCAATGCCAGAGCTGCTGGAATCCCGATACCTCGTGGCGTAACTACCGTGGGCCACATCCCCCACACCAGACACACTACAAACAGCCCTTCTCCGGTGGGTAGCGGTGCTGAAGGAAGAAATGGATTCCGCTCGGCGGCTGCAGCTGGAGGTCTGATGGAGTGCCTGCTGAAGCTCGAAGAGACTGCGCAGAGGGACCCACCACTGGGCGAAATCTGCTGTGCCCAGGTTGTGGGGTATCCTTTGTGAGCGGTCACACGTACGGCTGGCTCTGCATGAATGGTGAGCCAAGCAGGCGCTGCCGGGTGTCCCAGGGGGACATGGGCAGCTCTTCCCGCCAGACATACGTACTGCTCCTACAGCTGGTGGATTGGTGTGTGCCCGGGAGCCAGGGCTAGCAGTACCAGGACAACGCTGAACTGCTGGGTGCTGGACACAGGTGACTTACAGCCCGGGGACCGTACCCTGCCTGTTACTGCCCACGCAGACATTGTGTGACACCCTGCACTATACCCCCTACCCCTGTGTATGTGTGACACAGTGTACCCATTACCCCATGTGTGTGTGTGTTTGTACTCCTCTACCCATATGTGTGACACCCTGTACCCCCTACCCCTGTGTGATACTGTACCCCCTATCCTTGTGTGTGTTTGTGCCACCTTGTACGCACACTCTACCCCTGGGTTTTTGTCACCCTCTACCTCCCCTCTCTGTAGAAAGGTGTCCCTTTTCAAAATTTTGTTATGGGGCCCCCAAAGTTCTAGTTATGCCCCTGCCGATACCCCGTGGCCTCAGCGCCGCCCCACAGTTCTCCACAGACCGTGTTGCTGTGCTATCGGCAGAGGGGAGCTTGGAGGAGAGAGCCACCTGAGAGCACTGCCCCCTGGATCGGTGATCCAGACAAGCTGATGCCTCACCTCGCGGGGACCTCCAACAGAGGCCAGGACCGCCAGAGACGGCCATCCACAAGGTGATGGGCCGCTACAGGCAGGACGTAATTGCAATAAGAACGGAGAAGGGGACGCAGAGAAAATACAGAGAAGGCAATGTGTCGCCGTAGTGATTGCAGTGTGCGACAGTAGTGAGAGCGCAGTGATTGCAGTGTGTGGCAGTAGTGAGGGTGCAGTGATTATAGTGTGGCAGTAGTGAGGGCGCAGTGATTGCAGTGTGTGGCAGTAGTGAGGGCGCAGTGATTGCAGTGTGTGGCAGTAGTGAGGGCGCAGTGATGGCAGTGTGTGGCAGCAGTGAGGGCGCAGTGATTGCAGTGTGTGGCAGTAGTGAGCGCGCAGACTAGTGATTGCAGTGTGTGGCAGTAGTGAGGGTGCAGTGATTATAGTGTGTGGCAGTAGTGAGGGCGCAGTGATTGCAGTGTGTGGCAGTAGTGAGGGCGCAGTGATTGCAGTGTGTGGCAGTAGTGAGGGCGCAGTGATGGCAGCAGTGAGAGCGCAGTGATTGCCGTGTGTGGCAGTAGTGAGGGCACAGTGATTGCAGTGTGTGGCAGTAGTAGGGGTGCAGTGATTATAGTGTGTGTCTTTAGTAAGGGTGCAGTGATTGCAGTGTGTGGCTGTAGTGACAGAGCGGTGAGCTAGGATCACAGGTTTTTTTTAAGTGTTATTACACTTACAGCATTGAAGACTACTTGCCCCTGCTGCTATCTATCCTTTCCTCCTCCTTACCCCCAGTATTGACTTCCCCTAACCCCCGTCTTGCCCCCCAGTACTACCCCAGCTGCTATCTACCTTTAGCCCCTCACTACCCCCAGCACTGCCTGCCCCTATCCCCTTCCTTGCCCCTCAGCACTATCCCAACTGCTGTCTGCACTTACCCCTCTCTACCCCCAGCACTTCCTGCCCTTACCCCCTCTACCCCTAGCTCTACCCTAACTTCTCCCTGCCTCTACCTCCAGCTCTAACCAGCTTCTCCCTGCCTCTACCCCCATAATATGTGATAGGACCCAGAAACAGTGGAGTAGGACCCCAATTTTTTTAACGTAATGGGTCCCTGGGACCCACAATTTTTTTCGCTCAGCGCGATCACTGGGATCTGCGGGATCCCAACCCCAAAACACCAGGGTTTGAATCCTGGGATTGGCGGTTCTAATCACGGGATTGTACTGTGTATGTGCAGTTCCCTGCTCCACTTCCCCCGGCAGCTTCTCTCCCAAGTGTGTGTAACCCTTTTTTTTATATATATATGTGTATACTAGCCCATTAGGCGGTGCTAGACACGCCCAGTAGGAGGTGCTAGGCACGCCCAGTAGGCGGTGCTAGGCACGCCACTCCAGTCATGCACCCCCTAATAAAATGTGCTGCGCACGCCTATGGTCGTGGATAGTTGGCAGCTTGTTGCAGATTGATCTATCATTCCAGAGTGCACAGGAGAAAGGAAGGGAGGGTTCTGAGTGTGTGTGGGTGATTTGGAATTTGGGGTGTGACCTGGCAATGAGGATTGGTATGTGACAGGATCGAGGAGCCATAATTTGGTACAGTAGTGTTCAGAGGAATAGAATGGTGTGGGTGTAATATAGAATGAACAAGGAGAATGTGGGGTGTAATGTAAGCAAAAGACCGTGCAAACAGAATTTTAAGAAATAATGGAAGGAACGGAAAGGCTGAGATGGATACACAGTGGTTGTAGATTGTGTAAATGAGAGTGTGAGCAATGTGTGAAAGCAGTAGAGCTGCTACTTAATCAGACAGGTAGTTCAGTGTCCAGGCTATGCTGGCTGCAGTCGTTGCTGGTAGTGGTATAGGTAACTCACTGTAGTATGTTGTTTGCAGTTCTTTTGTGGAGGTGGGGGTTATAGTCTGCTGTCCTTCTGTTTCTCTCCTGTTTATCTCCGTATATCTCTAAAAATTATATCACAGTTTGCACTAACATACTCAGCAACTAAGAGGCTTGGGCTTGCAGCCTTGATCTATACTAGTTAAATAATCATGCAGACATGGATACAGGGTTAATTGATAGCAGCACCCACCCTCTGAAAACTCCACCCACAACAAAAGGATGCCCCAAGGTGTGAACAAACCACTATACCCCCACTAATACACAGTGTGAACAGACTATAGTCTGGCCTAGAAATCACTAATTAAAGATAAAATTGTCAATACCTAGCATAGTTCAAAAAGCATGTAATGGATGGATGTAAAAGTTGCAGCAGTGAGAGATTGTCAATACCTATCATAGTACAAAAAGCATGTAATGGGTGGATGTAAAAGTTGCAGCAGTGAGAGATTGTCAATACCTAGCATAGCAAGTAGAAACCATATGACCCGATAACTCAATTTCATTTCATTAAAAAATATTTGAACAAGACATTTTATCACTCATCTAACATGAGTCTGGTGGTGTTCTAGATTATGTGAGTAGCTAAAAAGTATTGTCAAAATAGATAACAAACTGATCTTAATACATTATTCACAAAATATTGAAAAATGCCCAGATCACTGGTAAAGCCAAAGCGCATTATTAATGCTGAAAATCATAATTTTAAGTTTGAATGGCCAACTCCCACTCATCCCCAGCTTGATTTCTAAGTGATAATCAATGCAGTCTCAAAATATAGGAGCTATAGCAGGAGACACAGAAGGGTGAATGATTCCATAGACTAGATTTTCATCTTTATGCATTTTCAATTCTGGTTCAGTAAAAGAGCATATCTTGCCAAAGGGGCAGTTCCAGAAAGAATAGTGATCGGGCATTAATAGAATCTATGTGGCAGTAAAATACTTGCCCGTGGAAAACATCAATATACTGTACTGTAGTTATGATAACATTGGGGCCAATTCAATTATTTTATGTGTCTAAATATCCTGTCTTAATGGGACTGTTTACACTCCCAAACAATTGTCACAATTCAATTGATGTTTGGATGCCTATGCACATTGCGAATGTCGTACCCAAACAGACCGGGGTTAGCTGTGTAAAACGGCTAAACCCGTCTAAAGTTCTGCTTTGAGCACAGGGCTGGATTAGGGGCCTCATGGGCCTGGTGCTGAAAATGTTCAAGGGCCTATTGCGAGAAGCAGAGGGGGTGTGACCAATACTGTGTTGGTGTGGTCTATGTCATGTAGACCCCCTACAATATCAGCCCCAAAGTCTCCATAAATATGAAAAAGTACATAAAAAAATGCATAATTTTTGTATGGAAAATAGAAATACAATTTAATGCTTATGATTTATGTTTGACTGTGTGTCCAGCTGTGCAGCTGGTGGCTGGTCATCATTATGCTGTCATGATGATGGGCAGAGCCATTTCTTGCGGTGGGCAGGCGGATGGGAGGAAGGGGGAGATGCTGGTGGGCTGGCAGTGCAGTGTGGCCAATTTGTTTTGCTCCTCATCCAGGCCGGCTCTAGCATTGTGTTGCCCAACCCCGTCTCCAGTTGGGAGCACTCCACCCCCACTTCCCTCTCGAATTTCTTCCAGTAGGGAATGTATTCTTGGCTCCTGGCACTAGCAGTGTGGTACTTGGCTGTGCAATAAAAGGTCAAGCACCACACACTCGCTATAACACAGAATTGGAGGAAAATCAGTTGTAAGTAAGGTCTTGAGAAAGTCACGTGGAGCGTGACGAAACCGGTTAATACTCCTCAATTCTTTATTACCTACTGGACTTCTACACTCTGCCTAACAAGCATTTTGCATGACAAGCACTTTCATCTATACTAAGAGACTGATATTGGCCTTGCAGCCCCTGCAGTGGCATATTATTCTCTGCACGTCGCAGCCGACATTGAGGTCTGCCGAGCAGCATTGGCAACTCAGTCTCCATAGTGGCTCCTTTATACCTCCAGCAGTGTCTCCGTGTAGGACTCTGCCCGGTGCAAGCTTTGCACTCTCCCTCCCAGTGACAGCTACGTGGTGGGCAACGCAGGATAATCTAACCGAGGACGCTCGGTTAGAAACCAGCCCACGGGAGAGGTAATTTTGACATTATCTGACATCGGAGCATTTCTACATAAAGGAGCTCCATTAATACATTCATGGGACTGCAGTTACCAGTTTAAAACTTATGAATTACTCCACATTCTAACAATTCATTCATATCCAGGATACGATACTGTTTCTACTTGTTGGATACAAATGTTGCATATTGTTACTGCTCACACCACAAGTGCTTGTTTTATCTGATATCCAGTACAGGGTATTTCTCTGACGTCCTAGTGGATGCTGGGTACTCCGTAAGGACCATGGGGTATAGACGGGCTCCGCAGGAGACTGGGCACTCTTAAAAGAAAGATTAGGTACTATATCTGGTGTGCACTGTCTCCTCCCTCTATGCCCCTCCTCCAGACCTCAGTTAGAATCTGTGCCCGGCCAGAGCTGGATGCACCCTAGGGGCTATCCTGAGCTTCCTAGAAAAGAAAGTATTTGTTAGGTTTTTTATTTTCAGTGAGATCTGCTGGCAACAGACTCACTGCTTCGTGGGACTGAGGGGAGAGAAGCGAACCTACCTGCTTGCAGTTAGCTTGGGCTTCTAAGGCTACTGGACACCATTAGCTCCAGAGGGATCGAACACAGGCCCAGCCTCGGTCGTCCGGTCCCGGAGCCGCGCCGCCGTCCCCCTCGCAGAGCCAGAAGAACGAAGAGAAGTTTAAAATCGGCGGCTGAAGACTCCGGTCTTCATTAAGGTAGCGCACAGCACTACAGCTGTGCGCCATTGCTCCCTCTGCACACCACACACTCCGGTCACTGATGGGTGCAGGGCGCTGGGGGGGGGGGGCGCCCTGGGCAGCAATTAGAGAACCTTACCTGGCAAAAAGCACATAATACAGTCTAATAAACTGTATATGTGCATAATCCCCCGCCATAAAACATATAAAAAAGCGGGAGAAGTCCGCCAAGAAAGGGGCGGGGCTGTCTTCCTCAGCACACCAGCGCCATTTTCTCTTCACAGCTCCGCTGGAAGGGCGCTCCGCAGACTCTCCCCTGCAGTTCCAGGCTTCTAGGGTAAAAAAGAGAGGGGGGGCACATAAATTTAGGTGCAAAATTGTGTATAATAGCAGCTATTGGGAAAAATCACTCAGTATAGTGTGCATCCCTGTGATATATAGCGCTGTGGTGTGTGCTGGCATACTCTCTCTCTCTGGGGTATATTTACTAAGCTCCCGATTTTGACCGAGATGCCGTTTTTTCTTCAAAGTGTAAACTCGGGAATTTACTAAACTCAAATCACGGCAGTGATGAGGGCATTCGTATTTTTTTGGAAGCCCAGAAAAAAAAATACGAATGAATACACCATCGGTCAAATACGCCAGCAAAATAGCAGAACTCGGTCATTTACTTAAAAGTGCAAATCTCAAAATAGCCAAACACTGCCGTGAAAAATTCCAATTCGTAAAAAAGTGCTAAAAAAAACAGACCTGCTTTTTTGAGCAGTGATTGGATCGGCATGCACGGATCCATGAGATCCGTTCATGTTTTTCAGTGGGAAGGGGTGGAAAATGTTTGAAATTGGTAAATAAATTTGCGTGGGGTCCCCCCTCCTAAGGATAACCAGCCTCGGGCTCTTTGAGCCGGTCCTGGTTGCGAAAATATGGGGAAAAAATTGACAGGGGTTCCCCCATATTTAAACAACCAGCACCGGGCTCTGCGCCTGGTCCCAAAAATACGGGGGACAAAAAGCGTAGGGGTCCCCCGTATTTTTGAAACCAGCACCGGGCTCCACTAGCTGGACAGATAATGCCACAGCCGGGGGTCACTTTTATACAGTGCCCTGCGGCCGTGGCATCAAATATCCAACTAGTCACCCCTGGCTGGGGTACCCTGGGGGAGTGGGGACCCCTTCAATCAAGGGGTCCCCCCCAGCCACCCAAGGGCCAGGGGTGAAGCCCGAGGCTGTCCCCCCCATCCAATGGGCTGCGGATGGGGGGCTGATAGCCTTTTTTGAAAGTTATGAATATTGTTTTTAGTAGCAGTACTACAAGGCCCAGCAAGCCTCCCCCGCAAGCTGCTACTTGGAGAACCACAAGTACCAGCATGCGGCGGAAAAACGGGCCCGCTGGTACCTGTAGTACTACTACTAAAAAAATACCCAAAAAAAGACATCACACACACACACCTTGAAAGTATAACTTTATTACATCCATCCACACCTCCATATACACATACTTACCTTATGTTCCCACACAGGTCGGTCCTCTTCTCCAGTAGAATCCATGGTGTACCTGTAGGAAAAATTATACTCACATAATCCATGGTTGAAGGCTCCTCGGAAAATCCTTTTGTAATCCACGTACTTGAAAAAATAAAAAAACGGATACCCGACCTCGCACTGAAAGGGGACCCATGTTTTCACATGGGTCCCCTTTCCCCGAATGCCTGGAACCCCCTCTGACTTAAGTCCAAGAAGGTTCCATCAGCCAATCAGGGAGCGCCACGTTGTGGCACCCTCCTGATTGGCTGTGTGCTCCTGTACTGTATGACAGGCGGCACACGGCAGTGTTACAATGTAGCGCCTATGCGCTCCATTGTAACCAATGGTTGGAACTTTTGGCTCAGCGGTGAGGTTACTCTCGGTCAACCGCTGAGCCAAAAGTTCCCACCATTGGTTACAATGGAGCGCATAGGCGCTACATTGTAACACTGCCGTGTGCCGCCTGTCATACAGTACAGGAGCACACAGCCAATCAGGAGGGTGCCACAACGTGGCGCTCCCTGATTGGCTGATGGAACCTTCTTGGACTTAAGTCAGAGGGGGTTCCAGGCATTCGGGGAAAGGAGACCCATGTGAAAACATGGGTCCCCTTTCAGTGCGAGGTCGGGTATCCGTTTTTTTATTTTTTCAAGTACGTGGATTACAAAAGGATTTTCCGAGGAGCCTTCAACCATGGATTATGTGAGTATAATTTTTTCTACAGGTACACCATGGATTCTACTGGAGAAGAGGACCGACCTGCGTGGGAACATAAGGTAAGTATGTGTATATGGAGGTGTGGATGGATGTAATAAAGTTATACTTTCAAGGTGTGTGTGTGTGATGTCTTTTTTGGGGTATTTTTTTAGTAGTAGTACTACAGTTACCAGCGGGCCCGTTTTTCCGCAGCATGCTGGTACTTGTAGTTCTCCAAGTACCAGCTTGCGGGGGAGGCTTGCTGGGCCTTGTAGTACTGCTACTAAAAACAATATTCATAACTTTCAAAAAAGGCTATCAGCCCCCCATCCGCAGCCCATTGGATGGGGGGGACAGCCTCGGGCTTCACCCCTGGCCCTTGGGTGGCTGGGGGGGGACCCCTTGATTGAAGGGGTCCCCACTCCCCCAGGGTACCCCGGCCAGGGGTGACTAGTTGGATATTTGATGCCACGGCCGCAGGGCACTGTATAAAAGTGACCCCCGGCTGTGGCATTATCTGTCCAGCTAGTGGAGCCCGGTGCTGGTTTCATAAATACGGGGGACCCCTACTCTTTTTGTCCCCCGTATTTTTGGAACCAGGACCAGGCGCAGAGCCCGGTGCTGGTTGTTTAAATATGGGGGAACCCCTGTCAATTTCCCCCCCATATTTTCGCAACCAGGACCGGCTCAAAGAGCCCGAGGCTGGTTATCCTTAGGAGGGGGGACCCCACGCAATTTTTTAAACAAATTTCAAACATTTTTAAAAAATTAAAAAAGATGCACAATGAACCCCAGCACGGATCGCACAGATCCGGCCGAGATTCATTGTGTTAAAGTCGGCAGTGTTTTACAATAAACTCCCGTAAAACACTGCCAAAAAAAAACGAATGAAAACGAATGACATCGACATCGGTAAATACGAAAATGCAGAATACGACAGCTTAGTAAATTAGTCGTAATAAATTCAAAAAGTTGCAGTTTTACACTTTCGATGTCATTCGTGATTATTCTCCCACCAAATCGGGAGAATTACGAATCTTAGTAAATATACCCCTCTGTCTCCCCTAAGAACTTAGTGGGGTCCTGTCCTCAGTCAGAGCATTCCCGGTGTGTGTGCGGCGTGTCGGTACGGCTGTGTCGACATGTTTGATGAGGAAACTTATGTGGAGGTGGAGCAGGTGCCGATAAGTGTGATGTCACCCCCTGCAGGGTCAACACCAGAGTGGGTGGATATGTGGAAGGTATTACACGACAGTGTCAACTCCTTGCATAAAAGGTTCGATGACATAACAGTTGTGGGACAGCCGGCTTCTCAGCCCGTGCCTGCCCAGGCGTCTCAAAGGCCATCAGGAGCTCAAAAACGCCCGCTACCTCAGATGGCAGACACAGATGTCGACACGGAGTCTGACTCCAGTGTCGACGAGGATGAGACTAATGTACATTCCACTAGGGCCACCCGTTGCATGATTACGGCAATGAAAAATGTGTTGCACATTTCTGACATTAACTCAGGTACCACAAAAAAGGGTATTATGTTTGGGGAGAAAAAGCAACCAGTGGTTTTCCCCCCATCAGATGAGTTGAATGAAGTGTGTGAAGAAGCGTGGGCTTCCCCCGATAAGAAACTAGTGATTTCTAAAAAATTACTGATGGCGTACCCTTTCCCGCCAGAGGACAGGTTACGTTGGGAGACATCCCCTAGGGTGGATAAGGCACTCACATGCTTGTCTAAAAAGGTGGCACTGCCGTCTCAGGATACGGCCGCCTTAAAGGAGCCTGCAGATAGAAAGCAGGAGGCTATCCTGAAGTCTGTATATACACACTCAGGTACTATACTGAGACCTGCAATTGCTTCAGCTTGGATGTGCAGTGCTGCAGCAGCTTGGTCCGATACCCTTTCAGATAATATTGATACTCTCGACAGGGATACGATTTTGCTAACCATAGAGCATATTAAAGACGTTGTCTTATATATGAGAGATGCACAGAGGGATATTTGCCGGCTGGCATCTAGAATTAATGCAATGTCCATTTCTGCCAGAAGAGTATTATGGACTCGGCAGTGGACAGGTGATGCTGATTCTAAAAGGCACATGGAGGTTTTGCCTTACAAGGGTGAGGAATTGTTTGGGGATGGTCTCTCGGACCTCGTTTCCATAGCAACAGTTGGGAAGTCGACATTTTTACCTCAGGTTCCCTCACAGCCTAAGAAAGCACCGTATTATCAGGTACAGTCCTTTCGGCCCCAGAAAGGCAAGCGGGTCAGAGGCGCTTCCTTTCTGCCCAGAGGCAAGGGGAGAGGGAAAAAGGTGCACCAGACAGCCAGTTCCCAGGATCAAAAATCCTCCCCGGCTTCTTCTAAGTCCACCGCATGACGCTGGGGCTCCACAGGCGGAGCCAGGTGCGGTGGGGGCGCGTCTCCGGAACTTCAGCGACCAGTGGGTTCGCTCACAGGTGGATCCCTGGGTTCTGCAAATAGTATCACAGGGATACAAGCTGGAGTACGAGGCGACTCCCCCTCGCCGTTACCTCAAATCAGCCTTGCCTGCTGCTCTCAAAGAAAGGGAGGTAGTACTGGCGGCAATTCACAAGCTGTATCTTCAGCAGGTGATAATCAAGGTACCCCTCCTTCAACAGGGACGGGGATACTATTCCACAATGTTTGTGTTACCGAAACCAGACGGTTCGGTGAGACCCATTCTAAATTTGAAATCCTTGAACATTTATATAAAAAAGTTCAAGTTCAAGATGGAATCGCTCAGGGCGGTTATTGCAAGCCTGGAAGAGGGAGATTTATGGTGTCATTGGACATCAAGGATGCTTACCTGCATGTCCCCATTTATCCACCCCACCAGGAGTACCTCAGGTTTGTGGTACAGGATTGTCATTACCAATTCCAGACGCTGCCGTTTGGTCTGTCCACGGCACCGCGGGTATTTACCAAGGTAATGGCCGAAATGATGATGCTCCTCCGGAAGAAAGGCGTCATAATTATTCCGTACTTGGACAATCTCCTTATAAAGGCGAGGTCCAAAGAGCAGTTGCTAGTCAACGTAGCACTATCTCAGAAAGTGCTGCATCAGCACGGCTGGATTCTGAATATCCCAAAGTCTTAGCTGATTCCTACGAAGCGTCTGCTGTTCTTGGGCATGATTCTGGACACAGAACAGAAAAAGGTTTTTCTCCCGGAGGAGAAGGCCCAGGAATTATCATCTCTGGTCAGGGACCTCCTGAAACCAAAGCAGGTGTCGGTGCATCACTGCACGCGAGTCCTGGGAAAGATGGTAGCTTCTTACGAAGCAATTCCCTTCGGCAGATTCCATGCAAGGATCTTTCAGTGGGATCTGCTAGACAAGTGGTCCGGATCGCATCTCCAGATGCATCGGTTGATCACCCTGTCCCCGTGGGCCAGGGTGTCTCTGCTGTGGTGGCTGCAGAGTGCTCATCTGCTCGAAGGCCGCAGATTCGGCATACAGGACTGGATCCTGGTGACCACGGATGCAAGCCTCCGAGGTTGGGGGGCAGTCACCCAGGGAAGAAAATTCCAAGGAAAATGGTCGAGTCAGGAAACTTCCCTACACATAAATATTCTGGAACTAAGGGCCATTTACAAAGCCCTGAGTCAAGCAGAACCCCTGCTTCAAAACCAGACAGTTCTGATTCAGTCAGACAACATCACGGCAGTCGCCCATGTAAATCGACAGGGCGGCACAAGAAGCAGGTTGGCAATGGCAGAAGCCACAAGGATTCTTCGATTGGCGGAGAATCACGTGCTAGCACTGTCAGCAGTGTTTATTCCGGGAGTGGACAACTGGGAAGCAGACTTCCTCAGCAGACACGACCTCCACCCGGGAGAGTGGGGACTTCATCCAGAAGTCTTCAAGCTGATTGTAAATCGCTGGGAACGGCCACAGGTGGACATGATGGCGTCCCGCCTCAACAAAAAGCTAAAAAGATATTGCGCCAGGTCAAGGAACCCTCAGGCGATAGCTGTGGACGCTCTAGTGACACCGTGGGTGTACCAGTCCGTGTATGTGTTCCCTCCTCTTCCTCTCATACCCAAGGTACTGAGGATAATAAGAAAAAGGGGAGTAAGAACTATACTCATTGTTCCGGATTGGCCAAGAAGAACTTGGTACCCAGAACTTCAGGAAATGATCTCAGAGGACCCATGGCCTCTGCCACTCAGACAGGACCTGCTACAGCAGGGGCCCTGTCTGTTCCAAGACTTACCGCGGCTGCGTTTGACGGCATGGCGGTTGAACGCCGGATCCTAAAGGAAAAGGGCATTCCGGATGAAGTCATTCCTACGCTGATAAAAGCTAGGAAGGATGTGACAGCAAAACATTATCACCGCATATGGCGAAAATATGTTGCTTGGTGTGAGGCCAAGAAGGCCCCAACGGAGGAATTTCAGCTGGGTCGATTTCTGCACATCATACAGTCAGGAGTGACTATGGGCCTTAAATTGGGTTCCATAAAAGTCCAGATTTCGGCCCTATCTATTTTCTTTCAAAAAGAACTGGCTTCACTGCCTGAAGTTCAAACGTTTGTTAAGGGAGTGCTCCATATTCAGCCCCCTTTTGTGCCTCCAGTGGCACCTTGGGATCTCAACGTTGTGTTGGATTTCCTAAAATCACATTGGTTTGAGCCACTTAAAACCGTGGAGCTAGAATATCTCACGTGGAAAGTGGTCATGCTATTGGCCTTGGCTTCGGCCAGGCGTGTGTCAGAATTGGCAGCTTTGTTGTGTAAAAGCCCATATCTGATTTTCCATATGGACAGGGCAGAATTGAGGACTCATCCCCAATTTCTCCCAAAGGTGGTATCAGCTTTTCATGTGAACCAACCTATTGTGGTGCCTGCGGCTACTCGTGACTTGGAGGATTCCAAGTTGCTGGACGTAGTCCGGGCCCTAAAAATCTATGTTTCCAGGACAGCTGGAGTCAGGAAAACTGACTCGCTATTTATCCTGCATGCACCCAACAAGCTGGGTGCTCCTGCTTCAAAGCAGACTATTGCTCGCTGGATCTGTAGCACGATTCAACTTGCACATTCTGCGGCTGGACTGCCGCATCCTAAATCAGTAAAAGCCCATTCCACGAGGAAGGTGGGCTCTTCTTGGGCGGCTGCCCGAGGGGTCTCGGCTTTACAACTTTGCCGAGCTGCTACTTGGTTGGGTTCAAACACATTTGCAAAATTCTACAAGTTTGATACCCTGGCTGAGGAGGACCTTGAGTTTGCTCATTCGGTGCTGCAGAGTCATCCGCACTCTCCCGCCCGTTTGGGAGCTTTGGTATAATCCCCATGGTCCTTACGGAGTACCCAGCATCCACTAGGACGTCAGAGAAAATAAGAATTTACTCACCGGTAATTCTATTTCTCGTAGTCCGTAGTGGATGCTGGGAGCCCGTCCCAAGTGCGGACTCTCTGCAATACGTGTATATAGTTATTGCTTAACTAAAGGGTTTTGTTATGAGCCATCTGTTAATGAGGCTCATTTGTTATTCATACTGTTAACTGGGTATAGTTCTCACAAGTTGTACGGTGTGATTGGTGTGGCTGGTATGAGTCTTACCCTGGATTCCAAATCCTTTCCTAGTAATGTCAGCTCTTCCGGGCACAGTTTCCCTAACTGAGGTCTGGAGGAGGGCAATAGAGGGAGGAGCCAGTGCACATCAGATATAGTACCTAATCTTTCTTTTAAGAGTGCCCAGTCTCCTGCGGAGCCCGTCTATACCCCATGGTCCTTACGGAGTACCCAGCATCCACTACGGACTACGAGAAATAGAATTACCGGTGAGTAAATTCTTATTTTTACTATTTTCCTTTATAAGGTTTAAGTCCAGACTATATGTTTTATTGTATGAAATTTCTTTTATTGTCATATTAAATTCTTTTTATAATTTTTCTCAGCATACGTCCGTTTTTGTTCATGTTTTCAATTTCATTGCGCAGCTGAGTTCTTTTTTCAATCTAGTTTCCTTCAATTAGGCAAATACACAGTGCCTGCACAGCAGCGCATTGAAATTGGGGAATTTTTTTATATAGAAAAATTTATTACGAGGCGCTTTCAGCAGTTTTTGTTTGTTTTATGCATTTGCGAATGCCTCATCATGTGAAACTCCACCCCCAAGCGGAGAAGTAATGACGGGGAGGTGGGGGAGCACCATGACTGAGATGCAGCAGCAGCACTTGTCCTGGGGGTAGGAGGGAGGGAGGATGAGACACAGCAGCAGCACCTGACTGGGGGGCAGAGGGAGGATGAGAGGGGTAGATGCTGGTGGGCACTTTATACACACCTGACAATGAGCACTACACAGCCCTGGCAACTACCATGGATTCCAGAGCATGCAACCCTGGCAACCAGCATGGATCCCAGAGCATGCAACCCCTGGCAACTGGCATGGATCTCAGAGCCTGTAACCACTGGCAACTGGTATGGATCCCAGAGCATGAAACCCCTGGCAACCAGCATGACACCCAGCACGTGTAACCCTTGGCATCAAGCATGACACCCAGCGCATGTAACCCCTGGCAATAAGCAGGTAAATTAAAAGTAATTAGAAGCTTTACTGTAGGGCATAATGCTTTACTGTAGGGCATTGCGGTGTGTGGCATAATATGGTGCAGGGGGCATTACTGTGTGTGGATTAATATGGTGGAATTTATTTTTCTCCCTTGTGGTGGCCGTGATCTATTGGTGGCATGTGCAGGGTAAAAAAACTGGGGGGTAAGGTAGAGACCACACACATTTTAAGGAGACCATGTCCATTTCAGCGAGGCCATGTCTCCTTTCTGGGAGCGTGCGCATTTTGTATTTTATTTTATATCTGGGGGGCGCATTTTTATTTATGTGAATGGAGGGTGCATTTTTAATCTCACACTGGGAGCTAATGATGGTGGGCCTATTTTTATGTGGAGGGCTGGAGCTGTAGCTCCATCTGCCCCATTGTTAATCTGGCCCTGTTTGAGCATCCAAACCTCCATTTGGACACCCAAAGTGCTGACTCAAAACACATTTCTTCTTGCACCTCAGGAGTCTGTGAGAAGAAATGTCAGCCCCACGGCTACTGGCCATCTAAACGGAGTAAAAATGTAATTGCTCTGAATAACAGCAGCATTGTGTTTCTTTCATTAATCAAAAGATTCCAAGGACTACAGGAAATTTAAGATATCTTCAAAATGATTTTTGATTGTGTCAGCATATGGGTACCAAATATTTGTTCAATTAGCCTCTATCAATATATTTTTTTAGATTCAGTAAAAGGCCACTGTGTTGGAATATTTGTGTAGTGCACTGTAAGTGATATAGAAATATAACAGCCCATGATGAATACACCAGGTTTGGTAGTGTTGATAATAACAAAGACATTTCTGAATTGACCCACTCCTCACCCTTTCATTTACTTGGGTCTCTAGTGTTTCCAAACAGCATTATTTTCTATCTTTCCAAGGGTGAAATTTACTAAAGGTCAAGTTTGATCAATTTGCCATTTTTTTTGCGAAATAGATGTGATACTGCATTTTGCAAATAAGCGAAGGATTCATTTGCATGGAAGTCACACGTTAAATGGGACTTTGCATGCCAAATCACCATCGGCACAAATATTGTCAAAATAACATTGGTATCAATAGAAATTGCACATTTACTAAAAAATTTTATTGTACAGGAAAATGCACACAGATTCGCACACAAATCACATACAATTGCACTGCACAAAATCAATGGACTGGTTGTGTTGAGCATCTTGACACATAAAAACCATTATTTTGCCAAAGTTCCTTCAAAAGCCTCAGAATGCTAATAAAAGCCCACCAAGTCACCTGCAGCACTCACTTTCTGCTGTCAACCATGGCTGACATTGGAGCCAGGCACTGATTTTATGTGGGCTACACAAGCTGACTGAAAGGGCCAAGGTGCCCTTTCAGAACAGAGGAACCAGCTGTGATAATGAAATATGCATGAATATTAGCACAGGCCATGATAACTGCATCTGAGATAATGGAACAGGAGCTGGGGTATAACTATGCATAGCAGATGATGTCACCATAAAAAAGGCAAGGGGACATTTTTAGATTTCACATCTCAACTGGACTACTGGGCATGGGTACAATTAGATTGCTTACCTTAACTGGACTACCCTAATTTTCTGTGATGGAATCTAAAATGGCCACTGATCCTAAAATCGTAGGTGCCCTCAGAAGAAGATGTGGCATCCTAAAAAAATGAGAAAAGACTAGAGTGACCTGTCCTTCGTCACAGGACACTGATTCTATAACATTAAGGAGGCCATTGGATGTGCTGGTGGTCAATGCATCATCCATGACATTATCATCAGAGTTGTTGTTCAAATAGGACATGAGCTACAAGCTACAGTACCATTGTTTAAGGACAGTTGAGTGGGTCAGGCTATGGCATAGAAGTCATATTGCCCTACACAATACTGCTAATAACTACATATTGGCCCATGACTGGCCATGATGTGCATCACCCATATGATATGTATGAAGTCTGCAGTAATGCAGGGATGAGCCACTCTAGACAAACAATGAAACAGGGGATAAGAGTGGCACAGACAGAGCATCAATTCAAACAACAAAATGGGGGGATACAGTCATTAGGTCTACAACACTTAGGTCGACAGTCATTAGGTCGACTATTATTGGTCGACATGCATTATATCGACAGGGTCACTAGGTTGATGGGCTCATAAGGTTGACATGTACTAGGTCGACATGGAAAAGGTCAACATGCGGTTTTCACTTTTTTTTACATTTTATTAACTTTTTTATACTTTACGATCCATGTGGACTACGAATGGGAATAGTAACATGTGCTGAGCGCAGTGGAAGCGGAGTGAGGCACCTTGACCAAAGCATGGCGAGCAAAACAAGCCATGATAGGGGACACGGTGCACTAATTTGGGTTCCCCATCACTTTACGAAGAAAACGACACCAAAAAAAGTTTAAAAAATCATGTCGACCTTTTACCATGTCGACCTAGTACATGTTGACCTAATGACTACATCGACCTGGTGACCCTGTCAACCTAATGCATGTCAACCAACAGTGGTTGACCAAATGACTGTCGACCTAAGTGTGGTCGACCTAACGACCCATACCCAAAGTAGGAGAGGCAAGAAATAAGGAAAAATAAAGAAACAGAAGTGGATAAAAATAAAAAAATAATGAAAAAATTAAAAGAAGGTGAGGAAAAGAATGACCTTGAGGTAAACACAATAGAACAGTAGAATTCAGACTAAAGAATGCAAAAACATTAAAAGAAAGACAGGACAAATGAAGATGAAAATAAATGAATAAAGGAAAGGAAAGGAAATTACTTAGACAATTAAGGCTATCAACACTAATTCACTGATACCACTATTCTTATCATTAGGACATCCAACTGAAAAGATGCCGTACACAATTCATAACTTCCATATATACAGAGAAGACCACGGTCTTTCGACCGTTATTGATTGCAATCGTGGGTTGATTGCCAGGATAGTGTATTAGAGGCTGTGCGCAGGCACATACATATTCACCTGCTTCCCTAGGGAATGCATTGGTGCATACACATCCATCAGTACTCTCTGCTGGGTGCAAATAGTCGCTGCTACGATGCATGTGCATGTGTGAACATATAGTGGAAAGGATAAGGCTGGACCAATCTGTATGTAAGCAATAAATCATACTAGTGATGAGCGGATTCGGTTTTACTATCTGATAGGATATAACACCAACTTGCACTTGCCATAAAGAAACTTTTCTGCCCCAGTAATACCCCTTTCACACTGCACAAATAACCAGGTATCGACCCAGCATATTGCCGGGTCATCACGGGTCGGCGTGCGGTGTGAAAGGGACATAGCCGAAATCGAGGGTCGCCTGACCCGGCAATTCAACCCGGGAATAAAGCAGTGTCACATGGGTTGAATACCGGGTCAGTGGCTGCGTAAACGGTCTCCCGAATCGATGTGTCCCGTGACCCGTTTACTACAGCACGGAGAGGCAGCATGGAGATGATCACATCTCCCAGCACCGCCTCCACCTACGCCCCAGTCGCCGGCTCCACCTCCCACCCTCCCGTTGCTATGGCAACCCGCCCGGCATATTGCCGAGTCGGGGAAGCCTGCAGCAGCTGCCAATGCCGGATCCCACCCGGGAAGGACCCATTTCCAATTCCTGGGTGGGATCCGGCATTGGCCGTGTGAAAGGGGTATTACAGGAATAAACTCCCTAATAATTATCCCCCAGAAAACAGGCTGTTATACTGTATACCATTGTGCCTACATGGCCCTCAGTTAACCCTAGTATATTTTAATGTACATTAAAACCATAAACAAATACAAATAAGTGTACTTGGCAACAGGACCATAAGTAATCAGATACCAATCAAGGGGAGACAAACTGCTTGGTAACCAAAAAGAATTAACCTGGGGAGTCTGCAACCACCTAATGCTAGGAAAGTCTCTGCACACTACCCCAGCCTTGCCTTTTGGTTCAAAATCCTAGCTTTGGGCCATAGGCGTGCCAGCACATTTTATTAGGGGGTGCACCATCGGAGGGCTGTGTCTAGCACCACCTTTTGGGCATGTCTAGCACCATCTATTAACGGTCAACGCAATATAAAATATCCACCCTTGTACCAAACTTAATAAAGCAGATACATTGTCAGATGTTGTTGTGTGCACCAAACACCCCTGAAGGCACTCACTGTAATTACACTGCTCCTCCTCAGCCTGGTCTGGCTCTTCCTCTTTTTCTCCTGCAAGCTGCAGCAGCTTACTTACAAGTTAAACAAGAGAAAATACCAGGCGCTATGATTTAAACAAGTGCGTAAGCAGCTTTCTCAGGGGCAATTGGTATTTCGCCCCTGATAAAGAAACAAAAAAAACGAAAAAATGAGAAAGCGCTATTCACATTTGATGTGGATTTTATTTTTCCTTAATAATCAATTTTTTCTAAAAGCACATTTAAATGCCGGCCGGCAATGCACAGACAATAATAATAAAAATATTACAATCAACTCAGTAATAATCACAATAATTATGGATAAATCCTTTCACCTATATATTATGAATACAATGATTCTAATTTCTAATCTGTCTTATATTAAGACAGAAATTTACATGCATACAATGTATCCACCTGTTGATCTTCTCATGTGAATATCTTATTGCTCTTTAGTCAGGCAATTTTTGGACATGTGTCTCTGTAACAAATTAAACCACGCTTGTGTCCATGAGTCCCGAGTTACTGGAGTGCATGTGTTCCCAGTTGATATGATTAATCCTATGGTGGGCTTATTTGAAAAAGTTAAACGTGGTTCATATATAGAATTAATGCATGTATGATGAATATGCCACTATGTATATAATATGAAAGTACCGTGAAATAGCCTCTGTTTAGGCACAAAGATGGTAATGCTCCTCCTGGTTGATACTCCGCAAATGCCTTTAATTAGGGTTAAACGGCTTTTAACCACAGTGTGCTCCGTTCTCCTCCCGGCCGGTGAGCACTAACCCGGGCCTTATCCGGAGTCCGTGAACGGGTGATGTTAAGGGATTCTCTTCTCCACAAGAACTATACTCCGTGTTTCTCCCGGCCGGTAAGCACTCCCCTCGGCCTTGTCAGGAGTCCGTGAGCAGGTAAGGTGAAAGATTTCTCCTCTCCACAGAGACTGTGCTCAGCTGGCTGGCTGGTAAGCTCGGTCTACAATGCAATGTGACCGGAGATGCTGACATACGCGTTTCTCCGCCTACTTGCAGGTATCGGCGGCGGCTTCCTCAGTGTCATACTTACAAGTTAGTCACTCACTGACACTGACAGTCGCAGACTAGTTAATGCTGCTGCCGGAAAAACGAAAGATGTGTCAATGCTGCTGCCGACCGCCTGCCAGTATTGAATTTGTCTTTCTAAGAGGAACACTGGCTGCATGCTGCTCCTCATCAGTGGCTGGCGTTGGCATAGCGTAGAAGGAGAGAGGTGGGCGGGTGTGATGGGTGGGCGTGCGAGCAGCATGACGTAATCACATCACGCTGTTTTTGTATATGGAAGTGGAGGCAGGAGTTTGAAAGCCAGTGGCACTGGCACCCTTGATTAACCCAGGCGTCCGGTCAGTAATGCAGTCCTGACACGGTGCAGTGTTCGGCGATTGCTGCATCAGGCATGTGAGATAGAGGTGCAGGACATTAGGAGGTGCCTGTGCGCACCAGGCACCCCCCCTGTGCACACATATGCTTTGGGCTCTGTCATGAAGCATCCATGATGCTATGACCCAGAAGTGCAACACAATCAGTGTTGTGATATCATGATGTACTGTAGTTGAGTATAAGTTTAATTAAGTCAAGTACTTCACTTTGACATAGGTGCTTTAGCAACTGAATGGTATAGTACTGTTTGTCACAGACTTGCCCCCCACCACAGTTATGCACCTAAAACTGCATATAGACATATCCTTATACATCTTTGATGCACATGCACAGAATATAAATATGTTTTATGCAAAAAGAACAGAACTTTCGTACAACTTTACATGAGGTCCCTATAAGGCATTTGCATGCTGAATACATAGATAATAAGCAAAATACAGATCAGCAAAGTAATTTCCATCAACCCATAACCCACTCATAGCTCTTGATGCCATTTAAAGTTTTGTAGAGAGGTGGAGAGTCTGATAGGGAAAGGTAGAGAATTCCAGATGTAGGGAGCACCACAGCCAAAATGTTAGAGGCATGAAAATGACTAAGAAATCATCTGACAGGGAGGCAGCATGAATTTGGGGAGTGAATAGGGTGGGTGGGAGTATAAATGGAAATAAGGTCAGATATTTACATATCTGACCTTATCTCCATTTACTCACTTACAAAGCCCTCACACATTCCTTTCCTATTTACATGGGAGAGAAGTGTGTGAGGGCTTTGTGAGTGTAAGAAGCTTAAACTGGATTTGGAAGGGGAAGGTAAGGGCTTGCAAGAGAGTGGAGATGAACTGTATGCTTGGAGGGGAAGATGAGTTGGGCAGCAGCACTGAGGATAGATTGGAGTGGAGAGAGGCTTTCAGCAGCACTAAGCCGCAGGCACATAAATACGTTTGTAGAATTGAGGAACAACTTTCAGCTGAGCTGAGAACTTTGGAGAACTGAAAAGTCTGTAAACACTGAAGTGCACCTGAAAAGAGCTCTGAGCTTGAGACATAGGTAAAGCTATAAATGTTTGAAGAATGGAATCCAAGGACTGTAGTCAGAGACCTTAAATATTATAAATATATATATATATTACCTACATACCTCCACCCAAGCTACACATAATATCTCTAGGCCCGCTTGGGTAACCCTATAATGAGTCCCTGTATAAATGCAATGTTCCCTATGTCAAATACCTTTGTATTTTAAATACCTGTTCTTCTCTCAGGTTCCATGGATCAATTTACGGGCAACATCAATGGTAAGTATAACAATTCTTTTTTTAATACTTCAGTATCACACTGGCATTTGACATCTGAGAAACCATTCAAACATATAGAACTACACTAAATACCTCCCCCTTATCTAAGGTGCCTATACAAGAAAAATATATGCTTGAAATGCAAAATAAGTCTCTCCCCTCGGTTTAACACCATAGAATTAATGAGTGACCCTGGTACTCTCAGGAAAAGTAATTGCGCAATTGGGGCCCTTTAGCAATGTATGTTAGTGATGCACAATTAATCCTATTTAACAATTCTGATATCACTGAGATTCCTCTTAAATATTATGAAATATTTATAATCCTCAGGTTCCAGATTCTGATCTTTTTCTTCTCCCTTCCTGTTAAGTTGCTCTTCATACAACCACAGTTTCTGTATTCTTTGTACTATAGATATAGAATAGTCGTACAAATATACATATAAATATACTCGCTAGCTTTTCAGCAAATATAACTCTTTTCTCTTGAATTAGCTCCGGCAGCTTCCTAGCATAAGCAGTTCATAAATAGTTGTAATTATAGTCAGTTACCAAGGTGGTCATTCCGAGTTGATCGCTCGCTGCCGATTTTCGCAGTGCAGCGAATATGTAAAAAAACAGCAAAAATGCGCATGGTACGCTGCGCGCATGTGCTAAGTACTTTCACACAAAACTTTGTAGATTTACACAAGCTTGAGTGACGTTTTTTCATCGCTCGAGTGATCGTAGTGTGATTGACAGGAAGTGGGTGTTTCTGGGCAGAAACTGGCCGTTTTCAGGGAGTGTGCTAAAAAACGCAGGCGTGCCAGGTAAAAACGCAGGAGTGGCTGGAGAAACAGGGTAGTGGTTGGCCAAACGCGGGGCGTGTTTGTGACGTCAAACCAGGAACTAAACGGACTGAGGTGATCGCAGTCTAGGAGTAGGTCTGGAGCTACTCAAACTGCAGTAAATTATTTATTAGCAGTACTGCTAATCTTTCGTTCGCTATTCTGCTAATCTAAGATACACTCCCAGAGGGCGGCGGCCTAGTGTTTGCAATGCTGCTAAAAGCAACTAGCGAGCGAACAACTCCGAATGACCACCCATGTCTCTAATTTTACTATTCTTGGCTGCCAACTTAATACATTCTACATTTGTGTTGCATTAACTGTCTCTGGGTGTATCCTTAAATTTGATACAATGTACTGTAATTGCTCTCTGGGTTAGGTTTCCCTTATAAGACCATTACCGACTAACAGTGTATGGATCTCTTCCTTGAATACTGTAAATACAACTCCCTGAATATACTTCTCTCTTGGGGTTGACACTACCTTGCCATTTCCTGGGGAATGTTTCTCATTAACATTTACTCACTCCATTAACTGATGGTAGTTATCACTCTTAAAAATTGAGCAGTGTGTCCATACTATGTTTTACAAACAATTCCTTGCTCTGCTTCACATAGATATATACAGTCACTATTGCCTTCAGCTGTCCACACCTCTATGCTCTCTTATGTACAGTTGCATTATTGTATGTAAAACACTTCCACTATTCTTCTCCTGGGCTGCTAGTTCCCCCTTAATGATAGCAGTTCAGTCTCATTACAAAAGTTATGTCCTGCTACCTCGGATATGTCTTATAGCTATATATATATATATATATATATATATATATATATATATATATGCGTTGACAGGCAAGCACTGATACTCTGGTTTTTTAACTAAATGCTGCCCAGTGACGGGTTATCAAATTATGCCTGTGTGGCTGCATGTCCGATTGCATATACATTAATGTGCTTAGTGCTGCGACTCCTCCTCGGATGTCGCAGCTGCCTTTTTGTCTAGCACTGCGGCTCCACCCCTCACCAGGAAGCTGTCACAACTGAGGGTTTAGGCTGACGGGAGGAAGCCTCAGTTGTAGGGGCTGAGATGAAGTTAAACCTGGGAGGTTTAATCAGTCCCCTGGACATGTAAGTGCAGATTGATTACCCGAAGGTGTGACCATGACAACCAGTTTAAAATTCAAAATAAAAGTTTATTTAACAGACTCCGTGAAATGACAAGCAGCATTCAAAGTAAATCAAAGACAGTGGCAAATAACACAGTTCCTGGATCACATAACCATAGGAGGTATCTCAGAGCACTGGTAGGTATAGAACAGATGTAAAAGTCCTTTGATGGAATCACCTTACCAGGCTTGGTTGTAGTAGTGGAGATAGCCGAGGAACATGCCAGTAGTTGTAACAGGTGAATCTGTAACTTGAGTATGCTGCTGTATCAGCTGGATGGAACCAGCCAGGTGATAAAACACGGAGTGGCTGCTGAATGGAATCAGCCAGGTAATGAAACACAGAGTGGGTGCTGAATGGAATCAGCCAGGTACTAAAGTCACGGAGTGGATGCTGGATGGAACCAGCCAGGTGATGAAATACAGAGTGGATGATGTGAGATGCTAGTGAGCGTAGAAACAGAATAGCTGATAAATGATTACCGGTGGTAGTGGATACTGCTGGTAAGATAGGATCCGCTGGATCAGCACCGGTGTTTAGTAGAAGCTGAAATCTGTTGAAAGCTGGCTGCTGGAAACAGATTGTAGATAGCTGGAAACTTGGACAGCCACGGAAGACTGTAGAGTCAGGCTGCACCGCAAGATGGAAAGCAGGTGCGGGTCTCTTTGTTAGGAATATTTGTGTTTTGTTTTGCCTTGCATTACCTCATTCCTGCCTCTAGGGGTCTCACTTGTTGCCTCAGGTCTGAATGGCAGTTGCACACTGCCTCTGCAGGGTGATTACCTGATTGTGTGCACCTGGAGCCCAACACCCTGCTGCTATTTAACTCCAGCTCACAGGCACTTAGTTGCAGATCATTGCGGTTCCGTATGGAGTGAGACTGGGCTCTCTCCAGTAACCCTGTCCAGATTCTGCCTTATTTGCTTCTTAGAGACTTCCCTGCAGTTTGCTAAAACGCATGTGCCTTGCTTCTGGACTTCTTACCCTGCCAGTCCAACATCTACATTTCTGGACTATTATTTGCAGTTTGTTTCCATTCCTGCCTGATCACTTCATTTTTGGTATGTTATTTTTCCCCTGCTTGATTTAAACCCGGATTTCTTCATGTTTATTTTGCATCTATGTTTAACCTGAAATATTCCATTTATCGTGTTTTGTTCCATGTAATCAAGCATCCAGTTTATATTTATTTTTACCACCACTTTTTCCACAATAAACTTTACTTAATTTTCACCTGGCTTCAGCTGACATCTTTCCAAGCACGCACACACAGAGAACTCTAGAAATCGTTACAGAATGATCTGCCAAAATAAACGTGTGCAGGAGTTTTGTTTTGATTCAGCTGAATCTCATAAAATGGCTTCACTTCAGAAAGGTTCCCTGCCTCTCAAGTTTTTGCCGTTTTTGAGTTCTGCATTGCTGGTGGATTTCAGAGAGAAACTGGAGGGTATTCAAATCCTATCTTCAGAGATACTGTCTGCTCTGCCTGAAGATTCAGTAAGGTTACCTGCTCCCTTTAAGGAGACGCAGGAAAAAAGGGGAAAAGATCAGTCTGGTACTCTCAATTCTGGCTGCTGTTTTTCTAGCGTAAGCAAAGGCAAGTTTTGGAGTTTTCCACGACCCAGTCTCTCTGAGGAAGAAAGGAGACATAGAAGGGATAAGAAGCTCTGTTTTTATTGCGGCAGGTCGGGACATTTTATTCAGTTATGTCCTGCTCGCAAACATAAAAAGAGCTTTCCTCATTCTGCCATAGTGCCAAATTCTGCTCAGTTATGCCACTGTGGTGCTCAAATTTCGAAAGGAGGGGTGTACGGCCAAGCGACCCCAGGAGGGGTGTCCGGCCAAGCGACCCCAGGAGGGGTGTCCGGCCCTGCGACCCCAGGAGGGGTGTCTGGCCCTGCGACCCCAGGAGGGGTGTCCGGCCCTGCGACCCCAGGAGGGGTGTCCGGCCCTGCGACCCCAGGAGGGGTGTCCGGCCCTGCGACCCCAGGAGGGGTGTCCGGCCCTGCGACCCCAGGAGGGGTGTCCGGCCCTGCGACCCCAGGAGGGGTGTCGGTCCCTGCTGCCCTTGCCTTCGGGCATGAGGTCCCTGCTGCCCTTGCCTTTGGGCATGAGGTCCCTGCTGCCCTTGCCTTCGGGCATGAGGTCCCTGCTGCCCTTGCCTTTGGGCATGAGGTCCCTGCTGCCCTTGCCTTCGGGCATGAGGTCCCTGCTGCCCTTGCCTTCGGGCATGAGGTCCCTGCTGCCCTTGCCTTCGGGCATGAGGTCCCTGCTGCCCTTGCCTTCGGGCATGAGGTCCCTGCTGCCCTTGCCTCACGGCATGAGGTCCCCGTTGCCCTTGCCTCACGGCATGAGGTCCCCGTTGCCCTTGCCTCACGGCATGAGGTCCCCGTTGCCCTTGCCTCACGGCATGAGGTCCCCGTTGCCCTTGCCTCACGGCATGAGGTCCCCGTTGCCCTTGCCTCACGGCATGAGGTCCGAGAGGTGCCCGCTTCGCCAGAGGTCCGAGAGGTGCCCGCTTCGCCAGAGGTCCGAGAGGTGCCCGCTTCGCCAGAGGTCCGAGAGGTGCCCGCTTCGCCCGAGGTCCGAGAGGTGCCCGCTTCGCCAGAGGTCCGAGAGGTGCCCGCTTCGCCAGAGGTCCGAGAGGTGCCCGCCTTGCCAGAGGTCCGAGAGGTGCCCGCCTTGCCAGAGGTCCGAGAGGTGCCCGCCTTGCCAGAGGTCCACGCCTTGCCAGAGGTCCGAGAGGTGCTCGCCTTGCCAGAGGTCCGAGAGGTGCCCGCCTTGCCAGAGGTCCACGCCTTGCCAGAGGTCCGAGAGGTGCCCGCCTTGCCAGAGGTCCGAGAGGTGTCCACCTTGCCAGAGGTCCGGCCAAGGCCTGTCCAGCCCCAGGAGGGGGCTCTGCCTATCCAGCCCCAGGAGGGGGTTCTGCCTGTCCAGCCCCAGGAGGGGGTTCTGCCTGTCCAGCCCCAGGAGGGGGTTCTGCCTGTCCAGCCCCAGGAGGGGGTTCTGCCTGTCCAGCCCCAGGAGGGGGTTCCGCCTGTCCAGCCCCAGGAGGGGGTTCCGCCTGCCCAGCCCCAGGAGGGGGTTCCGCCTGCCCAGTCCCAGGAGGGGGTTCCGCCTGCCCAGCCCCAGGAGGGGGTTCCGCCTGCCCAGCCCCAGGAGGGGGTTCTGCCTGCCCAGCCCCAGGAGGGGGTTCTGTCTGCCCAGCCCCAGGAGGGGGTTCTGCCTGCCCAGCCCCAGGAGGGGGTTCTGCCTGTCCAGCCCCAGGAGGGGGTTCCGCCTGTCCAACACCAGATAGAGGTGCCTGCCATGCCCGAGATCCAAGATTTGCCCGAGGATCTGCCTTACTTTTATGGAAATATCTCTCACTGTTTATCTCTCTTCAGATATTATCTGAGTTTTGATGACTTGTCCCCTATTGATATCATTGCTAACGTATGTATGAGATTCAGAGGGAGGGCCTTGAAGTGGGTAAATGGTCTTATAGATAAGGGAGATCCAGTGTTACAAGATTTGCCCGGTTTCCTCAAGGCTGTGACCGAAAGATTCAGTCCACCAACTGTCCTCACGCTCCTAGATGAATCTACTAAGGTGTGCCCCTCTGAGAACCTGCCTTTGCAGTCTGGGGAGCACCCTCAGTTTTTCAGATGTGGGCAGGTATCTCTAGGTGTTCACGCAGATTGCTCGGCAAGTTTAACATCTACAAGTTTACCATCCGCTCTTGATTCCATCCAGGAAAATAAGAGGTCAGTTCTACCGCTGGGTGGTGGCTCCGACTCTGAGAGTGAGCTTCTGGATGATCCGAGACTCGTTTTTGATGGACCTGTATTGCCTAATAGTGTCTTTGTGACACCTTCAAATAGGGTTAGGCAACCCAGAAAGAAAAAAGGAAAAAAGAAGAGAAGGTGAACTTTGAGGCGTCTGGAATCCGCCTGTTTAAGGGGGGGATAATGTTAGGAATATTTGTGTTTTGTTTTGCCTTGCATTACCTCATTCCTGCCTCTAGGGGTCTCACTTGTTGCCTCAGGTCTGAATGGCAGTTGCACACTGCCTCTGCAGGGTAATTACCTGATTGTGTGCACCTGGAGCCCAACACCCTGCTGCTATTTAACTCCAGCTCACAGGCACTTAGTTGCAGATCATTGCGGTTCCGTATGGAGTGAGACTGGGCTCTCTCCAGTAACCCTGTCCAGATTCTGCCTTATTTGCTTCTTGGAGACTTCCCTGCAGTTTGCTAAAACGCATGTGCCTTGCTTCTGGACTTCTTACCCTGCCAGTTCAACATCTACATTTCTGGACTATTATTTGCAGTTTGTTTCCATTCCTGCCTGATCAGTTCATTTTTGGTATGTTATTTTTCCCCTGCTTGATTTAAACCCGGATTTCTTCATGTTTATTTTGCATCTATGTTTAACCTGAAATATTCCATTTATCGTGTTTTGTTCCATGTAATCAAGCATCCAGTTTATATTTATTTTTACCACCACTTTTTCCACAATAAACTTTACTTAATTTTCACCTGGCTTCAGCTGACATCTTTCCAAGCACGCACACACAGAGAACTCTAGAAATCGTTACACTCTTTGTGGATGCTGGAGACAGGAACTGGAACCTGGAGAAACAAACCACAGGAGAGAGAGACTGGAACAAGGTATGACATTCAAAGCACTGACATCTATCTGGCCCAGACACAGGATACTTATACCTGCTGCTATGCAGGCATTGGCTGGGCAATTATGCAGATTCCAGAGACAGTGGATTGGAGGAATTGGAGCATGTGATCGAATCCAACATGGCTGCACCCATGCTGGAACCTGGAGGGAAAACTGGTTTGAAATGAAATGTGTAAACATAGTGATAATGGCGGCGCCGGCCACGGAGGACAGGAGACGCCAGATGACTGTTATATGCTGAGACACTTGGAGGGCAGCAGAGGCCGCGGCAGGCATGATACACGATTCTGAGAACCTGCAGCAATAACACAGTAACGGCGGCGGAGGCCGCGGAGGACGGGAGACGCCATGTTGGATTCAAACATGGCGCCGCTGAGGTAGTGTCTCAGAATGACAGGAGGGATGTGCAGAGTGTTGACACAGATGAGATCCGGACTTGGAACGCTGGGCCAGTCTCAGAAGACACCTAAACGGCAGGTAATGGCGTCCAGATACCTGGATCGTGACAGCACCCCCCCTTTAGGAGTGGCCCCAGGACACTTCTTAGGCTTTAAAGGAAACTTTGAGTGGAAATTTTGGACCAAGGCAGGAGCATGGACGTCTGAGGCATTGGTCCAAGAGCGTTCTTCAGGACCATAGCCCTTCCAGTCAATGAGATACTGTAACTGACCGTAACGGAAACGTGAGTCCAAAATCTTGGCCACCTCGTATTCGACTCCCCGTTGAGTCTGAACTTTGGGAGCTGGAGGAAGTGCGGAATGAAACCGATTCAGGATCAGCGGTTTCAACAAGGAAACGTGAAATGTCCTGGGTATTTTCAAGAAGGGTGGTAACTGTAATCTGTAGGCAACAGGATTGATGACTTGTTCAATCCTGGAGGGACCGATGTAGCGAGGTGCAAATTTCATGCTGGGAACTCTCAACCTCAAATTCTTCGTGGACAACCACACACGATCACCAACCTTGAGAGCAGGAATCGCTCTACGCTTCCTATCGGCAAATTTCTTATACCTGGATGAGGCTTTAAGCAGGGCTGCGCGGACGTTCTTCCAGTTATTTGAAAACTGACGCAAGGTGACATCCACTGCTGGAACAGAAGTTGCGGGAAGCGGTTGAAATTCTGGGACTTTAGGGTGGAATCCATAATTGATGAAGAATGGTGTCGAAGAAGATGAGGAATGGTATTAATTGTTGTGGCTGAACTCGGCCCAAGGAAGGAGTTGAACCCAGTCATCTTGAGAGGAAGACACATATATACGGAGGAAGGCCTCCAAGTCCTGATTCACCCTCTCGGTTTGACCATTGGTCTGAGGATGGTAAGCTGTGGAAAACTTTAACTTGACTTGGAGGGCTTGACACAAATTTCGCCAAAATTTGGCTACAAATTGTACTCCACGATCCGAGATGATCTCTTCAGGAAGACCGTGAAGTCGGAAGATCTCTTGTATAAACACTTGAGCCAACTTGGAAGCTGACGGAAGACCGGTGAGAGGGATGAAATGTGCCATCTTGGTGAACCGGTCAACTACCACCCAGATGGTATTAAACTTGTTGCAGATAGGTAGATCGGAAACAAAGTCCATCGACAAATGGGTCCATGGTCGACGGGGAACAGATAATGGAATCAGTTGCCCCGCAGGCGACTGGCGGGAGACTTTGTGTTGGGCACACTTTGGGCAGGAGGCAATAAATTCCATAATGTCCTTCTTCAGAGTTGGCCATTAGTAGGACCTAGAGATAAATTCAAGGGTTTTCTGAATGCCTGTATGTCCAGCAAAACGGGAAGCATGGGCCCAATGCATGAGCTTCTTCCTTAGAACTGGCTTAACAAAACTTTTCCCTGGTGGGGGCGTAGAGTCCATTCCTACCGTGGAGAATGCCAACGGATTAATAATAGGATGCTTGTCTGCAGACTCGGACTCATTTTCTTGCTCCCATGAGCGGGAAAGGGCATCGGCCTTACGATTCTGAGAACCCGGACAGAACTGGAGTTTAAAGTCAAACCTAGAGAAGAAAAGTGCCCATCTGGCCTGACGAGGGTTCAGACATTGTGCGCCTTTGAGATATAAAAGATTTTTGTGGTCGGTAAGTATGGTGATTGAGTGAGAAGCTCCCTCCAACAGGTTCTCCACTCCTCCAGAGCGAGCTTGATAGCTAGCAACTCCTGATCGCCAATGGCATAGTTGCGCTCAGCTGGGGAGAACTTCCGAGAGAAGAAACTGCAAGGATGTAGATGTCCATCTTTGGCCCTCTGGGATAACACCGCTCCTACTCCAACGGAGGAGGCATCTACCTCTAAGATAAAAGGAGAGTCGGTGTCGGTCTGTTACAGAACTGGTGCAGAGATGAACCGTTGCTTCAGAAGGTGAAAGGCCTGCGTAGCTTCCTCGGACCACTTGGACTGATTAGCACCTTTCTTGGTTAATGCAGTGATAGGCGCCACAATGGTGGAAAAGTCTCGTATAAACTTTCTATAATAATTGGTGAACCCTAAGAACCTCTGGACCCCTTTGAGGGTTAAGGGTATAGGCCAATTCTGGATTGCTTGGAGTTTCTCAGGATCCATCTCTAGTCCGGAACCGGAATTAATGTAACCTAGAAACGGAATGGTTTTAACTTCAAACACACACTTCTCCAATTTACAATAGAGGTGATTGACACGGAGACGGGAAAGTACCTCCTTTACCCAGAAACGATGATCTTCTAGATTATTAGCAAAGATGAGGATGTCATCTAGATAAACCACGACATGGCGGTATAAGATGTCCCTGATGATCTCATTCATGAAGTGCTGGAAGACTGCTGGAGCGTTGCTCAATCCGAAGGGCATGACGAGGTACTCATAATGTCTGTCACGGGTGTTAAAGGCGGTCTTCCACTCGTCACCCTCACGGATTCGGATGAGATTGTAGGCACCCCTCAAGTCCAGCTTTGTGAAAATGGTTGAACCACTAACTCTATCAAAGAGCTCTGTAATCTGGGGTAAAGGGTATCGGCTCTTGATGGTAATGTCGTTCAGACCTCTGTAGTCGATGCACGGACGCAGACCACTGTCTTTCTTCTTAACGAAGAAGAAGCCTGCGCCGGCTGGAGAAGAAGATGGTCGGATGAAACCCTTCGTCCAGGTTCTTTTTGATGTACTCTTCCATGGAGTGTGTCTCAGGCAGAGACAACGGATAAGTTCGGCCTCGCAGTGGAACCTTCCCTGGAATGAGGTCGATTGGGCAGTCCCATTCTCTATGAGGAGGAAGGATATCAGCAGAGGCTTTACTGAACACGTCCGTGAAGTCTTGATATGGAGGAGGTGGAACATCAGATGACCTGGGGAAGGAAGAACAAACAGGAAGAACTTTGGCTAAACAAGTCTCAGCACAGGAGGGACCCCATGCCAGTATTTGCATAGTCGACCAGTCAATCGATGGGTTGTGGAGACGCAGCCATGGAAGGCCTAAAACCACTGGATGTGTGGCTCTTGGAATCACTAGAAAAGAAATATACTCAGAATGAAGAACTCCCACTCTCAGACGAACTGGAAGAGTCCTTAAGGAAATGACTGCGTCAAAAATCTTGCTGCCATCCACGGCAGTCAAAGAGATGGACGAGGACAGTCTCTCGGTGGGTAGGGACCACCTTTTAACATAAGCTTCGGTTATGAAATTCCCAGCTGCTCCGGAATCAAGGAGGGCAATGACGTTCCTGTAACGTTGAGCAATTTGGAGCGACACTGGGAGGTTACAATCATGAGGAGATGGAGAGGAGATCATTACTCCTAGCCGGCCCTCTCCTTGGCGAGCTAGGGTCTGGAGTTTTCCCGAACGTTTGGGACAGGCGTTGATAGTGTGCGACGGAGCTGCACAGTAGAGACATAGAGGCATCTCAGCGGGAGATAGACGGGAACGACCAATTTGCATAGGCTCATCCTTGGATGGAGATGGTTGACGAGGAAGAGGAGCAGAAGATTTAGGAACGGATGATCTTCCTTGCTCGGTTGCTCTCTCTCTGAACCGTAGATCAACCTTTGTGCATAGTGAAATTAGCTCATCTAACTTAGAAGGCAAGTCTCTGGTAGCTAACTCATCTTGAATGCGTTCTGACAAGCCATGCCAGAATGCAGCATACAGGGCCTCGTCGTTCCAGGCCAGTTCAGATGCCAGGATTTTGAACTGTATAAGATACTGTCCCACAGTATGTGTTCCCTGGCGTAGACGGAGAATCTCAGATGAAGCAGAGGAAACCCGGCCCGGCTCGTCGAAGATGCGCCTGAATGATGCTACAAAGTCACTATAGGAGGACAGCAGGGGATCAGACTTCTCCCATAACTGTGATGCCCAATCAAGGGCTGAGCCACTGAGGAGAGAAATAATATAAGCAACTTTGGTACGGTCACTGGGGAAGTTGCCAGGTTGAAGCTCAAAATGGATTTCGCATTGGTTGAGAAATCCCCTGCAGAACCTTGGAGATCCGTCAAATTTTGCTGGCGTTGGAAGATGAAGACATGGAATGGAAATGGGTAAGGTGGGTGGGGTTACAGCTGGAGTCACTGTGGTGGACGCATCAGACGTGACAGGTCCACGAAGGGTCGTCTGAATCCCATCCAGCCGAGTAGAGAGATCCTGGAGACAGCGGATGATGTGACCTTGTGCAGCCTCCTGATGTTCGAGTCTGGCTGCCAGTTCTTGCATAGGTCTAGCCGCTTGATCCTGGTCTCCGGCTGGATTCATATCGTCAGTGCTTACTGTCACAACTGAGGGTTTAGGCTGACGGGAGGAAGCCTCAGTTGTAGGGGCTGAGATGAAGTTAAACCTGGGAGGTTTAATCAGTCCCCTGGACATGTAAGTGCAGATTGATTACCCGAAGGTGTGACCATGACAAAAAGTTTAAAATTCAAAATAAAAGTTTATTTAACAGACTCCGTGAAATGACAAGCAGCATTCAAAGTAAATCAAAGACAGTGGCAAATAACACAGTTCCTGGATCACATAACCATAGGAGGTATCTCAGAGCACTGGTAGGTATAGAACAGATGTAAAAGTCCTTTGATGGAATCACCTTACCAGGCCTGGTTGTAGTAGTGGAGATAACCGAGGAACATGCCAGTAGTTGTAACAGGTGAATCTGTAACTTGAGTATGCTGCTGTATCAGTTGGATGGAACCAGCCAGGTGGTAAAACACGGAGTGGCTGCTGAATGGAATCAGCCAGGTAATGAAACACAGAGTGGGTGCTGAATGGATTCAGCCAGGTACTAAAGTCACGGAGTGGATGCTGGATGGAACCAGCCAGGTGATGAAATACAGAGTGGATGATGTGAGATGCTAGTGAGCGTAGAAACAGAATAGCTGATAAATGATTACCGGTGGTAGTGGATACTGCTGGTAAGATAGGATCCGCTGGATCAGCACCGGTGTTTAGTAGAAGCTGAAATCTGTTGAAAGCTGGCTGCTGGAAACAGATTGTAGATAGCTGGAAACTTGGACAGCCACGGAAGACTGTAGAGTCAGGCTGCACCGCAAGATGGAAAGCAGGTGCGGGTCTCTTTGTGGATGCTGGAGACAGGAACTGGAACCTGGAGAAACAAACCACAGGAGAGAGAGACTGGAACAAGGTATGACATTCAAAGCACTGACATCTATCTGGCCCAGACACAGGATACTTATACCTGCTGCTATGCAGGCATTGGCTGGGCAATTATGCAGATTCCAGAGACAGTGGATTGGAGGAATTGGAGCATGTGATCAAATCCAACATGGCTGCGCCCATGCTGGAACCTGGAGGGAAAACTGGTTTGAAATGAAATGTGCAAACATAGTGATAATGGCGGCGCCGGCCACGGAGGACAGGAGACGCCAGATGACTGTTATATGCTGAGACACTTGGAGGGCAGCAGAGGCCACGGGAGGCATGATACACGATTCTGAGAACCTGCAGCAATAACACAGTAACGGCGGCGGAGGCCGCGGAGGACGGGAGACGCCATGTTGGATTCAAACATGGCGCCGCTGAGGTAGTGTCTCAGAATGACAGGAGGGATGTGCAGAGTGTTGACACACATGAGATCCGGACTTGGAACGCTGGGCCAGTCTCAGAAGACAACTAAACGGCAGGTAATGGCGTCCAGATACCCGGATCGTGACAGAAGCCTCTGGGTATGCTAACCTGAACCACCATCACTTCATTTGCGCTTACACCTCCTCTCCAATTTCACTGCATATGCATGGTAGATGGTATATCCAAGTGGCCTAGAACACCTGTGATATCAGGGGGAGGGGCCATGTCACCATGGGTAGGAGCTAGGCCTGTGGGATAGTTCCTTTACTATCCCTGCCACCAACTACTATCTTTAGTAACCGGGTGGCGAGCGAAGCGAGCCCGCAAGGGTACATTCCGGGTACACTGTCCGGCCGTGGCTCATCCCCCTGTTGATGTGACCCGCCCTCTTGTGACATCAATGGTCCCTTACCCAACTTGGATTTAGAACTAACCGCACATGTATCTGTCACTCCCCTGACTCCTCCTCGGATGTCGCAGCTGCCTTTTTGTCTAGCACTGCGGCTCCACCCCTCACCAGGAAGCCTCTGGGTATGCTAACCTGAACCACCATCACTTCCTTTGTTGCTGCCGCTGGAAGGGCTTCTGGTCTGTTGTGCTGCTACGGACCTCAGCTACTCTGCAGTCAGACGGAGGTACAGTAACCGCTCTGCCGCTCCATTCAGTGCAGCTGGTCTAAAAGCTCTGCTCTCCGGTTCTCCCGCACTGTACAGCCACCAGCCGCCGGGTTCTGCTGCTGGGATTTTTGTCCCAGTTCACCTGTCTCCACCCTCAGCTCACTGATCCGGGGAAACGCTGCCTTACCTCCTCTCTGCTAACCAACTGCACCACCAACCGCCACACCCCCCTGCCTTTCCTGCCAGCGTGCGGTGCAGCTCTTCTCACCTCCGGGCAGTATGCATCCCTCCTCATAGGGAAGATCGTGGCTTACAGCCCATTCCATCTAGCCTGCGCTCCCCCAATAGGCAGCAATTATTATCCATGAGACCCCATTTTTCATACAGCAGCAATGATTCATATTACAATCAGTATATATTAAATAATGGTGGCCAAGGTATAAGTGATAAGTATTCACTTATAACATATATTACACACACACACACACACACACACACACACACACACACACACACACCAGCCTGCCTGCTTCATGGGACTTAGGGGGGGGAATGGCCCAGCCTCTTGGAGGGTTAATGGTCCCGTTCCCTGCTGACAGGACACTGAGCTCCTAAGGGAATATTCACAAGCCCCACCACGGAGAGCGTACATTCCCACAGCATTCCGCCACCCCTAACAGAGCCAAAAGAATGAAGAGTTGATGTATTGGGCAGTATGGATGGTGTATTGGTTAGCATTACTGCCTCACAGCACTGAGGTCATGGGTTCATTTCCCACCATGGCTCTACCTTTGTGGAGTTTGTATATTATCCCTGTACTTCCGTGGGTTTCCTCCCACAATCCAAAAATATACTGGTAGGTTAATTGGCTCCCAACAAAATTAACCCTAGCATGTGTGTGTGTGTGTGTGTGTGTGTGTACATGTGTTAGGGAATATAGAGTGTAAGCTCCACTGGGGCAGGGACTGATGTGAATGGCAAATATTCTCTGTAAAAGTGCATTTGGTCTCTCCACGGCACCAAGGGTGTTCACCAAAGTGATGTTCAGAGATGATGTTTCTACTCCACAAACGGAGTAAACCTAATTATGTACCTGGATGATCTCCTGATAAAGGCACCATCCAGGGAAAGGTTGCTGGATAGCATTGGTCTCTCAACCAAACTTTTCCAGAATCACAGGTAGATTCTGAAACTTCCGAAATCTCACCTAGAGCCAACACGGAGGCTCCCATTCCTGGAAGTGATACTGGACATGGAGTCACAGAAAGTGTTCCTTCTGTTGGAAAAGGCATTGGTAATCCAGTCGATGGTTCGGGATGTCCTGAAGCGAATCCCGGATATCGGTGCATCTTTGCATTCACCTTCTGGGGGAAATTGTGGTCTCTTACGAGGCGCTTCAATATAGAATGTTTCACGCAAGACCCTTCCAGCTCGATCTGTTGGACAAATGGTTTGGATCGCACCTTCACTTGCACCAGAGGATCCATCTATCGCTAAAAGCTAGGATCTCCCTTCTGTGGTGGCTACAGACTTTTCACCTCATCGAGTGTCAGCGGTTCGGAGTTCAGAACTGGATTCTATTAAACACAGACGCAAGCCTCAGAGGTTTGGAAGCAGTCATCCTGTGGGTGCAGTTTCAATAAAGATGGTCAAGTCAGGTAGTCATCCTTCCAATCAACATTATGGAAATCAGTGCCATATTGTAACGATTTCTAGAGTTCTCTGTGTGTGCGTGCTTGGAAAGATGTCAGCTGAAGCCAGGTGAAAATTAAGTAAAGTTTATTGTGGAAAAAGTGGTGGTAAAAATAAATATAAACTGGATGCTTGATTACATGGAACAAAACACGATAAATGGAATATTTCAGGTTAAACATAGATGCAAAATAAACATGAAGAAATCCGGGTTTAAATCAAGCAGGGGAAAAATAACATACCCAAAAATGAAGTGATCAGGCAGGAATGGAAACAAACTGCAAATAATAGTCCAGAAATGTAGATGTTGAACCGGCAGGGTAAGAAGTCCAGAAGCAAGGCACATGCGTTTTAGCAAACAGCAGGGAAGTCTCCAAGAAGCAAATAAGGCAGAATCTGGACAGGGTTACTGGAGAGAGCCCAGTCTCACTCCATACGGAACCGCAATGATCTGCAACTAGGTGCCTGTGAGCTGGAGTTAAATAGCAGCAGGGTGTTGGGCTCCAGGTGCACACAATCAGGTAATTACCCTGCAGAGGCAGTGTGCAACTGCCATTCAGACCTGAGGCAACAAGTGAGACCCCTAGAGGCAGGAATGAGGTAATGCAAGGCAAAACAAACACAAATATTCCTAACATTATCCCCCCCTTTAAACAGGCGGATTCCAGACGCCTCAAAGTTCATCTTCTCTTCTTTTTTCCTCCTTTCTTTTTGGGTTGCCTAGACTTACTAGAAGGTGTCACAAAGACACTACTTGGCAATACAGGTCCATCAATAACAAGTCTAGGATCATACAGAAGCTCACTCTCAGAGTCGGAGCCACAACCCAGCGGTAGAACTGACTTCTTATTTTCCTGGATGGAATCAAGAACGGAAGGTAAATTTGAAGATGCTAAACTTGCAGAGCAATCTGCGTGAACACCTAGAGATACCTGCCCACATCTGAAAAACTGAGGGTGCTCCCCAGACTGCAAAGGCAGGTTCTCAGACGGGCACACCTTTATAGACTCATCTAGGAGAGTGAGTGAGTGAGTTGATGGACAGAATCTTTCGGTCACAGCCTTGAGGAAACCGGGCAAATCTTGTAACACTGGATCTCCCTTATCTATAAGACCATTTACCCACTTCAAGGCCCTCCCTCTGAATCTCATACATACGTTAGCAGTGATATCAATAGGGGACAAGTCATCAAAACTCAGATAATATCTGAAGAGAGCTAAACAGTGAGAGATATTTCCATAAAAGTAAGGCAGATCCTCGGGCAAATCTTGGATCTCGGGCATGGCAGGCACCTCTATCTGGTGTTGGACAGGCGGAACCCCCTCCTGGGGCTGGACAGGCAGAACCCCCTCCTGGGGCTGGGCAGGCAGAACCCCCTCCTGGGGCTGGGCAGGCAGAACCCCCTCCTGGGGCTGGACAGGCAGAACCCCCTCCTGGGGCTGGACAGGCAGAACCCCCTCCTGGGGCTGGACAGGCAGAATCCCCTCCTGGGGCTGGACAGGTCTTGGCCGGACCTCTGGCAAGGTGGATACCTCTCGGACCTCTGGCAAGGCGTGGACCTCTGGCAAGGCGGGCACCTCTCGGACCTCTGGCAAGGCGGGCACCTCTCGGACCTCTGGCGAAGTGGGCACCTCTCGAAACTCTGGCGAAGCGGGCACCTCTCGGACCTCTGGCGAAGCGGGCACCTCTCAGACCTCTGGCGAAGCGGGCACCTCTCGGACCTCTGGCGAAGCGGGCACCTCTCGGACCTCTGGCGAAGCGGGCACTTCTCGGACCTCTGGCGAAGCGGGCACCTCTCGGACCTCTGGCGAAGCGGGCACCTCTCGGACCTCATGCCGTGAGGCAAGGGCAACGGGGACCTCATGCCGTGAGGCAAGGGCAACGGGGACCTCATGCCGTGAGGCAAGGGCAACGGGGACCTCATGCCGTGAGGCAAGGGCAACGGGGACCTCATGCCGTGAGGCAAGGGCAACGGGGACCTCATGCCGTGAGGCAAGGGCAGCAGGGACCTCATGCCGTGAGGCAAGGGCAGCAGGGACCTCATGCCGTGAGGCAAGGGCAGCAGGGACCGACACCCCTCCTGGGGTCGCAGGGCCGGACACCCCTCCTGGGGTCGCAGGGCCGGACACCCCTCCTGGGGTCGCTGGGCCGGACACCCCTCCTGGGGTCGCTGGGCCGGACACCCCTCCTGGGGTCGCTGGGCCGGACACCCCTCCTGGGGTCGCTGGGCCGGACACCCCTCCTGGGGTCGCTGGGCCGGACACCCCTCCTGGGGTCGCTTGGCCGGACACCCCTCCTGGGGTCGCTTGGCCGGAAACCCCTCCTTTCGAAATTTGAGCACCACAGTGGCATAACTGAGCAGAATTTGGCACTATGGCAGAATGAGGAAAGCTCTTTTTATGTTTGCGAGCAGGACATAACTGAATAAAATGTCCCGACCTGCCGCAATAAAAACAGAGCTTCTTATCCCTTCTATGTCTCCTTTCTTCCTCAGAGAGACTGGGTCGTGGAAAACTCCAAAACTTGCCTTTGCTTACGCTAGAAAAACAGCAGCCAGAATTGAGAGCACCAGACTGATCTTTTCCCCTTTTTTCCTGCGTCTCCTTAAAGGGAGCAGGTAATCTTACCGAATCTTCAGGCAGAGCAGACAGTATCTCTGAAGATAGGATTTGAATACCCTCCAGTTTCTCTCTGAAATCCACCAGCAATGCAGAACTCAAAAACGGCAAAAACTTGAGAGGCAGGGAACCTTTCTGAAGTGAAGCCATTGTATGAGATTCAGCTGAATCAAAACAAAACTCCTGCACACGTTTATTTTGGCAGATCATTCTGTAACGATTTCTAGAGTTCTCTGTGTGTGCGTGCTTGGAAAGATGTCAGCTGAAGCCAGGTGAAAATTAAGTAAAGTTTATTGTGGAAAAAGTGGTGGTAAAAATAAATATAAACTGGATGCTTGATTACATGGAACAAAACACGATAAATGGAATATTTCAGGTTAAACATAGATGCAAAATAAACATGAAGAAATCCGGGTTTAAATCAAGCAGGGGAAAAATAACATACCCAAAAATGAAGTGATCAGGCAGGAATGGAAACAAACTGCAAATAATAGTCCAGAAATGTAGATGTTGAACCGGCAGGGTAAGAAGTCCAGAAGCAAGGCACATGCGTTTTAGCAAACAGCAGGGAAGTCTCCAAGAAGCAAATAAGGCAGAATCTGGACAGGGTTACTGGAGAGAGCCCAGTCTCACTCCATACGGAACCGCAATGATCTGCAACTAGGTGCCTGTGAGCTGGAGTTAAATAGCAGCAGGGTGTTGGGCTCCAGGTGCACACAATCAGGTAATTACCCTGCAGAGGCAGTGTGCAACTGCCATTCAGACCTGAGGCAACAAGTGAGACCCCTAGAGGCAGGAATGAGGTAATGCAAGGCAAAACAAACACAAATATTCCTAACACATATACAATGTCTTTCTGCAGGCCTCATATCTTCAACACCAGGCCATTCAGGTTCAGTTGGACAATGTAACGGCAGTGACGTACATAAACCGTCAGGGCGGAACAAAAAGCAGAGCAGCAATGTCAGAGGTGTCAAGAATTCTCCACTGGGCAAAAAAAATGCTGTGGCATTGTCAGCAGTCATCATTCCGAGAATAGACAACTGGAAAGCAGACTTCCTCAGCAGACACGACCTGCACCCGGGTGCTTGACAAGTCCATGGGGATATCCACAGATCGACATGATGGCCTCTCATCTCAACAAGAAGCTCAAGTGGTATTGTTCCAAGTCAAGAGACCCACAGGCAGTGGCGGTAGATGCCCTGATGACTCCATGGGTCTACCAGATCGTGTACGTGTTTCCTCCACTTCCTGCCAAGGATTATAAAAAGAATAAAAAGGGAAAAGGTTCAAGCAATACTCATTGCTCCGGACTGGCCAAGAAGGTTCTGGTACGCAGACCTTCTGGAGATGCTCCTCGAAGATTCGTGACCTCTACCTCTCTGTGAGGATCTTCTGCAACAGGGCCCGTTCATCTATCAGGACTTACCGCAGCTACGTTTGACGGCCTGAAAGTTGAATGGCTGATTCTAGCCAGTAGAGGGATCCCTAACAAGGTTATCCTGACTATGATTTAAGCCATGAACGGTGTAACATCTAAACATTACCATCGTATTTGGAAGAAATACGTATTTTGGTATGACAGCAGAAAATATTCTGCGGGGGAATTTCATTTGGGATGTTTCCTGCTTTTTCTGCAGGCAGGTGTGGATGTGGGCCTACGTCTGGACTCCATAAAAGTCCAGATTTCAGCCTTGTCCATTTTCCTTCAAAAACAATTGGTTTCTCTCCCTGAGGTCCAGACTCTCTTGAAATGTGTTCTGCACATCCAACCTCCCTTTGTGCCTCCAACAGTACCATGGGATCTCAATGTGGTGCTGCAGTTCCTCCAATCGGACTGGTTTGAACCGTTACAGGAGGTGGACATAAATTATCTTACGTGGAAGACCATCACACTGTTAGCCTTGGCTTCAGGAAGACGTGTCGGAGCTGGGGGGCTTTGTCTCACAAAAGCCCCTATTTAATTTTCCATGAGGACAGAGCTGAACTCAGAACTCATCAGCAATTTCTTCCTAAAGTGGTGTCTGCGTTTCACATCAACCAACCTATTGTGGTACCGGTTGTCACCAACACCTCTGATACTTTAAAGTCTTTGGATGTTGTGAGGACGTTGAAGGTGTTTGTAAAGCGAACAGATCGTCACAGAAAATCGGACTCGCCGTTTGTTCTTTATGATCTCAATAAAATTGGGTGTCCTGCTTCAAAGCAGTCCATTGCACGTTTGATCAGGCTTACTATCCAGCATGCTTATTCCATGGCAAGTTTGACAGTTCCAAAATCTGTACAGGCCCACTCTACTAGGTCGGTGGGTTCTTCCTGGGCAGCTGCCCGGGGTGTCTCGGCTTTACAGCTCTGTCGAGTAGCTACAAGGTCTGGTTCGAACACGTTTGCTAGGTTCTACAAGTTCGATACTTTGACCTCTGAGGACCTTCAGTTTGGTCAATCAGTTCTACAGGAACCTCAGCACTCTCCCACCCGGTTTGGGAGCTTTGGTACATCCCCATGGTACTAAATGGAACCCCAGTATCCTCTAGGACATAAGAGAAAATAGGATTTTAAATACCTACCAGTAAATCCTTTTCTCGTAGTCCGTAGAGGATACTGGGTGCCCGCCCAGGGCTTCGTTCTTCCTGCACTGTTAATTGTTAAGAAATGTTGGTTCAGCTGTTCCTGTTTAATGTTGGGTTAGCATAGCTTTCCTCTGGATATGTGTGCTGGTTCAGAATCTCACCACTATCCTTTATATCCTTCTACCAAAGTATGTCCGTCTCTTCGGGCACAGTTTCCTAGACTGAGTCTGGTAGGAGGGGCATAGAGGGAGGAGCCAGCCTACACTATCAAATTCTTAAAGTGCCCATGGCTCCTAGTTGACCTGTCTATACCCCATGGTACTAAATGGAACCCCAGTATCCTCTATGGACTACAAGAAAAAGGATTTACCGGTAGGTAATTAAAATCCTATTTATTTTTGTGCAATACCCCAGTGTACTACAGTATACTATTATTTTTCTGTGACACTGCCGGTAAGACCGCATTGTATAGTCAAACACGTTTTGTGACATTGTAAGTGCTACTCCAACTGTAAGTGGTCTGTCACCAGGGGTGCTGTGTTACACATGAAGGGGTGCCTGTGTCCGACAAGGATTGTTCAAGGGTGCTCTGTCAATCTAGGGGTGCACTGTCTCACTGTAAACTAAATAAATGCAAAAAATATAATTTAAAAAATATATATATTTTTTGTGCTATATGCTAGTGTACTATTCTATTATTTTTCTATGGCCCTGCTGGTAAGACTGCAGTATATTATACATGCATTTTGACACTGACACTGATGATGTTGATGAGGGGTATGGGTCATTAGGTCGACATGCATTAGGTTGACAGGGTCACTATGTTGACAAGGTCATTAGGTTGACATGTGCTAGGTAGACATGGAAATAGGTTGACATGAGTTTTTTTTACATTTATTGGTGTTGTTTTGTTTGTAAAGTGACAGAGAACCCCAATAAGTGCACTGTGTCCCCTCGCATGGCTTGTTTTAATCATCATGCTTCGGGAAAGGTTCCTCGCTCTGCTACCACTTCACTTGGGAAAGGTTACTATTACCAATCGTAGTCCACGTGGATCGTAAAGTATGAAAAAGTTCCAATTTTTTTTTTTTAAATTGAAAAACTCATGTCAAACTAATGACTCAGTCGACCTAATGCATGTTGACTAATAGTGATCGACCTAATGGTTATCGTCCTATGTGTTGTCGACCTATTGCCCGTATACCGATGATGAGGATGTTGTGTTTGTAAATCAGGCACCACTGGAAACAGTGTTGCCCATGATATGAAAAAGCCCATTGTCATGTCCTGGGCAAAATACAAAAAAAAGTTACTTCTTATGTGTGGAATTATTGCTACCCACAACTGTCAAGCCATCTGTAACATTTGTACAGCAAGAGCAAGTAGCTGTTGGGACCTTTACCATATAAGAGCCTCCTCCCTGTTACGCCACTTGTAGCATATTCATCTAAAGTTTTTGTCTAATTCAGAAACTTTGGCAAAAAATGTAGCAATCAGTCACCTAGCTCCTTCCTCTCTATTAGATCCAAGTGCTTGCAAACTCCACCACCAACACCTTCATCATCAACATCCTCAATCTTGGTCAGAAGTAGCCCTGCATCCAATTTCATAAGCATGACTGACTTCTCTCTTATCAGGGATTCCTCAGAAGGATCCTTGAGTGCTATGCCTGTTGCAGCTACTGCTATGAGTGGATCTTCATCTGAGAGTCACGAACTGATCACTCACCTCTGTGGGTTCTGGGGTCCGTCCGTTGCCGCCGCTGTTGATTGCGGTGCTGTGCGGCCGTGTGGGGATGTGGCATGGTCAGCGGCAGAGGTGATATAGGTTCTGTGAGCCGGGAGTGAGGGGACCAAATGGTCAAAGGCACCGCTGAGTGTCTGCGGTATAGGGGGCGGCCATGTTGGAGACCAAATGAGCACCTGAGAGCACTTGTGAAACACCTGTGGGTAAGTATTAGCCAATCCCGTGCTTGTGCTGCCTTTAAGTAGGCTGGGATTATGTTATTCTGAGCCAGTGCTTTGTTGTAGCTACTCTGTACCCTAGCCCTGTGCTCTCTCCGTGGTTTTCCATGTGATTCAAGTGGTCCAGATAACGCCTCCACTCCCAGAGATCTGACTGCAGCCTTCACTGCAAAAGATCCACCAGCTCCCTGCTGTGCTTTCAGTCAGTCGCTCTCCCAGTGGCAAACAAGTGGATTTCCAGAGACTAGTGAGAGGTTACCCTGTCTGCCTGCTTCAATCACACAGCCTTTGGAAGATTCTACTAAACTCAGGTGCTCGTTTAATCAGCTCTCAGTTTAACTAATTCTTCACCATTATCGTCTGCTTCTTCACAATTTACAAGTATTCTCTTCAGTATTGTATTTTCATTGTTGCTTCAATCGAGGACAATTCTTCACAGCCTTCCAGTTTAACCTTTAAACTTCAGTACAAGTCTCTACAGTTATTCATTTATGTCTGCAATATCCAGTTAACACTCCTTACAGTTTGGCACCAGTCATTGCTTCATTTGGACAATTCTTCACAAGCCTGTTTAAACACAGTTGTATGAACATTTCTTCAATGCTTATCATTATACCATTCATTGCAATACGACAGTATGGTTTTGGTTACTAATAATTGTCATTTAACTCCTTACTGGAATTGTTGCCTTTAATAAAGATATGAAACAGAACTTTTTTTGTCCTCCCTGCTTTCATCATACACCAGCACCTACACCTTTGATTGGTCTAGTGTCAACGGAGTCACAAAAATACTCGGCCCTGACAGTAAGCACTGGCCACATGTATCCATAGGGTGACCAATTTGTAGGAGGCGGTGCTACGGCAAACATCCTTTCCCGACTGGAAAATCAGGAGTCCATACAGACAGAAATAGTTGTTTATGCACCACAAGTTCAAGTACCAGCTCCGGTTGTCTCGGCTACTGCAACGGTTTCTCAAGTGATGGTGCCTATTTCTCGTCTGCAGTTACCTTTGCCAAGTAAGTTTGATGGAACCCCAAAGCTTTGCAGAGGATTTCTGAACCAATGCGAGATCCTGTTCGAACTGTTGTCTGCTAGTTTTCCATCAGCCCGTTCTAAGATCACATATATTATTTCCCTCCTGTCCGTTCAGGCCTTGGAGTGGGCATCGCCACTGTGGGAGAAGGGAGATCATATTCACTCTAATTATAAAGAGTTCGTATCATCCTTCTAGAAAATCTTTGATGAACCAGGCAGAACCACCTCTGCATCTTTGGAGATTCTCTGTCTGCGTCAATGTTTACGTCCTGTTAGTCAATATATTATTCCGTTTCTCACGTTGTCTTCGGAGTTAAACTGGAATGAGGAGGCCCTGGTTGCAGCATTTTGGAATGGATTCTCAGAAAGAATCAAGGATGATTTAACCATTTGTGATGTGCCAACTAAGCTGGATGAATTAGTTTCCATCTGCAATAAACGTTATCTGTGCTACAGAGAGCGATGTTTAGAGAAATCCAAGGCAGAGCGATCTAGTCCGCACTATCGTTCCAGACCTCGACAAGATTCTTTCTCATCTCAGTCTCCTGTAACGACAGAAGAGCCTATGCAGATCGGGCATTCTTGCCTTACGGAGGAGGAACAAATTCGTTGTCGACAGGGTAACCTCTGCATGTACTGCAGGTCCTCCGAACATTTCATTAAGTCTTGCAAACTCAACCCGGGAAACTCTTGCTCCTAGCTTATTCAAGAGAGGTTAAGCTAGGAGTTACCTTGGAATCACGTTCTGGGACAGAGACAATTTTGCCTATTCGTTTAGAAGTTCCGAGTTCAACAATTAAAGTTTCAGCTCTCCTAGATTATGATGCAGCCAAGAACTTCATCACCTCAGCCTTTGTCATACAATCTAAAGTTCAAACTGTGCCACTGGAAATAGCAGTTGCTATTACAGCAGTGGATGGAAGTCATATTCCAGGCGGCATAATTACTCATTGAACCGTATGTCTCAAGATGAAAGTTGGTGTGCTCCATTCCAAATATATTTCCTTCCTAATGATTCCCAAAGCCTCTCATGATGGGATACTTGGTTTACTTTGGCTGCAGAAACATAATCCCCAATTCAACTGGCAATCCCTGGAAATTCTTTTGTGGGGTGAATCTTGTACCAAGGACTGTTTAGCTTCAATTATACCCCTCCGGTCAGTCAGTCTTCCCAAGTTACCTTTAGTCTATCAATCTATTGTGGCTGTCTTCAGTAAACAAGCGTCAGACTACTTATCCTCTCATCGCGAATGGGACTGCCCAATTGTTTAGGTGCCAGGCATAATACCTCCTAGGGTGCAAATTTATCCGCTGTCCATCCCAGAGACTCAACCTATGTCTGATTATATACAAGAGAATTTAACCAAAGGATTTATTAGACCAACTTCCTCACCTGCAGGAGACGGATTCTTCTTCGGTAGGAAGAAAGACTGTGGTTTACGACCATACATAGATTATCGCGGACTTAATGAGATCACTGTGAAGAACAAGTACCCATTGCCATTAATTACAGAATTATTTGACCAGGTAAAGGGAGCTACTGTGTTTACAAAATTAGATCTTCGTGGAGCCTACAATTTAATCTGCATCCAAGTAGGGAACGAATGGAAGACTGCCTTTAATACCCGGGATGGGCATTACGAATACCTTGTAATGCCTTTTGGTCTTTGCAATGCTCCTGCAGTTTTCCAAAGCTATGTGAATGAACTTTTTCGAGATCTTCTCTACATGTGTTTAGTAGTGTTCCTTGGTTACCTTATTTCCAGATTAGAGCTATGTATGGATTCTGTAAAAGGTACAAGCTATCCGAGACTTGTCCACTCCTACAACTCTCAAGGGGATTCAGCAATTCCTTTGCTTTGCTAATTTTTATAGGAAATTCATTAAGAATTACTCTACGTTGGCTGCTCCCATCACAGCCCTGACTCGCAATGGAGCAAATCCTACGAACTGGTCTTCTGAAACAATCAAAGCCTTCTCCGATTGAAAGCAAGCCTTTGTGTCAGCCCCCATTCTTTGACAGCCGGATTTGAACCGTCCCTTTCTAGTGGAGTTAGACGGATCTACAGAAGCAGTGGGAGCTGTGTTGTCACAAGTCTTTGAAGATAAAAAAAAGTCCATCCCTGCGGATATTTCTCCCGTAAGTTCCTACCAGCCGAACGTAATTATGCAATTGGGGAGCAGGAATTACTTGCCATTAAATTGGCATTTGAGGAACGGAGATACCTTTTTAGAGGGAGCACAACACCCCATTACAGTATATACTGATCATAAGAATCTTTATCTGCAGTCGGCTCTGTGTTTGAATCCACGACAAGCTCGATGGGCTCTTTTCTTCACCCAATTTAATTTTAAGCTCACCTATCATCCAGGGTCTCAAAACAAAAAAGCAGATTCCCTTTCTCAGTCTTTCAATTCTTCTGAATCAAATGATGCTACCACGAATAAAGCCATTGTGAGTCCTACGTAATTTCTAAAGACTCAAACTTCTCCGGTCCCAGTTCCTCCACCTGGCAAAACCTTCGTCGCCACAAACCTTCGAAAATGACTTCTTACTTGGGCTCACTCTTCATCTTTCATTGGTCATCCTGGGATCCTAAAGACTCTCAAATTTATTCAACAGTCTTACTGGTGGCCACGTCTCAAAGCCGATGTTCAAGAGTTTATAGCAGCATGTCCTAAATGTGCCCAACATAAGAGTCCAAGGGGTTCTCCTGGTTTGTTACATCCGTTATCTATACCCAAACAACCGTGGACTCATATCTTAATGGATTCCATTACCGATTTACCGCCATCAAAAGGGCGGAATACCATTTGGGTGATAGTGGATCGATTTTAAAAAATGGCGCATTTCATTCCATTAACTGGATTACCATCAGCCAAGTTTTGGAGGTCGCTTTGTTCATCTTTTTTTAATTTATTTTTTAAATATATGTTTATTGAAAAGGAACACACAATACAAATACAGTCGTATGTGATAATGGCACAAAGGATAATAATAGATAGATTATCAGAGAGCGCATATAGCTTTATAGCTCAGATTTATTGCATATATATTAAAAATTCAGATAAACACATGTACATATAAAATTTAAATAAACAATCAATTAAAAATTCCCCCTGCTGCAGCGGATCAAATTTTTAAATGGACACTAGTGCTATGTCCGGTATCTGTGTTAAAAACAGGACTGGGGCTCACTTTCCATTGATGTCCTTTCTGCTACCAGCGGCCTATGGTCAAGTACTACATCTTAGTACTATTGTCTGTTTGGAAGCTGACCGGCTTTGGAGAATCTCCGGTGCACCTCGCTATAGGTGCCTCCTCGCAACTGTGACTGAGACCTACAACGGGGGCCGTCCACGGACTATAAACGGATATACTCCTGGCTGTGAGTATAAGGTGGACAATCTTGCAAATATGGCCTATTAGCACAGTAAGAGTGGAGGAAAAAGGTTTTTAACACAGATACCGGAGCATAAGCATTCAAAGCATCTGGCCGTTCAGCGGCAGTAATTAACGGAGTGGAAAGCCTGCTGTTATCAGATACACAAAGAGATCTCTATTAGTAAGTGGAAAATACAGCTGAATTGAAACAGCAGGCATTAAATTGTTCTTAAATTGGACTGCACACCGTTCGGGACTTTTTAAATTGAAGATAAGGTTATACCAAGCGCTACAAATTTGGACATAGCACTAGTGTCCATTTAAAAATTTGATCCGCTGCAGCAGGGGGAATTTTTAATTTATTGTTTATTTAAATTTTATATGTACATGTGTTTATCTGAATTTTTAATATATATGCAATAAATCTGAGCTATAAAGCTATATGCGCTCTCTGATAATCTATTATTATCCTTTGTGCTGTTTTTTGTGTGGACAGGTCAGTACTGTCCAGTTGAGAGCTGCTTATTTTAGCACATATAACCCATATTGTATAAGCTAGGGGGTGGTGACGCGCTGGAATTATCTGTTTCTTGTATGTGATAATGCTTAATAGAACAAATAACCACTGCATGGTACAGAAGTCACAAAAATAAGAGCAGGACACAACATTCAAATAATATAAACAAGTTTGTGAGGGTAGTCAGCCACACAGTTCAATTATTAGAATACACTTTCAGTCTAACAATTTAAAAGGTCGGTGAGCCTAAAGTGAAAGATTCCGTATTATACCATGTTGTTAATCGAACCACTTTGCGCATATACAGTATTCCTTGGTGGCAGTAGGCAGCGTGAGTAAGTAGGACAACCAAATGGAAAAGAATTTAGGAGAATGGGACTCGTCTAGGGAACAATCTACCCAATCCATTTGATAGAGGTAAGTTAAACGTGGCAACATTAGGGAAAGGGGTATCGTTCAGAGTGTATTCATTGGGATAAAATAGTTTTCTTTGCGGCAGCAGCCACATGAGCCAATAATAATTTTGTCCCTTTGGAATATGGTGGATCCTGAGTATTTATATAATTCCAGAAAGCCCAAACCAAGGTGATGTTTAAAGAAATATGAAGTTCCACATTAATATACGTTTGGACTGTGGTCCAAAATGTTTGTACCACTGGGAACGCCCAGAGACAATGAATAATATCGGCTTCAGGGGAGTTACATTTAAAACATAAAGAATTATCAGATACCCCAGTGAGAAACCGAAGTCTGGGGGTGTAATATGCTCTATGTAATATTTTAAAGTGCATCTCTGCATAGGATGCCGAAACGAATTGTTTATTTAGTACAGCACACCACCGAATCACTGTTAAAAGATCAGTGTCTGGGAAGGTGTCTGTCCATTTGGCCATCCCATTTGTGAGCTTAGATAAATCCAACCTCCGCCTAGTGTGGGAGTAAATTAAAGAAGTATTATATGGGGCTCCTGGGCACTGTTGTACCAGTCCATCTAGGGGAAAGTTAAGAACAGGGGAGCGCAGTCGGGATAATATGCTAGTAACAATGCTACGGACTTGAAAATAGACAAAAAGAGGAAAATGAAGAGTGGGGTATTTTTCTTTTAGTTGAGATAAAGTCAGGATCGCTGAGTATTCCACATTCAAAAATTTATATAGTGAAGAAAGGCCCTGGAGATGCCAATCTTGAACAACCTCATTATCCTCTCCACCTTGAAATTGTGGGTTAAACAACAAAAGCTGAAATAAAGAATAAGTCAGGCTTAAGCGTTTCCTAAGTATATGCCAAGCTTTACATGGAGCATATAACAATAGATTTTGGAGTTGGTCATGTTGTGGAGGGTCGTCAGCAAAATGCAACACATGTACCAAAGTATGCTGAGGTGAGAAAGCTTATTCCAGTGCTCGATTAACAAAGTTATCACCATCCCCTATCCAGACCAGAGCATATCTATAATTTGGAGGCCAGGGAGTAGTCCTCAGGGCAAGGGAGATTGACACCACCTAGTGACGGAGGTTGTTTTAATTTGAAAAGTGCTATGCGGGGACGTTTGTTTGCCAAAAAAAATTAGTAAGGGTTTTGATAATAGCATTGACATTGCGTTTGGACAATAAAAATGGGAGCATTTGGATTGGATAAAGTAGTCGGGGGAAGGAGACCATCGTGTATAAATGGCACCTGCCTAGATAAGAGATAGGGACGTGTTGCCATTTCAAAAAGTCATCCATCAATTGAGTGATGTGGTGAGAGAAATTTACAGCGTATAGGTCAGTGAGAGTTGGTGGGATACGTAGGTCTAAATATTGGCTAGCCCATTTGAAGCGGAATGAGGTACCCCAATCCAGAGTCGCCTCCTTTCCCAATGCTAGCGCCTCCGTCTTATCAGAATTAATAAGAAATCCAGAAATTAAATTGAAATCATGTAGTGTAGTAAGTAATTATGGAAATGCTTGTTTAGGGTCAGCAAAATATAATAAAAGGTCATCAGCAAAGGCAGAAACCTTGATGTCGTTGTTACCGACCAAAATACCTTGCCAAGTGGGATCTTGTATAAAATTATGTATCAACGGTTCGAGGGCCAAGTTGAATAGCAGGGGGGAGAGAGGGCAGCCCTGGCGCGTCCCTCTACCTAACGTAAAAGCAGACGAGTTTAGTCCATTTATAGTTAAATGTGCCTGGGGTAGTGCATATAACATTCTAAATAGATGAATGAACTCCACACCAAATTGTTGAACATGAAGAATACGAAGTAAATGAGACCAGGAGACGCGGTCAAACGCCGTATCGGCGTCGCAACTTACAATAAGAGCGTTTTCAATCAACGTACGAATATTTTGAACTGAGGTTCTACCTTTGACAAACACTGTTTGCGCAGGATGTAAGACCTTGTTCAATATAGGCTAAAGTCGTGCTGCAATTAGCTTTGTAAAAAGCTTAAAATCCTGATTCAACAATGAAATAGGTTGATAAGATATCGGGGATCTTTTCCTGGTTTCGGAAACAACACAACACAAATCTGGCTTCACTAAATCCGATAGGAGATTTACTCTAAAAAAATGCGTTGAATAGAGACAATAAATGGGGTAGTAAATGGGGGGCAAGGATTTGATAATACTCCGCTCCAAATCCGTCTGAGCCAGGAGACTTGCCATTTTGTAGTGATTTGATCAAGGAAAGCAGTTCCGGTTCCGTGACCGGTTCCGTCAAGGATGGTCTTTCTTCTTCCGTTAAAACAGGCAGTTTCGCCCTCTCAAGGAATTGCATTCCTAGAATCAAATGATCTAAGGGGGCTCATAAAGAGTTTTATAGTATTGTAAGGCCTCAGAAATTGAGGGTGAATCAAAAATGACTGCGGACGAGTCCGTAATTAGATGAGGGATATGAGAAGGAGCGGAGTACGACCGAACCAAATTCGCCAATAATTTCGGGATTTATTCCCCCCCCAGGAGAATCTATTCCGTTGAAGATCGTATGAGAATCTCGCCCGTTCAGTATACAATGTGTCGTACAGCTGTTTCGCAGCATGATAGGCCTGCCGGTTGTCGGGTGAATACTGCAATAAAAGTAAATCATAAGTCTTGGTCAGATTACTAGCAAGGTCATGTAATTGGGTAGCGAGTAGCTTGCGTCTCCTGGAAACATACTCCATAATATGGCCTCGAATCACTGGTTTTGAAGCTGACCAAAACAAGTTAATATCTTCTATATGTGTAATATTGTATTCTACATAGTTACGAAATGTTTGTTCTAAATGTGTGCAAAGATCAGGGAATTTCGTAAAATAAGCTGGAAATCTCCAATTATATGACTGGCATCTCCAGGGATCGCAGAGCCATAGTGAGTCAATAAAGAAAGAGATTGGGGTGGTGCAGAAATATGCGATCTAGCAGAGGTGGATCTATCCAAACCAGGAGACTGAACGGTATTGAAGCCCCCGCCTAAAATAATCTCCCCCTCCGCCCATTCTTGTAATTTAATGTAAAGATTAGAAAAAGAGAGTGAGTTGGGACTAATGGTCCCAACTCACTCTCTTTTTCTAATCTTTACATTAAATTACATAAATAGTAGCTATGGTGTAAGAAACTCCAAAAATAGTGATTTTTATAAATAAATACCGGCTTTCAGGATCACATAGACTGTCATTTATTTGATACGTGAGACGTTTACTAAAAATAATTAGTACACCCCTTTGTTTGGCTGAGTAGGAGGCAGATTTAAATTCCCCTATCCAGGAATCGCTCACTACATTGGGATCCATATTTCTCCAGTGGGTTTCCTGTAAGAGAGCTATATCTGGCTTTAGACATTTAAGATAGGAGAGAATCTTTCTTCTTTTGATAGGGGTGTTTAAACTTGGTTACAAACGTAATATGTGACTGTACTCTAGTGGAGGTGGCCGCAGACAATGACATCTAACCTATACCTACTCTAGGCCAAAAACCCCATTTGACTTGCGAAAGCATACCCATCCAGCCCGTCCCAGCAAGCGGGCTAGCGAGTAAAATAACTGTACGAATGCAGCATAAAAATAGACATAATAATGATAATAATGACATACATTATAATTGAGCAACAGCTAGATCAATAACCCAGCTCAAAATTATTTTAAGTTTTATACGAACCAAAGAGGTGAGGTCTATGGAGCGGTCCACCAATAATGAATTCCAACCTGGAACATGAGTGAAGTGGTGAATCGAGCCAATGAACCATTCCATAATCAAACATAACAATAACAGATAAGATAAGGGAAAGGGAGGAGTGAAGTATTGCTGGAGAAGAAAAAGGGATAGAAGAAGTCAGAGAAAGTAGAAAACAATTCAAGAAAAAATGAAAACAGTAAAGTAAATGGTCAGAGAAAGACAAAATATTTCGGGAAACCCAATTGGGTGCAGTTGACAACATATCAACATGGATAAAGGTAATAAAAAAAATATATCAACCAGTGGTATGACCCACTTTTAGTAACTACTAAGAACCTGAATGGGAAACTTTTAAGGATGACAAAAATATGTATGGCCATTAGATATCAGTCCTCTTCATCCATCCCAGTAGGGGATTGTGCGTACAGTGAGTCTACAAAGTTTTTGGCCGTTTTCGGATTCTCGAAGAAGTAGGTCTTCCCGGCATGGGTGACTCAATTTAGCCGGGTAGAGAAGTGCGAAACGGTGGCCTAGTTCAAAAATACTCTTGCAGATAGGGGAGTATTCCTTCCGTTTGGAAGCAACCATAAATGAGAAGTCCTGGAAAAGTAACAATTTGGCATCCTGATATCTCACGTCGGCAGATTTTCTGTAGGCATCCAATAACATGACCTTGTCAGTGTAGTTGAGGACTCTCATAATGACAGGCCGGGGCCCGTCTCTTGCTGACTACCGTTCAGGGCCGATGCAGTGTACACGTTCCACTACAATGGATCCAGAATCTGAGACGCAGCCTAGCTCCCTGGGAAGCCACTGCGGTTGGCAGATAAGGCGCACATTATTTCTCCTATTTCGGTTTTCAAGGTCCTCAAGCTTATCCTGAATAGATGCAACAAATTTTTCTTGGTCAGAAAGAGCCGACTTAGCCGTCGTGAGATCATCTTCCAGATCAGATATTTCTCTGCTCAGCCTTGGAGAGTCATTTAGCATGTTGGTTCAGTTGAGTGAGAGCGGAGTCGAGCGAGACCTTTAGAGGAGCCAATTTTTGATCTAGCAACGCAGATAGGATATCCGTTATCTCAGTCGTCGTACAGGATTTCGCAGAATCCATTGTAGACACGGACGCAGGTTGGCCACGGGAGCTAGGATGTGAACCCAATGAAGGTAAAGGAGGCCTATCAACAGATGACTTGTCACGGCCTCTGCCCGACTGGTTGCTACGGGTGCCCCGCGACAGTTTGGCCACAAATGTGTCCATAATCAAAATAGAGTAGAGAGATAGAAACAACAATGGTTGTGGCAATAGACAGCTTGAGATATATAATAAATATGAGTCACAATATAATGTTCCTCCAGCAGAGGGAGTTCAGTGAATTGAGTAAGTTATTAGCTGCAGTGTAAAGAAAGTCAGATTTCCCCAAAAAAATTATGTAAAAGGTGGATAAAAATTTAGAAGGGGTTTTGAGGGCTCAGGTCCCAGTCAGCAGGTTCCAGTCTGGCCAGGAAGGGCAGTCCACAAGGATCACGGACCCGCCAGTGATCACAGCTGACTGCCTGTAGCAAAGATCCCCAGCTTGCCAGGTCACAGCTTCCAAGATGGCCGCCGGGTTCCTCCTGGCTGGCCAGCATCTCAGTGGGATCAGGGAGGCACAGGGCAGGTCAGTGGCCACACTCCAAGGGGCGAACCGAGGGGGCAAACAGGCGCGGGCGAAGCAGGCGATTCCGCTCCGCTGCCCTGGATGTCCACGGCGGGTTGCGGATGAACTTGAGGTCCCGGCTTGCGGAGGGATGATAGGCCGTGAGGCTCTGGAGCTCCGGCGGCGGCCGCCAGCTCCCGATGAGGCACCCCCCAATAGCAGACCTGACGAGCAGGCAAGCAGGGAGCCGTGGAGAAAGTTAAATAGGGGCCATCAGTAGTGGGATGCTATAATATAGCAGACGCCATGCAGGGCCACTCCAGGGCATGTCTTCTTCCCCTGCTGGCCGCCAGAGCTCTCCGCTTTGTTCATCTTTAAACATTAACTTGAATTTTTCTTTGGCATATCGTCCCCAGACAGATGGACAAACTGAGAGAGTAAATCAAGATCTTGAAACTTTTTCTGGTTATACAGATCTTCCTCACAGGATGATTGGAGTGACTACCTTCCATTGGCAGAATTCACTCATAATAATCTCTCATTCTTCTTCATAATCTATGCCGTTTTATACTAACTTTGGTTTCATCCTCATGTGCCTGAGTTCTATCCGTTGGCAGCTCAAGAGGTTCCAGCAGCAGATCAAATGCTTCAACGTTTGTCTAGAATCTGAAGTTGTGTGCACAAATCATTGATTAATTCCTCAGCTCGTTATAAATCTTTCACAGATAGAAAACGTAAGGCTGTTCCAAACTACAAGGTAGGAGACCAAATTTGGATTTCTACTCGCAATCTTAAATTCAAAGTTCCTTCTAAGAAGTTTGCTCCCAAGTTTATTGGTCCATTTCCCATTGAAAAGGTACTCAATCCTGTGTCATACAAAGTCATGTTGCCACCTTCTTTGAAAATTCCTATCTCCTTTCATACATCATTGTTAAACCTTTGATTCTCAGTAAGTTTTGTACTGCCCTGTCCAAACCTCCTAAAGTTCACTCTTTGCAGGATGAGGAATTTGAGGTTAAGGAGAGTGTGGACTCGCGTCGTTGATATTGACGTCTGCAGTTTCTGGTTGATTGGAAGGGTTATGGTCCGGAGGAGAGGTCCTGGGTTTTTGCCGAAGATGTTCATGTTCCAAGACCAGTACAAAAATTATATTCCAAGAATCCTGACAAAGCTCAAAGGTGTCCGGAGTCCACCCTTAAAGGGGGGTTCTGTCATGAACCAATCACTCACCTCTGAGGGTTCTGGGGTACATCTGTTGCCAGAGTGGTTGCTCGTGGTGCTGTGCAGCCGTGTGGGGATGCGACATGGTCAGCGGCAGAGGTGATGCTGGTTCTGGGAGCCGGGAGTGCGGGGACCAAATGGCCAAAGACACCGCTGAGTGTCTGCAGTATAGAGGGCAGCCATGTTGGAGACCAAATGAGCACCTGAGAGCACTTGTGAAACACCTGTGGGTAAGTGTTAGCCAATTCCGTGCTTGTGCTGCCTTTAAGTAGGCTGAGACTGTTATTCTGAGCCAGTGCTTTGTTGTAGCTACTCTGTACCCTAGCTCTGTGCTCTCTCTGTGGTTTTCTGTGTGATTCTAGTGGTCAAGATATTGCCTCCACTCCCAGAGGTCTGCCTGCAGCCTTCACTGCAAAATATCCACCAGCTCCCTGCTGTGCTGTCAGTCAATTGCTCTCCCAGTGGCAAACAAGTGGTTTTCCAGAGTCTTGTGAGAGGTTACCCTGTCTGCCTGCTTCAATCACACAGCCTTTGGAAGATTCTACTAAACTCAGGTGCTCGTTTAATCAGCTCTAAGTTTGACTCATTCTTCACCATTATCGTCTGCTGTAGTTTCACAGTGCTTCTCAATTTACAAGTAATCTCTTCAGTATTGTATTTTCATTGTTGCTGCAATCAAGGACAATTCTTCACAGCCTTCCAGTTTAACCTTTAAGCTTCAGTACAAGTCTCTACAGTTATTCATTTATGTCTGCAATATCCAGTTAACACTCCTTACAGTTTGGCACCAGTCATTGCTTCATTTGGACAATTCTTCACAAGCCTGTTTAAACGCAGTTTTATGAACATTTCTTCAATGCATCTTTAAGACTGTTCCTGCTTATCATTATACCATTCATTGCAATATGTCAGTATATATATGGTGACTAATAATTGTCATTTAACTCCTTACTGGAATTGTTGCTTTTAATAAATATTAGAGATGAGCGGGTTCGGTTTCTCTGAATCCGAACCCGCACGAACTTCATGTTTTTTTCACGGGTCCGAGCAGACTCGGATCCTCCCGCCTTGCTCGGTTAACCCGAGCGCGCCCGAACGTCATCATGACGCTGTCGGATTCTCGCGAGACTCGGATTCTATATAAGGAGCCGCGCGTCGCCGCCATTTTCACACGTGCATTGAGATTGATAGGGAGAGGACGTGGCTGGCGTCCTCTCCATTTAGACTAGGGTTGAGAGAGAGAGAGAGAGATTGACCTGAGGCTGTGATACTGTAGAAGAGAGTGCAGAGTTTAGTGACTGACGACCACAGTGACCACCAGACAGTGCAGTTGTTTGTTTTATTTAATATATCCGTTCTCTGCCTGAAAAAAACGATACACACAGTGACTCAGTCACATACCATATCTGTGTGCACTGCTCAGCCCAGTGTGCTGCATCAATGTATATATATATCTGACTGTGCTCAGCTCACACAGCTTATAATTGTGGGGGAGACTGGGGAGCACTGCAGTGCCAGTTATAGGTTATAGCAGGAGCCAGGAGTACATAATATTATATTAAAATTAAACAGTGCACACTTTTGCTGCAGGAGTGCCACTGCCAGTGTGACTAGTGACCAGTGACCTGACCACCAGTATATATAATATTAGTAGTATACTATCTCTTTATCAACCAGTCTATATTAGCAGCAGACACAGTACAGTGCGGTAGTTCACGGCTGTGGCTACCTCTGTGTCGGCACTCGGCAGCCCGTCCATAATTGTATATACCACCTAACCGTGGTTTTTTTTTCTTTCTTTATAGTCATACTAGTTACGAGTATACTATCTCTTTATCAACCAGTCTATATTAGCAGCAGACACAGTACAGTGCGGTAGTTCACGGCTGTGGCTACCTCTGTGTCGGCACTCGGCAGCCCGTCCATAATTGTATATACCACCTAACCGTGGTTTTTTTTTCTTTCTTTATACATACATACTAGTTACGAGTATACTATCTCTTTATCAACCAGTCTATATTAGCAGCAGACACAGTACAGTGCGGTAGTTCACGGCTGTGGCTACCTCTGTGTCGGCACTCGGCAGCCCGTCCATAATTGTATATACCACCTAACCGTGGTTTTTTTTTCTTTCTTTATACATACATACTAGTTACGAGTATACTATCTCTTTATCAACCAGTCTATATATTAGCAGCAGACACAGTACAGTGCGGTAGTTCACGGCTGTGGCTACCTCTGTGTCGGCACTCGGCAGCCCGTCCATAATTGTATATACCACCTAACCGTGGTTTTTTTTTCTATCTTTATAGTCATACTAGTTACGAGTATACTATCTCTTTATCAACCAGTCTATATTAGCAGCAGACACAGTACAGTGCGGTAGTTCACGGCTGTGGCTACCTCTGTGTCGGCACTCGGCAGCCCGTCCATAATTGTATACTAGTATCCAATCCATCCATCTCCATTGTTTACCTGAGGTGCCTTTTAGTTGTGCCTATTAAAATATGGAGAACAAAAATGTTGAGGTTCCAAAATTAGGGAAAGATCAAGATCCACTTCCACCTCGTGCTGAAGCTGCTGCCACTAGTCATGGCCGAGACGATGAAATGCCAGCAACGTCGTCTGCCAAGGCCGATGCCCAATGTCATAGTACAGAGCATGTCAAATCCAAAACACCAAATATCAGTAAAAAAAGGACTCCAAAACCTAAAATAAAATTGTCGGAGGAGAAGCGTAAACTTGCCAATATGCCATTTACCACACGGAGTGGCAAGGAACGGCTGAGGCCCTGGCCTATGTTCATGGCTAGTGGTTCAGCTTCACATGAGGATGGAAGCACTCAGCCTCTCGCTAGAAAAATGAAAAGACTAAAGCTGGCAAAAGCAGTAGCACCGCAAAGAACTGTGCGTTCTTCGAAATCCCAAATCCACAAGGAGAGTCCGACTCCAATTGTGTCGGTTGCGATGCCTGACCTTCCCAACACTGGACGTGAAGAGCATGCGCAATCCACCATTTGCACGCCCCCTGCAAGTGATGGAAGGAGCACCCGCAGTCCAGTTCCTGATAGTCAGATTGAAGATGTCAGTGTTGAAGTACACCAGGATGAGGAGGATATGGGTGTTGCTGGCGCTGGGGAGGAAATTGACCAGGAGGATTCTGATGGTGAGGTGGTTTGTTTAAGTCAGGCACCCGGGGAGACACCTGTTGTCTGTGGTAGGAATATGGCCGTTGACATGCCTGGTGAAAATACCAAAAAAATCAGCTCTTCGGTGTGGAAGTATTTCACCAGAAATGCGGACAACAGGTGTCAAGCCGTGTGTTCCCTTTGTCAAGCTGTAATAAGTAGGGGTAAGGACGTTAACCACCTCGGAACATCCTCCCTTATACGTCACCTGCAGCGCATTCATAATAAGTCAGTGACAAGTTCAAAAACTTTGGGTGACAGCGGAAGCAGTCCACTGACCAGTAAATCCCTTCCTCTTGTAACCAAGCTCACGCAAACCACCCCACCAACTCCCTCAGTGTCAATTTCCTCCTTCCCCAGGAATGCCAATAGTCCTGCAGGCAATGTCACTGGCAATTCTGACGAGTCCTCTCCTGCCTGGGATTCCTCCGATGCATCCTTGCGTGTAACGCCTACTGCTGCTGGCGCTGCTGTTGTTGCTGCTGGGAGTCGATGGTCATCCCAGAGGGGAAGTCGTAAGCCCACTTGTACTACTTCCAGTAAGCAATTGACTGTTCAACAGTCCTTTGCGAGGAAGATGAAATATCACAGCAGTCATCCTGCTGCAAAACGGATAACTGAGGCCTTGACAACTATGTTGGTGTTAGACGTGCGTCCGGTATCCGCCGTTAGTTCACAGGGAACTAGACAATTTATTGAGGCAGTGTGCCCCCGTTACCAAATACCATCTAGTTTCCACTTCTCAAGGCAGGCGATACCGAGAATGTACACGGACGTCAGAAAAAGACTCACCAGTGTCCTAAAAAATGCAGTTGTACCCAATGTCCACTTAACCACGGACATGTGGACAAGTGGAGCAGGGCAGGGTCAGGACTATATGACTGTGACAGCCCACTGGGTAGATGTATGGACTCCCGCCGCAAGAACAGCAGCGGCGGCACCAGTAGCAGCATCTCGCAAACGCCAACTCTTTCCTAGGCAGGCTACGCTTTGTATCACCGCTTTCCAGAATACGCACACAGCTGAAAACCTCTTACGGCATCTGAGGAAGATCATCGCGGAATGGCTTACCCCAATTGGACTCTCCTGTGGATTTGTGGCATCGGACAACGCCAGCAATATTGTGTGTGCATTAAATATGGGCAAATTCCAGCACGTCCCATGTTTTGCACATACCTTGAATTTGGTGGTGCAGAATTTTTTAAAAAACGACAGGGGCGTGCAAGAGATGCTGTCGGTGGCCAGAAGAATTGCGGGACACTTTCGGCGTACAGGCACCACGTACAGAAGACTGGAGCACCACCAAAAACTACTGAACCTGCCCTGCCATCATCTGAAGCAAGAAGTGGTAACGAGGTGGAATTCAACCCTCTATATGCTTCAGAGGTTGGAGGAGCAGCAAAAGGCCATTCAAGCCTATACAATTGAGCACGATATAGTAGGTGGAATGCACCTGTCTCAAGCGCAGTGGAGAATGATTTCAACGTTGTGCAAGGTTCTGATGCCCTTTGAACTTGCCACACGTGAAGTCAGTTCAGACACTGCCAGCCTGAGTCAGGTCATTCCCCTCATCAGGCTTTTGCAGAAGAAGCTGGAGACATTGAAGGAGGAGCTAACACGGAGCGATTCCGCTAGGCATGTGGGACTTGTGGATGGAGCCCTTAATTCGCTTAACAAGGATTCACGGGTGGTCAATCTGTTGAAATCAGAGCACTACATTTTGGCCACCGTGCTCGATCCTAGATTTAAAGCCTACCTTGGATCTCTCTTTCCGGCAGACACAAGTCTGCTGGGGTTGAAAGACCTGCTGGTGACAAAATTGTCAAGTCAAGCGGAACGCGACCTGTCAACATCTCCTCCTTCACATTCTCCCGCAACTGGGGGTGCGAGGAAAAGGCTCAGAATTCCGAGCCCACCCGCTGGCGGTGATGCAGGGCAGTCTGGAGCGACTGCTGATGCTGACATCTGGTCCGGACTGAAGGACCTGACAACGATTACGGACATGTCGTCTACTGTCACTGCATATGATTCTCTCAACATTGATAGAATGGTGGAGGATTATATGAGTGACCGCATCCAAGTAGGCACGTCACACAGTCCGTACTTATACTGGCAGGAAAAAGAGGCAATTTGGAGGCCCTTGCACAAACTGGCTTTATTCTACCTAAGTTGCCCTCCCACAATTGTGTACTCCGAAAGAGTGTTTAGTGCCGCCGCTCACCTTGTCAGCAATCGGCGTACGAGGTTACATCCAGAAAATGTGGAGAAGATGATGTTCATTAAAATGAATTATAATCAATTCCTCCGCGGAGACATTGACCAGCAGCAATTGCCTCCACAAAGTACACAGGGAGCTGAGATGGTGGATTCCAGTGGGGACGAATTGATAATCTGTGAGGAGGGGGATGTACACGGTGATATATCGGAGGGTGATGATGAGGTGGACATCTTGCCTCTGTAGAGCCAGTTTGTGCAAGGAGAGATTAATTGCTTCTTTTTTGGGGGGGGTCCAAACCAACCCATCATATCAGTCACAGTCGTGTGGCAGACCCTGTCACTGAAATGATGGGTTGGTTAAAGTGTGCATGTCCTGTTTTGTTTATACAACATAAGGGTGGGTGGGAGGGCCCAAGGACAATTCCATCTTGCACCTCTTTTTTCTTTTCTTTTTCTTTGCGTCATGTGCTGTTTGGGGAGGGTTTTTTGGAAGGGACATCCTGCGTGACACTGCAGTGCCACTCCTAGATGGGCCCGGTGTTTGTGTCGGCCACTAGGGTCGCTTATCTTACTCACACAGCTACCTCATTGCGCCTCTTTTTTTCTTTGCGTCATGTGCTGTTTGGGGAGGGTTTTTTGGAAGGGACATCCTGCGTGACACTGCAGTGACACTCCTAGATGGGCCCGGTGTTTGTGTCGGCCACTAGGGTCGCTTATCTTACTCACACAGCTACCTCATTGCGCCTCTTTTTTTCTTTGCGTCATGTGCTGCTTGGGGAGGGTTTTTTGGAAGGGACATCCTGCGTGACACTGCAGTGCCACTCCTAGATGGGCCCGGTGTTTGTGTCGGCCACTAGGGTCGCTAATCTTACTCACACAGCTACCTCATTGCGCCTCTTTTTTTCTTTGCGTCATGTGCTGTTTGGGGAGGGTTTTTTGGAAGGGCCATCCTGCGTGACACTGCAGTGCCACTCCTAGATGGGCCCGGTGTTTGTGTCGGCCACTAGGGTCGCTAATCTTACTCACACAGCGACCTCGGTGCAAATTTTAGGACTAAAAATAATATTGTGAGGTGTGAGGTATTCAGAATAGACTGAAAATGAGTGGAAATTATGGTTTTTGAGGTTAATAATACTTTGGGATCAAAATGACCGCCAAATTCTATGATTTAAGCTGTTTTTTAGGTTTTTTGGAAAAAAACACCCGAATCCAAAACACACCCGAATCCGACAAAAAAAATTCGGTGAGGTTTTGCCAAAACGCGTTCGAACCCAAAACACGGCCGCGGAACCGAACCCAAAACCAAAACACAAAACCCGAAAAATTTCAGGCGCTCATCTCTAATAAATATATGAAATGAAACTTTCTTTGTCCTCCCTGCTTTCATCATACACCAGCACCTACACCTTTGGTTGGTCCAGGGTTAACGGATTCACAAAAACGCTGAGCCCTGACACCGAGAAGGGGGACCAGGAAGAGTACTTGTAGTAGTTTAACAAAACAATTGACTGTTAAACAATCCCATTCAAAGTGGAGCAAGTATGACGGGATCTGTTCAATTGTCTGTTGTCGGGATCCCGGTGGTCAGTATACAGATGCCAGATTCCTGACAGCTGACAATGCCGCCAGTCAGAATCCTGGCTAAACAGGACTATTCCCACTCATGGATGTCCATGACATCCATAGAGTGTTAATAGATCCTGAGCGAGTTCAGCAAGCCACTGAGCCAGCAAGGGGACTTTTTGCACTTACCCTGCTGCTGGCATTTTGGCGGACAGGATGCTGCTGTCAGGATATGGACAGCTGGCATCCCACCCTCCAGTAAATTGTATGTATTCTAGTATGACAGAAGTCACCCAGCTGCACAGCAGATTACTGATGCTATAACAGCCATGCTGGTATTAGATGTGCGTCCAGTGTCCGGCATTAATACAGTGGGTTTTAGACTGCTAATTGAGGGCCTGTGTCCCCGCTACCAAATCCCTTCTAGATTCCACTTCACTAGTAAAGCAATTCCCAGAAAATAAAAAAAAAACAACCTTCTTAGTGACCTCTAAATTGCCAGTATTCCCACTGTCCACTTAACGGCCGATAATTGGACAAGCAAGACAAGGTAAACTAAAGATACATGACTGACAGCCCGCTGGGTAGGTGTATTGCCTTCAGCAGCACAAACAGCAGCATCTAACAAATGCCAACTCATTCATAGGCAGGCTATGTATTGCTGATTTCACTAAGAGGCATAGCGCTTACCACCTCTTAGAAAAACTCAGGAAAAACATTACAAATGGCTTACCCTGCTTGGACTCTCTTCAGGAATTGTGATAAATATGAATAACAGAAGGATGGGTGGGAGGGCATCTCTTTTATTTTCATTATGCGCGGTTTGTTGCATTGCTGTCTTTTTGAGTAGATAACAAACCTTTTCATAGTTTATTAAACTACCACCCTGTCTACCACTGCAGTGTCATTCTTCTTCTTAGATGTGCCATGTTGGAAGTTTAAGTGCCACATGTTTGTGCCACCTGGTGGACACGTCATTAGGTCCTACCCCTGTAGTCGCAAAATTGATTTGCTGGTATGAGAAGAAGGGGAGGGGCTAAATTATGCAAATTTACATACTTTTACCACTCCTCCAAACTGAACCACTATTCCCAGTGTTTTCTCCCGTATGCTGCCGACTTCACTAAGAAGTGGGTGGGATGCGGGAGATTCAACTACTCTTCTGGAGGTGCAGGGACTAATGTATAGCATTTCTTTTTAATCTGTTCATAACTAATTTTTCAACAATAGAGAACAAGGCATTTTGTCATACAAGTACATTATCAGACATGAAAGGCATACAGGAAATATCATCAAGAACAAGTTTTGTTAAACAGTATTGGTAATATTACATCAACTATGTTGGATAATGCTCATTATAGTAGGAGAATAGGCCTAGACCAACATGAAAGTACATCAGAGAAAAGAAAGATTGCTAAATCCCGGCAACATAATTAAAAACAAAATAATGGCAATAAAGATAAAGAGAAGGTTAGATTGGTGAACAAACAATGATTCCAATCAATGAATGAAACAAAAATCCAGAAAGTGATGTGACTAAAATCACAGATGACTGCAATTAGGTGAGATAGAAGGTTTAATACAGGAGAGTAACCCAAGCTAAATAAAATCTAACCACTACAAATCAAAGGATTCCTATGCAAGAACCAATCAGTGGAATCAAACATTTTAAAAAATATGTTCCTGATCTGTAGAGGGTAATATTATAATGTAAAGACCCAATTTTCTATAAAATTTCTCTGCTCCATCTTCAGTATCAGGCACCGTAGCCCTCCTGGCAAAGTATAGTAACTGCAGCATTTTCTGTCTAACTTCTCCAAGAGATTGAACATATTTAGAGATCCAGTGCATTAGAAATACTTTCTTAGCTACTGTCACTAATGAGGTAAAGAGTGGGAGGAAATGCTTCAAATTATTCCCTCAAGGTCAATTAGAGAAGTTGGTGCATAAACATGCCAATGGGTCTAGCTGCAATCATAGGGAAAATATAATGTTTATAAAACCTACTAGTTTATCACAGAACCTTTTGACTTTACCACACGTCCAAAAAGAATGAAAGAAGATGGCAATGGAGATATGACACTTACAACAGTCTCCTGCATCAGTGGTGATAAAAATGTTTCCATTGCGATGGAGACATGCATATGTTCTATGGATAGTCCTAATATGCACTTCTTGAAGAAAAGAAGATTTCAATATTTTTAGGGTGGTCATAATGCCTCATAATATTATCAATGGCTTAAGTATCCGGAACCTCTTCTTGCCACGAGGATACAAATTTATCAAATGCCAAATTAGCAACTGAAATAGTGTTATTAGGATACAAAAACCTAGACTTGTAGGGCAGAAAATTACAGTCTGAACCAGGGGTGTAGCGAGGGTGGCTCGAGTGGAGCGCTTGCTCTGGGTGCTGAAAAAGTTAGAAGGCGCACCGGAGATCTGCAAGCCCTCTTTATATGTCTCACTGTCTGTTTGTAGCTATGCAGCAGGGTTACTTCTGTCCTGCAGAACCACTCTCTGCCCCCATTGCTGCAGCACCTCTTTCTTTCCTGGAAGCTGCAGCTCATGTGTCTACTTCAGATGCAGCAGCAGCTCTCTCTGACCCTGCTGCTGTAACACCTCTCTCTGCCCTGGCTGCTGCAACTCTTCTCTCTACATTGATGCTGCAGCACCTCTATCTGCCCCAGCTGCTGATGCAGCACCTGTGTTTGCAACAACTCTCTCTGACCCAACTGCTGCAGCACTTTTCGCTGCATTATAGGCGGCAGCACATCACTAGCACCTCTCTTTGCCCCTCAGGCTGCAGCGGTGCTGCTCTCTCTGCCCCTCAGGCGATTCTGAAACATAATACATAGATATTGTTTTTAATTTATTTCAATTAAACAAGTAAATAGTTAAATAACGCTACTTCCATTGCGGCTCTACCATGGTTTAATGTGTATAAGTAGCTCAACCATAGTGTAACATGTATAAGGGGCTCTACTGTGTAAATTAACGTGTATAAGGGGCTCTACTGTGAGGCATAACATGTATAAAGGGTGCTACTGTGTGGTGTAATGTGAATAACGGACACTACTGTGCAATGTAAAGTGAATTGGTACTATTCTGCGGCCACCTTCCCAATGAAGCTATTATTTATTATTACCAGTTATTTACATAGTGCACACACATTCCACAGCATTTTACAGAGAATAGTTTGCCATTCACATCAGTCCCTGCCCCATGGGAGCTTACAATGTATATTCCTTACCCCACACACACAATTGGGAGCCAGTTAACCACCTCACAACTGGGAGCCAATTTTTGTATTGTGGGAGGAAACCGGAGTACCTGGATGAATCCCATGCAAGCACAGGGAGAATATACAAACTCCACACAGGGCCTCAGTGCTGTGAGACAGTAATGCTAACTATTAAACCATCTGTACTGCCCCTATGTTGTTGTTGCAAGCCTTCTGCATGCACTGATCCTATTTTAAACATGGTGTGACACCCAAAGGAAACTTTTTGCCCTGAGCTCCACAAGGGCTAGAACCGGCCCTGTCACCAATTTAGGATTTTTTAAATATTGTTTTTTTTCAACACCCACATGTTGGCTAGGCCCCCAATTCAGTGCAGGGGAGAAGGGCACCAAAACATACCCTTGCTCTGAACACTATGGCACCTAGCTACACCTCTGGTCTCAACAACTTTACTATGATGTCTGAACCCTTGGGGTGAATGAAAGGCAGGGGGCGAGTTAATGAATTGCCTAATTTCCAAGTACATAAACAAATCTCTATGTGGTAAGTGATACCATAATTGTAAATCAGAGAAAGAAAACATTGTTTCCCCCAGATCAAAGACCTTGGTAGATAGACTAAGGCCTTTGTCTCGCCAGGTCAAGAAGGTACATTATGAAATGAAGGAAGAAAGGTGGGGTTACGCCATATAGGAACATATGGAGTATTGTGATGAGATCTACAAAACTATTTAGAGTGACCCATGATGCATAAGTATCTTTAAACATGATTGGCGGAATGTAATGCAGCCCGAGTTTGGTGGCCGTGCCGGATGCTGGCCGAACTCGTACGTTTTTTTTTAAATGGGCAATCACTTACAAGGCATGGTGTTGCCTTGTTTTACATCCTACCACAAGTGATTCAACAGGGGATAATAGAGCACTAGGTGAGTACAGGTTAAAAAGTGCAGAATCAAGATCCCAATCAGTTGAAGAGGTGCTCTCAAGTAACCAATCAGATATATAATGGAAAAAAAACAGACAATATGCAGAAAAATCAGGGATTCCCTCCCCCCAATTTGCGATTCACTAGTAACTTGGAAAAAGCTATTTTGGGTCGTTTACAGTATTTTGCTAAATGAATTGGGAGCTAAACCAGGCAAGATGACTTTGGAAAGGACAATGGGAAGCATTTGAATAAAAAATACATATATTTTTTGAAAGTTTATGCTCTTGATAACTGCATTTCTACCTAATAACGTGAGAGTAAGACTTCCAGGTATCAAGAAGAGTTCTAATCTTGTCAATAGTAGGTGTAAAATTTGAAGTGTGCAAGTGCGTAAGATCTGAGGGGATATACAACCCTAACTATTTGATATCAGACTGAGCTCAAGAAGAATAGGAATAGAGGAAATATTGAAACCAGAAGGATGCTCATTCAAAATTAAGAATTCTGACTTGTCAAAGTTATTCTTGTACCCTCAAAATGCCACAAATTCAGAGATAATACAAAAAATCTCTGGAAGCAATGTACTGTATAAGGATTCAAAACAAATAATAACAGGTCATCATAGTAAAGTGATTACAAAATGTCTGCACACAAAATAGTAGAGATGTGCGGCGGGCACTTTTCGTGTTTTGTGTTTTGGTTCAAATTCCACTTTTGTGTTTTGTTTTTGTTTATGGATCTGGATGATTTAAAAAAAAACATAAAAACAGCTAAAATCACAGAATTTGGGGGTAATTTTGCTCCTACGGTATTATTAACCTCAATAACATTCATTTCCACTTATTTCCAATCTATTCTGAATACCTCACAATATTGTTTTTAGGCCTAAAAGTTGCACTGAGGTGGCTGTATGACTAAGCTAAGCGACACAAGTGTGCGGCACAAACACCTGGCCCATCTAGGAGTGGCACTGCAGTGGCAGACAGGACGGCAGATTTAAAAAATAGGCCCCAAACAGCACATGATGCAAAGAAGAAAAAGAGGTGAAATGAGATAGCTGGATGGCTAAGCTAAGCGACACAAGTGTGCAGCACAAACACCTGGCCCAACTAGGAGTGGCACTGCAGTGGCAGACAGGATGGCAGATTTAAAAAAGAGGCCCCAAACAGCACATGATGCAAAGAAGAGAAAGAGGTGCAAGATGGAATTATCCTTGGGCCCTCCCACTCACCTTTATGTTGTATAAACAGGACATGCACACTTTAACAAACCAATCATTTCAGCGACAGGGTCTGCCACACGACCGAGGCTGAAGTGACTGGTTTGTTAGGGCACCCACCAAAAAAGAAGCAATCAATCACTCCTTGCACAAACTGGCTCTACAGAGGCAAGATGTCGACCTCATCCTCCAATTCCTCACCACTTTCACTGTGTACATCCTCCTCCTCACAGAGTATTAATTCGTCCCCACTGGAATCCACCATCACTTTCCCTGTGTACTTTCTGGAGGCAATTGCTGGTAAAGGTCTTCCCGGAGGAATTTATAATTCATTTTGATGAACATCATCTTCTCCACATGTAGTGGAAGTAACCTCCTACGCCGATCACTGACAAGGTTACCGGCTGCACTAAACACTCTTTCGGAGTACACGCTGGAGGGGGGGGGGGGGCAACTTAAGTAAAATAAAGCCAGTTTGTGCAAGGGCTTCCAAATTGCCTCTTTTTCCTGCCAGTATACATACGGACTGTCTGACATGCCTACCTGGATGCTGTCACTCATACAATCCTCCATCACTCTTTCAATGGTGACAGAATCTTATGCAGTGACAGTAGACATGTCAGTAATCGTTGGCAGGTCCTTCAGTCTGGACCAGATGTCAGATTTCGCTCCTGACTGCCCTGCATCACCTCTAGTGGGTGGGCTAGGAAATCTTATCCTTTTCCTTGCAGCCCCAGTGGCGAGAGAAATTGAAGGAGGAACTGTTGACGGGTCACGTTCTGCTTGAGTTGACAGTTTACTAACCAGAAGGTCTTTGCACCTCTACACACTGCTGGAAAGAGATACAACGTAGGCTTTAAACCTAGGATTGGGCACAGTGGCCAAAATGTAGTGCTCTGATTTCAATAGATTGACCACCCTTGAATCCTGGCAAAGCGAATGAAAGGCTCCATTCACAAGTCCCACATACTTGACCTGACTCCGGCTGGCAGTGTCTGAACTGAGTTCACGTGTGGCAAGTTCGAAGCGTTGGAGAACCTTGCACAAGACGGAAATCATTCTCCACTGTGCTTGAGTCAGGTGCATTCCCCCTCCTTTGCCTATATCATAGGTAGATGTATAGGCTTGAATGGCCTTTTGCTGCTCCTCCATCCTCTGAAGCATACAGAGTGTTGAATTCCACCTCGTTACCACCTCTTGCTTCAGTTGATGGCAGGGCAGGTTTAGGAGTGTTTGCTGGCTCTTCAGTCTTCGGCACACAGAGGCAGAATGCTGAAAGTGGCCCGCAATTTTTTGGGCCACCAACAGCATCTACTGCACACCCGTCATTTAAAAAAAAAACATTCTTCACCACCAAATTAATTGTATGTGCAAAACATGGGACGTGCTGGAATTTGCCCACATGTAATGCACGCACAATATTGGTGGCGTGTCCGATATCACAAATCCTCCCCAGGAGAGTCTAGTTGGGGTAAGCCATTGTCAGGTGATGTTTCTCAGTTTCCATAAGAGGTTGTCAGCGGTGTGCCTTTTACAGAAAGCGGTGATACATAGCGTAGCCTGCCTAGGAACGAGTTGGCGTTTGTGAGATGCTGCTACTGGTGCCGCTGCTGTTGTTGCTGCGGGAGGCCATACATCTACCCAGTGGGTTGTCACAGTCAGATAGGCCTTAGTCTGCCCTGTTCTACTTGTTGCCTACACTTGTTGTTATCTACTTGTCCACATATCTGTGGTTAAGTAGACACTGGATACAACTGCATTTTGTAGGACCCGAGGTGACTTTTTCTGATGTCTGTGTACATTCTCAGTGTCGCCTGCCTAGAGAAGTGGCACCTAGATGGGATTTGATACCGGGGACACAGTACCTCAAACAATTCTCTAAGACCCACTGAAATAATGGCGGATACCGGACGCATTTCTAACACCAAAATAGCCGTCAAGGCCTCAGTTATCCGCTTTGCAAAACGATGACTGCTGCCATATTTCATCTTCCTCACAAAGGACTGTTGGACAGTCAATTGCTTACTGGAAGTAGTACAAGTGGTCTTCTGACTTCCCCTCTGGAATGATGATCGACTCCCAGCAGCAACAACAGCAGCGGTGGTAGCAACAGAAGGGGTACAACTCAAGGATGCTCCGGAGGAATCCCGGTTAGGAGAGGACTCCTCAGTCTTGACAGTGACATGGCCTGCAGGACTACTGACATTCCTGACTGAGGAGGAAGTTTACGTTGAGGGTGTTGGTGGTGTGGCTTGCAGGAGCTTCGGTACAGGAGGAAGAAGGGATTTAGGTTTCAGTGAACTGCTTATACTCTTACCCAAAGTTTCACAACTTGACACTGACTTCTGATGAATGCGCAGCAGGTGACGTATAAGGGAGGATGATCCTGGGTGGATAACATCCTTACCCCTACTTATAACAGATTGACAGAGGCAACAGATAGCTTGACACCTGTTGTCCGGATTTGTGGAAAAATAATTCCACACCGAAGAGGTGGCTTTTTTGGTAGTTTGCCCAGGCATCACAATGGGCTTCTTCATACCACGGACAACAGGTGTCTCACCCGGTGCCTGACTTAAACAAACTACATTACCATCAGAATCCTCATCGTCAACTTCCTCCTCAGCGCCAGCAACATCTATATCCTCATCCTGGTGTACTTCAGTGACATCTTCAATTTGAATATCAGAAACTGGACTGTAGGTGCTCCTTTCAGCACTTGCAGGGGACGTGCAAATGGTGTAAGGAGCCACCTCTTCCCATCCAGTGTTGGGAAGGTCAGGCATCGCAACCAGCACACTTGGACTCTCCTTCTGGATTTGTGATACCATCTTAGAACACACAGTTCTTTTCTGTGCCTTTTCCAGCTTAACACTTTTAATTTTTATAGCGGGAGGATGAGGGCTTCCATCGTCATGTGAAGCTGAACCACTAGCCATGAACATAGGTCAGGGCCTCAGCCGTGCCTTGCCATTCCGTGTTGTAAATGGCATATTGGCAAGTTGATTTTTCTCCTCAGACGATTTAAAGGTCTTTTTTTTTTTACTGAACTTTAACTTTTTGGATTTTACAGCAGCTTCAGCACTAGGAGGAAGTGGTTCTTGATTTTTCCCTATTTTATCCTCCACATTTTTGATCTCTTATTTTTTGGGAGTTATATAAGACAATATGCGGCACAGGAATGACTGGAATGACTGATGGCCAGTACACTACCACTGGTGTGATGCAGCACAACACAACAACACTGTAAGGGACTTGTGGTTGTTGTTATTATTATTATAATACTGTAGCAGTGGACATATAGCAGCAGCGTATACCACTGTGACTGCCTCGTCAGTGGAATGACTGATGGACAGGACACTACCACTGGTCTGATGCAGCACAACAAAACAGCACTGTAAGGGACTTGTGCTTGTTGTTCTAATTATTATATTATCTAATTATTACTGATGGACAGGACAGACACTACTACTGGTCTGATGCAGGACAACACAGCACCACTTTATACAGCTACACTGGATATATGGCAGCAGAGGACACCAACACTGTGACTGGCTGGACTGATACAGCACAGCACAAGACTCGCCACCCCACTTTCCAGGCCCCACACAGACTCTAAACACTGAAAACACATCCTCTCAATACACTCTTCGAGACTGGAGTGAAAATGGGCGCGAAGTGCCAATGGGCGCATGTGTGCGAATGAACAGGCTTTGTAGAGATGAGCGGGTTTGGTTCTCAGAGAACCGAACCCTACCGGACTTTGCCTTTCAAGTTCGGTTCCGAGCAAGTCTCGGGTTTTCCCACCTGACTCGGAAACCAGAACGAGGCAAAACGTCACCATCCCGCTGTCGGATTCTCGTGGGGTTTGGATTCCTTATAAGGAGCCGCACATTGCTGCCATTTTCACTCCGGCATTGGAGAGTGTAGAAAGAGGACTTGTCTCCATCCTCAGTGTCCTGCATCAGTTCAGTGTTAGTGTCTTGTGCTGCATCAGTCCATTCACAGTGGTTGTGTCCTCTGATGCCATACAGATGGAGCCACGCTCATCTTGGCCTCTCTGTTGTGTCTAGGAACACCATGCTTTATTAACATAAACCCTTCATCTATTTTTCTCAGCTGCAATACAATACAGAGAGAACAATACATCAGGGGATTAAGTCATTACAGCAGGAGATTAAGTCTGACTGCCCTGACTCAATTAATCCTATTAAAGGCCAAGATAAAGATGGCTCCATCTGTATGTCCAGTGCCGCTATATTAGTCCAGTCCAGTGGTGCTGTGTTGTGCCTCATCAGTCCAGTGGTGGTGTCTTGTGCTGCATCAGTCCAGTCACAGTGGTGGTGTCCTCTGCTGCCATATGTCCAGTGGTGCTGTATAAATCCAGTCCAGTGGTGCTGTGTTGTGCTGCATCAGTTCAATGGTGGTGTATTGTGCTGCTTCAGTCCAGTTACAGTGGTGGTGTCCTCTGCTGCCATATGTCCAGTGCTGTTGTATAAGTCCAGTCCAGTGGTGCTCTGTTGTTCTGCATCAGTTCAGTGGTGGTGTATTGTGCTGCTGTATAAATCCAGTCACAGTGGTGGTGTCCTTTGCTGCCATATGTCCAGTGCTGCTGCATAAATCCAGTCTATTGCAGTGGTGCTCTGTTGTACTGCATCAGTCCAGTGGTGGTGTCCCTGTGCTGCTGTATAAGTCCAGTGGTACTGCTGTATATGTGCAGTGATACTGCCGTATAAGTCCATTGATACTGCCGTATATGTCCAGCGGTACTGCCGTATAAATCCAGTGATCCTGACGTATAATTCCCATGATCCTGCCATATAATTCCAGTGGTACTGGCGTATAAATCCAGTCCAGTGATACTGCCGTATATATCCAGTGATACTGCCGTATATGTCCATTGATACTGCCATATATGTCCAGCGGTATTGCCGCATAAATCCAGTGATCCTGCCATATAATTCCAGTGATCCTGCTGTATAATTCCAGTGGTACTGGCGTAAAAGTCTAGTGATCCTGTCGTATAATTTCAGTGGTACTGGCGTATAATTCCAGTGATCCTGCCATATAATTCCAATGATCCTGATGTATAATGCCAGTGATACTGGCGTATAAGTTCAGTCCAGTGATACTGCCGTATATCTCCAGTGATACTGCCATATATGTCCATTGATACTGCAGTATATATCCAGCGGTACTGCCATATAAATCCAGTGATCCTGCCGTATAGATCCTGCCGTATAATTCCAGTGGTACTGGCATATAAATCCAGTGATCCTGCCATATAATTCCAGTGGTACTGGCGTATAAATCCAATGACCCTGCCGTATAATTCCAGTGGAACTGGTGTATGAATCCAGTCCAGTGATACTGCCGTATACAGTATGTCCTGTGGTACTGGCATATAAATCCAGTGATCATGTCGTATAATTCCAGTGATCCTGCTGTATATGTCCAGTGGTATTGCCATATAATTCCAGTAATACTGCCGTATATATATATACCCTATTGCAAAGTGGATTGATGAGGCCATAGCAACTATGCTGGTGTTAGACGTGCATCTGGTATCCACCATTAGTGAAGTGGGACTGCAGTGCCAACCCTAGATGGGCCAGGTGTTTGTGCCGCACACTTGTGTCGCTTAGCTTAATCATACAGCTACCTCATTGCACCTCTTTCATCTTTGCATGATGTGCTGTTTGGGGCCTTTTTTATATCTGCCATCCTGTCTCACACTGCAGTGCCACTCCTAGATGGGCCAATTGTTTGTGTAGCTTAGCTTAGTCATACATTAACCTCATTGCACCTCTTTTTCTTCTTTGCATGATGAGCTGCTTGGGGCCCAGTTTTTTTAAGTGCCATCCTGTCTTCCACTGCAGTGCCACTCCTAGATGGGCCAGGTGTTTGTGGCGCACACTTGTGTCGCTTAGCTTAGTCATACAGCAACCTTGGTGCACCTCTTTGTCATCTTTGCATTATGTGCTGTTTGGGGCATGGTTTATTAAAGTGCCATCCTGTCTGGCACTGCTGTATAAGTCCAGGGGTACTGCTGTATTAGTCCATGGGTACTGCCATATAAGTCCACCAATTGTAGTTTTTTTTTTTTAAATGACAGGAGCGTGCAGGAGATGCTGTCAGTGGACTGAAAAATTGTGGGCCACTTTTGACTTTCAACCACTGCATGCCACTACTAGATAGCCCAGGTGGTTGTGTCGCTTAGCTTAGTCATACAGCAACCTCATTGCACTTTTGTTTCTTCTCTGCATCATGTGCTGTTTGGAGACTAGATTTTTTAAGTGCCATCCTGTCTGACACTGCAGTGCCACTCATAGATGGGCCAATTGTTTGTGTCGCTTAGCTTAGTCATACAGCTACCTCATTACACCTCTTTTTCATCTTTGCATGATGTGCTGTTTGGGGCCTTTTTTATATCTGCTCTCCTGTCTGACATTGCAGTGCCACTCCTAGATAGGCCAGGTGTTTGTGTCACTTAGCTTAGTCTTACAGCTACCTCCTTGCACCTCTTTTACAGCTTTGCATGATGTGCTGTTTGGGGCCTTTTTTATATCTGCCATACTATCTGCCACTGCAGTGCCACTCCTAGGTGGGCCAGGTGTTTGTGTCGCACACTTGTGTCGCTTAGCTTAGTCATACATTAACCTCATTGCTCCTCTTTTTCTTCTTTGCATGAAGTGATGTTTGGGACCTAGTTTTTCTAAGTGCCATCCTGTCTGCAACTGCAGTGCCACTCTTAGATAAGAGTGCGCCCACACAAGAGCCTTCTTTCTTCTCCCTTGTCTTCCACTCTTAGATGGGCCAGGTGTTTGTGACGCACACTTTTGTCGCTTAGCTTAGTCATACAGCTACCTTGGTGCAACCTTTTGGCCTAAAAACAATATTGTGAGATGTGAGGTGTTCAGAACAGACTGGAAATGAGTGGAAATTAATGTTATTGAGGTTAATAATACCGTAGGATCAAAATGACCCCCAAATTCTGTGATTTTAGCCGTTTTTATGTTTTTTTTTATAAAAATCATCCAGATCCAAAATCAAAACCAAAACACTTAAGGGTGTTTTTGGCAAAACCAATCAAAAACCAAAACACGAGTTGGGAATTAGAACCAAAACCAAAACACAAAACACGAAAAGTGCCCGCTGCACATCTCTACTAAAAATCTGTGAGGACATGTTTCTTTTTTTCTGCACAGAATGTTTCTACCTAGCTGTGATGTGAACAAACTGATACAGTATCCAAGGCTGGCATAAGTATTTCTGCCACATTGTATCAGCACATGATTAAACTCTGTGTAGAAGGAATATAGATACAAAGGTATTTCTCTTATGGAATAAACATTATGCTGAATGACTGCTGCTGTTATTATATGAAAATCTATTTCACTACCAGGACTAATGGTGAATAAATATGCCATTAAACTAATAACTAGAGATGAGCAGGTTTGGTTAGTCGAGATCTGAACCCCCCCGAAATTCACGTGGTTTACACGGGTCCGAGGCAGCCTAGGTTCTTCCTGCCTAACACGCAAAACCCGAATTGGGGAAACGTCATCATCCCGCTGTCGGATTCTCACAAGATACAAATTCCTTATAAAGTCGCCACGCGTCGCCGCCATTTTCACTCGTGCATTGTTGATTGAGGGGAGAGGACGTGGCTACGTTCTCTGCCTGAAAAGCTCAATATCTGTGCTCAGTGTGCTGCATTGTGGTGACCACCAGTATATAGTAGTACAGTACAGTACAGTAGGCCATTGCTGTATCTTGCAGCCCCGTGTCAGACTCAGTGCTGGTATCCAGATCAGTGCTCAATATCAGCTGCATTGTTGTGACCAGTATATAGTAGTACAGTGATGCATTGTGGTGACCACCAGTATATAGTAGTACAGTACAGTAGTCCATTGCTGTATCTTGTAGCTCAGTGTCAGACTGTTATGCACACCAGTGCCTGCAGGAAAGTACTGGTGTCAGAACTGTTATGCACTCCAGTGTCTGCAGGAATGTACTGGTGTTTGAACTGTTATGCAAAACAGATGGACTCACAGACAAACTGGGGGATATGACATAATGTACACAGAAGGTGATAGGGTAACAAAATACACACAAAGTGAACAGAGAAGCCCAGAGGCTAAGGAACTGGGTATCTCCCTAGTATTAGAACTGCTCAGATGGAAAAGCAAGATGTTGTGTTTTAATACGTAGAGAACCCGAAATGCTGTTGCTAAGGGCAACAGCAAAACCCTAAAGGGTTACCAACGGGTGTGGCAGTAAACTCCTTGGTCAGAGATGGAATGATAGACACAAGGAGAATCTCCACAATCCTAATTCTCACTTGCAGTGCACAGGTTTTAGCTTACTGCCACTAAACTGACCCCTGACACCTAGCACAGTGAGACAGGATTAGACAGGCAAGTCTTAGAATACAGCCGCAAACTTGCTAAGTTCACAGAGTAGTAACAGAACCCCAGCAAGCTAAACGACTGACTCCAGTCTTACTGCTAGGTCTGGATTGGCAGAGTGTAATACCAAATCCCCAGGCCTATTTGCAGTAAGCAACAAACAAATACAAAGCTACACAGTACTGGCTAACTTTCATGAACTGACTAACCAACAAAGATTCAGCAGCATCTGCTTACCCTGAAAAGAGGCCTTATAAAGCAGGTGCTGTCCATGCCCCACTCAGACCTCACAGACTGTGAGCACAAAAACCAGCACCGGATCCCCTGCCGTGCACAGAGCCTATAACCACTGCACAGCAAAAGACCCGAACCGGAGTATCAGCTGCGCTCAGGTTACACCACTAGCACTTGTCTCCCGGTTGCCATGACGACGTGGCAGCACAGGGCAGGAGACCCTAACAGTACCCCCCCTCTGACGAGGGGTCAAAGAACCCCTACCACCGGGTTTATCGGGGAACTGCGAGAAGAAAGAGCGTATCAGTCTGGGGGCATGAAGATCACAACTGCGCACCCACGACCGCTCCTCCGGGCCATACCCCTTCCAGTGCACCAAAAATGACAGCCGACCCCGAACCACCTTGGAGTCAAGAATCCTTTCAACAACAAACTCCCTCTGGCCACGTATCAGAAGAGGGGAAGGTCTTCCACTGGAAGAAGGATTACTAATCGCCCGTTTTAAAAGGGAACAATGAAATGTTTTATTGATACCCAAAGAACGGGGCAGATCTAACTGAAATGCCACCGGATTGATAACCCTGGTGATCTTATAAGGGCCGATGAACCGGGGCCCTAACTTATGAGATGGCTGTCTCAACTTCAAATTCTTGGTAGACAACCAGACGAAGTCTCCTAATTTGAAGCTGCAGGGTCTTTTCCGCTTATCAAAAACCCTTTTGGTCACTAATGACACAGACACAAGGGCTTTCTTCACTTTCCGCCAAATACCTCTAAGGACCGAAACCACAGAGGAACCACCAGGCGTGGAGTCCAGGGGGTCAAAAGAATTGGCCTTAGGATGATGCCCATACACACAAAGGAAGGGAGAGATCCCTGTAGCAGAGTGAGCCGCGTTGTTACAGGCAAACTCCGCCATGGACAGATGAGCAACCCAGTCAGTCTGACACTTGGAGACATAACACCTGAGGAACTGCTCCAAGGACTGGTTCACCCTTTCAGTCTGCCCATTAGACTGCGGATGGTAGCCTGACGACAAGCTGACAGAAATCTGGAGATCGGAACAAAATGCCCTCCAGAATTTGGCCACAAACTGGGATCCGCGGTCAGAGACCACATCAAGTGGCAACCCGTGGAGACGCACAACATGCAGCATAAATAATTCAGACAGGCGTCTGGCTGATGGCAGCCCAACCAGTGGAACGAAGTGCGCCATCTTCGAAAACCTGTCAACGACAACCCAGATGGCTGTCATCCCCGAGGATTTGGGCAAGTCCACCACAAAATCCATTGAAATGTGGGTCCATGGCTTAGATGGGATAGAGAGTGGATGTAATGGGCCAACAGGAACCCCTCTAGGAGTCTTATTTCGGGCACAGATGTCACATGCCCGAACCCACTGATCCACATCCTTAGCCACCGAGGGCCACCACACCGCCCTAGATAGCAACTCCTGAGTTCTGGCAATACCCGGGTGACCTGCCGACTTCTTGGCATGGAATTCCAGGAACACTCGCTGTCTTAACCTAGGAGGCACAAACAAAAGACCTACCGGAAGGTCTGGAGGAGCCTGCTCCTGTGCTCTAAGGACTAATGATAAGAGGTCCTGGGTAATGCCCACTTTAATACATGATGGGGAAACAATGGGCAACGGCTCCTCGGTGGTCTCCTGGATTGGAGCAAAACTCCGCGAGAGCGCATCAGCCTTGATGTTTTTTGACCCAGGGCGATATGTTATCAAAAAATTAAAACGAGCAAAAAACAAAGCCCATCGTGCCTGCCTGGCATTGAGACGCTTCGCTGACTCTAAATATGCCAGATTCTTATGGTCAGTGAGAATTGAGACCACAAACTTAGCCCCCTCAAGCCAGTGTCTCCACTCCTCGAGTGCATCCTTAATAGCCAACAATTCCCGGTTACCCACGTCATAATTCATCTCGGCAGGCGAAAATTTACGGGAAAAGTAAGCACAGGGATGAAGGCGATTATCAGACACTCCCATCTGAGAAAGCACTGCCCCAATACCCATCTCAGAGGCATCCACCTCCACCACAAAAGGACGCTCTGGATCTGGGTGTCGCAGCACCTTGGCCGAAACAAATGCCCTTTTGAGACGGGCAAAAGCCGCTTTAGCCTCACAAGACCAGTGAGCAACATCCGCCCCTTTCTTAGTGAGTGCCACCAAGGGCGCCACTATAGACGAAAATCCAGCGATAAATCGTCTATAAAAATTCGCAAAGCCCAGGAAACGCTGAAGCGCCTTCAAACTAGTGGGCTGCACCCAATCCAGGACTGCCTGTACCTTGGAACCCTCCATTTGGAAACCTTCTGGGGAGATAATATATCCTAGAAATGCGATTTGCTGAACTTCAAATTCGCACTTCTCCAGCTTCGCCCCAAGCCGGTGGTCTCTGAGTTTCTGGAGGACTAAGCGTACATGCTTCCGATGTTCCTCCAGGGAATGGGAGAAGATTAGGATGTCATCTAAGTATACAACTAAGAATCTATCCAAATATTCCCTGAGCACATCATTCATGAAATCCTGGAAGACTGCCGGGGCATTACAGAGCCCAAAAGGCATCACCAAATATTCATAATGCCCTGAGTGGGTATTAAAGGCAGTCTTCCATTCATCCCCCTCTCTTATTCGGATTAGATTGTACGCACCGCGTAGGTCAATCTTAGAAAAAATGGTGGCAGTACGAAGCTGGTCAAACAAGACCGAAATGAGAGGCAGTGGGTATGAGTTTTTAATCGTGATACGGTTCAATTCCCTGAAGTCGATGCAGGGTCGCAACGAACCGTCCTTTTTCCCCACGAAGAAGAACCCCGACCCAACTGGAGACTGTGAAGGTCTGATAAATCCCTTAGCCAAGTTCTCCTGAATGTACTCTGCCATAGCCTGAGTCTCAGGACGTGACAGGGAGTACAACCTGCTCTTGGGAAGCTTAGCATTTGGCAACAAATCAATGGCACAGTCATAGGGGCGATGGGGAGGTAGTACCTCTGCAACTTTTTTGGAGAACACGTCCGCAAAATCTACATAACACCCTGGCAATCCTGGCAAACTTAGCTGCGAGAGCCTGACTGGAAGGCTCAAGCAACTCCTGAAACAATCAGTACCCCAATTAAGAATCTCCCCAGAGACCCAGTCAAATTGAGGATTGTGGGCCCTTAACCAGGGTAACCCCAACACCAATGGGGCAAAAGTACAGACAGTCACATAAAAGGACAATTTTTCAGAGTGTGTGGCTCCAATAAACAAAGAAATCTGGCTAGTGCAAGAGGTAATTTTACCTTGGGATAATGGTTCCCCGTTTAACCCACAAATCTCAATTTCCGATGCCAAGGGTACTAAGGGAACAGAGTGTTTCAGGGCGAATTGGCGGTCCATAAAAACCCCGTCGGCCCCACTGTCCACAAAGGCCTCAGTCTTGACAGTTTGACCGAGGATCTTCAAGGTCACCGGAATGATAAAAGTCTTCTTGGGAAATTCTGACTTCTGGCCTGACAGGATATTTCCCATCACCCTCAGGCCCTGAAGTTTTCCGGCTTTTCTGGGCATGATACTACCTCATGACCTTTATTCCCACAGTACAAACACAACCCCTGCTGTCTCCTCCGCGTCTTCTCACGCGAGGAGAGGCGGGTAGCCCCAATCTGCATAGGCTCCTCAGAAAATTCCTCAGAGTCTGAGGTTCCCTTGGGAAGGAAGGAAATCTCAGTCTCCCTTTCAAGCCTACGCTCTCTCAGCCGTCTATCCACCCGGATGGATAACTGCATGAGCTGATCCAAGCTATCAGGCAAGGGATATTGTACCAGTTGGTCCTTTATCTGGTTAGAAAGACCTCTTCGGTACTGGTGTCTCAGGGCTGGGTCATTCCACTGGGTATCATGGGCCAACCTCCGAAACTCCGTACAGTAAACCTCAACTGGCCTTCGCCCTTGCTTAAGGATCGAAATCTGAGCCTCGGCTGAGGCCGTCTTGTCAGGGTCATCATACAACATGCCCAGTGCCGTAAAAAAAGCATCAACACTTTTAAGCGACGGACAGTCAGGCTGCAACCCATATGCCCAGACCTGTGGGTCTCCTTGTAGCAAGGAAATCACTATGCCCACCCGCTGAATCTCCGACCCAGAAGACTGAGGCCTAAGCCGGAAGTATAGCTTGCAGCTCTCCTTGAAACAAAAGAACTGCGAGCGATCTCCAGAAAAACGATCCGGGAGATTTACTTTCGGCTCCTTAACCCCTGCAGGTGCTGCTGCTGCGGGAGCTCCGCCAGCAGCCTGGGCGGTGTGCATTTTAATGGACAAATCATTAAATTGTCGAGTCAGGACCTGCACCTGATCGACCACCTGTTGCAACGTATTTTGAGGGGTATGCTCCATATTCCCACAAAATTTCAACAGGAGTATTAGGCTGCTGAATATGTTATGCACACCAGTGCCTGCAGGAAAGTACTGGTGTCAGAACTGTTATGCACTCCAGTGTCTGCAGGAATGTACTGGTGTTTGAACTGTTATGCAAAACAGATGGACTCACAGACAAACTGGGGGATATGACATAATGTACACAGAAGGTGATAGGGTAACAAAATACACACAAAGTGAACAGAGAAGCCCAGAGGCTAAGGAACTGGGTATCTCCCTAGTATTAGAACTGCTCAGATGGAAAAGCAAGATGTTGTGTTTTAATACGTAGAGAACCCGAAATGCTGTTGCTAAGGGCAACAGCAAAACCCTAAAGGGTTACCAACGGGTGTGGCAGTAAACTCCTTGGTCAGAGATGGAATGATAGACACAAGGAGAATCTCCACAATCCTAATTCTCACTTGCAGTGCACAGGTTTTAGCTTACTGCCACTAAACTGACCCCTGACACCTAGCACAGTGAGACAGGATTAGACAGGCAAGTCTTAGAATACAGCCGCAAACTTGCTAAGTTCACAGAGTAGTAACAGAACCCCAGCAAGCTAAACGACTGACTCCAGTCTTACTGCTAGGTCTGGATTGGCAGAGTGTAATACCAAATCCCCAGGCCTATTTGCAGTAAGCAACAAACAAATACAAAGCTACACAGTACTGGCTAACTTTCATGAACTGACTAACCAACAAAGATTCAGCAGCATCTGCTTACCCTGAAAAGAGGCCTTATAAAGCAGGTGCTGTCCACGCCCCACTCAGACCTCACAGACTGTGAGCACAAAAACCAGCACCGGATCCCCTGCCGTGCACAGAGCCTATAACCACTGCACAGCAAAAGACCCGAACCGGAGTATCAGCTGCGCTCAGGTTACACCACTAGCACTTGTCTCCCGGTTGCCATGACGACGTGGCAGCACAGGGCAGGAGACCCTAACACAGACTCAGTTCTATTCTCCTGATCATTGCTCAATATCTGCTGCATTGTTGTGACCAGTATATATAGTAGTACAGTGCTGCATTGTGGTGACCACCATTATATAGTAGTACAGTACAGTAGTCCATTGCTTTATCTTGCAGCTCCGTGTCACTTCTATTCTCCTGATCAGTGCTCAATATCTGCTGCATTGTGGTGACCAGGATATAGTAGTACAGTGCTGCATTGTGGTGACCACCGTATGTAGTAGTACAGTACAGTAGGCCATTGCTGTATCTTGCAGCTCCATGTCAGACTCAGTTCTATTCTCCTGATCATTGCTCAATATCTGCTGCATTGTTGTGACGAGTATATAATAGTACAGTGCTGCATTGTGGTGACCACCAGTATATAGTAGTACAGTACAGTAGTCTATTGATGTACTGTATCTTGCAGCTCCGTGTCACTTCTATTCTCCTGAACAGTGCTTAATATCTCAAACAAAACAAAATGATGTAGTTTGATCTGCGCTAAAATGTATATAGTGGCAGCCTATGTGGTAACAAATGAGCCTTCACCAAGACCCCAAACAAGAACCGAACACACAATGTAGTGACCACACCCGGCACTACTAATTTCACCCAATAAAACAATAAATCTCCTTAATAGCTTACTTTTTTGATAGTAATGATTACAATTGTTGTCGTGTACTTATTTCACAGAAGATACATGTCTGAAAAATTAAGACATACAAAACATAGTGCAACCAATTTTGGTAATAAATAGAAGGAGTATTTATTTGTTCAACTCACATAGATATGAGTAAATATAGCATATCGTCCACCAGATGGCAAGGGCCAATGCCATCTGGTGGACAATATGCTATATTTACTCATATCTATGTGAGTTGAACAAATAAATACTCCTTCTATTTATTACCAAAATTGGTTGCACTATGTTTTGTATGTCTTAATTTTTCAGACATGTATCTTCTGTGAAATAAGTACACGACAACAATTGTAATCATTACTATCAAAAAAGTAAGCTATTAAGGAGATTTATTGTTTTATTGGGTGAAATTAGTAGCGCCGGGTGTGGTCACTACATTGTGTGTTCAGTGCTTAATATCTGTGCTCAGTGTCAGTGCTGCACTGTTGTGACTAAAAGTCCAGTGTCTTGTGCTGCATCTTGCTGCTGTAGGGTGCTGTGGTAGTGTCCTGTCACTGTGCATAGGTCATCATTCCAGTCACAGTGGTATCTGGTATCTATAGTGGTATCTAATTCCAGACATTACTGCCGTCTAATTCCAGATATATTACTGGCATATAATTCCACACATTAAAAAATGGAGAACAAAATGTGAAGGGTAAAATAGGGAAAGATCAAGATTCACTTCCACCTAGTGCTGAAGCTGCTGCCACTAGTCATGGCAGAGAAGATGAAATGGCAGCAACGTTGTCTGCCAAGGCGAATGCCCAACGTCATAGTAGAGAGCATGAAAAATCCAAAAAACAAACGTTCAGTAAAATGACCCAAAAATCTAAATTAAAAGCTTCTGAGGAGAAGTGTAAACTTGCTAATATGCCATTTACGACATTTACGAGTGGCAAGTGACAGCTAAGGCCCTCTCCTATGTTCCTCATGACTAGTGGGTCAGATTCACATGAGGATGGAAGCACTCATCCTCCCGTTAGAAAAATGAAAAGAGTCAGCTGGCAAAAGCACAGCAAAGAACTGTGCGTTATTCTAAATCACAAATCCCCAAGGAGAGTCCAATTGTGTCGGTTGCGATGTCTGACCTTCCCAACACTGGACGGAAAGAGGTGGCTCCTTCCACCATTTGCACGCCCCCTGCAAGTGCTGGAAAGAGCACCCACAGTCCAGTTCCTGATAATCAAATTGAAGATGTCACTGTTTAAGTACACCAGGATGAGGATATGGGTGTTGCTGGCACTGTGGGGGAAATTGACCAGGAGGATTCTGATGGAGAGGTGGCTTGTTTAAGTCAGGCACCCGGGGAGACACCTGTTGTCCATGGGATGAATAAGGCCATTGACATGCCTGGTCAAAATACCCCAAAAAATCACCTCTTCGGTGTGGATTTTTTTCAACAGAAATGCGGACAACTGGTGTCAAGCCATGTGTTGCCTTTGTCAAGCTGTAATAAGTAGGGGTAAGGACGTTAACAGATATCAATCAATTCTGTTGCTAATATTCTATTTAAAGTGATATCCCTGGGGTCATAAGCTCTGGAATAGTACTAATTTGAACTTCTGTTATAAAATTAGCAGTAGGTTTACAGTTATAGAGATGTCATTTTAAAGTGTGTATTGTACTCCCGGGAGAATTGTTGTTATCATAATACATTTTATGCATTAAAATAAATGCTTTTTTATTTGATTGTCTAGCGCAACTTGGTAATTTTTTCTACGTAAGGACGTTAACCACCTAGGAACATCCTCCCTTATACGTCACCTGGAGCGCATTCATCAGAAGTCATTGACAAGTTCAAAAACTTTGGGTGACAGCGGAAGCAGTCCACTGACAACTAAATATCTTCTTCATCTTGTACCCAATCTCCTGCAAACCACACCACCAACTCCCTCAGTGTCAATTTCCTCCTTAGACAAAAATGCCATTAGTCCTGCAATCCATGTCACTGGCAAGTCTGATGAGTCCTTGCCTGTCTGGGATTCCTCCGATGGATCCTTGAGTGTAATGCCTACTGCTGCTGGCGCTGCTGTTGTTGCTGCTGGGAGTCAATCATCATCCCAGAGGGGAAGTCGGAAGACCACTTGTACTACCTCCAGTAAGCAATTGACTGTCCAACACTCCCTTGCGAGGAAGATGAAATATCACAGCTGTCATCCTGCTGCAAAGCGGATAACTCAGGCCTTGGCAGCTGTGCTGGTGTTAGATGTGCGTCCAGTATCCGGCATTAATTCACAAGGAACTTAGAGAATTTCTTGAGGTAGTGTGTCCCCGGTACCAAATACCATCTAGGTTCCACTTCTCTAGGAGGCAATACAGAGAATGTACACAGACGTCAGAAAAAGAGTCACCAGTGTCCTAAAAAATGCAGTTGTACCCAATGTCCACTTACCCACGGACATGTGGACAAGTGGAGCAGGGCAGACTAAGGACTATATGACTGACAGCCCACTGGGTAGATGTATTGCCTCCCACAGCAACAACAGCAGCGGCAACACCAGTAGCAGCATCTCGCAAACACCAACTTGTTCCTAGGCAGGCTACACTTTGTATCACCGCTTTCCATAAGAGGCACACAGCTGACAACCTCTTACAGAAACTGAGGAACATCATCACAGATTGGCTTACCCCAGTTGGACTCTCCTGGGGATTTGTGACATCGGACAACGTCACCAATATTGTGCGTGCATTACATGTGGGCAAATTCCAGCACGTCCCATGTTTTGCACATACAATTAATTTGGTGGTGAAGAATTTTTGAAAAAACGACAGGGGCGTGCAAGAGATGCTGTCTGTGGCCCGAAGAATTGCGGGCCACTTTCGGCATTCAGCCACCGCGTGCCAAAGACTGGAGCACCAGCAAACACTCCTGAACATTCGCCGCCGTCAGCTGAAGCAAGAGGTGGTAACGAGGTGGAATTCAACCCTCTATATGCTTCAGAGGATGGAGGAGCAACAAAAGGCCATTCAAGCCCACACATCTGCCTACAAATTAGGCAAAGGAGGGGGAATGCACCTGACTCAAGCGCAGTGGAGAATGATTTCAACGTTGTGCAAGGTTCTGCATCCCTTTGAACTTGCCACACATGAAGTCAGTTCAGACACTGCCAGCCTGAGTCAGGTCATTCCCCTCATCAGGCTTTTGCAGAAGCAGCTGGAGAGATTGAAGGAGGAGCTAAAATGGAGCGATTCCGCTATGCATGTGGGACTTGTAAATGGAGCCCTTCATTCGCTTAACCAGGATTCACGGGTAGTCAATCTGTTGAAATCAGACCACTACATTTTGGCCACCATGCTCGATCCTAGGTTTAAAGCCTACATTGTATCTCTCTTTCTGGCAGACACAAGTCCGCAGATGTTTCAAAGACCTGCTGGTGAGACAATTGTCAAGTCAAGCAGAACGTGACCCACCAACAGCTCCTCCTTCATTTTCTACCGCCATTGTAGCTGCAAGTAAAAGGATCAAATTTCTAAAATCACCCGCTGGCGGTGATGCAGGGCAGTCAGGAGTGAAAACTGACATCTGTTCCGGACTGAAGGACCTCCCTATGATTACTGACATGTCGTCTACTGTCACTGCATGTGATTCTGTCACTATTGAAAGAATGGTGGAGGATTATATGAGTGACAGCATCCAAGTAGGCACGTCAGACAGTCCGTACGTATTCTGGCAGTATAGAGGCAATTCGGAGGCCCTTGCACAAACTGGCTTTATTTTACCTAAGTTGCCCCCCTCCAGCGTGTACTCCGAAAAAGTGTTTAGTGCAGCCAGTCACCTTGTCAGCGATCGGTGTACGAGGTTACTTACAGAAAATGTGGAGAAGATGATGTTCATCAAAATGAACTATAATCAATTCCTCCGTGGAGACATTTACCAGCAATTGCCTCCAGAAAGTGCACAGGGACCTGTGATGGTGGATTCCAGTGGGGACGGATTAATACTCTGTGAGGAGGGGGATGTACACAGTGAAAGGAGTGAGGAATCCGAGGATGATGATGAGGTCGACATCTTGCCTCTGTACAGCCAGTTTGTGGAAGGAGAGATTGATTGCTTCTTTTTTGGTGGGAGCCCAAACCTACCAGTCATTTCAGCCACATTCGTGTGGCAGACCCTGTCGCTGAAATGATGGGTTTGTTAAAGTGTGCATGTCCTGTTTATACAACATAAGGGTGGGTGGGAGGGCCCAAGGACAATTCCATCTTGCACCTCTTTTTTTATTTATCTTTGCATCATGTGATGTTTGGGGCCAATTATTTTAAGTGCCATCCTGTCTGACACTGCAGTGCCACTCCTAGATGGGCCAGGTGTTTGTGCCGGCAACTTGGGTCGCTAAGCTTAGTCATCCAGCGACCTCGGTGCAAATTTTAGGAATAAAAATAATATTGAGGTGTGAGGTGTTCAGAATAGACTGGAAATGAGTGGAAATTATTAGAGATGAGCGCTTGAAATTTTTCGGGTTTTGTGTTTTGGTTTTGGGTTCGGTTCCGCGGCCGTGTTTTGGGTTCGACCGCGTTTTGGCAAAACCTCACCGAATTTTTTTTGTCGGATTCGGGTGTGTTTTGGATTCGGGTGTTTTTTTCAAAAAACCCTAAAAAACAGCTTAAATCATAGAATTTGGGGGTCATTTTGATCCCAAAGTATTATTAACCTCAAAAACCATAATTTCCACTCATTTTCAGTCTATTCTGAATACCTCACACCTCACAATATTATTTTTAGTCCTAAAATTTGCACCGAGGTCGCTGTGTGAGTAAGATAAGCGACCCTAGTGGCCGACACAAACACCGGGCCCATCTAGGAGTGGCACTGCAGTGTCACGCAGGATGTCCCTTCCAAAAAACCCTCCCCAAACAGCACATGACGCAAAGAAAAAAAGAGGCGCAATGAGGTAGCTGTGTGAGTAAGATTAGCGACCCTAGTGGCCGACACAAACACCGGGCCCATCTAGGAGTGGCACTGCAGTGTCACGCAGGATGTCCCTTCCAAAAAACCCTCCCCAAACAGCACATGACGCAAAGAAAAAAAGAGGCGCAATGAGGTAGCTGACTGTGTGAGTAAGATAAGCGACCCTAGTGGCCGACACAAACACCGGGCCCATCTAGGAGTGGCACTGCAGTGTCACGCAGGATGGCCCTTCCAAAAAACCCTCCCCAAACAGCACATGACGCAAAGAAAAAAAGAGGCGCAATGAGGTAGCTGTGTGAGTAAGATAAGCGACCCTAGTGGCCGACACAAACACCGGGCCCATCTAGGAGTGGCACTGCAGTGTCACGCAGGATGTCCCTTCCAAAAAACCCTCCCCAAACAGCACATGACGCAAAGAAAAAAAGAGGCGCAATGAGGTAGCTGACTGTGTGAGTAAGATAAGCGACCCTAGTGGCCGACACAAACACCTGGCCCATCTAGGAGTGGCACTGCAGTGTCACGCAGGATGTCCCTTCCAAAAAACCCTCCCCAAACAGCACGTGACGCAAAGAAAAAAAGAGGCGCAATGAGGTAACTGACTGTGTGAGTAAGATAAGCGACCCTAGTGGCCGACACAAACACCGGGCCCATCTAGGGGTGGCACTGCAGTGTCACGCAGGATGGCCCTTCCAAAAAACCCTCCCCAAACAGCACATGACGCAAAGAAAAAAAGAGGCGCAATGAGGTAGCTGACTGTGTGAGTAAGATAAGCGACCCTAGTGGCCGACACAAACACCGGGCCCATCTAGGAGTGGCACTGCAGTGTCACGCAGGATGGCCCTTCCAAAAAACCCTCCCCAAACAGCACATGACGCAAAGAAAAAAAGAGGCGCAATGAGGTAGCTGACTGTGTGAGTAAGATAAGCGACCCTAGTGGCCGACACAAACACCGGGCCCATCTAGGAGTGGCACTGCAGTGTCACGCAGGATGGCCCTTCCAAAAAACCCTCCCCAAACAGCACATGACGCAAAGAAAAATAAAAGAAAAAAGAGGTGCAAGATGGAATTGTCCTTGGGCCCTCCCACCCACCCTTATGTTGTATAAACAAAACAGGACATGCACACTTTAACCAACCCATCATTTCAGTGACAGGGTCTGCCACACGACTGTGACTGATATGACGGTTTGGTTTGGACCCCCCCCAAAAAAGAAGCAATTAATCTCTCCTTGCACAAACTGGCTCTACAGAGGCAAGATGTCCACCTCATCATCATCCTCCGATATATCACCGTGTACATCCCCCTCCTCACAGATTATCAATTCGTCCCCACTGGAATCCACCATCTCAGCTCCCTGTGTACTTTGTGGAGGCAATTGCTGCTGGTCAATGTCTCCGCGGAGGAATTGATTATAATTCATTTTAATGAACATCATCTTCTCCACATTTTCTGGATGTAACCTTGTACGCCGATTGCTGACAAGGTGAGCGGCGGCACTAAACACTCTTTCGGAGTACACACTTGTGGGAGGGCAACTTAGGTAGAATAAAGCCAGTTTGTGCAAGGGCCTCCAAATTGCCTCTTTTTCCTGCCAGTATAAGTACGGACTGTGTGACGTGCCTACTTGGATGCGGTCACTCATATAATCCTCCACCATTCTTTCAATGGTGAGAGAATCATATGCAGTGACAGTAGACGACATGTCCGTAATCGTTGTCAGGTCCTTCAGTCCGGACCAGATGTCAGCATCAGCAGTCGCTCCAGACTGCCCTGCATCACCGCCAGCGGGTGGGCTCGGAATTCTGAGCCTTTTCCTCGCACCCCCAGTTGCGGGAGAATGTGAAGGAGGAGATGTTGACAGGTCGCGTTCCGCTTGACTTGACAATTTTCTCACCAGCAGGTCTTTCAACCCCAGCAGACTTGTGTCTGCCGGAAAGAGAGATCCAAGGTAGGCTTTAAATCTAGGATCGAGCATGGTGGCCAAAATGTAGTGCTCTGATTTCAACAGATTGACCACCCGTGAATCCTTGTTAAGCGAATTAAGGGCTCCATCCACAAGTCCCACATGCCTAGCGGAATCGCTCCGTGTTAGCTCCTCCTTCAATGTCTCCAGCTTCTTCTGCAAAAGCCTGATGAGGGGAATGACCTGACTCAGGCTGGCAGTGTCTGAACTGACTTCACGTGTGGCAAGTTCAAAGGGCATCAGAACCTTGCACAACGTTGAAATCATTCTCCACTGCGCTTGAGACAGGTGCATTCCACCTCCTATATCGTGCTCAATTGTATAGGCTTGAATGGCCTTTTGCTGCTCCTCCAACCTCTGAAGCATATAGAGGGTTGAATTCCACCTCGTTACCACTTCTTGCTTCAGATGATGGCAGGGCAGGTTCAGTAGTTTTTGGTGGTGCTCCAGTCTTCTGTACGTGGTGCCTGTACGCCGAAAGTGTCCCGCAATTCTTCTGGCCACCGACAGCATCTCTTGCACGCCCCTGTCGTTTTTTAAAAAATTCTGCACCACCAAATTCAAGGTATGTGCAAAACATGGGACGTGCTGGAATTTGCCCATATTTAATGCACACACAATATTGCTGGCGTTGTCCGATGCCACAAATCCACAGGAGAGTCCAATTGGGGTAAGCCATTCCGCGATGATCTTCCTCTGTTGCCGTAAGAGGTTTTCAGCTGTGTGCGTATTCTGGAAACCGGTGATACAAAGCGTAGCCTGCCCAGGAAAGAGTTGGCGTTTGCGAGATGCTGCTACTGGTGCCGCCGCTGCTGTTCTTGCGGCGGGAGTCCATACATCTACCCAGTGGGCTGTCACAGTCATATAGTCCTGACCCTGCCCTGCTCCACTTGTCCACATGTCCGTGGTTAAGTGGACATTGGGTACAACTGCATTTTTTAGGACACTGGTGAGTCTTTTTCTGACGTCCGTGTACATTCTCGGTATCGCCTGCCTAGAGAAGTGGAACCTAGATGGTATTTGGTAACGGGGGCACACTGCCTCAATAAATTGTCTAGTCCCCTGTGAACTAACGGCGGATACCGGACGCACGTCTAACACCAACATAGTTGTCAAGGCCTCAGTTATCCGCTTTGCAGCAGGATGACTGCTGTGATATTTCATCTTCCTCGCAAAGGACTGTTGAACAGTCAATTGCTTACTGGAAGTAGTACAAGTGGGCTTACGACTTCCCCTCTGGGATGACCATCGACTCCCAGCAGCAACAACAGCAGCGCCAGCAGCAGTAGGCGTTACACGCAAGGATGCATCGGAGGAATCCCAGGCAGGAGAGGAATCATCAGAATTGCCAGTGACATGGCCTGCAGGACTATTGGCATTCCTGGAGAAGGAGGAAATTGACACTGAGGGAGTTGGTGGGGTGGTTTGCGTGAGCTTGGTTACAAGAGGAAGGGATTTACTGGTCAGTGGACTGCTTCCGCTGTCGGCCAAAGTTTTTGAACTTGTCACTGACTTATTATGAATGCGCTGCAGGTGACGTATAAGGGAGGATGTTCCGAGGTGGTTAACGTCCTTACCCCTACTTATTACAGCTTGACAAAGGGAACACACGGCTTGACAAATGTTGTCCGCATTTCTGGTGAAATACTTCCACACCGAAGAGCTGATTTTTTTGGTATTTTCACCAGGCATGTCAACGGCCATATTCCTCCCACGGACAACAGGTGTCTCCCCGGGTGCCTGACTTAAACAAACCACCTCACCATCAGAATCCTCCTGGTCAATTTCCTCCCCAGCGCCAGCAACACCCATATCCTCCTCATCCTGGTGTACTTCAACACTGACATCTTCAATCTGACTATCAGGAACTGGACTGCGGGTGCTCCTTCCAGCACTTGCAGGGGGCGTGCAAATGGTGGAAGGCGCATGCTCTTCACGTCCAGTGTTGGGAAGGTCAGGCATCGCAACCGACACAATTGGACTCTCCTTGTGGATTTGGGATTTCGAAGAACGCACAGTTCTTTGCTGTGCTTTTTCCAGCTTGAGTCTTTTCATTTTTCTAGCGAGAGGCTGAGTGCTTCCATCCTCATGTGAAGCTGAACCACTAGCCATGAACATAGGCCAGGGCCTCAGCCGTTCCTTGCCACTCCGTGTGGTAAATGGCATATTGGCAAGTTTACGCTTCTCCTCCGACAATTTTATTTTAGGTTTTGGAGTCCTTTTTTTACTGATATTTGGTGTTTTGGATTTGACATGCTCTGTACTATGACATTGGGCATCGGCCTTGGCAGACGACGTTGCTGGCATTTCATCGTCTCGGCCATGACTAGTGGCAGCAGCTTCAGCACGAGGTGGAAGTGGATCTTGATCTTTCCCTAATTTTGGAACCTCAACATTTTTGTTCTCCATATTTTAATAGGCACAACTAAAAGGCACCTCAGGTAAACAATGGAGATGGATGGATACTAGTATACAATTATGGATGGACTGCTGAGTGCCGACACAGAGGTAGCTACAGCCGTGGACTACCGTACTGTACTGTGTCTGCTGCTAATATAGACTGGTTGATAATGAGATGTAGTATGTATGTATAAAGAAGAAAGAAAAGAAAACCACGGGTTGGTGGTATACAATTATGGACGGACTGCCGACACAGAGGTAGCTACAGCCGTGGACTACCGTACTGTACTGTGTCTGCTGCTAATATAGACTGGTTGATAATGAGATGTAGTATGTATAAAGAAGAAAGAAAAAAAAACCACGGGTAGGTGGTATACAATTATGGATGGACTGCCGAGTGCCGACACAGAGGTAGCTACAGCCGTGGACTACCGTACTGTACTGTGTCTGCTGCTAATATAGACTGGTTGATAATGAGATGTAGTATGTATAAAGAAGAAAGAAAAAAAAACCACGGGTAGGTGGTATACAATTATGGATGGACTGCCGAGTGCCGACACAGAGGTAGCTACAGCCGTGGACTACCGTACTGTACTGTGTCTGCTGCTAATATAGACTGGATGATAATGAGATGTAGTATGTATAAAGAAGAAAGAAAGAAAAACCACGGGTAGGTGGTATACAATTATGGACGGACTGCCGAGTGCCGACACAGAGGTAGCTACAGCCGTGGACTACCGTACTGTACTGTGTCTGCTGCTAATATAGACTGGATGATAATGAGATGTAGTATGTATAAAGAAGAAAGAAAAAAAAACCACGGGTAGGTGGTATACAATTATGAATGGACTGCCGAGTGCCGACACAGAGGTAGCTACAGCCGTGGACTACCGTACTGTACTGTGTCTGCTGCTAATATAGACTGGATGATAATGAGATGTAGTATGTATAAAGAAGAAAGAAAAAAAAAACACGGGTAGGTGGTATACAATTATGGACGGACTGCCGAGTGCCGACACAGAGGTAGCTACAGCCGTGGACTACCGTACTGTACTGTGTCTGCTGCTAATATAGACTGGATGATAATGAGATGTAGTATGTATAAAGAAGAAAGAAAAAAAAACCACGGGTAGGTGGTATACAATTATGGACGGACTGCCGAGTGCCGACACAGAGGTAGCTACAGCCGTGGACTACCGTACTGTACTGTGTCTGCTGCTAATATAGACTGGATGATAATGAGATGTAGTATGTATAAAGAAGAAAGAAAAAAAAACCACGGGTAGGTGGTATACAATTATGGATGGACTGCCGAGTGCCGACACAGAGGTAGCTACAGCCGTGGACTACCGTACTGTACTGTGTCTGCTGCTAATATAGACTGGTTGATAATGAGACGTAGTATGTATGTATAAAGAAGAAAGAAAAAAAAACCACGGGTAGGTGGTATACAATTATGGACGGACTGCCGAGTGCCGACACAGAGGTAGCTACAGCCGTGGACTACCGTACTGTACTGTGTCTGCTGCTAATATAGACTGGATGATAATGAGATGTAGTATGTATGTATAAAGAAGAAAGAAAAAAAAAACACGGGTAGGTGGTATACAATTATGGACGGACTGCCGAGTGCCGACACAGAGGTAGCTACAGCCGTGGACTACCATACTGTACTGTGTCTGCTGCTAATATAGACTGGATGATAATGAGATGTAGTATGTATAAAGAAGAAAGAAAAAAAAACCACGGGTAGGTGGTATACAATTATGGATGGACTGCCGAGTGCCGACACAGAGGTAGCTACAGCCGTGGACTACCGTACTGTACTGTGTCTGCTGCTAATATAGACTGGTTGATAATGAGATGTAGTATGTATGTATAAAGAAGAAAGAAAAAAAAACCACGGGTAGGTGGTATACAATTATGGACGGACTGCCGAGTGCCGACACAGAGGTAGCTACAGCCGTGGACTACCGTACTGTACTGTGTCTGCTGCTAATATAGACTGGATGATAATGAGATGTAGTATGTATGTATAAAGAAGAAAGAAAAAAAAACCACGGGTAGGTGGTATACAATTATGGACGGACTGCCGAGTGCCGACACAGAGGTAGCTACAGCCGTGGACTACCGTACTGTACTGTGTCTGCTGCTAATATAGACTGGATGATAATGAGATGTAGTATGTATAAAGAAGAAAGAAAAAAAAACCACGGGTAGGTGGTATACAATTATGGATGGACTGCCGAGTGCCGACACAGAGGTAGCTACAGCCGTGGACTACCGTACTGTACTGTGTCTGCTGCTAATATAGACTGGATGATAATGAGATGTAGTATGTATAAAGAAGAAAGAAAAAAAAAACACGGGTAGGTGGTATACAATTATGGATGGACTGCCGAGTGCCGACACAGAGGTAGCTACAGCCGTGGACTACCGTACTGTACTGTGTCTGCTGCTAATATAGACTGGTTGATAATGAGATGTAGTATGTATGTATAAAGAAGAAAGAAAAAAAAACCACGGGTAGGTGGTATACAATTATGGACGGACTGCCGAGTGCCGACACAGAGGTAGCTACAGCCGTGGACTACCGTACTGTACTGTGTCTGCTGCTAATATAGACTGGATGATAATGAGATGTAGTATGTATGTATAAAGAAGAAAGAAAAAAAAACCACGGGTAGGTGGTATACAATTATGGACGGACTGCCGAGTGCCGACACAGAGGTAGCTACAGCCGTGGACTACCGTACTGTACTGTGTCTGCTGCTAATATAGACTGGATGATAATGAGATGTAGTATGTATAAAGAAGAAAGAAAAAAAAACCACGGGTAGGTGGTATACAATTATGGATGGACTGCCGAGTGCCGACACAGAGGTAGCTACAGCCGTGGACTACCGTACTGTACTGTGTCTGCTGCTAATATAGACTGGTTGATAATGAGATGTAGTATGTATGTATAAAGAAGAAAGAAAAAAAAACCACGGGTAGGTGGTATACAATTATGGACGGACTGCCGAGTGCCGACACAGAGGTAGCTACAGCCGTGGACTACCGTACTGTACTGTGTCTGCTGCTAATATAGACTGGATGATAATGAGATGTAGTATGTATGTATAAAGAAGAAAGAAAAAAAAAACACGGGTAGGTGGTATACAATTATGGACGGACTGCCGAGTGCCGACACAGAGGTAGCTACAGCCGTGGACTACCGTACTGTACTGTGTCTGCTGCTAATATAGACTGGATGATAATGAGATGTAGTATGTATAAAGAAGAAAGAAAAAAAAACCACGGGTAGGTGGTATACAATTATGGATGGACTGCCGAGTGCCGACACAGAGGTAGCTACAGCCGTGGACTACCGTACTGTACTGTGTCTGCTGCTAATATAGACTGGATGATAATGAGATGTAGTATGTATAAAGAAGAAAGAAAAAAAAACCACGGGTAGGTGGTATACAATTATGGATGGACTGCCGAGTGCCGACACAGAGGTAGCTACAGCCGTGGACTACCGTACTGTACTGTGTCTGCTGCTAATATAGACTGGTTGATAATGAGATGTAGTATGTATGTATAAAGAAGAAAGAAAAAAAAACCACGGGTAGGTGGTATACAATTATGGATGGACTGCCGAGTGCCGACACAGAGGTAGCTACAGCAGTGAACTACCGTACTGTGTCTGCTGCGACTGGATGATAAATAATGATATAAAAAATATATATATATCACTACTGCAGCCTGACAGGTATATATTATATAATGACGGACCTGCTGGACACTGTCTGTCAGCAGAATGAGTTTTTTATAGAATAAAAAAAAAAACACCACACAAGTCACACGACGAGTGTTTAACTTTTTCAGGCAATCACAATATATTATACTATACTGGTGGTCAGTGTGGTCAGGTCACTGGTCAGTCACACTGGCAGTGGCACTCCTGCAGCAAAAGTGTGCACTGTTTAATTTTAATAATATGTACTCCTGGCTCCTGCTATAGCCTATAACTGCTCCCCAGTCTCCCCCACAATTAAGCTGTGTGAGCACAGTCAGATATTATACATAGATGATGCAGCACACTGGGCTGAGCACACAGATATGGTATGTGACTGAGTCACTGTGTATCGTTTTTTTCAGGCAGAGAACGGATTATATTAAATAAAACTGCACTGGTGGTCACTGGTCAGTGGTCAGTCACTAGTAAACTCTGCACTCTCTAGTACTCCTAAGCTCCAGTAAATCAAGTGTCTCTGTCTCAATCTCACTCTCTCTCTTCTAATCTAAATGGAGAGGACGCCAGCCACGTCCTCTCCCTATCAATCTCAATGCACGTGTGAAAATGGCGGCGACGCGCAGCTCCTTATATAGAATCTGAGTCTCGCGATAGAATCCGAGCCTCGCGAGAATCCGACAGCGTCATGATGACGTTCGGGCGCGATCGGGTTAACCGAGCAAGGCGGGAAGATCCGAGTCGCTCGGATCCGTGTAAAAAAAGCTGAAGTTCAGGCGGGTTCGGATTCCAAGGAACCGAACCCGCTCTTCTCTAGAAATTATGGTTATTGAGGTTAATAATATTATGGGATCAAAATTACCCCCAAATTCTATGATTTAAGCTGTTTTTGAGGGGTTTTTGAAAAAAACCACCCGAATCCAAAACACACCCAAATCTGACAAAAAATTTTCATGGAGGTTTTGCCAAAACGCGTCCAAATCCAAAACACGGCAGCGGGACCGAATCCAAAACCAAAGCACAAAACCCGAAAAATTTCCGGTGCACATCACTACTAATAACCCATTGGGTCAAATAGACATATTTAAATGTCATAACTGGAAAATTAATAATATTACGAACTAAGCTGTATGACTTAGGAACCAATTAACTAATCAGATGACTTGAGATAAATTTATTCATACCACAATAATTCACCACAGAGACTAATTTGTCTATGATGTATGTATTTTATTTATAACATGAAGGGTGTGACCAACACTGAATTTTCTTTAGAGACACATGGTTGATATATTTATCATTACCCCATTTATTTTATCAGAAGAATTAAAAGTTACTTTTTAATTATAACCATTTTGAAATATTGATAACATATATGATAAAAGAGTGCTCTTAAAAAAGCAATAATTTTTTTGGCAAACACTCACAAGGTGCCCAGCTGTGCTAAAAGCTCATTACAAATACATACTGGAGGATAGGTAGCATAAATAAATCAAAGTGAGTTCATAGAAGGAGCTCCAAATTGCCTCTTTTTTACTCCCAGTATTCATAGGAACTGTGTAACATGTTAATTTGTACAATGTCATTAAAATAATCCTACACCATTCTATTGATGCTTACTGAATCAGAAATTCAGTCATTGTAGAGGTCATTATAATTGTGGGAAATTCTTTTAAGCCTGACAAAATGTCATAATATTGTTTTACACTGTTGAACTATGTTGACTCATCATCATCATCATCGATGGATCTCTTTGTAAAGATCAGTTTTTCCTGGCAGCAGCAGTTGTAGGAGAAGCTGCAGCAGGAGATTGTTATGATCCTGATACTCAGGTCAGGGGAGATCTTATACGGTGGGACCTGAGTACCAGGACGTAATGCTGGGAAAGGGAAATGGAATGGGAATAGCCCCTGGCACCCTATCTCCGTTGTCTCACCCGTGCTGTCAGTACACTCTTGCGAGACTATGGTTTCTTGGGCCCATGGCAGCCGCGTTTGAAGGGCGGATTATGTCTGCCCAACTCCGATGCCCCCTCAGGTCTTAATGAGAGACAAAGAGTGAACTGAGACAGGGTGATAACAAGGGGCCCTCTAACTAAACAACAAGGCCAGGGGCTACTGGCAAACCTGAAACTAAAAGTATGCGCGGATTACCGCCAGGGATAAGAACAACCAAAATATTCCACTTGTCCACTCTCCTACACGGCACCGCCGAGTACCGGAGAGGACTATGGAAGCGTAAACCTCCGCAAATGCACCAGTACAATAAAACAATACTAAAGTGGCCTAGGCCGCAACATGCGGCAGGGCCGCCACTCACGAAACCAAGAGAGAACCTCAATCGACTGCCACAGGTAATTTAGGACCAGAAGAACTCCTTGGGACCAGGTGACTAACTCCAAGATTCAGAAACTCAGAGAACTGGAGGGACCGGACACAGCTAACCAGGAACAGACGTTCACCAAACATGAGCAGCATGCAGGAAGCTATCACCGGCGTCTGTGTGAGGCACTGAGGAGGCATTTAACAGGGAACCCTCCAATAAGAGCACAGAGCCTGATTACAATAAATGTCGTGCAGCTGCCTTGCTGCACGACAAGAGAAACATGTGTGAACACTTTAATTAATCAAACCCTGCAACGGGGAACGCGGTCCGCCTGTGGCATCCCCGTTGCTAAGGTCCCGGCGGCTCGGCGCGTCCAGCATCCTAGCGTTGCTAGGGACCCAGCGGCTCAGCACGCACGGCGTCCTAGCGTTGCTAGGGACCCGGCGGCTCAGCACGCACGGCGTCCCTAGTTGCTAGGCGCCGGGCAAGGAGGAAGCCACGGATTGCGGCGCCTAACAGAGATGTTATCATGACGTGTCACATGAGATAAAACTCTTTGTATCTCTTAAGATCTGTGTCATTTAGACATAAACATTTTAAATAGGCCTTAAACCTACTATCTAGCATGGTTACCACAATGTAATTAACCAATGTGAAGATGTTGAAAACCCATGTGTCCTGGCAAAGCAAAAAAAGAACTTAATCTACAAGTCCAACACACTTAGCAGAATCACTTCATGTTATATGTTCCTTTAGCTTCTCTAGCTGCTTTTGCAGAAGTTTAATTAGGGAATCAAGAGATTAATAACACCGTATTCTCAAGTACCCAAAAAGGAAGATGTGCATATAAGTTATAAATAATATATCAATGAACAAAAGTCAATATTATGTGCCCTTCAGTATTGTCTTAAATCCGGTTTGTAATCTTCAATTCAAATAGTCTTTTGCAGTTATACACTCAATGATGGTTGAGTCAATATGTGAAAATAAGCACCTTTACAAAGACTATACAGTTGAAAAGCATTGGTGGTGAGGCTGTGGACAATACTATGGTTACCCATCATTTAGACAAGGGGCTGAATGGCTAGGAGGGGATGCTGATCTGGATTGAAATCCTCCTTGCAGATTATGTAATTTATTCTTCATCTGTTTTCCCTATCCTGTTTTGGCAGCTGCATTCAATGAAAACAATTTTTGTATTTTTTAAATCACATTTCTTTTATTAAAAATGTATATTGTAAAGTTGAAAACTTCCCTCAATAAGTTTGTGTCCTTATAAGACCTTCCAATGTTTACATACTATGAACCCCACTTGACATGTAGAGGCAACTGGAAATAGGTCCATCAAAAAGGGAGCTGTTGAAAGAAACCTTTATAAGAATCAGCCTCCTTGCATAACAGTAAGTTTTGATATGCCCCCTTTTCTCAGTTGCACATGGTTTAGACGTGACCACAGGGATAAGGTGATAGAATTTGGATGAAAATGAATCACAAAAGAAACCTTTATAGATAGAAAGCACAACATTATTGTGTGAGTATTGATTGCCACCTCATACCACTCTGCAAGGTTGACAGATCAATATCATCTATCATCCATACTGGGAATCTTATGAACAAATAAGTGTTTTAGAAATCCAGATCTTTATGACATATTACACTGTTGTGCTGTCTTTGTGCTTATTTTCACACATTCAGTCAATCATCATTGAGAGTATAACTGCAAAGTACTGTTCTTGAATAGAGGACAATAAACTGATTTAACACGGTACTGAAGGACACACGTACTATTAACTCTTGTTCATTTAATGATATATTATTTATAACTTGTACATACTCCTTTGTGAGTGCTTGTGAATATTGTGTTATTTATCTCCTATATGTTCCTATATTGTGTAATTTTGGGTGAGTTACATCTACACCGAACTCAATTGCAGCTCCCCTAGTGTGTAGGTGCAGGAGAAGCAGAGTGTATTGTTGAGCTACTTGAGATGATTTTGGTAAACAATCATTTCATGGATCAGGAGGAGTATTACATTCAGTGCTCGGGCACAGCAATAGGCTTAAATGTGGCCTCTGCATATGCAGGTATTTTTATGCATGCAAGTATGGCACTACAATGGTATACTACAAGAGATTTATAGATGATTTTTTTCACTATAAAATGGCACTGAGGGTGGTTTTAATTTGATGCTGGAAGAACTGAATGTATTGTAGTCCACTGTCTGCTTCGCTGGACACTCTAGTCCTGATTATATCAATTTCTTTTATGTAACTGTATACCATAAAGGCACTAAGTTTGATAACACCCTTTTCTGAAAAACTGATTGAGGTACCATCCACTAAGTCTTAAATCCAGCCTCCCTATATCACCATTCATGCGGGTGTTAAAAATCAATACTAACCTGATTACAGCTGAAGTGCAAATCGCTGACATGAAGGAGTGGTTCCTCGAAAGAGGATAAAACAGGAAGACAGTGGAGGGCTGTCTTAAGAAGGCAAGTAGCAGAATGAAAACTAAACGCACTGAAAAACGCAATCGAATGACTTTGTCTCTCAATATGATGACAAAGCACCTGTCATTACGAAAGCAATTAGGAGAAACATGCCACTGGTACGATGTGAACCAAAATTTGTCAGTACATTAGAAGTTCCACCAATGATGGCATTAAGACGTGAGCGAAATTTGAAACAAATTATTTTGCATCTGACTTGCCAGATTGGGACCAGTGACAGAACATGGTTAAACACGCAGAAACCTGGATGTGTCAAATGTGTGGGATATGTAACATGCCACTCACTCATACTGGGTAGCACTTTCCCACATACTCAAATTGGGAAACCAATATGCATCCATTATAAGTTCCATTGCAGATTGGACTTTGTGATATACATGCTGTTATGGCCTATGTAGGGATGATGACTTGTACTTTTCATGAACGCATGACCTACCACAGAAGCTCGATACACCAGGCGTTGTCATCAGGGATCACTGATAAACCAGTGAACCAACATTTCTTAAATGCAGGAGATCAGGAGGCATCACTTAAATGAATGATTATTGATTGGATATGTCAAAGTCGAAAAATATCGTAATACATATGCCTTGTACTAACCCCATGCACATGCCCGCTGTGCATGCACTCGCTCTGCCGTGCATGCGCATATCCGCACTTTGCGTAACGGAGCTTTCACGGACATGCGCCTTGGCGTGTGGTATGCGCATTGACGGTAGAGTTTGTGAGCGTGTAGCGTGCTATTAGAACATTACATATTTAACCCACATAGCGTACATTTTAGATATAGTTCCCCTAGACCATGTCAGTGAGTATTACTAGTTTAAACAGTTCCTGGACAGAGAGATTCGCCTTTGCATGATAGGAAGGGTCAGATAAAAGGTTGGAAGGTGATGTCTAGTAGCCAGCTGTAGAGCATTTTGAGGGTAACTCTCCGGTGTTGGTTAGAGAAAGGTCGCTTGTTCCTGCGTATAGTTATGTGCAAAAGTAGATTATGAACATTAACTGTATTTACTGTAAATTACATATGCGGCGGGAATCCAGAGGATACCACCAACTAGAGCAGTTGGGGAAAGACATCGCCCACCCTTCTAAATCCACCTATGACCTCTTCTGTAATGTAGAGACACATATCTGTGTCCAATGAACAATGAGACTACAGTGACCATTGTGTTGTGTATGCATGTTGTGTATAAAAGGACCATTGTTGCCTGGCTGGTCAGAAGACTCTGAATGCTATCTACCTGATGAGCGGAAGACCGGATTCGGGTTGCGCTTGCGAATATTCTCACGTACGTAAATTCTCTGTAGCCATTATTCGGTTTAGATTTACTTGTTAGCCTGTAGTGTATAAATTGTATTGTTTTTACCTTTTTGGAATTTAATCCACTAAGGCCTTAGAACCCTGTGGTTGCAACTACAAATCAGTGTTGTGTTTTCACTTTCCTGCATGGGCTTTAAAGTAGTTTAATCTGTTTAAGGGGTATAAGCATTGATAAGGTGTACACACTGCGGATACTTTGTATCGCCAGCGCTACTTAAGGTTTAAAGGTATAACATCATTGCATTACTTTGCTGCTAAGGTTTAAAGTGTAAGCATATCATTACATTGTATCATTAATAAGGTTTAAAGGTTATCCATTGTGTGTGCGCACGCTGAGCGTACTCCGTACACTCAGCGCGGCGTGTGTACGTCAAGTACGTACCACGTGCGGGACTCTGTACGCAAATAGCATACAAAGTGCGTAGCACGTGCGCGTATTCTAGCGGCCATAGCTGCTCAACGGTAATTGTGTATTTAAAGGTATAGCTTTGCGGTCTAAGATAATATCAACATTATCAATTGGGAGCTCGTCCGGTTCCTTCTCATACCCGCAGCCTAGCAGAGTTTTTGCAGACTTTATCTATCAGCAAAGGGCGGAGTATCCACTGTAAACCTTCTCTTGGTCAGGGGATACAATAAGTGCTGATTAGATAAGCGTCTGCCCTGCATGGTTTGAAGGGATGCTGGAGGGATCCTTATGGTAAGAATGCAAAAGCTAGTTTTCTTTATAAAATCTGTAAATTTCTGTTTTGGCGCCAAATGCGCACGCAACACACGCATACACCTGTATTTTGTACTTTGCTTATCTGCTCACACCATTGCCATAATCACTGATTACTAGATTTATTTTGACCTGTACTGGAAAATTTGTTGCTATTTAGTTAACATATAGAGTTAATATTTAAGGGAGTAAGTGTAAAACGCACACACAGCCTGGCCTAGTTGTAAAGGTTGATACAGTGGAAACTGTGTAGTGTTAAGTGAGCTATTATAGTTAAATATCGCTTACATTTATAGAAGTGTGGGATTTGAAGTACTGCGGACGTACGGCCTTTGTACACGTGTCTCGGACAGCGTTCGGGACTGCGTACGCAATGTGAAGGCCTACACACGTGGCGTGTTTACGCAACGTGCGTACAGGTACGCCCACTAAATACAAATCACACAACAGCATTGTTTCAGTTTAGGCAATACGGTAGCCACGCGATAATAGCACAAATTTGTTCAGTTTCCAATATTTAGTTTAAAAGAACTTTCTCTTACTGTGTCACCTCTGGGACTAGGCTGTTTTATCTGAATGAAAGTTAATTTTCTGTACAGAATAATCAAAGTGTTTATGAGTGAACGAGCGTGAGTGTGCAAACAATAAAGGTTTTGTGAACCCAGAATTCGGGATCCCGTAGGAGACCACATCAGGTGAGTGGACACTTGGTGGCGTGGGAGTGGCTTTCTCACGTTAACATTGATTAGAGTACAAAGGAGCAATTAGTATAGCAGCAGACCAAGAGGTCAGCGAAGTCAGAAATCCGCTGACTAAGTCAAGCGAAGCTCTGAATACCGTGGCCTAAAAGGTCAGTGGTGAGAGCGCAGCCCCATGGGTTAGCGTAGTACCCATATAGGCCTGTTCTGAAAAGCTCCGGCTGAGGTTTCGCAGCCTGAAAAACGATTCCATTGGTCGTACAGCGGATAACTAACAGTTACTTATACGCCATGCGATTGTACCGCGCGTTAGTTTGTGCAATAGTTAGTTCAACTTGATACCCATTACGCCATTTGCGTAAAATCGCGGGATCATAGACGCTAATTGTAACATACGCAACGTGATCTGTGTAACAGTTTTTTATTTTAAGGGAGTTTCGCTGGTCACTCAGGAAATCTCCAACGACCGATATTTACTGGGAAGAGTAAGTCACTCCCACACACTCTTAGTAAATAGAGGTTACATAGAACCCTAGGTTGGGTACGACCGGTGCTGAGGACAGTGCTTAGGTGTATTGGCCAACGTGGGCGTGAGTGGGTGAGAGCGCTCTGAGAACTTTCACCGTCGCCTTACCACTGAGTAATTTGTTTTTTTGTAGGAATTAGCTGAGAAGGCAATACCTGCAAAAGAATGGGGCCCAGTTGCTCAAGTAAGGGACGATCAACCAGGGTTCAGGTTGATATTCCGCGGCCAAAGGGTCGGCGAGGTACATAATGTGTGAGAAATATGGATCACACGCAGAGGTTTTATGCAATGAATGGGAACGTATGACTGCGGAAGATAGGGAACCATTCCCTAAAATAGGCAGTTTTAGTCCTGAGGTGTTGCAAAATATAAGGAGAAGGATATGTCTAATAAAATCCAGAAAACAAAGGATTAAGCATACAGATTGTTTACATTTATGGCAACAGGAGGGTGATATGCAAAGGGGATTAGCTCAAACAGCTGGCTCCAACCCTAGAAGGAAACTGATAGCAACGGCACCACCACCACCGTACATTACAGGAGAGAAAGTGGCTACAGAGCATGGCATACTAATATATGATAAGAGTGAACGTAATAAATGTATTAATACTAACCCGTGCAAGTTGTATCCCATCTTTAACTTCCCTCAGGACTGCGACCAAGAAGATGAGCCCAGCACGATATCAGCACTCTCTCTAGCAGCCACCATACAAGACACACAAGTGGGCACGGCCTAACCAGTAAGAGCAGTAGCAAAGGCCCCTAGCGGAGGGACAGGTGAGGTCGTGTCCACAGGTAAGTACGGTACAGTACATTATGCAGAGACAATTTAACCTCACATTGTAGAAGCAACCCAGAATGATGTAATTGAACTAAATCCTGTCATGGTGATCAAAGTCCCCAATGGGAAGACTGACACTCAGGGAATCACTCCCGTCAGGAACATTGCTATGCATTACCCCTGGTCCCGGACAGAATTGAGGACCATTATGTCTGAATTTCCCGATCCCAGAAAAGATCTAGCCGCATGTCAGAGGTTTGTTTGAGAGAACTAGATAACGCCACCGAACCCACAAACAAAGATTGGCGGACAGTAATACGGGCATGCCAAAATTAGAAAGAGAAGAAAGAAGCATTTTTTATTGGACGCACTTAACCACTTATTTAGTTAAGTGGTTAAGTGCGTCCAATAAAAAATGCTTCTTTCTTCTCTTTCTAATTTTGGCATATATTTATGGGTCTAAGACTCACAAGCATTTGGAGAGCACCTGCATATAAGAGTATATAAGGTTAAAAACCTAAGATATTTTCAGTAAAGCAGAGAATACCACAATATATATAATCTGTATATACAAAAGAATGTATCAGAAATACTGGTGCGGGATTATTTAAATTTTGTATGCAGTGATACGGGCATGTTTGCCCTCCAATGTTGACCCTGTGAAATTCATTGCCGACTGTAAATTAGACGCAGAAGTACCTCTCACTGATGAATACAATCAGGGAAAACGTAAAACAGATCAATCTGCAGTTAGGAGTATATTTCCCAACTGTTGTCAAATGGAATAAAATCTTCTCCATTAGACAAAAAGAAGGTGAAACGGCTTCTGAATATTTCCATCGAGCACTGCAGGAAATGGCTAGATACACTGGGGTCGCGGATATTAAGGAAAATGTACATCATAGAGAGGTAGCGGTGTCCGTATTAATGGACGGTTTAAAAGAAATGTTGAGAACAAGGGTACAAACCACTCAACCAAATTGGAGAGGTATCTCGGTGGCTGCATTAAGAGAGTCCGCTATTGAGCATGATCGGAACATCATTAGGCACAGGGAGTCACAGGGGGATAAGCTGATAACAGTAAGTATAAAAGCCCTGACAACGAAGCCACATCAGCCTAAACCCCAGACCCCTGATGGTAAGTCATATGTGGTAAAATGTTATAAATGTCAGAGGGAAGGACATTACGCACGGAACTGTAATTTTAAAGACCCACATAAGGTATATCGACCCCCTAGACCAGAACATGACACACAGTATGACGCACGTAATTGGGATCAGGGACCACATAGGAGGAGTTATGAGCCACATGCAGGGGAAACAAGGAGGTACCCACCTAGGAAGGACTGGTAGACCTCTGGAAATTCTCAGCTACCCCCCTCACGTGTTGTAGCTGCCAGCGCGCTGCGAGAGGGTCACAACATACAATAGGGGTTAGGCCACACCTGTAGTTTGCAGCCAGTGAAGTTGATTGCTAGCATTGGAAATTAACCCGAGGTTACAGTTGATGCAGCTGGTAGATCACTACCTTTCCTTGTAGATACAGGGGCAGCCAGATCAGTGTTAAATTCAATGGTAGGTATGAAAACAACGGGTAAAACAATTTCAGCAATGGGGGTAACAGGAGTAGTGCTACACTACCCTTTAAGTAGACCAGTGGAGATTACGATAGGGCCTTTGCAGACCAAGCACTCTTTTTGCTAGCTGCATCGGCTCCGACTAATGTACTTGGGAGAGATTTATTGTGTAAGATGAGGTGTGTCATATATTGTACTCCTGAGGGTGTCTTCTTAGATATACCCAAGAATCACGTTCAGGAAGTGCAAGATATGTTAGACACCCCACAAAAGGTTGATGTCACACTCTGCTGTTATAGACAGGTGTCCATCCAAGGTAGAGGAAATGATCTCCCAGATACCGGAGTCCCTCTGCACCAAAGATGGACAAGACACTGGATTGATGGCAAACGTAGCTCCTGTAGTGGTGCAAGTAAAAGATGGTAGGATAGCTCCAAAAATCCCACAGTATCCTCTGGAATTAGGAGTTTACCCAGTCATAGAGCGCTTGCTACAACAGGGCATTCTGGTTAGGACATCCAGCACTGCCAATAGTCCCATCTTCCTTGTGAAAAAGAGTGGGGGAGGGGTTACAGGCTAGTGCAGGATCTAAAGGGGATAAACAAGATAGTTGAGAGCCAATACCCCGTAGTGCCAAATCCAGCTGTCATCCTCATGCAAATTCCTCCTACTGCAAAATTTTTCACTGTCATTGACCTCTGCTCCGCTTTCTTTTCGGTCCCTCTGCACCCTGACAGCCAATACTTGTTTGCATTTACATACAGAGGAGTACAGTACACTTGGACTCGCTTACCCCCAGGTTTCATTGACAGCCCAAGTTTTTTCTCCCAGGCTTTGCATGACTGTTTACAATCCTTTCAACCTGAGAGCGGATCAGTATCAATACAGAATGTAGATGACTTACTGCTGTGTTCTGACTCACTCGAATCGTCCTTGAAAGACACAAAACAACTTCTATTTCACCTTTCTAATACGGGACACAAGGTTTCAAAGGATAAGTTACAGTTGTGCCAGACCAAGGTGAAATATTTGGGACATTGCTTAACACAAGGACTGAGACACCTCACAGCTGATAGAATACAGGCGATTCGCGACATGACTCTGCCACAAACCCAGCAGCAGATCTGCACTTTCCTAGAAATGTGTGGGTACTGCCGAAACTGTATCCCAGGGTTCTCCATACTGGCTTTCCCTTTACAAGAGATGGTCTCTTCAAACAAACCAGATCGGATTTCGCACACAGATGAGTCAGAACTGGCATTTGAAAGACTCAAACAGTGCCTATCACAGGCACCTGAATTAGGTATGCCAGATTATGGGAAACCCTTCGATTTGTACGGTACGGAAAGTGCTGGGTGTGCGGCAGGTGTTCTAACCCAGAGACATGGTGATGCCAGCAGGCCGGTAGCCTACTACAGTGTTCAGCTAGACACCGTAGCACGATCTCTCCCCACATGCTTGCGAAGTGCTGCAGCAATAGCATTGCTAGTGAGTAAAAGCGAAGATGTAGTGTTAGGACACAACCTGACCATCCATACTCCTCACGCAGTGTTAGCCTTACTGAATTCTGCCCAAACCAGACATGCCTCATCAGCACGGTTTACAAGGTGGGAATTATCACTAATGGCCCTTGTAAACATCACCATAAGGATATGCAGCACACTAAATCCCGCAACGTATCTCCCAGGTGTGCCTGGACAGGCACAGAGGGTGGAGGATGAGAATGATGGTGAAGGAGGATTTAGTACAGACACTGACACACATGATTTTATGGAATATCTGAACCAAACTTTCACTGCAAGACCCAACATCAGTGACAACCCACTGGAAGGCGTAGATTTTACTTTTTACACTGATGGTAGTTGCCACAGACAGACTGACTCAGGAGACTTGTGTACTGGATACGCAGTCGTAGATGACAAAGGTATCATAGAAGCGGAACCCCTGGGCCCACCGCACCCAGACAAGTTGCTGAGCAAACTGATCAGAAGTGCTCTGCCCTATCAAGATCAGCATCCTATAAGGAATAAAGGATTCTACAGATGTGGAACATGTCAAGCATGTAGGGAGATCAAGATGGAGAAATCAAAATATGAAGATTTTACAGTAAATGAGAATAATTACAAATTAAATCAATTTATGACCTGTCACACCACGAATGTGGTATACCTTATAGAATGCAGTTGTCATCTTGTGTATATTGGGAGAACAATCAGAGCCTTAAAAACCCGGCTCAGTGAACATATACGAAATATAAAAAAGGGACTGACGACACATTCACTGTCTAATCATTTTAAAGAGAAGCACAACTGTTCGACCAAAAATATCATTCGCTTCTTGGCGATTGAAAACATCAAGAACAATTGGAAACAAAGGGATGAAGCTACACGCTTGGCCAAGAGCGAAATGAGGTGGATACATAAAGTAAAAAGCCTCATGCCGCAAGGTCTGAACGCAGACTTTGAATTAAAGTGGTTCCTTTAAGCTGTCTCCCCACTATAGTTCACGATTTTATATACATGTTTCCATATTATACCTACTTAGTGCTTTATATATACAAATTTTATTTAGTAACCCCATCACAATTTAATTGACTCAATATTGGTTGTTTTAATTGTAGGCATTATCGTGTTAAGAATTTGTTGCCAACAAATAATATGGAAGCAGCAGGACTAAACAGGAAACGCATCACCGGAAGTGACTGGATATTTATTATGCGTTCCAGAATGCGTTCCATATATGTATACATGCAGGACTAATAGTATAAGTTTTTATATAAATTGTGTTAAGAATATGACTGCAAAATCCAGACTTAATATGGGGAGATTACACACTACTAACGGCCCCGAACGGAAGCGGAAATACGTCATCGCAAGTTAACAGGAAGTTAGTGATGCGTTCCAAAATGCGTTCCACGAGGAAACGACGCCACGTGCGGATACAACGCCGGGTGTGGACACAACACTACAGACTCCTGGCATCATATAGATGAATGATCAAGGAGCCCGGATACTATTGAAGTTTGTTTTGTCATGATATTAAAAGATGTTTGCGGATCATTTTTGGGAGGCCGATACCGGAAGTTGTATAATGATCACTTCCGGTCAATGTACGCATGAAATCTAATAATTTTATTAATTTACGACTATATTTTAAACAGTTTGATTATAAATTGGATGATAATGGAAATAGTTCTTAAGTAATATAATAATATGTATTGTGGAAAGTTTTAATAATGTTTTAAAAAATGAATTTGACCTTTAACCTGGAAGTAATTACGGAAGGGAGCTTAAAAGGAAGTCCACCACACTCCACCCTCACTGCCTGAGGAAGGGAATACCCCGAAACGCGTTGCAGCTGGAGAGTGGAGTGTCTACTTTTATCTAATTGGGGAAAAGGTGAACCAGACGGAAGGGGAATACGGTCAAGGGAACGAGGTTCCGGAGCCAAACACCCTATCACTACATCTTAAGGCCTGATTTTCGCTACTATCTGGTAATCCTCCACCCTAAACAACACCCTTCATTTGGGTGTATTTCTTACTTATCCATTTTATACTTTGTTTGTGTGTATAAGCGTTTTTTATCACACGCTGAAATTTTTATGAAAAGTTTTGTCATTAAATATCCTTGTATATACCTACTACACTATATGCCATTTTGTTGTTTCCTTTGCATATGGAATCCGTTGGAAAACTTTGAGCATTTTGATGAAGTAGTAAGGGAAGTATTTTGATTCCTCTTTTATGGGAATTATATCACCTTTTTATTTTGTTTAAAGGATTACGATATCTTCACATTTGGGAACCATCTAGCCCACTAGCGCACTCTGTTGTACCCATTATTTGCATGTCACAAGTTGCTGAGCTGGTCGCCCTAACCAGAGCATGAGAATTGGCTGAAGGTAAAATCAGCAAATATCTACACAGATTCTAGTTATGCCTTTGGAGTAGTGCATGATTTCAGGGCCCTATGGCGCCTCAGAAATTTCATGACGCCTGCTGGCACACCCGTGGCGCACCCGACCCACATCAAAAGACTTCTAGCAGCGATACAGGAACCTGACAGAGTGGCTGTTATCATGTGCAAAGCCCACAATTACAGTCAAGACCCAGTGTCACTTGGTAACAGCCGTGCAGACGAAGCTGATAAATCAGCAGCCATCACCCCCAGACAGACAGACATCACACAACTGATGGTATTCAATACCGTCACACAAAAATTAAGTGAAATGCAAAATTTGTGTTCTCCATAGGTAAAGGCAGTCTGGAGGTCAAAAGGGTATGGCCAGGAGTCCTCAGGACTCTGGACAGAGGGACAGGGTAAGCCAGTAGCCCCCAGAGCATACCCTCCAAGTTTAGCTGAGGCGGCACATGGTCTGACTCATCTGGGCAAAGAGGGTATGTGTAAGCTGGTGAGAGCCTACTGGTGTGCACCAGGATTCTCGTCTCATGCGTGTAAAAGAGCAATGACAGGTCTTATCTGCTTGAGGAAGAATATTGGAAAGTCAATACCAACAGAACCATCCCATATCCCGCCAACAGACGGCCCTTTTCAGGTAATACAAATTGATTTCATACAGTTGCCACCCTGCAGAAATTTAAAGTATGTGTTAGTTTGTATTGACGTGTTTTCAAATTGGGTAGAAGCATTCCCCGCTGCCACAAATACTGCTACGTTTATGGCAAAGAAAATCATGCAGGAATTTGTGTGCAGATATGGTATCCCTAGGATAATTGAAAGTGACAGGGGTACCCATTTTACAGGTGAAGTCTTTCAGGTTATGTGCAAACTGATGGGAATTAATAATAAGCTGCATACTCCGTACCGCCCACAGGCAAGTGCGAAAGTGGAAAGAGTAAACAGCACTATTAAAAACAAGCTGAGCAAGGTGATGGCTGAAACTGGATTGTTGTGGGCAGAAGCTTTGCCACTTGTATTGTACAGCATCAGAACCACTCCCAAGACCCCCCTTAACCTATCACCCTTTTAGATTCTTTTTGGTCGACAACCCCATGTAATGATTGACCCCCAGGATGATTTGAAATGCAATAATGAAGTGACTGTGAAATATTTGGTTAAGATGAGCAAGCAGTTGAGGAATCAAAACAGCAATCTAAAGCTGGTGATTCCTGACCTACCAGACAGTAATTGTAATGACATTGAACCTGGGGAGTATGTAATGATTCGAAATTTTCTACGCTCAGGTTGACTTATTGACCGGTGGGAAGGACCGTACCAAGTCTTACTGACCAGCACGACAGCATTAAAGGTTGCCGAGAGAGAGACTTGGGTCCACTCGTCCCACTGTAAGAAGGTCGCTGACCCAGAGAAGCCCTTGACAAAGAGCAAAGTGTGGAGGAAATCGTATCACTAGAGTGCTTTTTCCGGGAAGGTTGAGAGGCAGGACTGTTGTCACGGCACCTGAGCAGAGAGAACTACAAGACCAGAGGCGGTTGTCACACAAAATGTCTTTCCTTTTTATTATTTTCTCCATCTCCCATTACCCTCCTTTCCCCCTTCCTTGCTCCTTTTTCTCTCCCCTTAGCAAGATGGACTTACCCCAAGAGACTGCATTCCGGGTTTTCCTGTTGACCCCGTTGTTGACCAGAGCAGTCTGTTTCGGTGAGAGTACCAGAGAGGTCGAGAAAGGATCTGGAATGGGTTCTGATGGCAAGGACGGATTGATAGAATTCCAAGAGCAACACATTCATCGAGCAAAGGCGAGTATCAGAAAACGATCTGGTAATCAAGAAACTAGGAGACACTGTGAAGGGTTATTGGCTGAAGAAATTGTATCTGTAGAAATTGTGAAAACATAGTTGAGGACGGGTGCATCCAGAAATGTCAGTCCAGCCTTAATGTCAACATGGACCGTCATCCATTGAGTGACTATCACTCATTAGTGGGTAAGGTTTTAAACCAAACATAATGCTGGGTGTGCTCACAAGTACCTCAAGGTCAGAGCCAGTCAGGACTAGTACCGTATCCCTTAACAATAGATGAGGTACTTGAATTAAGGGTTGGGAGACCGGTGGACAAGAAATTTAATATTTCTAGGCCACCTAGTTTGAAGCTACACCAATATCATGTGATTAGATCCTTAGTATGTTTCAACATTTCCAATCCCCGAAAGCCGGGAAATTGGGAAGTGACATGGAATAACCAAACCATGGCATTTTCACACAGTGTCGATAGGATGCCCGTATACTCAGAACTTATAAGCCAAATAGCCGACGGTGAAAGATATTTTCGGTACAGGTATACTCTAGGAAGTAGGACCATGTAGGTTGGAGAAGTATCTCCAGGGTACTGTGCGCATATCATACAGCCTGATACGTGTACTGAACAGATGAGAGAGTTAGAGATAGGATTTTTCACCTGGAAGGTTTGCAATACGGTAATGTCATATTCTGTACCATATGTTCTCCCCGATGATGCATATTTCATATGTGGGAGGAAGGCGTATAAGTGGCTTGCCCCAAACTCAGAGGGATTGTGTTACATTGGAAGAGTGTTGCCAGAAGTTATGACCATAACCCATAATTAGATGAAAGACGTTCACCGCAATGCTCAAGCTTCTTAAACTCACACTCACTATGAACACATCGTTAAGAGACACCTTATAGATAGGACAGAGCACGCAGCCTCTGATTTGATCCACGAATCCATCGGGATTCAATTCCTACTCACGTTAGATATCACCCATACCGCCAGAGGAATTATAAATTGTAGATATATTCATGCGCTAGCGAACCTGATAGATAATATCACTGAGATGTATGATGACACCTTCAGGTATACTGGGAGGGAGTTGCAAGCTTACAAAACGGAACTGTTCCAGAACAGGATGGTTCTCAATGGTTGAACCCATGCAATTGGTTCTCAGGTTTAGGAGAATGGGCTCAAAATGTTATCGTGAGTGTAGGAAAGTTTCTCCTATGTATCCTGGGAGTCGTCGTAATGATTAATTTGATATTTAGATGTGTTCGAATTTTAATACGGTGCAAGCGCAGTACCAAAGTGATGAGTTTGAGGAGCGGGGGCATTGTTACAACAACTGATTTAATTTATGACCCATCAATCGAGACAATGTTGTGATAAGACGTGATTACACGGTCCGTTTCTTTCACCCGTTTCTCCTTTGTTTTCCCTCAGTGAAAAATACATCCATTCGGAAGAAGACTTTGATGGACATTCTAAAGACTTTTATGGACACTGTAAAGACTTTTAAAGACTTTGATTATCACCGACAGCAAGGATACACCCATCCGGACAACAACACCCAAGAACGATTGCACAAGTGTTATGTGAATGTATTTGTGACACGTGCCTTATCTTCATCTCTACGACCTTCAGGTAGTGACACACATAGTCGACAGGTTTTATATATATATATATATATATATACACACACATATATTAGCATTCACATGTTTTCACCCTCCATGTATCATCAACTAAATGTGCACCCCATTTGTTGGAACAAGAAGCCGAAAAGAGCTCGGTAGTGTTTGTTGGCCCACTTACAGACCCTTAATACAAGATAAGAAGGATTTAATGTATACTTCGCAATACCTCGAAGCTTATCTAGAACATGTACGGCACGATGATACATGCCCCTCAGACATGGATTTCATACATACATGCTTTTACTATCCCACTAGGTCATACATTTCCCGCCTACTCCTCTCCTCCTACCATCCAATTATTTTATAGATACTGTATTGTATATTTTTCTGTTTAATGTTTAGATAGTGGCAGTTATTGTTGACTGCCAAAGGGTGGACTGTCAAAGTCGAAAAATATCGTAATACATATGCCTTGTACTAACCCCATGCACTCGCTCTGCGGTGCGTGCGCATATCTGCACTTTGCGTAACGGAGCTTTCACGGCCATGCGCCCTGGCAAGTGGTATGCGCATTTATGGTAGAGTTTGTGAGCGTGTTATTAGAACATTACATATTTAACCCATATAGCGTACATTAGATATAGTTCCCCTAGACCATGTCAGCGAGTATTACTAGTTTAAACTAGAGATGTGCACTTGAAATTTTTCGGGTTTTGTGTTTTGGTTTTGGGTTCGGTTCCGTGGCCATGTTTTGGGTTCGACCGCGTTTTGGCAAAACCTCACCGAATTTTTTTTGTCGGATTCGGGTGTGTTTTGGATTCGGGTGTTTTTTTCAAAAAACACTAAAAAACAGCTTAAATCATAGAATTTGGGGGTCATTTTGATCCCAAAGTATTATTAACCTCAAAAACCATAATTTCCACTCATTTTCAGTCTATTCTGGATACCTCACACCTCACAATATTATTTTTAGTTCTAAAATTTGCACCGAGGTCGCTGGATGACTAAGCTAAGCGACCCTAGTGGCCGACACAAACACCTGGCCCATCTAGGAGTGGCACTGCAGTGTCACGCAGGATAGCCCTTCCAAAAAACACTCCCCAAACAGCACATGACGCAAAGAAAAAAAGAGGCGCAATGAGGTAGCTGTGTGAGTAAGATAAGCGACCCTAGTGGCCGACACAAACACCTGGCCCATCTAGGAGTGGCACTGCAGTGTCACGCAGGATGGCCCTTCCAAAAAACACTCCCCAAACAGCACATGACGCAAATAAAAATGAAAGAAAAAAGAGGTGCAAGATGGAATTGTCCTTGGGCCCTCCCACCCACCCTTATGTTGTATAAACAGGACATGCACACTTTAACCAACCCATCATTTCAGTGACAGGGTCTGCCACACGACTGTGACTGAAATGACGGGTTGGTTTGGACCCCCACAGAAAAAGAAGCAATTAATCTCTCCTTGCACAAACTGGCTCTACAGAGGCAAGATGTCCACCTCATCATCATCCTCCGATATATCACCGTGTACATCCCGCTCCTCACAGATTATCAATTCGTCCCCACTGGAATCCACCATCTCAGCTCCCTGTGTACTTTGTGGAGGCAATTGCTGCTGGTCAATGTCTCCACGGAGGAATTGATTATAATTCATTTTAATGAACATCATCTTCTCCACATTTTCTGGAAGTAACCTCGTACGCCGATTGCTGACAAGGTGAGCGGCGGCACTAAACACTCTTTCGGAGTACACACTTGTGGGAGGGCAACTTAGGTAGAATAAAGCCAGTTTGTGCAAGGGCCTCCAAATTGCCTCTTTTTCCTGCCAGTATAAGTACGGACTGTCTGACGTGCCTACTTGGATGCGGTCACTCATATAATCCTCCACCATTCTTTCAATGGTGAGAGAATCATATGCAGTGACAGTAGACGACATGTCCGTAATCGTTGTCAGGTCCTTCAGTCCGGACCAGATGTCAGCATCAGCAGTCGCTCCAGACTGCCCTGCATCACCGCCAGTGGGTGGGCTCGGAATTCTGAGCCTTTTCCTCGCACCCCCAGTTGCGGGAGAATGTGAAGGAGGAGATGTTGACAGGTCGCGTTCCGCTTGACTTGATAATTTTGTCACCAGCAGGTCTTTGAACCCCAGCAGACTTGTGTCTGCCGGAAAGAGAGATCCAAGGTAGGTTTTAAATCTAGGATCGAGCACGGTGGCCAAAATGTAGTGCTCTGATTTCAACAGATTGACCACCCGTGAATCCTTGTTAAGCGAATTAAGGGCTCCATCCACAAGTCCCACATGCCTAGCGGAATCGCTCCGTGTTAGCTCCTCCTTCAATGCCTCCAGCTTCTTCTGCAAAAGCCTGATGAGGGGAATGACCTGACTCAGGCTGGCAGTGTCTGAACTGACTTCACGTGTGGCAAGTTCAAAAGGTTGCAGAACCTTGCAATCATTGAAATCATTGAAATCATTCTCCACTGCGCTTGAGACAGGTACATTCCACCTCCTATATCGTGCTCAATTGTATAGGCTTGAATGGCCTTTTGCTGCTCCTCCAACCTCTGAAGCATATATAGGGTTGAATTCCACCTCGTTACCACTTCTTCCTTCAGATGATGGCAGGGCAGGTTCAGGCGTTTTTGGTGGTGCTCCAGTCTTCTGTACGTGGTGCCTGTACGCCGAAAGTGTCCCGCAATTCTTCTGGCCACCGACAGCATCTCTTGCACGCCCCTCTCGTTTTTTTAAAAATTCTGCACCACCAAATTCAAGGTATGTGCAAAACATGGGACGTGCTGGAATTTGCCCATATTTAATGCACACACAATATTGCTGGCGTTGTCCGATGCCACAAATCCACAGGAGAGTCCAATTGGGGTAAGCCATTCCGCGATGATCTTCCTCAGTTGCCGTAAGAGGTTTTCAGCTGTGTGCGTATTCTGGAAACCGGTGATACAAAGCGTAGCCTGCCTAGGAAAGAGTTGGCGTTTGCGAGATGCTGCTACTGGTGCCGCCGCTGCTATTCTTGCGGCGGGAGTCCATACATCTGCCCAGTGGGCTGTCACAGTCATATAGTCCTGACCCTGCCCTGCTCCACTTGTCCACATGTCCGTGGTTAAGTGGACATTGGGTACAACTGCATGTTTTAGGACACTGGTGAGTCTTTTTCTGACGTCCATGTACATTCTCGGTATCGCCTGCCTAGAGAAGTGGAACCTAGATGGTATTTGGTAACGGGGGCACACTACCTCAAGAAATTGTCTAGTTCCCTGTGAACTAAAGGCGGATACCGGACGCACGTCTAACACCAACATAGTTGTCAAGGCCTCAGTTATCCGCTTTGCAACAGGATGACTGCTGTGATATTTCATCTTCCTCGCAAAGGACTGTTGGACAGTCAATTGCTTGGTGGAAGTAGTAAAAGTGGGCTTACGACTTCCCCTCTGGGATGACCATCGACTCCCAGCAGCAACAACAGCAGCGCCAGCAGCAGTAGGCGTTACACCCAAGGATGCATCGGAGGAATCCCAGGCAGGAGAGGACTCGTCAGAATTGCCAGTGACATGGCCTGCAGGACTATTGGCATTCCTGGGGAAGGAGGAAATTGACACTGAGGGAGTTGGTGGGGTGGTTTGCGTGAGCTTGGTTACAAGAGGAAGGGATTTACTGGTCAGTGGACTGCTTCCGCTGTCGCCCAAAGTTTTTGAACTTGTCACTGACTTATTATGAATGCGCTGCAGGTGACGTATAAGGGAGGATGTTCCGAGGTGGTTAACGTCCTTACCCCTACTTATTACAGCTTGACAAAGGCAACACACGGCTTGACAAATGTTGTCCGCATTTCTGTTGAAATACTTCCACACCGAAGAGCTGATTTTTTTGGTATTTTCACCAGGCATGTCAACGGCCCTATTCCTCCCACGGACAACAGGTGTCTCCCCGGGTGCCTGACTTAAACAAACCACCTCACCATCAGAATCCTCCTTGTCAATTTCCTCCCCAGCGCCAGCAACACCCATATCCTCCTCATCCTGGTGTACTTCAACACTGACATCTTCAATCTGACTATCAGGAACTGGACTGCGGGTGCTCCTTCCAGCACTTGCAGGGGGCGTGCAAATGGTGGAAGGTGCATGCTCTTCACGTCCAGTGTTGGGAAGGTCAGGCATCGCAACCGACACAATTGGACTCTCCTTGTGGATTTGGGATTTCGAAGAACGCACAGTTCTTTGCGGTGCTTTTGCCAGCTTGAGTCTTTTCAGTTTTCTAGCGAGAGGCTGAGTGCTTCCATCCTCATGTGAAGCTGAACCACTAGCCATGAACATAGGCCAGGGCCTCAGCCGTTCCTTGCCACTCCGTGTGGTAAATGGCATATTGGCAAGTTTACGCTTCTCCGACGACAATTTTATTTTAGATTTTGGAGTCCTTTTTTTACTGATATTTGGTGTTTTGGATTTTACATGCTCTGTACTATGACATTGGGCATCGGCCTTGGCAGACGACGTTGCTGGCATTTCATCGTCTCGGCCATGACTAGTGGCAGCAGCTTCAGCACGAGGTGGAAGTGGATCTTGATCTTTCCCTAATTTTGGAACCTCAACATTTTTGTTCTCCATATTTTAATAGGCACAACTAAAAGGCACCTCAGGTAAACAATGGAGATGGATGGATACTAGTATACTTATGGATGGACCAGCGACTGCCGACACAGAGGTAGCTACAGCCGTGAACTACCGTACTGTGTCTGCTGCTAATATAGACTGGATGATAATGAGATGAAATTAATATATATATATATTTTATCACTAGTACTGCAGCCGGACAGGTATATATATTTATTATGTAATGACTGATGACGGACCTGCTGGACACTGTCAGCTCAGCAGCACCGCAGACTGCTACAGTAAGCTACTATAGTAGTATGTATCAAGAAGAAAGAAAAAAAAAAACACGGGTAGGTGGTATACAATTATGGATGGACCAGCGACTGCCGACACAGAGGTAGCTACAGCCGTGGACTACCGTACTGTGTCTGCTGCTAATATAGACTGGATGATAATGAGATTAAATTAATATATATATATATAATATCACTAGTACTGCAGCCGGACAGGTATATATATTTATTATGTAATGACTGATGACGGACCTGCTGGACACTGTCAGCTCAGCAGCACCGCAGACTGCTACAGTAAGCTACTATAGTAGTATGTATCAAGAAGAAAGAAAAAAAAACACGGGTAGGTGGTATACAATTATGGATGGACCAGCGACTGCCGACACAGAGGTAGCTACAGCCGTGGACTACCGTACTGTGTCTGCTGCTAATATAGACTGGATAATAATGAGATGAAATTAATATATATATATATATATATATAATATCACTAGTACTGCAGCCGGACAGGTATATATATTTATTATGTAATGACTGATGACGGACCTGCTGGACACTGTCAGCTCAGCAGCACCGCAGACTGCTACAGTAAGCTACTATAGTAGTATGTATCAAGAAGAAAGAAAAAAAAACACGGGTAGGTGGTATACAATTATGGATGGACCAGCGACTGCCGACACAGAGGTAGCTACAGCCGTGGACTACCGTACTGTGTCTGCTGCTAATATAGACTGGATGATAATGAGATGAAATTAATATATATATATATAATATCACTAGTACTGCAGCCGGACAGGTATATATATTTATTATGTAATGGCTGATGACGGACCTGCTGGACACTGTCAGCTCAGCAGCACCGCAGACTGCTACAGTAAGCTACTATAGTAGTATGTATCAAGAAGAAAGAAAAAAAAAATCACGGGTAGGTGGTATACAATTATGGATGGACCAGCGACTGCCGACACAGAGGTAGCTACAGCCGTGGACTACCGTACTGTGTCTGCTGCTAATATAGACTGGATGATAATGAGATGAAATTAATATATATATATATATAATATCACTAGTACTGCAGCCGGACAGGTATATATATTTATTATGTAATGACTGATGACGGACCTGCTGGACACTGTCAGCTCAGCAGCACCGCAGACTGCTACAGTAAGCTACTATAATAGTATGTATCAAGAAGAAAAAAAAAAAAAAAACACGGGTAGGTGGTATACAATTATGGATGGACCAGCGACTGCCGACACAGAGGTAGCTACAGCCGTGGACTACCGTACTGTGTCTGCTGCTAATATAGACTGGATGATAATGAGATGAAATTAAAATATATATATATAATATCACTAGTACTGCAGCCGGACAGGTATATATATTTATTATGTAATGACTGATGACGGACCTGCTGGACACTGTCAGCTCAGCAGCACCGCAGACTGCTACAGTAAGCTACTATAGTAGTATGTATCAAGAAGAAAGAAAGAAAAAAAAAAACACGGGTAGGTGGTATACAATTATATATATATTATATACAATTATATATATATATATATTAAACTGGTGGTGATTAATTAAACTGGTGGTCAGGTCACTGGTCACACTATCAGCAACTTGCAAGTAGTACTCCTAAGCAGACAATCACAATATATACTGGTGGTCAGTGTGGTCACAATGGCAGTGTGGCACTCTGGCAGCAAAAGTGTGCACTGTACGTTAAAATATGTACTCCTGCTCTCAGACTCTAACTGCTCCCCACTGTCTCCCCCACAAGTCAGATATACAGTCACACTATCACTTCAGCAAGTAGTAGTACTCCTCCTAATGCTCCCCAAAATTACTAAAGTAAATACTGTGTCTCTCTCTACTCTAGTAGTCTCACTCTCTTCTCTATAAATGGAGAGGACGCCAGCCACGTCCTCTCCCTATCAATCTCAATGCACGTGTGAAAATGGCGGCGACGCGCGGCTCCTTATATAGAATCCGAGTCTCGCGATAGAATCCGAGCCTCGCGAGAATCCGACAGCGGGATGATGACGTTCGGGCGCGCTCGGGTTAACCGAGCAAGGCGGGAAGATCCGAGTCGCTCGGACCCGTGTAAAAAAACCTGAAGTTCGGGCGGGTTCGGATTCCGAGGAACCGAACCCGCTCATCTCTAGTTTAAACGGTTCCTGGACAGAGAGATTCGCCTTTGCATGATAGGAAGGATCAGATAAAGGTTGCAAGGTGATGTCTAGTATCCAGCTGTAGGGTATTTTGAGGGTAACACTCCGGTGTTGGTTAGAGAAAGATTGCTTGTTCCTGCGTATAGTTATGTGCAAAAGTAGATTATGAACATTAACTGTATTTACTGTAAATTACATATGCGGCGGGAATCCAGAGGATACCACCCACTAGTGCAGTTGGGGAAAGACATCGCCCACCCTTTCAAATCCACCTATGACCTCTTCTGTAATGTAGAGACACATCTCTGTGTCCAATGAACAATGAGACTACAGTGACCATTGTATTGTGGATGCATGTTGTGTATAAAAGGACCATTGTTGCCTGGCCGGTCAGAAGACTCTGAACGCTATCTACCTGATGAGCGGAGGACCGGATTCGGGTTGCGCTTGCGAATATTCTCACGTACGTTCATTCTCTGTAGCCATTATTCCGTTTAGATTTACTTGTTAGCCTGTAGTGTATAAATTGTATTGTTTTTACCTTTTTGGAATTTAATCCAGTGAGGCCTTAGAACCCTGTGGTTGCAACTACAAATCAGTGTTGTGTTTTCACTTTCCTGCATGGGCTTTAAAGTAGTTTAATCTGTTTAAGGTGTATAAGCATTGATAAGGTGTACGCACTGCGGATACTTTGTATTGCCAGCGCTACTTTAGGTTTAGAGGTATAACATCATTGCAGTACTTTGCTGCTAAGGTTTAAAGTGTAAGCATATCATTACATTGCATCATTAATAAGGTTTAAAGGTTATCCATTGTGTGTGCGCGCGCTGAGCGTACTCCGTACACTCAGCGCGGTGTGTGTACGTCAAGTACGTACCACGTGCGGGACTCTGTACGCAAATAGCGTACAAAGTGCGTAGCACGTGCACGTATTCTAGCGGCCATAGCGGCTCAATGGTAATTGTGTATTTAAAGGTATAGCTTTGCGGTCTAAGATAATATCAACATTATCAGATACCTATCTCTATCTGGGGAGGAGATTGTGTCCTCATCCTGAGAAAACTAGAGGCTAGGTGGATCTTCCAACTTGGAACAGTGGCACTGAATGGATTTAATGAGTGTAACTCATTGAATATTTTTTTACAATAATGAGAACACTATTTTTTCCTATTCCTATTCCTATTTTTTTCCTATTTTTCTAGCCAATGCACTCTTTTGTTTTATGTTATATTGTTATTTTGATGTTTATTTGTAATATACTGTATGATAATTTCATTGTGTCCTTATAGGTGATATTGGTTCAATAATGCAACCCTGGCACCTTTATAACTTATGTGACTATTTGGATATATGGCCTTATCCTATATGTTGATTAATGCATAATATTGGTAATTTCCACTATTAAGCCCATGGATGTACAGATGGAGCAACGCTAGTTGTGGCTCCGTCTGTGCCTGGATGTGCCTATCGCCAACAGCTTCTCTGGCCAGGCATGTGCGCCCATGACAGAGACATGCCCCATTTACTCTGAATGGGAGCGTCTCTGTGCACTCCTGGTGTGACTAGGCAGATGGTTCGCATAGTCATGCCGGGAGTGCACACCTGTGATGGAGAAGCCTCAGATGAGCGCAGCTCCATCTGTATTGTGTTTTTGTTTTAATACTGTACTGATCTGACTATACTGGTGCGGCTGCCTGTTAGTGTTTAGCGGCATCTCATGGTGGTACACTTCCGGACGCAGCACATGCATTCCAAAGTGGCTGGAAGAGTGCTTATGTGTTCTATGTGGACCGCAGAAGTGTGGTGCCACTCACCGGCCTGGCACACAGCAGCGCCGTCTGGAGAGATGTCCTGGTGAGTGTTCGCCTTCTGTAGTTTTGATGTTTATTTGTAATATACTGTATGATAATTTCATTGTGTCCTTATAGGTGATATTGGTTCAATAATGCAACCCTGGCACCTTTGTAACTTATGTGACTATTTGGATATATGGCCTTATCCTATATGTTGATTAATGCATAATATTGGTAATTTCCACTATTAAGCCCATGGATGTACAGATGGAGCAACGCTAGTTGTGGCTCCGTCTGTGCCTGGATGTGCCTATCGCCAACAGCTTCTCTGGCCAGGCATGTGCGCCCATGACAGAGACATGCCCCATTTACTCTGAATGGGAGCGTCTCTGTGCACTCCTGGTGTGACTAGGCAGATGGTTCGCATAGTCATGCCGGGAGTGCACACCTGTGATGGAGAAGCCTCAGATGAGCGCAGCTCCATCTGTATTGTGTTTTTGTTTTAATACTGTACTGATCTGACTATACTGGTGCGGCTGCCTGTTAGTGTTTAGCGGCATCTCATGGTGGTACACTTCCGGACGCAGCACATGCATTCCAAAGTGGCTGGAAGAGTGCTTATGTGTTCTATGTGGACCGCAGAAGTGTGGTGCCACTCACCGGCCTGGCACACAGCAGCGCCGTCTGGAGAGATGTCCTGGTGAGTGTTCGCCTTCTGTAGTTTAGCAGCCCACTGGTGATGGGAATGGATAGAGCTTATGCCAATTGTGATTACACCTGTAAGTACTGGTAATGTGCGGCATCACAGGAATGTGACTAGCATCCCAGGTGGAACGTAGAAGTAGAATGTTATTTGGCAACATTTTCTCAATAGGGGGAATATATAAGGAGTCCGGGAGGCAAGGCCAGCCTTGCTGCTGGATCTTTGTGATGTACATGTTACAGCTGCTGTGTGGCAGTGTTTCCTTTTGAAGGTCCTGCTGGGACCAAAAATGTTTGAAATAAGCTGGAATTGAGCTGAGTATATGCTGTTAAAAATAAATATATCCAATTGTTTATATGGAAAATCTGGTGAGTGCTTCATTTTCTATTACTACATTTTGAATGCCCTGTATTGAGTATCTTTGGTGACATCCCAGTAGATGGACTTTGGATATATATATATATATATATATATCAGAATTGAAAGGCACTCAAGGACTTAAAAAAATTATGTAATATATTGAAAAAGTTACTCCATGACTACCCAACGTTTTGGGCCTTTGTCAAGGTGTAAGACGTCTTACACCTTGTAAGAGGTTAAGGTCTTGCACCTTGACAAAGGGGCGTGTTGGACCCAAAACGTTGGGAGCTCATGGAGTAACTTTTTCAATATGTTGCATCATTTCTTTAAGTCTTGCCGCTTTATTATTCTCGATTCTGATCTACAACATCCGTTATAATAGGGCACTGGAGCTGCTGTACCATACTTGTGGAAGTGCCAATCCACACTGATAATATATATATATATATATATATATATATATATATATATATATATCTAGTGTGTGTGTGTGTGTAACATGAGTACTGTTAATAAGGACTTGCAGGCAGGTTTTCTGGTTACTACCACAGTGTCTTTACTGGCATCAGGCCCTGTAGAACAGTATACACAGGTTTGGGCCTGGTCACACAGGTACATAGAGAATATAAACAGACAAACATAAAAGGTCCTAGCACGTCCCATGCTCAAAATTCCTTCTGCTGCAGTGGCTTGCAACAACACATGCCATGCTCTCCTGGCATGGCTAATGTCCACAGTCCCTGGCACTATAAACTGAGCCCTGCTCACTGGCCGCTAACAGGCATCAGTGCCGTGCATTGTGGGTAAATTGGATTTTTTAACCCCTATCCTGCACTTGACTTCCTGCTGTCTCTGGGAGAGATGGAAAACCGGGACCTCTGTTTTTCCAGCTGCAGCTGTGCAATTTAAAAAGGCTGGAATTATAAATTTCCACCACAGCTGCAGAATGTGCAGGCCTTGTTTTCTTTTCCCTTGGAGGGAGCCGATTCCACCAGAATTTGGAAATTGTGGTCAGACACAAGCCCTCTCACTACATATCCCCCCACCCCACCCCTTTCACTTTTCCATGCTTGGGGAAGTGTACTTCTATTGTGTCACCCGACACCATTCATAATTTCTAAATTTGCTGGGAAAGACATCCTTATCTCTGGTTCGGGTACCAGAATGGTGCTTCCTGACCATCTTCCCAGGTGTATTTTCCTCCTTCTTGCTGAATGTGGTGCATTCTGGCAAAGGAACAAATGGTCATTTCTCATGGACGCCAGGTTGCACTCTTGTCCACCACTCTGTGGACAACATATCCCTCAAAGCGACAGTGTGACATATGAGTGGTCTAGCGAGGAGTACAGGGACCAGGCTTTCCTTCACTTCTTGCCTGGAAGCTTGGTGCCATGCCTCAGGAATACGATATGGTCATTGCTCAACAGCTTCTTTCTGTTGTCCCATCAACCACTTAGCCACAAATGGAACATTCAAAGGTCCAGGCAAACCAGAAAGACACATAGAGGTTCTCTCTCCAATGTGGTCTGGCTATGCTGTTCTATTCTCTCTTTTACGAGGTAGGGTCTTGGAGACTTTACCATAGTTTTGTCTCTGTGGTTCACTTAAGACCTCTCTAAATCCTGGGAAATTGCGTCCCGATATGATAAGATAGGGGAGCATAGGACCAACCGCAGCATAAGTGCACCCCTTTATGGTGAGGTTCACTAACACTGGGGAGAAGTTTTCTGTGGACCCATGGATGCAGAGTACTTAAACTAGCCCTGGCACCTTTTTCACTGGCCTAGGCAGGACAGCCTCTGAGATCAAGGTCAGCTCACTCCCTGAGTCTATAATAGCTGGGAGTTCTCGGCCATTTAGCAACACAGGTGGTCATTCCGAGTTGTTCGCTCGCAAGCTGCTTTTAGCAGCTTTGCACACGCTAAGCCGCCACCTACTGGGAGTGAATCTTAGCTTAGCAAAATTGCGAACGAAAGATTCGCAATATTGCGAAAAGACTTCTCTGTGCAGTTTCTGAGTAGCTCGAGACTTACTCTTCAAGTGCGATCAGTTCAGTGCTTGTCGTTTCTGGTTTGACGTCACAAACACACCCAGAGTTTGCCCAGACACTCCTCCATTTCTCCAGCCACTCCCGCGTTTTTCCTAGAAACGGTAGCATTTTTTCTCACACACTCCCATAAAACGGCCAGTTTCCGCCCAGACACACCCACTTCCTGTCAATCACAATCCGATCTCCAGAACGAAGAAAAAACCTTGTAATGCCATGAGTAAAATACCAATCTTCATAGCAAATTTACTTGGCGCAGTCGCAGTGCGAACATTGCGCATGCGCAAATAGCGGAAAATCGCTGCGATGCAAAGAAAATGACAGAGCGAACAACTCGGAATGACCACCACAGTTTCCCACATTAACAGTGGTCTAGAATCCAGGGGTACCATTGTGCAAAAAGCGGGGTATGTAGCACTTGTACTGGCAACCCCACACTCCATAGTCTCTGTTTTCCTGAGACAGCCTGTCTTATGTGACCTAGCTCTCCACATTCATAACAAATGACCCTGGCATCTCCAGCAGTGTTTTCTTGTGGAGGGGTGCCATCTTCACTGGTCGCCCATTCCGTGATTTCTTTTCTGCTGTCTCATACTGCTTCAATACTGTAGTTAATTCCTCTAAATTCTGAGGATCAGCATGTATAACCCAGCGCTGCATATTCCGCCCTAGTGTTTTTATACACTGGTCAATTACCAACGTCTCTACAATCTGAGCAGCAATGCAATCTTCTGGCTGGAGCCAACTCCACCCCTGTCTGGCAAGTTCAGCCACCTGCTTCCAAAGTGGGACCCCTGGTAATAAAGCCCATTGATGGAAGCTCTGCGCTTTTTCAGAAGTAGTTAGACTTGACCGGGCTAGAATCGTGCTTTTAACCAAGTCATATTTTAATGATCAGCAGCAGATATCTCAATATAGGCTTTCAGAGTCTCACCAGTAAGATAGAGGACAAGCTTATCAGCCCAAGTTTCAACTGGCCAATTTAAGCGCTGCGCCACCCTTTCAAATATTAATAAATACGCCTCTGGATCATCTGAGGCAGACATTTTCTTCAGATGCCCTGCAGTATTTTTTGTGCCCATTGTCTGGGTCACTAATTGTAACATCTGCTCCTCTGTCTTTTGATGGGAGGCTAGCAGACTTACAACAGTACAGAAAAGTTCCTCCATGTTTATAGCAGATGTAGTATACACAAACTTTGGTGTTTTTAAACAAGAAGCTAGTTTGCACAAACAGTTTTTTTAGTACAGTACACAAAAACAAAATACTTCTTTTTCTCTTTCCAGCAATGCATGGGTTAAACAGAACATAGGAAAAAAAAACAACTGCATTTTTTCCCTCTCAGCAGTGCAGTTCTTAATTAGACTTCAAAATGTGTGCCCTGCTCTGTTCAGGTGCACCTAACCACATGACAGCAGCCAAGCCAGTCTTTTAAATAGCAGACAACATTTGCCCTTTTGGAAAACACAAAACTAGCAACTGTTTAAACATCACAGTGATAACTTATCATAGTGGAACTCAGATTTAATAGTACTACAGTTATTTTGGTCCGCAACAGTAGTCACATAACTGGTATTTATGTCTTTATTCTTTGGGCCACGCCGGAGACATCTGGCTTTTGCGCTGCAAATCAGTGGTGCAATTTTCTACCCCGTACGGGCCAACAAATGTAACACAGGTACTGTAAATAAGGACTCACAGGCAGGTTTTCTGGTTACAACCACAGTGTCTTTACTAGTATCAGACACTGTAGCACAGCATACACAGGCTTGGGCCTGGTCACACAGGTACATAGAGAAAATAAACAGACAAACATAAAAGGTCCTAGCACTGCCCATGTTAAAAAGTAATTCTGCTGCAGTGGCTTGCTGCTACACATGCCATGCTCTCCCGGGGGTGTAGTACGGCTGACCGGCGGTCAGGAGACCGCCGGTCAGCTTACGGACGCCGGGATCCCGGCGGGAAGTGGCGAGTGCAGCAAGCCCCTTGCGGGCTCGCTGCGCTCGCCACGCTGTGGGCTCAGTGGCGACCTGCGGTTGCCACGGGTTCTATTCCCACTCTATGGGTGTCGTGGACACCCAAGAGTGGAAATAGTCCCTGTTGGTCGGCATGCCGACCATCGGGATAGCGAGCCTTCGGGATGGTGGAGGAGGTCATGTGACTGTCGGTCAGCTGACCGGCGGTCACATGAATACCACCCCTCTCCTGCAGGGCCGAAACTAGGATTTGTGTCACCTGGGGCAAGACAGTAATTCGCGCCCCCCACCTGCACCACAATCACGTGTAACTTTGTGCGAAGACTGACAATGCCGCAAGCCAGTACCAGCTAACAGGAGCTATTTCCACTCATGGGTGTCCACAACACCTATAGAGCGGGAATAGAACCTGTGGTGAGTGCAGCGAGCCACCAAGGGTTTTTTTTTTTGCACTCACCCCCTGCCGGCATTCTGGCGGCCGGGATCCCGGTGTCGGTATGCTGACCGTGTACCCGCCATGTCACCCCAACCCATATTATATATATATATATATATATATATATACACACACTCCATAAGAGCAAAGGGCTGGTAACTGCTATAAAGCTTCTTTTCTAGACATTTAGCTGGACTACACATTATGCGACCCTCCGTCGAGCTGCCTGACGGCAGATGCGGTCGACGGGTGACCCGGCGGCGGGGAGGACAGTGACAGGGGGGAGTAAAGTTTCTTCACTTCCCCCGTCACCCGGCTCGATAGCAGTGCATGCAAATATGGACAAGATCGTCCATATTGGCCTGCATGCACAAGCTACGGGGCACAAGCTACGGGGCACCAGCGATGAACGAGAGCGGGTCGCGCATTTTCATTGTTGGTGCCACCAAACTCAAAGATATGAACAAGATCGTTCATAGCTTTCAGTCATATCACCCAATGTGTAGGGTCTATGACATTTGGGCTACAGATTTAGTAAAAAAGGAAATAATACCCCATACATTGATACATATGTAAAACCACACACATACATACTGTCACACATCTAATCACATACACGCACGCATACATTCACTCACATACAGTCACACACCTGTATACATACATAATTACACATACATACAGTGACACACAAGCACGCATACAGATATGTAGTGACACACCTATTCACATACAGTCACACACATGCACACATTCATTCACACAGATATAGTAGTCACACATACATACAGTGTAACACACTCACTGTAACACACTCACTATTTAGGCTTTGCTGTGTGCTGCTGCTCTTCTCCCCTCCTCTCTTTGATGGTGCTGCTGGCTGGCCTGGCACTGTGTACAGTGCCATGTATCTCCGCCTCCGGACCTCCGACTGTCATTCATGTTCAAGCTCAGCAGTGCTATAGTGCACTGCTGCTGTGATCTAAGGCAGCAGGGGTGGCTGGGGTAACTTGTTCCCTGTGCCCCCTCTTAGGGCAGATCAGGCAGCACCTACGAATACACATTAATGAAACTTAAAGTAAACTACAGCTCCCGCAGCAAGGGCTTCTGGGAGCTGTAGTTTATTTTCAGTTTCATCACAGTAGCAGGAGCCGGGCGGTAGCTAGTAGAGCCTGAACTGCCTTGTGCTTCTCTGATGGCTCTAAGGGACCTGTGCGCATCGGGACTCAGAGGGGGTGTTAGGGGGATTAAACTGACCGTTGCGGCGCCTCCTCCAATCCGGCACCCAGGTCACATGCCCCCCTAGCCCCCCCTTAGTTACGGCTATGCTCTCCTGGCATGGCCAATGTCCACAGTTCCTGGCGCTATAAACTGAGCCCTGCTCACTGGCCTCTAACAGGCAAGACATACATTGTGGTTAAATTTGATTTTTACACCCCTCTCCTGCACCTGACTTCCTGCTGTGTCTGGGTGAGCTGGAAAACCTGGACCTCTGTTTCTCCAGCTGCAGCTGTGCAATTTAGAAAGCCTGGAATTTGCAGGCCTAGTTTTCTTCTCCCTTAGAGGGAGCTCTTTCCACCAGAATTGGGAAATTGTTGTAAGAAACAATCCCTCTCACCACAATATTATATTTATTTATATATATATATATATATATATATATATATATATATACATATATTTTATATTATATAGAGCTGGTCCTAGGCATAGGTAAACTAGGCAAATGCCAGGTATGCCTAGGGGCACAAGCGGCTTCTGCTGATTAAAATGATATGTGGCATGCCTATATTCTGTGTGTGACTGCGGCTGCATCTGCATACAAAAAAGTGATGTGCACCGGACATTTTTCGGGTTTTGTGTTCTGGTTTTGGATTCGGTTCCATGGCCGTGTTTTGGATTCTGACGCGTTTTGGCAAAACCTCCATGAAATTTTTTTGTCGGATTCAGGTGTGTTTTGGATTCGGGTGTTTTTTTACAAAAAACCCTCAAAAACAACTTAAATCATTGAATTTGGGGTCATTTTGATCCCATAGTATTATTAACCTCAATAACCATAATTTCCACTCATTTCCAGTCTATTCTGAACACCTCACACCTCACAATATTACTTTTAGTCCTAAAATTTGCACGAGGTCGCTGGATGACTAAGCTAAGCGACCCAAGTGGCCGACACAAACACCTGGCCCATCTAGGAGTGGCACTGCAGTGTCAGACAGGATGGCACTTCAAAAAACTAATCCCGAAACAGCACATGATGCAAAGAAAAAACGAGGCACAATGGGGTAGCTGTGTGACTAAGCTAAGAGACTCAAGTGGCCGACACAAACACCTGGCCCATCTAGGAGTGGCACTGCAGTTTTCTAACGAAAGGATGAGTTCTTCCATCCTCATGTGAATCTGAACCACTAGCCATGAACATAGGCCAGGGCCTCAGCCGTTCCTTGCCACTCCGTGTCGTAAATGGCATATTGGCAAGTTTACGCTTCTCATCAGACACTTTTAATTTTGATTCTTGGGTCATTTTACTGAACTTGTGTTTTTTGGATTTTACATGCTCTCTACTATGACATTGGGTATCGGCCTTGGCAGATGACGTTGATGGCATTTCATCGTCACGGCCATGACTAGTGGCAGCAGCTTCAGCACGAGGTGGAAGTGGATCTTGATCTTTCCCTATTTTACCCTCCACATTTTTGTTCTCCATTTTTTAATGTGTGGAATTATATGCCGGTATCAATAGCAATGGCCTACTACTATATATGCTGCGCACAACTGAAATGCACCACAGGTATGGATGTATAGTATACTTGATGACAGAGGCAAGTAGAGCAGTGGCCTACTGTACCGTACTGCTATATATTATATACTGGTGGTCAGCAAACTGTGCAAAACTGAAATTCACCACAGGTATGGATGGATAGTATACTTGACGACACAGAGGTAGGTAGAGCAGTGGCCTTCTGTACCGCACTCCTATATATTATATAAAGGTGGTCAGCAAAATTATGCACTGTACTCCTACTATATATTACAATGCAGCACAGATATGGAGCGTTTTTCAGGCAGAGAACGTATAATACTCGTGGTCACTGGTCAGCAAAACTCTGCACTGTACTCCTCCTATATAATACTGCTGGTCCCCAGTCCCCACAATAGAGCAGTGTGAGCACAGATATATGCAGCACACTGAGCACAGATATGGAGCGTTTTTCAGGCAGAGAACGTATAATACTGGTGGTCACTGGTCAGCAAAACTCTGCACTGTAATCCTCCTATAATACTGCTGGTCCCCAGAATAAAGATATTTGCAGCCCCCTGAAACAAAGTGAGAGGACGCCAGCCACGTCCTCTCACTATCATTTCCAACGCACGAGTGAAAAATGGCGGCGACACGCGGCTCCTTATATAGAATCCGAATCTCGCGAGAATCCGACAGTGGGATTATGACGTTCGGGCACGCTTGGGTTAACCGAGCCATACGAGAGAATCAGAGTCTGCCTCGGACCCGTGTAAAATGGGTGAAGTTTGGGGGGGTTCGGATTCCGAGGAACCGAACCCGCTCATCACTTATACAAAATGCTACGTTACAATGTATTCGTGGAAATTACTGTAATGTAGCATTTCATAAACAGATACAGTCGCACACAGAATATAGGCATGCTGCATATAATTTTAATAAGCAGAAGCTGGTTGGGCATCCTAGCCACATAGTAATGCAATAAGATGCATTTTCATCAAAAAAGGCACCCGACATTAGCAGAGCTGCCAGCTGACTCATGCCAGGCATCTCCTGCTGCATGGCGTATTGAGGAAAGATGTACGTAGACACATCTGTATCCAAGCAGAGGTAGGGGTCTCAGTGTTAGCGGACGTGTGATTGCTTTGTACAGGTGTGTTGATTATGCATTATGTGTACCATGTGTATAAATACATTAATAATGTGTGGCATATGTGTACAGGGCACTATGTGTGTCATTATGCATATAAGGAAACTAATAATGTGCTGCATAAGTGAAAGGGACATTATGTGTGGCATATGTGTAAGGGGCACTATGTGTATAAGGGCATTAATAAATGTCGTCATGATGTATAAGGACATTAATAATGTGTGTCATGTGTATGGGACATTACTGTGTGGTATTATGTGTATAAATGCATTACTAATATGTGGCATTTTGTGTATAAGGTGCTCTACTGTGTGGCGTATCGTATACAAAGTGCATTACTGTGTGGTCTAATGTGAATAAAGAGCAACATGGTGTGATGTAATGTGAATAAGGGCACTACTGTGAGGCGCAATGTATATAAGGTAAAGTGGTACTACTGTGTTATCTAACATGAATCAGGTACACTATCACATGATGTAATGTGAATAAAGTTGCACTACTCTGTGGCATAATCTGAATTGGGGGTACTATTGTGTGGCCATGCCCCTTCCCAGCAAGAACACACCGCTTTTTGGGCTGTGCGCCTAATGTTCATACTGTTCCTATTTAAAATATAGGAGTACCAAAATGAGGACAGCTAAGGGTGAGGGGTGATGGTGCTTGGAAAGAGATACAGTGTTAGAGGCCGAACTAGTGGAGGTGCTAGGGTCAGCAGCTCAAATCTTGCCTAGGGCATCATATTGGTTAGGGCCAGCTCTGTGTGTGTGTGTGTGTGTGTGTGTGTGTGTGTGTGTGTGTGTGTGTGTGTGTGTGTGTGTATATATATATATATATATATATACACACATAATTGTTCATTTGTATGTAAGTGCGGGGTAAACTCCACACCAGCTGCACCATTTTTGATGGGGTATCATGCCCAGGTGATTCTGTTACCTCAATCTGAAAATCGCCACCAGTGATTTATTGTTACTTCAGCATGGGCGGTTTATCAAACCTGTTAACTGTTGCCACCAGCAAAGGAATCAACATACTGATGTTGTTTTGAAAGTGAGGGATGCAGTTTTCCACCCCAAAACTTTTATGACTTTACATGAAATACAATTTCTGATACATTACTTTCTGCATTTAAATGGTGCATTGGAGACTGAGACACACATTACAGTCTCACCTGTGTGCTATTGACTACCTCCTCAGCTTGCCGGTATGGTGCGTATGGTAAAGTTGTACTGTTGCAAGGTTAGACTCCATCGTAGAAGTTTACCATTATCTGCCAGGACTCTATTAAGCCATATGCATGGATTGTTATCAGTTATCACGGTGAAGTGCCTTCCATGCAGATATGGAGTTTTTGGAGACCATGCAATTGGCAAACATTTATTTTCAATAGTGGCATAGGCCACTTCATGGGGAAGCAATTTCTTTCTTAAGAAAATTACAGGAGGTTGTTCTCCCTGCTCATTGACCTGACTGAGCACAGTGCCTAACCAATAGTTAGATGCACCAGTTTGTACACTGAACCTCCTTTTGAAATCTGGGGCCTGCAGCACAGGGGACTTAGCTAAAGCAGAATTTAGAGATTATTTAGAATTAGAATTTAGTTTGTTTAGAAATTAGAAGGAAGGCCTTCTCACAGTCATCTGTCCAATTGACCACCTGTGGCAGTTTCTTAATTTGTCAACAAAAGAAAATACACTAGCAGAAAGCGCTATGTTCAAATGTGTGTGTCAGTTATTAGCACCTTAATCACCCATAGCTGTCCTACCCCTATATTTTAAATAGAAACAGTACGCACATTAGGCGCACAGCCCAAAAAGCGGTGTGTTCTTGCTGGGAAGGGGCATGGCCACACAATAGTACCCACAATTCAGATTATGCCACAGAGTAGTGCAACTTTATTCACATTATATCATGTGATAGTGTACCTAATTCATGTTAGATCACACAGTAGTACCACTTTACCTTATATACATTACGCCTCACAGTAGTGCCCTTATTCACATTATATCACACCATGTTGCTCTTTATTCACATTAGACCACACAGTAATGCACTTTGTATACGATACGCCACACAGTAGAGCACCTTATACACATAATGCCACATATTAGTAATGCTTTTATACACATAATACTTCACAGTAATGCGCCGTACACATGACACACATTATTAATGTCCTTATAAACATAATGCACCTTACACATCATGACGACATTTATTAATGCCCTTATACACATAGTGCCCATTACACATATGTGGCATATGTGTAAGGGGCACTATGTGTATAAGGGCATTAATAAATTTCGTCATGATGTGTAAGGTGCATTACACAAATAATGTCCCTTTCACATATGCAGCAAATTATTAGTGTCCTTATATGCATAATGACACACATAGTGCCCCGTACACATATGCCGCACATTATTAATGTATTTATACACATGGCACACATAATGCCCCTTACACATATGCTGAACACTACTGCATAACTAACACACCTTTACACAGCAATCACACGGCTGCTAACACTGTGATTCCTACTTCTGCTTGGATACAGATGTGTCCTCATTCATCTTTCCTCATTACGCCATGCAGCATGAGATGCCTGGCACGAGTCAGCTGGCAGCTCTGCTAATGTTGGGTGCCTTTTTTGATGAAAATGCATCTTATTGCATTACTATGTGGCTAGGATGCCCAACCAGATTCTGCTGAATAAAATTATATGCGGCATGCCTATATTCTGTGTGCCACTGTGACTGTATCTGTATACCAAATGCTACATTACAGTAATTTCCACGAATACAGTGTAACATAGCATTTCATATGCAGATGCAGCCGCAGTCACACACACAGAATATAGGCATGCCACATATCATTTTAATCAGCAGAAGCACACACACTGCCGAATTGCCATTCCTGCTATTACCCTATTGCAGAGAAGCCAGGGTATGCACCAGCATTAAGAATAGGAACGGCACGCCAGCTGACCGTAACCGATGGGGATGCCCGTCTGCGATATTCAGTGCCACTGGACTTGCTGAGTACAATAGGAGAGTCTCATTTGGTAAGCACACCCAAACCTCAACTGTGTCCATTAGGCATATAGAATTATTCCCTAGTGACTGTAAAAAGGAACTTTTACAGTGGGAGGAGCTACAGTTTTTTCCCAAAAGATTGGGGCTTAATATTGTTGCCAACCTACAGAATGGATCGAAAATATCAGTAAATATAAGCAACAGTCACAGGAGACTGCGGGATTATTCTAACACTTTCTGTGGAGAAATTTATTGGTGTAGTTACATTCAGTTTAAACAAGTTGCAACATAGTATACTGATAATATAAGTGTATCCACCCTGCATAGTTATAGGAAGTGCTATGATTGTCTTTATGATCACTGAAAGAAAGTAACAAACAGAAGTAATATTGAGAATATGTGGTTTTAAATATAATTTTAAGGTTGTTCTTAACTGTTCAATAAATACTCTTTGATATTGGACAGCGCTTTCATAATTTTTTACTTATTCTTAATTTGCCAAACTGTCAAGGGATTGGCTAGAATGCAGTAGTGGGGTGTTCAGTAGTACCCTGCAGTTCCAAAAAAAAGACATGACCTGTTTTTTAGTCTTAGGGGTAAGCCATGCAGCAACAGCCTCTACTTTGTCTTGTTCTAAGCAGAGGGTACATACTACCACACAGTGCCCTACATATTGTACCTCTCCCATGCCAAGCTGGCACTTCTCTGGTTTGCTTGTCAAATCTGCTCAGTGATTCCAAATAATAATTCAGATGGATCAGGTGTTCCTCTCAGGTCTGGATGAAAACTGCAATGTCATTGTCACGATCCTGACTAGTTCTCGTATTTGGTGACTTACCCCTGCCATCTGTCCTGGATACTGTGCCGTTTTTGCTCACTGAGATAAACAGCTTGTCAGCACCATGAGTTTCCTGTGTTCTCTGCCTGGAAGGTAATAGTTAATGAGCTCCACCTGTCGTGATCTTCTGTGTGAGTCTGAATTCAGCAATCTGAAGTTTAGGCCTAAAAGCCAGCATCCTCTGTTTGCAGAAGTTCAGGCTTCAGTGTTTTCTCGGCCTACTAGGCCTCGCTCCACTTCACAGCCTAGTCTAGAGTACTCACATGACAGTGACTGTTCACCTGACTCAGAGCTGTCCAATCCTGTGCCAGCTCTGAATCACCTGACACTGCTCACCAATCACCAAGGACCAGGAAGTATAAGTCTGAAGGCTGGAGTTGGAAACTCTGCCAGTTCCTCGTGTCACACACAGCTCTGTGTGAGATTTGAAGCTGAGCTCCCTAAAGGTAACCCTTGTACTTTAGTTCCTGTAAAAACTCTGTTTCTTTGTTACCCAGTTTGGATTACATTTGTGTTGCCATTGATATCCAGTATTTCCACGAGTCTCAACTTAAAGGCACAGTACAGTATTCCACAGTCTCCACTTAAAGGCACGGTTGCAGTGTTTCATCTTAAAGGCACGGTGCAGTGTTCCACAGTCTCAACTGGAAATCACAGCTGCAGTGTTCTACCATCACAGCCGCAGGGTTCTTCAGCCTCGTACTAGAGTTATAGCCACAGTCATCGTTCTACTTTCAGTTGCGTTTTCAGTTATATCCGGTACCAGCACGCATTACAGTTGCATCCCAGTCTCACCAGTAACCAGTACATCTTACTATCTTTCTAGTAACCTCGAGTACATAAGCACCTACTCCTTTGACACTATATCCAGTACAGTCTCACCTATACATTCATCCTGCTATCAAAGTCCCTGGTGTTCCAGTGGTCAGGATACGGCTTCCTCTGCCGAGGCCCAGGTTTGATCCCCGGTCAGGGATTGCTCCGTCTTCTCACTGATTCCTACAACCAGCCTAATATTCACATAGTCCTCCAGTTGCCCGCACAGACTTCACTAACACCGGGTTCACAAAACCACAGTCATGACAGTCATGTTTTGCCAGTACCCCCTACTGAGATCCATTATAGAAATGTCGTATGGCTTGGAAATCTAGCAGTTCATCTATCCTGGGTATGGGTAAGGCATCAAATACAGTGGCATCATTTAACCTCCTATAGTCTACACAGAACCTGGTAACTCCACATTTCTTTGGGAACAGTACCACTGGAGCTGCCCAAGGACTGTGAGACTTTTGAGACATCGCAGCTGGAGCTAGACAGCTCATCACTGCAATAGACATTTGTCAGTGACCCCCCTTCTTTAGCAATAGCTGCTAAATCCACCAATGGGTTAGGTTCCTGATCATTCTCAGGCAAGCTACGCACAGCCAACACACATGGTTTTTCCCTGTCATACTTTTGTGCATGTTTATGTGGTATGTCTTCTGTTTCTTACATCCATCTACCTTTTCCACTACATAATTGACCTAATTTAGGCACTGTAATGTGATGTAGGGGCCCTCCCAGGCAGCCTGTAGCTTGTTCTGCAACATATGGATCAGAAAACAGGACCTTTTGCCCCAGCTCAAATACCTCTCTAGTGATTGTCACGCTAGGCTTAGATTGAAGTTCCAGCTAGTGGGTGTTAGCTGAGGGAGCGGATGCCTTTATGTGAAGGAGACGAGGAGGCAGAATGTAGTTCCTCCTCATGAAACGTGGAGCTTCAGGAATGGACAAGATGAGGTTCTAAAACTTTACACTGTATAATGACTATTTGGTAGTGAGGCAGGGAAACTTCCCAGAGGGCAAACTTGCAGGCTGAAGGTCGATTGCCATTTGACCATAGTAAAGAACACTGACAAATGAGGACTTGAAGACTGAAGGGCTCAGGAGAATGAGAACTCGCGGACTGAAGGATGTATACTTGGTAAACGAAGCTGTAGAGCACTGAAGATTAGAGACATGCGGACTGAAGAATGTATGCTTGGAAAACGAGCCTGAAGAACAATGAAGATTTAAAGACTTGCGGACCAAAGAATCTATGCTTGAAAAATGAGGATGAAGAACACTGAAGATTTAAAGACTTGCGAACAGAAGAATACTGTTCCCGACTCAGGGATCCCTCGATGACCCTAGGATTCCCAAGGATGTCACATGAGCAGGGCCGGTCCGAGGGCCCTCGGCGCCCCGGGCAGGGAATGGGTGCGTGGCCTAATACAGGGGGCGTGGCCAGTTACGCCCCCTGTACAGTAGAAGCGCTGCTTAAATGCTGAGCGGTGCGCGATGACGTCATCGCGCACCACACAGCAAAAGGTCCTCTCCGCGAAGGGAAACTAGACGCGTAGCGTCTAGTTCCCTTCGCGGAGAGGACCTTTGCTGTGTGGTGCGTGATGACATCTTCGCGCACCGCTCAGCAAAGGTCCTCTCCGCAAAGGGAAACTAGACGCTACGCGTCTAGTTCCCTTCACGGGACCACAGCCGCAGGAGCCGAGGGGACACAGCGGGCAGCGGAGGGCACAGCAGTGGCGGATCTTGCCATGGTGCGGCGCCCTCCGGAAGGCGGCGCCCCGGCCAAAAGTCCTGCTTGACCGTGGCAATATCTGCTACTGCACATGAGTGGGGGGTGACTGCTGGCAGTGGGACTGGAGTGTCCGTTGGTGACAGCTCAGCTAATGCGGCAGTGGTGGGAAGGGAGGCTAAACCGGAGAACACTGGTACACACAAATAATGCTTTGGGAGCACAGAGCTGGAGCACATGCTTGAGGCAGCAACTTAAGCACTGGCAGTGCTCACAACACATCTGACCTCTTTTATCAGAAGAAGCTGCCTCAGATTGGTTGAGAAGAACATGTAGCCTCACCATTGGCTCCTATGGAACTAGACTCCAACATAGTAGCTCCCAGTTCAGCGGACATGCCCGGCATCAGTATCTTGCCTGCCAAGCTCTCTGCTTCCAGAACTCTAGTGGCCGCACCGGAGCTATTCAGACCTGCCTCAGCATCAAGCTGCAGCAGCCCACCACCGCTGCAGCCCTGCCAGCCACCGGAACGGCAGCCCTCGGACTCCAGAGCCGGAGGTAAGACCCCAGACTCTGACAGTTCTGCTGTCATACCAGAGTTTTTATTTTGCCTATGCAGATTTCAGTTTGCTCTATGCCATTCCCCCTAGGGACTGCACTTTCTCCCAGAATTGCATACCATACTGCACTTGTGACATTTCAGGGGTGATCAATTTTTCATCCCATTCTTCCCTGACTAAATCTAAGGGGCCACGCACTTGGCGCCCGTAGAGGAGTTTGAAGGGTAGAAGACAGTGGATTCCTGTTGCACATCTCGATATGCCAACCTTTTTGATGCAGCAGGAATCTCTCCCTGTCTCTTCCCTGGGACTTGACAAAGGTTCTCAGCATTTGTTTCAGGGTGCTATTAAATTGTTCCTCTTGGCCATTGCAGGCTGGATGATATGGGGTGGTGATCAAATAATTCACCTGCATCCTCTTGCAGAGACACTGCATGAGGCTGGACATGAACTGGGTGCCCTGATCAGTTAACAGTTCCTTGGGAAAACCCACATTGTCAGCATGAATGGAAAATATGGCTACAGCTTCTTCGTGCCCTTGTAGCATAACCCACAACAGTCAAAATGTACTATTTTCCAGAGCTACTAGGAATAGCTAGAGGCCCCACAATATCTACAGCAACCTGTTTAAATGGCTCTGATATTATCATCAAGGTGATGAGAGGTGCTTGTCCCACATCCCCAAACTTTCCAACTAACTGGCAGTTATGGCAGGTGCGACAGTAATTATCTATGTCAGACTGCATGCTGAGCCAGTAAAAATTGTATACCAAATGAGCACTACTGTAGATCTTTTAGTACCCAAATGTACTGCTTAGGCAATCTGGGCTATCTTCAATGGGTTCAATATGATTTACCGTCGGACACAATACCGACGGTCATAATCCCAACAGCCATTGACCTACAGTCAAAATACTGAGATGGTGAAAATACCAACATTCATTATGCCGACATGTTGAAAATGCTGGCAGTCAGAATACCAACATTTGAAATGCTGACATGTCAAAATACAGATGGGAATTTTTCTGTTTTTGTGTCAAATGTCGATATAGGTTGACATGGACACCGTCTAAGTGTTCTGTGTCCTCTCGCATGGATCACTGCACTTGCCATGCTTCAGGCACAGTGCCTCGCTGCGGTCGGCATACTATTATATTCCCCCTCCAGGTCCACTGGGAAGGTAAAGTATAAGCAAGTCTGTTTTGGGGAAGAAATTCCTTAAAAATGCATGTCGGCATTTTGACATGTCAGCATTTCAAATGTCGGTATTCTTACTATTTCGGCATTTTGAACATTTCGGCATAATGAATGTCTGTATTTTGACTGTCGGGATTCTGACAATCGGTTTTGTGTCTGTCGGTAAATCAACTGCTACCCATCTTCAGCAACCACTTGCAATAAGTCTGGGGAACAACCAGCTGCCTATTAGAACCCTCATCTTGATGAACACCTTGGACATTTTCCTCCTTTTATATAAGTCCATTTTTAACAAAAATTCTATCTGATTGCCATGCCTGCCTGGCTGATTTCTCCCACTCACAGATACTAGACTAGGATCTGTTGCTGCGTGGCTTTGAAGGCAGCACTTCTCAGCTGATCAGGGTGCAGAGACCAAAGTATGATCTCTGACCTCCTCTAGCCCAGATGCTGTGCTGGCAACTTCTACAGGGAAGGGGGTTGGTTGAGGGGTATTAATCTCTAGTCTAGCACACAACCTCCACATTGTCAGGGGCTGATAAACAGCCACTCTGGGCTGCAGCTCTCTCAGTCATCACTGCTTATACAGGTGTTGCATTGTCACATACAGTACTACAAATCTTGATAACAGTACAGTTGCAATGTCATTTATCAGTATATTACACAGTTTTTCATTATGACATGCAGCTTGACTTATTTCTGACCAGAGTTTGCTCTGTGGGACTGCTAAAGGATTCATAAACAAAACTTTTACATCACTTCTAAAATCACATGCATTAGTACTTATGATAGGTTGGTCAGCAGGGGTCACCTGGGGGAAAAAATAATTAGTTTGTACCATTGCATCATTAATGACATCATTCTCATTTGCAGTATGTTTGCAGTGAGCATCCTCCCCAAAAAAGTCCCCAACAGTACTGTAGCAGGTAAAATGTAGCCCAACATCCAAGATGCCTCTCCCATTTCCCCAGTCAAGATAAACTCAACCATAGAACCTCTGGGTGTACCCCACCCACTCTCCATACAGAAATAGTCTTGCCTATAATACTGCTTTTTGGGTCTACTAGTGCTGGATGCATGATGGTCAGGTTGGCTCCAGAGTCCAGTTGCCCAAGTGCTAATTGCATTCCTACCTTAACCACTTGCAGGTTATTTCTGGAATGTTCTTGGGGTACCTCCACAAACAGGACAGTGAGCACAGGTTTTCCCGTGAGGCCCTCCACAGAAGAAGGTGTTGATTTCATCTTCTTGGGGCAATGGATGCTGATGTGCCACACTTCATCACAATTGAAACACGTGTCTAGTTTGCCAAAACAGGTCTCCCCCCCCCCCCCCCCCCCCCCCCACCCAACAAATGCAGAAACTGCTGGTTTAGTTGAAGAGGAATGCAAAGGTGATCCTCCAGTTCACGGTTCTCTCCGCACAGCTTATCCTGGCACTCCCCAGCTCTTCTACACTACAGAAGCCTTGGTGCTTGTGTACTTGTGTGCCAGGCTGGAAGTCTCTTTAGATAACTTGGGGTCCAGATCCTTGACCCACTCTTTGACCTCAGCTGTGCAGAGGGCGATGAACTGCTCCTGGATCATGAGATCTTTCAGTTTGTCATAGTAATTCAATCCTGCAATCTCTCAACCCACTGATGCAAAAGGGTTGACAATTGCAATAACAGTCCAGTATAGGTATCCGAGGGACAGTGCTTTGAGTCTCTGACATCTTGGATCTCACTTTTTGCCCATTAAACATATAGAAAAGGGGAAAAAAGGGGGAAGGGAACAGAAATTGTTTGCTCTGTATATGTTTCAAATATAATTTCCGCATTTAAATGTCACATGAGGTATCCACTGAAATGTTCCTTGAGATCCTTTGCGTAACATAGGCTATAAAATCAGACACATACATTCACACATACACACACCACCCTTATAGATACACACACACACACACACACACACACACACACACACACACACACACACACACACACACACACACACACACACACACACACACACACACACACCAATCCTTTCACCTCATCAGGAATCCATTACAGAGATGGCTATCTGAGCTTTTACCAGCTTCAAATCCTTGTGTAATCTGAGGGGTGGAGCTTGTGACTGGCAGACTCCAGGGGACACCAGTGCAAGAGTTGATTGAAGGAGAGGTAAGGGGTGGCCACCACACTGCCTGCACATCCCTAAGCAGGCAGACTGACTGATCTTACTAACAACCAGGTGAGAGTTACCATTCACATAATAATTAATTTTCCACTTAGTAAAATACATAAAACATAATTGAACCAGTTGAAAAATTTGAGAAATGCCAGATTCAGTGGTGTAGTCTAGGACCATTGTGTCCAGCTTGGAGAGAGAAAGATGCTTAGGAAAAATGCACACATGGAATTCTTGTGCTAGAATGACTGACTCTACCCCTGAAAGGCAAGAGACACTTAAAAGAGATGTTCATAAGTAACTCTCAGGCTAGAACAGTGGAGTCCAGTAGCCAAAGAGAGCTGCTTTTCCATGATCAATTTGATTGCATACCTCCCAACTGTCCCGATTTCAGCGGGACAGTCCCGCTATTCAGACACTGTCCCTCCCGTGGGTCGCAGTGTCCCGTGGGCTGGGAGGGCAGTTGGCGTAGGCTTTGATCACCCGCTGCTTTGCTCTGCAAAGCAGCCGGTGATCACTGAATAGATGCCGTGCACACCCGCACGGCATCTATTCAATGCTGAAGGGGGGCAGGAGGCTGCCCAGCTGCTCAGGGAGTGCTGGGCACGTCCCCAAAATGCCAATAAATAGGGTCAGCGACGCTCGGCCATGCCCACTAGCCAGGGCCGGTGCAAGGTTACTTGGCACCCTAGGCAAAACGTCTGACTACTGCCCCCCAACACCATCAATGAAATTATCAATCAAATTACCCACTTCCCCAGTCAGTAAGGTGTAAATGCAGAGTCGGTGTATTTGTGCCTCTGAGTCAGGCTCTATGTGCTAGTGCCTGATGCTGGGTAGCTGGTGACTGTGCTACATCATGGCTACAGGTCAGTGGATGTATAAGTTCCCTAGGCTCTGGTACTGAGTTAGTTCCTAATTCTGGGTAGTTGATGATTACAGGCACTATGGCCCTCATTCCGAGTTGTTCGCTTGCAAGCTGCTTCTAGCAGCATTGCACACGCTAAGCCGCCGCCCTCTGGAAGTGTATCTTAGCTTCTCAAAATTGCGAACGAAAGATTCTCAATATTGTGAATAGACCTTTCTTAGCAGTTTCTGAGTAGCTCGACACTTACTCTGCCATTGCGATCAGTTCAGTCAGTGTCGTTCCTGGTTTGACGTCACAAACACACCCAGCGTTCGCCCAGACACTCCCCCGTTTCTCCAGCCACTCCCGCGTTTTTCCCAGAAACGGTAGCGTTTTTTCACACACACCCATAAAACGGCCAGTTTCCGGCCAGAAACACCCACTTCCTGTCAATCACATTACGATCACCAGAACGAAGAAAAACCCTTGTAATGCCGTGAGTAAAATACCTAACTTCATAGCAAATTTACTTGGCGCAGTCGCACTGCGGACATTGCGCATGCGCAGTAAGCGGAAAATCGCAATATAGCGAAAATCGGCAACGAGCGAACAACTCGGAATGACCACCTATGTTCGTTCTTGGCATTGGCTGGATGGTAATTACGGGTACTGTGCTGTGCTAATTTCTGCCTCTGGATATTTGGAGGCTACTGGCACTGTGACCTTTGGTACAGTAGTCGGTGACTACAAACACTGTACTAGTTCCTGGCTCCGGGCAGTGATGCTTTGAGACACTGTACGGTGGTGTCTTATACATCTCCCAGCTGTCTGACTGTAATGAGTATGACAAGGATGTATCTCTCAAAGACATCCTTAATTATTTGACAGGTACACTGATACCCCTTTCACACCAGCCTATTTTCCCGGGATGATCCCGGCAACATCCCGGGTGTAGCGCTGGTGTGAAAGTGTCCCGGGACAGAATCCCGGGAACCATGCCCCTGCATTTCAACCCTGCTTTCTTGCAGGGTTGGTCCCGGGATCTTCCCGGGAACCTGGTCAGTCTGAACGGGAGCCGGGTCAGTGCGACCCGGCTCCCATTCACTCTCTATTAGCAGGCGGCGTTTGGAGATCATGTGATCTCTTGCGCCGCCCCCGCCGCGTCACAGCTGACGTCAGCAACCAGGCAATATGCCGGGCTGCTGACTGCGGTATGCAAGGGGTCTTACCCGGGAATGCCCCTGTATGATCCAGGTACCGTATTCCCGGGTAAGACCCCGGCATATCTGGTCTGAAAGGGGTATCAGTGGCACCCCCTTCCCAGATCCTGGCACCCTACCCAGCAACCTATTTCTTTCTATTTCATTCTCTCTCTCACACACATATATATATATATATATATATATATATATACATATATATATGTCATCCATACATATATACGTCATCCATCCACTGTCTCTCTAAATACATCCATACACTGCCTCTATCGGGTGGTCTTCAGTATGCTGCCGGCCGGCATGCCGACACATATTCTCCCTCTTGGGGGAATAAATAGCGTGTAGCGCGCCACCGTGCCCGCAGCGTGGCGAGTGCAGTGAGCCCGCAAGGGGCTCATTAGCGCTCACCCAGCTGTTGATATGCCGGCAGTCGGTATGCCGGCGGTTGGGATCCCGGCCGCCGGCCACTCATACTACACCCCCTCTATCATACATACATACATACTACACACACACACTGCCTCTACCAGACATACATACATACACACACTGCATCTATCAGACATACATACATACATACATACATACATACACACACTGCATCTATCAGACATACATACATTCATACACACACTGCATCTATCAGACATACATACATACATACATACACACACTGCATCTATCAGACATACATACATACACACACTGCATCTATCAGACATACATACATACATACATACATACACACACTGCATCTATCAGACATACATACATACACACACTGCATCTATCAGACATACATACATACATACATACATACATACACACACACTGCATCTATCAGACATACATACATACACACACTGCATCTATCAGACATACATACATACACACACTGCATCTATCAGACATACATACATACACACACTGCATCTATCAGACATACATACATACATACATACACACACACACACTGCATCTATCAGACATACATACACACTGCATCTATCAGACATACATACATACATACATACACACACACACACACACACACACACACACACACTGCATCTATCATACATACATACATACACTGCCTCTATCATACATACATACATACATACATACACTGCCTCTATCATACACACACACACACACACACACACACACACACACACACACACACACACACACACACACACACACACACACTGCCTCTATCATACATACATACATACATACATACACACACTGCCTCTATCATACATACATACATACACACACACACACACACACACACACTGCCTCTATCATACATACATACACACACACACACACACACACACACACACACACACACTGCCTCTATCAGACATACATACATACACACACACTGCATCTATCAGACATACATACATACATACACACACACACACACACACACACACTGCATCTATCAGACATACATACATACACACACACACACACACACACACACACACACTGCCTCTATCATAATACATACATACACACTGCCTCTATCATACATACATACACACACACTGCCTCTATCATACATACACACACTGCCTCTATCATACATACACACACACTGCCTCTATCACACACACACACACACACACACACACACACTGCCTCTATCATACATACATACATACATACATACACACACTGCCTCTATCATACATACATACATACACACACACACACACTGCCTCTATCATACATACATACATACATACATACACACACACACTGCCTCTATCAGACATACATACATACATACACACACACTGCCTCTGTCATACACACACACACACACACACACACACACACACACACACTGCCTCTATCATACATACATACATACATACATACACACCATGCCTCTATCATACATACATACATACATTACATACATACACACACTGCCTCTATCATACATACATACATTCATACATACACACACTGCCTCTATCAGACATACATACATACACACACACACACTGCCTCTATCATACATACATACATACACACTGCCTCTATCATTCATACATACATACATACATACATACATACACACACTGCCTCTATCATACATACATACATACACACACTGCCTCTATCAGACATTCATACATACATACACTGCCTCTATCATACATACATACATACATATACACTGCCTCTATCATTCATACATACATACATACATACACACACTGCCTCTATCATACATACATACATACATACATACACACACTGCCTCTATCAGACATTCATACATACATACACTGCCTCTATCATACATACATACATACATACATACATACACACACACACTGCCTCTTTCATACATACATATATACATCCATACACTGCCGCATTCATGCATACATCCATACACTGCCACATTCATAGTACATACATATATACATCCACACACTGCTTCTATACATAAATACATATATACATACATACACTGCCTCCATACATACACCACACGCAGCCGCTGTGACCCGGGACGTGGTAATACCGCTTTCACATTGCAAATGCCGGATCCCACCCGGTAAGAGAAACGTGTCCTTACCAGGTGGGATCCGGCATTTGGTCTCCTTTGATGGCTTTCCGACCCGGCAATATACCGGATCGGTTGCCATAGCAGCGGGGGATGGGGGGGGGGGGGGCGCAGCAGCAGCAGGGGCGGGGGTGGAGGCGGCGCTGGGAGATGGGCTCATCTCCTACGCCGCCTCTCCCTATGCTGTGAATGGGAACCGTGTCGCATCGACGCGGCTCCCATTCACACTGCACCTGACCCGGTATTCAGCCCGGGTATAATCCTTCTTTTATACCGGGTTGAATTACTGGGTCAGGCGACCCGCTAATTCCCGCAGAGTGCTTTCACATAGCACACTGACCCGTGTCGACACTGGGTTATTTGTGCGATGTGAAAGGGGTATAACTGCCTGCCAGCACAGCTGGCAGGGAACTACTCAGCGTGTGCAAAAGCCTCGCTGCTGTGCAATGCTTTTGCACCCTTGTGGGGGGATAGGGCCAGACATGCGGGGAGGACTAGCTCCCTCCAAATGTCTGAGAATCTGATCGTAGATGTGCTAAATTTAGCACATCTATGATCAGCTCTGAATAACCCCCACAATTAGTACCTCAGTTATTTTGACCCATGTCCTGTTGGTTTGAATACTGTACACCTCCTGACAATCTGACCACACCTATCACATGAGGCTATTGGGCAGCGTGTGTGTGTGTGTGTCAGGCTATGGGGCAGCGTGTGAGTGTCAGGCTATGGGGCAGCGTGTGTGTGTCAGGTTATAGGGAAGCGTGTGTGTGTCAGGCTATGGGGAAGCGTGTGAGTGTCAGGCTATGGGGCAGCGTGTGAGTGTCAGGTTATGGGGAAGCGTGTGAATGTCAGGCTATGGGGAAGCGTGTGTGTGTCAGGCTATGGGGCAGCGTGTGTGTGTCAGGTTATAGGGAAGCATGTGAGTGTCAGGCTATGGGGAAGCGTGTGAGTGTCAGGTTATGGGGAAGCGTGTGTGTGTCAGGCTATGGGGAAGCGTGTGAGTGTCAGGCTATGGGGAAGCGTGTGTGTGTCAGGTTATGGGGAAGCGTGTGTGTGTCAGGCTACGGGGCAGCGTGTGTGTGTCAGGTTATAGGGAAGCGTGTGAGTGTCAGGCTATGGGGAAGCGTGTGAGTGTCAGGTTATGGGGAAGCGTGTGTGTGTCAGGCTATGGGGAAGCGTGTGAGTGTCAGGCTATGGGGAAGCGTGTGTGTGTCAGGTTATGGGGAAGCGTGTGTGTGTCAGGCTATGGGGCAGCGTGTGTGTGTCAGGTTATAGGGAAGCGTGTGAGTGTCAGGCTATGGGGAAGCGTGTGAGTGTCAGGCTATGGGGAAGCGTGTGTGTGTCAGGTTATGGGGAAGCGTGTGTGTGTCAGGCTATGGGGCAGCGTGTGTGTGTCAGGTTATAGGGAAGCGTGTGAGTGTCAGGCTATGGGGAAGCGTGTGAGTGTCAGGCTATGGGGAAGCGTGTGTGTGTCAGGTTATGGGGAAGCGTGTGTGTGTCAGGTTATAGGGAAGCGTGTGAGTGTCAGGCTATGGGGAAGCGTGTGAGTGTCAGGCTATGGGGAAGCGTGTGTGTGTCAGGTTATGGGGAAGCGTGTGTGTGTCAGGCTATGGGGCAGCGTGTGTGTGTCAGGTTATAGGGATGCGTGTGAGTGTCAGGCTATGGGGAAGCGTGTGAGTGTCAGGTTATGGGGAAGCGTGTGTGTGTCAGGCTATGGGGAAGCGTGTGTGTGTCAGGCTATGGGGCAGCGTGTGTGTGTCAGGTTATAGGGAAGTGTGTGAGTGTCAGGCTATGGGGAAGCGTGTGTGTGTCAGGTTATAGGGAAGCGTGTGTGTGTCAGGCTATGGGGCAGCGTGTGTGTGTCAGATTATGGGGAAGCGTGTGAGTGTCAGGCAAGGGGGCAGCGTATAAGTGTCAGGTTATGGGGAAGCGTGTGTGTGTCAGGCTATGGGGAAGCGTGTGAGTGTCAGGCTATGGGGAAGCGTGTGAGTGTCAGGCTATGGGGAAGCGTGTGTGTGTCAGGCTATGGGGAAGCGTGTGTGTGTCAGGCTATGGGGAAGCGTGTGTGTGTCAGGCTATGGGGAAGCGTGTGTGTGTCAGGCTATGGGGAAGCATGTGTGTGTCAGGCTATGGGGAAGCATGTGTGTGTCAGGCTATGGGGAAGCGAGTGAGTGTCAGGCTATGGGGCAGCATGTGTGTGTCAGGCTATGGGGAAGCGTGTGATTGTCAGGCTATGGGGAAGCGTGTGTGTGTCAGGCTATGGGGAAGAGTGTGTGTGTCAGGCTATGGGGAAGCGTGTGAGTGTCAGGCTATGGGGCAGCGTGTGTGTGTCAGGTTATGGGGAAGCGTGTGTGTGTCAGGCTATGGGGAAGCGTGTGTGTGTCAGGTTATGGGGGAAGCGTGTGTGTGTCAGGCTATGGGGCAGCGTGTGTGTGTCAGGTTATAGGGAAGCGTGTGAGTGTCAGGCTATGGGGAAGCGTGTGAGTGTCAGGTTATGGGGAAGCGTGTGTGTGTCAGGCTATGGGGAAGCGTGTGTGTGTGTCAGGCTATGGGGCAGCGTGTGTGTGTCAGGTTATAGGGAAGCGTGTGAGTGTCAGGCTATGGGGAAGCGTGTGAGTGTCAGGTTATGGGGAAGCGTGTGTGTGTCAGGCTATGGGGAAGCGTGTGTGTGTCAGGCTATGGGGCAGCGTGTGTGTGTCAGGTTATAGGGAAGCGTGTGAGTGTCAGGCTATGGGAAAGCGTGTGAGTGTCAGGTTATGGGGAAGCGTGTGAGTGTCAGGCTATGGGGAAGCGTGTGAGTGTCAGGTTATGGGGAAGCGTGTGTGTGTCAGGTTATGGGGCAGCGTGTGTGTGTCAGGTTACGGGGAAGCGTGTGAGTGTCAGGCTATGGGGCAGCGCATAAGTGTCAGGTTATAGGGAAGTGTGTGTGTGTCAGGCTATGGGGAAGCGTGTGAGTGTCAGGCTATGGGGAAGCGTGTGAGTGTCAGGCTATGGGGAAGCGTGTGTGTGTCAGGCTATGGGGAAGCGTGTGTGTGTCAGGATATGGGGAAGCGTGTGTGTGTCAGGCTATGGGGAAGCGTGTGTGTGTCAGGCTATGGGGAAGCGTGTGTGTGTGTCAGGCTATGATGCAGTGTGTGAGTGTCAGGCTATTGGGCAGCATGTGTGAGGCAACTCCAGACGTTGCACTGACCTGTAGGATGCATGCAGAGTTCACCTCACAGATGGTGACAGCTGCCCTGTGTCCATGCATTTTTCTTCCTGGTATTTCTGGTACTCCTGTAGGCAGCTCAGCCCCTGCAGCTGCCCTTTTCTCATAATTTCAGTGCCCAGGGTTCCCAACACTTACTGGTGGGTGAATGTCAGGACTTCAGCCAAAATGGGGGCGGGGCACCAGGAGCCGCGGGTGGGCGGGGCTTCAGCGGCTACTGCAGAGGAGCTTCAGGTACACTATCTGGCCAGTGAACACTGAATGGGCAATGCTTTGCATGGCCACGCCCCCTCTCTACTGCTCTACGTCCCCTTCTCTTCTAGTAATGCCGCGGACAGTGTGCCTGAGCATCCCCAGCCTGTCTCTAGTTCTCGATGTGGGAGCTGCGCGGGCCATGGAATTAGCCGGGGCCCCATAGCAGCTGCATCCCCTGCCAGGTTAACACTGCTCCCGTTACTGCCGACAGCTCTATAAGCGCGTGGTTGGCGCTGCTGCTGGTGAGGGGGCAGGCGGCTGATGCTGGTGAGGGGGCGGGCGGCTGATGCTGGTGAGGGGGCGGGCGGCTGATGCTGGTGAGGGGCGGGCGGCTGATGCCTCTCCTCAATCTCCCCTGCCCTCCGTAACGCGCAAAAGTTAATTTAAAAAAAATGGTCCTGTGAGTTGTAAGGGGACAGTAATGGCCGCCCTCCAGCGGCCGGCGCTCTAGGCAGCTGCCTAAAGCTGCCTAATGGTAGCGCCGGCCCTGCCACTAGCCCAAGGTCATGCCCCTCTCACGTCAAGCCACACCGCCTTTCAGGTCGCGCACAGCTTCACCTTGCAGGGGTCCCGGTTTCTTTCTCATCAAAGTTGGGAGGTATGTGATCATACGGTGCCAATCAGAAATGCAATTTCTATCCTTGGAGTTAGATTGGCATTTTGTTATGGCCCTGCTACAGATTATGATAATCACCCTGATCTGTGCACAGGGAAACTGGTCATATGAAGAGGAGAAACAATGGAGTTTGTTCTAGACAGGCGCATAAAATAATAATAAGTTAAAATTAAAATATCCCCTTTATTGATTAATTGCTAAAAAAAGACTTATTCCACATCTTGTTGGTTAATGGGCTAATTCACCGTAATTTTTATGATTGCCCATCCTGCGCATTTGCCCGCACTTTCTGTGGGGGGGGGTGCAGAAAATGCGATCGCCTCTGCTTGTCAATCAGGGAGGAGACGGAGCATTGCGGGGGGCGGTGTGGTGCGAATGGGGGAGGAGCTGGCAAAACAGGGGCATGTCAGGGGCATGATATCACATGCAGCCTCCGTGATCGTGAACATGGCAGTGGGACACCTGCGGTTGCAGCTAAGCTGTACCGGCAGAAGGCTTCTACAGTTTCTGCTAACAAGTGGAAATTGCGATGCCTTTGCAATTTCTGCTTGTGGAATTGGGGGAGGTGCATGTCAGCATGCTGGGTGGCTTTGCCTAGTTATGGGCGGCCCCCAGCATGTGATTCACAGAAATTTGCTATCCTTACTGAATCAGGCCCTAAGTCAGATACACAGTGAAATATATGGTTAAATAGAAAGAAAGTAAGCAGGGGCTGGCTGGCAACTTTCAGCCTGGGGGACACAAGGAAGTGGACCTGGTTTTTCTACTAGCACACATATCCCGCTGATAAGTGAAAACGATTAAGCAGCAAAATTGCACTTATACATTTTTAATACGTCTGAATGATTTTCTGTCTCCATAATTTTGTATGGTGACAGCAAAATCGTTAGATGTTTGCAGATACCATAGAAAAAGGTGGTTTTTCAGTACGTTATCTGCTTTCATGCATGGCTAGGACATACTTGCCTACTCTCCCAGAATGGCCGGGAGTCTCCTGAAGATCAAGTGAAGCTCCCGATTCCCCGGGAAAGTAGTTAAGTCTCCCAGAATCAACCGCACCCTGCTACCCACTTATGGAGTAAAGTGGGCAGACTAGGTTGCTTATGATGCGATTTGTGCTGAATCATGTCATCATAGCCACGCCCCCCGCTGTACAATACCAGTAATAATGGCATTACATAGGGTGGGGGGTGTCTATGATGATGCAATAGTGCATTCACCCCCACCCATAGCTTATCCTGCATGTCTCTCCCCTCCCATGTTTGAAGCCACACCCCTTGCACCACAGTTTGCGGTGCCGATCTGGCTGTTCCCTCCCACACGAGGCAGCCAGAAAGTGAGCAACCATGTCCCAGGGTTGTTATAAGTATCAGATAGCGCTGGTTAAAGCACATTGACACCACTACTTCTGCAGATGAAAAGGAGACAGTGAGAAAGAATGTAGGGTACAGTAACATAGTAACAGAGTTTTTGAGGTTGAAAAAAGACAATTTGTCCATCAACGTCAACCTATTTGTGATCTCCTACACTGTATTATTTTTATGACTAATTTTATCTCTTTTTAGATATAACATGTGCAGAGAGAGTTAGATTTGGGTGAAGTGTGTTCAAAATGAAATCTAAATTGCAGTGTAAAGATAATGCAGCCAGTATTTACCCTGCACAGAAACAAAATAACCCACCCAAATCTAACGCTCTCTACACATGTTATATCTGCCAGACCTGCAGTGCTCATGGTTTTGCCCAACTTCAAAAATAATTGGGTCTGCCATTACTACTCTCTCAGGAAGGGAATTCTAAACACGTATTGTCCTTATTATAAAGAAACCTTTTCACCTCTGTGTGCGAAATCTCCTTTCCTGTAATCTAAGCGGATGTCCACTTGTCCTCTATGTCAATCTTATAAAAAACAGATCCTCCGCAAGCTCTGCATATTGTCCCCTTATATATTTGCAAATGTTAATCATGTCCCCTCTTAATCTCCTCTTTTCCAGTGTAAACATGCCTAGCCTAGCAAGCCTTTCCTCATATTCCAGCGTCTCCATCCCCTTAATCACTTTGGTCGCCCGTCTCTGAACCTTTTATAGTTCCAGGATATCCTTTTTGTAGTATGGTCCCCAAAATTGTGCACAGTATTCAAGATGTGGCCTCACTAGGGATTTATATAATAGGCGTATAACACTCTCATAACTTGAATCAATTCCCCATTTTATGCATGCTAATTTCTTGTTTGCCTTCTTTCCTGCAATCCTATTTTGGGTCCTGCTGCTAAGTTTGTTATCTATGTGAACACCTAAGTCTTTTTCCAGTACAGAATTTACCACATTGAATATGTAGGTAATTTTTTTTCCTTGCTACCAAAGTGCATTACCTTACACTTGTCTGTACTGAACCTCATTTTCCATTTTGCTGCTCATGCTTCCAGCTTAAATAAATCATTCTGAAGAGACTCAGAATCCCCCACCGAATTTAAAACCTTACACAGTTTGCGATCGTCTGCAAAAATTGACACCATGCTCTCTAGACCTGCTCCTAGATCATTTATGAAAATGTTAAATAATAGTTGTCCAAGTACAGACCCTTGTGGCACACCACTTAGTACTTCAGTCCAATTTGAAAAAGTTCCATTTACCACCCCTTGCTGCTCCCTATTATATAACCATTTTCTAACTCAAGTGCATATTGTGCTCTCTATCCCCAGTTCCTGTAACTTGCAGGTAAGTCTCATGTGCGGTACTGTGTCAAAAGCTTTAGCAAAGTCTATAAAGATTACATCCACCTCCTTACCCTGATCAGAGTTTGTGTTTTCATAAAAGCCTAGTAAGTTTGTTTGACATGATCTATCCTTCACACATCCATGTTGGTTCCTATTAATAGCCTTATTGGCTTCAAGGAACTTCTGTATACTATCCCTTAAAATACCTTCCAGTACTTTCCCCAATATAGATTCAAGACTAACTGGTCTATAGTTACCTGGTTCAGATTTACTTTCCTTTTTGAATATCGGCACAACTTTCGCTATACCCCAGTCTTTGGGAACCATGCCTGACGTAAGTGAGTCAATGAATATCATAAATAGCGGTCTTGCTAGTACAGAGTGTAGTTCCATGAGAACCCTTGGGTGAATTCCATGGGACCAGGTGCTTTATTAATCTTAATTATTTTTTAATCGGTCACAGACTACTTCCTCCCTTAAATAAGCACTTAGTAGTGGGACATTATTGTTGCTGGTGTTATGTGTTAATTCCGCCATCTGGCCCTCAATTGTGAATATAGATGAGAAAAACTAATTTCATTTTTCCGCTATGTCGTTTTCGTCTTCGATTAAGTTGCCCAACTTGTCCTTTAAAGGGCCTATACTCTCCTTCTTTAATCTTATACTGTTGATGTATTTTAAAAAAAACTTTTTGGGGTTTGATTTACTTCCCTTTGCTACTAGCTTTTCAGTTCTATTTTAGCTGCTATTATTTCTTTTTTGCAGATTTTGTTACAATCCTTATAGTACTGGAATGACTCCGCTTTCCCATCTGATGTATAATTTTTTTAATGCTCGACTCTTTTTGCCCATTTGTTTTAATCTTTTTGTTAATCCACATTGGTTTGGAATTAATACTCCTTTGTTTGCTGACCATGGGAATAAATTTATAATTATTGAGCAGTGTTTTTAATACCTCCCGTTTCTCCATAGTATTTTTTCCTTGAAACAAAATTTCCCATTCATAGTCCCTTAAAGCTTCCTTCATCATGTCAAAGTTGGCTTTGTTTAAGTTTAGAGTCCTAGTTGAGCCTATATAGGACTGCTTATGAAAACTGATATTGAATGTGATCATGTTGGAGTCGCTGTTTCCCATGGGCTCCCCTACTATAATATTTGATATCAATTCCCCATTGTTTGTTAATACCAGGTCTAAGATTGTATTGTACCTAGTTAATTCCTCAATTAGTTGAAGTAAGTAGTTATCATTTAGTGTGTTTAAAAACCTATTACCCCTAGCAGTATCACATGAATTATTTGTACAATTAATCTCCGGATAGTTAAAATCTTCCATCACTATTATGTTTCCTAGTCCTGACACTTTTTCAAGTTACTTAAGTAACAATTCCTCGTCAGACACATTAATACCAGGCAGCTTGTAGTATAACCCTATTACTAGCTTTTTTGTTCCCTTTCCCCCACAATTTCTATCCATAACGTCTCAACAGTATTACAGTCCCTCATGATTATCTTCCCATATATCAGGTTTTAAAAACAGGTTTACGTAAAGACATACAGATGGAGCTGCGCTCATCTGAGGCAGCTCCATCACAAACGTGCACTCCCGGCATGATTAGGTGATCCGTCCGCCTAGTCACGCCGGGAGTGCACAGAGATGCTTCCCATTTTGAGCGTCTCTGTCTGGGCATGCCCGCCTGCCTGGACACAGAAGCTCTCTATTTACGTAAATGTGGCGCGTCTCCATCACGGGTGTGCGTGCCCGACTGGATGGAGATGTTCACAGCATTCAGGTGCACATGGGCATGCTTAGTCATAGACCGAGCCACAACTAGCATGGCTCCATCTGTACTCTCCACCCCATTTCTTTATGCTGTCTCTACTGAACAGCATATAACTCTCCAGATTGACTGTCCAATCATGAGATTCATCCCACTCAGTTTCAGTAAGGCCTATAATATCATACTGTTTGCTTGCCGCAAGGATTTCTAGTTCCCCCTTTTTTCCTGCAAGGCTTCTAGCGTTTACATACATACAATTAAGATAAGTATTCCCCCGTGTGCTAGGGACTTCATTTTCTATATGTAGTATTGATGACCCATAATCTTCATTAGTTAATGTTTTGGCAATACCCTTGGTAATACCCTCATTAGTACCCTTGCCGGCTGATATTTCCCTCCCCCCTTCTCCACCCCCATTTAGGTCACGACTTCCATCTTTACTATTCTACCTGCATGTCCCGTAGATTCTAGCTAAACCCTTCTATCAGGCACCTAGTTTAAAAACTCCTCCAACCTTCTAACCATCCTTCCCCCGGCAGTGCTGGCCCCTCCTCATTCAGGTGCAATCCATTGTGACAAAAAAGATGGTGCCTGACTGAGATGTCTGCCCAGTGTTCCAGGAACACAAACCCCTCTTTCCTACAACATTCTCTAAGCCACACATTTACCTCCCTAATCTTCCTCTGCCTCCTTTGGCTAGCGTTTGGCACAGGTAATATTTTGGAGAATATTACCTTAGATGTCCTTGCCTTAAGTTTCAACCTAAGTCTCTATAATCTTTCTAAAGGACATCCCACCTACCACTAACTTTGACGTTGGTGCCAATGTGCACCAAGACCACTGGGTCATTCTTATCTGTCTTCCTGGTAATAGAGTCCACTACCACCACAATCTGACTAGGTACCTCACTTTCTTTTAACCCATCAGTGCCAGAGGGACTGCTCCTTCAGTTGCTAGAGGGAACAGTCTCCTCCAGCTCTGTCATTTCCTCGCTAGGATCCACTGAATCTTCGTCCAATCGGGCAAATTTTTTGGAGTTTTGTAGTTCAGAGATGTTGTGCCTACCCCTCTTTTTCTTTCTTCTATTTGTGACCCAGCTGGCTACCTGGTTGTCCTCGTCTACCGGTGGCTCCCCTGCATCTCCTTCACCATTCTATCTAAGCTTTGCTTGAGATTGTGAATATCCCTCAGTCTTGTAAAGGTTTGCTCTAGATCAGTTACCTGGGCTTTCAGGGTAACCGTTCGTACATACCACGCGCAGAGGTATTGACACTGGGACGGTTGCTCCAGGTGCGCATACATCTTGCACGACATGCGCCAGGGCCGGTTCTAAGATTTGTGGCGCCACGGGCAAAATATGGGGGCGTGGCTTCAATTGGGGACATGGTCAATGCGCTAAATGAAAAAATAAAAATAAATTAAAAGTATACTTACCATCCCCATTCCTGATCCAGACCCCCTCCGCCGGCGACGCCGCTCTTCTCCTCTCCTCTCTTCTCTTCGATCTATGGGAGAGACGTTATTACGTCTCTCCCATAGATGAAGGGAAACTAGACGAAGGGAAACTAGACCGAAGCGTCTAGTTTCCCTTCATGGAGAGGACCTTTGCTGTGCGGTGCGCGATGACGTCATCGCGCACCGCACAACTAAGGTCCTCTCAATGAAGGGAAACTAGACGCTACGCGTCTAGTTCCCTTCAAAGCGGGGGGGCACAGCAGGGCACTGCGGGGGGCACAGTGGCGGATCTTGCCCTGGTGCGGCGCCCTCCAGATGGCGCCGGCGCCCTCCGGAAGGCGGCACCCCGGGCAAAAGTACCGCTTGCCCGTGGCAAGAACCGCCACTGCATGCGCTGAGAGAGATTCTCAATCACGGCCCCACCCATTTTGTTTGTAAAGTATAACTCACTGTTACCTTTAGAAAAGCAATACAAACTATGCAATACAATAAGATAATATAGCCTATCTGCGAAGAAAAACAATGTTATCAACAGAACAGTAATTGAAAATACAATCAAAACAATGTGTGACAGTGGAGAGAAACAATATTCACAACAGAACAGTAATTGATAATACAATCAAAGGAATGTGTAATGGTGTATAACAGTGGAATGTGTGCAATGTGTGACAGTGATGATTGGTTAAGAGCCACATACTGTAAATATAAAGCTCCTCAAGCACAAGGTATGTCTTGATATAGGTCACCAGACCGAAACACATTGACATCAGGAGTGTGAGTAGCTTCCAGTGATTTTTTTTATCCATCAATCCAGTTTTAATCTTTTGGATTTTTTTAGTTTGTTGTGGTCAAACATCAGAAATTTTTCAGTGTAAATGCCTGGGTTTTTGGAGAATGCAGGGAAAGGAGAATGAACAGAACACTGTTGAGAGCTGGAACCAGAAACAGCATGTCATGCTGGAATCACTGTTCATGAACAGCATAGGCAGATTTCTCTGCTGAGTTTAACACTTTGCAGATCATACACAGGAGAGATCACACAAGTGGCTAATCAGCAGCTAGCAACACAGACTGTAGCTTGTATGCTGAGCAAACCTGCAATACATAATGGCAAACTGCTCAAATCAAACTGGTAACATTCCTCAGGTGCCACAGGAGGGGATTGTTCAAGACAAGAAAAAAAACAATAGGGTTTTTCCCATGCACCCTAAGGGCTATTAGTAACCAACCTGTATACTATATGGTAATAGAAAATTTGACACAGTCAAATTTTCTGATGTTTGACCACAACAAACTAAAAAAAATCCAACAGATTAAAACTGGACTGATGGATAAAGAAAATCACTGGAAGCTACTCACACTCCTGATATCAACGCGTTTCGGTCTGGTGACCTATATCAAGACATACCTGGTGTGTGAGGAGCTTTATATTTATGTGGCTCTCAACCAATCATTGAGTAGCACAAATTAGTCAATCATTAGATGGCAGGAAATTATGTAATTCCCTTCTACAGAAAATATGTGGTTAATTACCACAAAAAAAAATCCTATACCTTTTCAGATATATCACATACCGATTATAATATAAATCCAAATACCAGCACAAAGAAAAGAGCAATTGGTAACCTAAATAAAATTACATTTAGACGCCAACCAGAAGTTGTCATTATCCGTGTTTGTGGGTATTGTAGTTCGGCCTGTCCACATCGCGACAGAAGTCGTCATAGCCGGAAGTTGAATCAACACAAGCTGTATTATTGGTTTTCGCTCCCAGAAGTGGCCGAAAAGTATTCATAGAGATGTAGTTTGGTCTCTCTGTATGATATAATGTAACAGGCGATCCGGACAAGTTGTTACTCCATTGGCTGTTGCTACTGATGCTGGAACTAATCCTAAGGCATTGTGGATAGTTTAGTTTTTTATTTTGTACAGAGTCCATATAACTGAAATGGAAAAATATTATTAGGATCCATTTCACAAAAATACATTGCTCAAAAATTACTTTACATGATCTTCTTTTATTCCCACTATTTATCGATAATTATCAAATACATTGCTAAATGGATGTATTGAATAGGCTAAAAGAGGGAAAATATTATTAGGTATATTCAATTGCCGTCGAATTGCCGCAAATGTCGAAAAACAGGGCATTTTTTTGACACAAAAAAATTATTCGACAATGCAATACATTACTTTTAGACAAAAAAACGGTCTTTTCAAATTTGACTTTTTGCAATTCGACAGTAGTCAAATTCAACAGGTCTGCAATGGTAAAAATGCGGCTTTTCGACAAAGTATATTCAATTGAAGAATGTCGATTCGACAACAGTGCTTTTTGACAGTCATTTTGTCAATTTCAGTCCGCCTCATTTTGCTGGCGGGATCTAATAATTTGTGTTTTTTTTTTTATTGCTAATAGCATATCTATTTATATTAGAAGGGATTATGTACTTGGTTTGTCTATTAGGAGCCACAAGTATTATTTATATATTTTTTAAAAGAATATATATATTTTTTCACTGACTAAAATAATATGGAGAGATCAGAGCATGTTTTTCAGTGGGAAGGGGTGGGAATGGGTTACAAATCGTGAAAAAAAATGCGTGGGGTCCCCCCTCCTATGCATAACCAGCCTCGGGCTCTTTGAGCCGGCCCTGGTGTAAAAATACGGGGGGGGGGGGGGGAAATGCCAGGGTATCCCCCGTATTTTCACAACCAGCACCGGGCTCTGCGTCCGGTCCTGGTGCAAAACATACAAGGGACAAAAGACGTAGGGGTCCCCCGTATTTTTTACACCAGCAACGGGCCCCACTAGCTGGAGAGATAATACCACAGCCGGGGGACACTTTTATACCGGTCCCTGCGGCCGTGGCATTAAATCCCCAGCTAGTCATCCCTGGCCGGGGTACCCTGGAGTAGTGGGTACCCCTTAAATCAAGGTATCCCCCCCTCCAGCCACCCAAGGGCCAGGGGTGAAGGCCGAGGCTGTCCACCCCCCCCCCCCCCATCCAAGGGCTGCGGATGGGAGGCTGATAGCCAAGTGATAAAAATAAAGAATATTGTTTTTTGTAGCAGAACTACAAGTCCCAGCAAGACCACAAGTACCAGCATGCGGGGGGGAAATGGAGAACCACAAGTACCAGCATGCGGGGGTAAAACGGGCCCGCTGGTACCTGTAGTTCTACTGCAAAAAAATACCCAAATAAAAACAGTACACGCACACCGTGAAAGTAAAACTTTATTACATACATGCACGCCGACACACACATACTTACCTATGTTGACATGCCGACTTGGTCCCCTTCTCCACGTAGAATCCATGGGGTACCTGAAAATAAAATTATACTCACCAAAATCCTGTGTAGATCTGTCGTCTTCTCCTTGTAATCCACGTACTTGTTAAAATAATAAAATGCAAAACCCGGACCATGCACTGAAAGGGGTCCCATGTTTACACATGGGACCCCTTTCCCCGAATGCCGGGTCACCCTGTGACTCCTGTCACAGAGGTTTCCTTCAGCCAATCAGGGAGCGCCACGTCATGGCACTCTCCTGATTCGCTGTGCGCGTCTGAGCTGTCAGACAGTGCATAGCACTATGCCGTTCCATTATATTAATTATATTCAGCGGTGAGGTTACTCGCGATCAACCGCTGACCGCAAACTTCCCACCATTGAATATAATGGAGCGGCATAGTGCTATGCGCCGTCTGACAGCTCAGACGCGCACAGCCAATCAGGAGAGTGCCACAACGTGGCGCTCCCTGATTGGCTGAAGGAACCTTCTGTGACAGGAGTCACGGGGTGTCTCGGCATTTGGGGAAAGGGGTCCCATGTGAAAACATGGGACCCCTTTCAGTGCGTGGTCCGGGTTTTGCATTTTATTATTTTGCCAAGTACGTGGATTACAAGAAGACGACGACAGATCTACACAGGATTTTGGTGAGTATAATTTTATTTTCAGGTACCCCATGGATTCTACGTGGAGAAGGGTACCGAGTCGGCGTGTCAACATAGGTAAGTATGTGTATGTCGGCGTGCATGTATGTAATAAAGTTTTTCTTTCATGGTGTGCGTGTACTGTTTTTATTTGGGTACTTTTTTGCAGTAGAACTACAGGTACCAGCGGGTCCGTTTCCCCCCCGCATGCTGGTACTGATGGTTATCCAAGTACCAGCTTGCGGGGGTGGCTTGCTGGGACTTGTAGTTCTGCTACAAAAAACAATATTCTTTTTTTTTTGTCACTTGGCTATCAGCCTCCCATTTGCAGCCCTTGGATGGAGGGGACAGTCTCGGGCTTCACCCCTGGCCCTTGGGTGGCTCTCCAGGGTGACTAGTTAGGGATTTAATGCCACGGCCGCAGGGACCGATATAAAAGTGTCCCCCAGCTGTGGCATTATCTCTCTGACTAGTGGAGCCCGGTGCTGGTGTTAAAAATACGGGGGACCCCTGAAATTTTTTGTCCCTTGTATGTTTTGCACCATGACCGGAGGCAGAGCCCGGTGCTGGTTGTGAAAATACGGGGGATCCCCTGTCATTCCCCCCCCCCCCGTATTTTTACAACCAGGACCGGCTCAAAGAGCCCGAGGCTGGTTATGCTTAGGAGGGGGGACCCCACGCATTTTTTTACACACTTTTGTGCCGTCCATGAAGTCGAATCCAGGACGCACACTATCGTCAATTGGTCTGTTTTTCGACAGCGGGACTGTCGAATCCGTTTTATATTGAATATGTCGAATTCGGGTCCCGGCGGGAGGGTGTCTGACTGCAGAATTGTGTCGAATTTAAAAACGGTTGAATTCCAGCCGGATTTCGACCGCAATTGCATATACCCCTATACGTCTAAAAAAAATCCTAATTTCAGACATTTATCAGAACCATCTCTGTTCTAGCTAGTTGGGATGATATGTCACTATTTCTCAGGCTTTCCTTTACATGTTTGAGTCCATAAAAATCTTTCATTTGTTTCATTTTAAAGTGTGAGGAGAGGGAGTGGGTGTCGAGCCCCTTTCTTATATTTCTGACATAGTCTTCTATTCTTACTTTAAGTGGACGTGATGTTTATCCAATGTAAACTTGATCGCATACAAATTTTATGGCATTAATCACGTTTTTTGTATCACAAGTTATGAAGTCTTTGATTGGCAGTTTACTGTTGATAGCGATATTCTCGATCTTATTTTTGCATTTGCTTTTCACATTTCTACATCCAAGGCAATGCCCACACCTGAAAAAACCTTTTGAAAGGACCCTTGGTAAAGTTGATGCCCCTGGAAGGGCACTTGAAACTAGTTTAGTTGCCACATTTGGGGGCTATACGATAGATGTGTACTGGTCTCTGGACCGAGAGTCCCAAGCACAGGATCTCTCTTTAACAGTCCCCAATGTTTGTTTAAAACACCTTTGATTGATTTGTGTTGGTCATTAAATTTAGTAATGAATGCCCATTTATATTTTGTCTCCTTTTTTTCTTTTTGTTGTTACTAAATAGGTCTTTTCACATGACATTGGTCACTTCCTCCTTGGCCTTGTTGATCTTATCCTTGTTATATCCACAAGCCACAATTTTTTTTGGTTATTTCATCTGCCTTAATTTGAAACACTGTTTCATCAGTGCAGTTTCTTTTAAGCCTTTTTAGTTAGCCTATTGGAATGGAATTTTACCAATTTTCAAGGTGTCAGCTATTAGCCATAATATATGAGCCAGAATCAGATGGTTTTTGAAAAAGTTGTAGTATTGATCTTACCATACTGAATATATACTGTTATGTCTAAAAAAATCATGGTATGTTTATCAATGGTAAATGTAAGGTGGATGTTTCTGTCATTGGTGTTTAAAAGTGAACAGAATTAATTTAATGAACTCTCACCTCCCCCCAAATAAAGATGTCAGATATATACCGAACATAAGATACCAGGTTCGCTCCGACATAGCTACTGATCCAGATGTTATTGGTTTCCCAGAGCCCATTGAAAATTTTGGGGTACTTTAAAGCAAACCTGGTTCCTATGAAAGAATTGGTCCTTAAAGAGGAAAAGAATATTTAAAACTAAATTTAATTCCCTCAATTGTCAGTTCCTAAAGGTCTTTAGATAACTCTGATTGGCACAAAAATTGTTGTACTGACTCTATGCCATGCTTATGATCGATTATAGTGTAGCGTGATCTGACATCTGTTGTTATTAGTAAAAAACCTCCCTCCACTCAGTCCATTCTAATGTGGCCAGGAATTCTTTTGTGTCCTTAAAATGGGATTTGTAAAACACTACTAAAGGTTGTAATATGTAATCTATAAACGGTGATAAATTAGATGTAATCACGTTAACACCCAATATAATAAAAACAAAAAACAAATCCAAGCGCTTCCCAGCCACCAAGCTCGTTTCGTCAGTTTGTTTCCTTATGTATAAAACATGCGGCTCCCAACAGGGTGGTACTGCTCCGCCTATCAATAAAACAATACCTAAAGATAAATTAACATTCAGGGAGCGCATTCATCAATTTATTACCATTAAAAATTAAAAACACATTATATACACACAACATGAATAAACAAGAACAATAACAATATAAAGAGTATTCTATTCCTTCTGATCTCCAATGGAATCAAAGTCAATTGGTTCAGTTGTATTAAAAAGAATCTTTTAGTCCATGCATCTGTTTATGCTTTGACTTGTGGAAATATATTTCCTATGAGCATATTTTATTGTACTCTCATTCAGTCTTTTCTCCATGGAAAAGGCACAGAGAGTCTCACGTATTGTATAGACACGTAGGCAGCAGCTACAATGTATCTGTTGTATGTCTATTGCAACTGTTGAAAGGCAGCAGGAGGCGGACATTTATACATGCTGATGATCACAGCTGAGTGCCGACCCCGTCGCCGCTGCTGCTTCCCGTGATGTGTGATCCCGTATACTCACAGCCGGAGGAGAAGCTTTTCAGTGGTGTAGACCTTTGCTGTCAGGTCATTTACCTCTTGTCCTCTATGCAGTATGGCAGAGTTTGGGATCAATCATTCAGTGCTGTAGATAACCCACTGAAGATTTGTGTTGCTGGTCAAACTCAAGCAATTTCTGGAAGATTGTTTTGCCTGGCTGCCTCACTTCTTATCCTCTGACATCCCTACTATCATCATGGGTGATTTCAATATCCCTATTGATAGTCTGAAATCTGGTGCTCATGCCTACTTTCTCCAGCCTCCTATCTCGGTCTCTCCTAATGGACTTGCTCCTCATCAGGAGGTCTGCTGCATTGATCTTGTATTCACCAAAGCATGCTCAGTTTCTGAATTTACTAATACTCCTTTCACTCTCTCAGATCACAACCTTATTACCTGCATGCTCTCTTCCATTACTTCAAACTCAATGTCACTGAGGACTACCAAACATCCACAAACCCACAGAAATACTGTATTAATACTATTAATTTTCAACAACTATCTACCTCACTGCACCAACTATTCTCACCGATTTCTACATTCACCTCTCCTAATACTGATATATCACACTTGAACCAGACTCTAGAAATAGCACTTGATGAAGTGGCTCCAGCTACCCATATAGACTTAGATGTGAACCGTGAGACTACTTTCACGTAAAGTAGAATGTTAGTGGCATAAATATTGTACTTCAAGTGACTTTCTAACATATAAGACCATTTACCACTCTTATCGTAATGCCATGGACACTGCCAAACAAACAAATTTCCAATCTCTCTTCAAGCCTCTAACCCCAATCAACTTTTTTTTATTACATTTAAATCACTTCTTATCCCTCCCTCACCAATTCCACCAGCTACTATCAGTGTACAAGATTTTGCTTCCTATTTCAAGGACTATATTGATAAAATACAAAATGAAATACAGTGGGGATTGAAAGTTTGGACACCCCAGGCAAAAAATCATTTTAATGTGCAAAAAGAAGCCAAGGAAAGATGGAACAATTTCCAAAAGGCATCAAATTACAGATTAGACATTCTTATAACATGTCAAAAAAAGTTTGATTTTATTTTCCATCATTTACATTATCAAAATAACAGAAAACAAAAAATGGCGTCTGCAAAAGTTTGGGCACCCTGCAGAGTTAATACCTTGTGCTGCCCCCTTTGGACAGCTGAGACCTGGCAGTGTCATGGATTGTTCTCAATCATCGTCTGGAAAGACCAGGTGATGTCAATCTCGAAGGTTTTAAAAGCCCGGACTCATCTGACCTTGCTCCAACAATCAGCACCATGGGTTCCTCTAAGCAGTTGTGTAGAACACTGAAACTGAGAATAGTTGGCGCTCACAAAGCAGGAGAAGGCTATAAGGAGATAGCAAAGCGTTATCAGATGCCCATATCCTCTGTTTGGAATGTAATTTAGAAATGGCAGTCATCAGGAACAGTGGAAGTTAAAGCAAGATCTGGAAGACCAAGAAAAATATCAGACAGAACAGCTCGCAGGATTGTGAGAAAAGCAAGTTAAAATCCACGTTTGACTGCACGATCCCTCCAGGAAGATCTGGAAGACACTGGAGTTGTGGTAGACTATTCCACTATAAAGAGATACTTGTACAAATACGGTCTTCATGGAAGAGTCATCAGAAGAAAACCTCTTCTACGTCCTCACCACAAAAATCAGCGTTTGAAGTTTGCAAATGAACATATAGACAAGCCTGATGCATTTTGGAATAAAGTTCTGTGGATCGATGAGGTTAAAATAGAACTTTTTGGCCGGAATGAGCAAAGGTATGTTTGGAGAAGGAAGGGCACAGAATTTAATGAAAAGAACCTCTGTCCAACTGTTAAGCATGGTGGTGGATCAATCATGCTTAGGGGTTGTATTGCAGCCAGTGGCACAAGGAACATTTCACGAGTAGAAGGAAAAATGGATTCAATAAGATTCCAGCAAATTTTGGATGCTAACTTGATGCCATCTGTGAAAAAGCTGAAGTTAAAAAGAGACTGGCTTCTACAAAATGGATAATGATCCTAAACACACCTCAAAATCCACGGTGGATTACATCAAGAGGTGTAAATTGAATGTTTTGCTATGGCCTTCACAATCTCCTGACCTCAACATAATTGAAAATCTATGGATAGACTTTAAAAGAGCAGTGCGTCACAGACAGCCCAGGAATCTCAAAGAACTGGAAGACTTTTGTAAGGAAGAATGGGCGAAGATACCTCAAACACGAATTAAAAGACTCTTGGCTGGCTACAAAAAGCGTTTACAAGCGGTGATACTTGCCAAAGGGGGCAGTACAAGGTATTAACTCTGCAGGGTGCCCAAACTTTTGCAGATGCCATTTTTTGTTTTCTGTTCTTTTGAAAGTGTAAATGATGGAATAAAAATCAAATTTTTATTTGACATGTTATAAGAATGTCTAATCTGTAATTTGATGCCTTTTGGAGATTTTTCAATCTTTCCTTGGCTTCTTTTTGCACATTAAAATTATTTTTTGCCAGGGGTGCCCAAACTTTCAATCCCCACTGTATTATAAACTTCCACAGCCAGTGACCTGCTCAATTCCCTTCCTGAAGCCCTCTGATCGCACAAATGAAGGAGAAGTATCTACACTTTTCTCATCTGCCTACTCTACTACCTCTTCTCTTGTTCCTTTACCCTCACAAATAAGTAAAGCTCTGTTTCCTTTGCTCATCCCAAACTAAACTAAAATCTGTAATCTCTATCTATGGTTCCGGTATAAATGGTCGACCATGTTATGGTCGACAGTCATTAGGTCGACCACTATTGGTCGACATGGACAAATGGTCGACACATGCGAATGGTTGACACATGAAAGGTTGGTGCATGAAAAGGTCGACCTGAGGTTTTTTTTTACAGTTTTTGGTGTCGTTTCTGTGTAAAGTGATGGGGTACCCCAATTATTGCACAGTGTCCCCTCGCATGGCTCACTTCACTCGCCATGCTTCGGGCAAGGTGCCTCACTCCGCTACCGCTGCACTCGTCACAGATTACCGTTCCCAATCGTAGTCCACGTGGATCGTAAAGTATGGAAAAGTTCCCAAAAGAAAAAAAAGTGAAAAACGCATGTCAACCTTTTCATGCGTCGACCTTTCATGTGTTGACCATTTTCATGTGTCGACCATGTGTCCATGTCAACCATGTCAATGTCGACCAAAAGTAGTCGACCTAATTACTGTCAACCATAACATGGTCGACCAACCAAACCAATACCTCTATCGGTATCTTGCCATCCCTCTTCAAACATGCAGTGATTTACTCCCATTAAAAAAAAATCTGACCCTAGCTTTCTCTCACATTACCATCCCATTTCTCAGCTCCCATGCACATCCAAGCTACTTGAGAGACTTGCCAACACTCACCTCACTCACTTTCTTAACTTACACAACTTATTGGACCCACTTCAGTCAATCATTCATGCCCAACACTCCACAGAAACAGCACTGACTAAGGTAGTGAATGATCTGGTCACTGCTAAATCTAAAGGCAGTTACTCACTTCTTATTCTCCTTGATCTCTCTGCTGCTTTTGACACTGTTGACCACTCTATTGTCATACAAACACTACAATCTCTAGATCTCCAGGGCACAACCTTTTCTTTGTTCTCAACCTACCTATCTAATCACTCTTTCAGTGTTCATTTGTTTTTCTGAATCCACCTCCTCTTTGCTACCTCTATAGGGGGGTACTAATGGGAGAGATGTGTGCTGAGCGATCTTAACACAGACCACTCGGCACACATCTCTCCCTCCGCTCAGCACATTGCGAGTGGTGGCGGACAGGAGGCCACTTACTTCACACAATGGTATAGTGAGCAACCCACTAGATTGAGCCTACATGCAGGCTCAATCTAGCACCGGCGATAGTGATGCGCTATCAATTTGAGTACCGCAAGATTTAGTCTTATGTCCTCTGCTTTTCAAAAATGTATACTACATCTCTTGGCAAATTAAGCAGCTATTTTGGATTTCAGTATCATCTGTATGCAGATGATACTCAAATCTACCTGTCCTCTCCAGATTTGTCACCATGTGTATTGGGCCATATCACTGAATGCCTTTCTGCCATTTCATCTTGGATATCACCTCGCCACATCAAACTTAATATTTCCAAAACATAAGTAATTATATTTCCACCTGCCAGTAATAGTCATCAACCTGATATCTCTATCACTGTTGATAACTCAACAATCAACCCTTACCCCACAAGCTCACTGCCTAGGCATTATTCTTGACTCTGAACTGTCATTTGTTCCCCACATTCCATCTGTCTCAAAATCATGTTACATACATCTAAGAAACATATCCAAAATATGATCATATCTTACACAGGACACTGCAAAAACTCTTAATCCATAAACTCATTATCTCCTGCATTGATTATTGCACTAGTCTCCTTACTGGTCTTCTCAAAGATAGACTCTCACCATAACAATCCATTTTGATTGCAGTTGCAAGGCTGATTTTACATGCTAGACCTTCATGGTCCGCAGATCCACTCTGTCAGTCCCTCCAATGGTTACCGGCAGGGCTTAAAGTGGTCCTGGAGAGGTGGTGGAACTTATTTACCCGGGCACCTACACCTCCCCCCCTCCCCCACACACACACATTGAATGGAGTCAGGGCCGGTGCTAGTGTTTTTGGCACTACCCCTGCAAACTGTAAATTAGTACCCTAAATACCATACTTTATAAGGGGAATTGATCTCACAAAGAAGTAGCATGGTCACGTAATAGTACCCCCAATTCAAATTACACCACATAGGGGCACAATCTTATTCACATTACACCGCATGTAATGCCCATGATTCATATTACACCACATAGTAATGCCCCTTTGTCAGGTTATGTCACTTAATGGGGCCCATTATTCATATTGCGCTACACCATGGTATCCTATATACATGTTGAGCCACACAGTAGTACCCCTTATATACAATGCCCACAATAGTGCCCTTTATACACAATTCTCACAGTGATCGTGCCCCTTACACATAATGGCCACAGTTGTAGTGCCCCTTACACATAATGACCACAGTAGTGCAGTTTATATACATATTGCCCACAGTATTGCCCGTTATACACAGCTTCCCCACTCTCTTGTCCCTCCAGCCCCCTCTAATTTTGTCTTCAAGATGCACAGAGCCTGCTCCACTTCACTTCAGCAGTAGTGACAGCATGACATAACATATGGCATGGTAGAAAATGAAGCCACTGTCCAATAGACACAGCATGTGTGGGAACCAGGAGGGGTAGTCTGAAAATGGAGGAGGATCATGGAGCCACCATCACCTGAGTAAGAATGAGGTGGCTGCAGCTCATCAGTAACACTAGCGCTACCTGCATCATCTATAGATGTGTTACGTTCCTGATGCTCAGAACTGGAGAGATGTTGTGTAGAGAGTCCAGAGCACCAGGACGTGACACTGAAATAAGGGATAGTACGGGAAAAGCCCCTAGCACCCTACCTCCGTTGTTTTACCCGTGTGGTCAGTTCACGCCTGAGTGACTATGGTTTCTTGGGTCAACGGCAGCCGCGTTTGAAGGGTGGATTAAGTCTGCCCAACTCCGATGCCCCCAGGTCTTAGAGTGATACAAGGCTTGAACCGAGACAGGATAATAACAAGGGGACCTCTAACTAAAGCAAACAGAAGCTAGGGGCTACTAGCTACCCTAAAACTAAATATATGTGCGGCACGCCGTCAAAGGAAAAGAACAACAAAAGATACCACTGTCCACTCCCCCACACGGCACCGCCGAGTTCCAGGGAGGACAGTGAAAAGCGGAAACCTCCGCAAAAACCACCAATACAAAAGTAAAACAAGGACTAAGCGGCCTAGGCTGCAACACGCGGCAGAAGCCGCTACTCACGAAACCGGGAGAGAAACCTAACAAGCGAGAACCCCCAGATAACAGCAACAGGTTCACTTGGACAGGAAGGATTCCCAGGACCGGCTTCAGAACTCCAGAACTCAGGAGCACAGGGAGCAGGATCGACCAGATACAGCTGACCAGGAATAGACTGTCACAACTGAGGGTTTTGGCTGACAGGAAAAGCCTCAGTTGTAGGGGCTGAGAGGAACTTAAACCGGGGAGGTTTAATCAGACCCCTGGACATGTAAGTGTTAAAATGAAACCCGAAGGTGTGACCATGACAACCAGGTAAAAGTCAAAATAAAAGTTTATTAACAGACTCCGTGTGAACAGACAGCATTCAAGGTTAATAATGGCAATAATAAATAATATGATTCCTGAGCACTCTGACCATGAAATGGTTTCACAGGACACTGGTAGGTTAAGAACAGCTATTAAAGTCCTTAGATGGAATAACCTTACCAGGCCTGGCTGTAGTAGTGAAGATATCCGAGGAACATGCCATTAGATGGAACAGATGAAGTTGGTAACTTGAATCAGCTGTGGTATTTGCTGGATAGAACCAGCCAGGTGGTAATACACGGAGTGGATGCGGAATGGGATCAGCCACACTGACAACCTGCACTTATAACACAGGAGTGGCGGCGGAGGCCGCGGAGGACGGGAGACGCCATGCAGGATTCAAACATGGCGCCGCTGTGACAGCGTGACAGGAGGGATATGCAGTATCTGGACACAGATGAGATCCGGCCTTGGAACGCTGAGCCAGCCTCAGGAGACAGCGAGGGAGGTGCGGCGGCCGTGAGCATCGCTCGGAAGCAGACCGAGCGGCGCTGCGGACCGTGGCACCTAACAAGATGTAGATGATGGGGCAGGTTGTTCTGTTGTAATTACTATGCAGGGCAATGGAGGTGGTGGAACTAGTTCCCCCTACCATTACAGGTGGTGGAACTCAGTTCCACCTCACATCCTTCCCCCCACTATAACCCCTGGTTACTGGTATTCTTCAATCTAAAATTTTTTTACTTACATACAAGGCTATTAACCAAACTGCTCCAACATGCATCTTCTCACTCATCTTAGAATATCTTCCTACCCAACCTCTCCGTTCTGCAGAAGATCTGCATCTTTCATCCACATTCATTACTTGCTCCCAGTCAAAATTACAGGACTTTTTTGGGGCTGAACCCACTGTGGAATGCCCTCCCATGCACAACAAGACTCCCCTCTAGTCTCCAAACCTTCAAGTGTTCCCTGAAAACTCATAGTAAAGTACTCCACACTCCGTTGACCTGCTTAAACAAACCTTTTCCTTTTCTTGGCATACTACTAGTCTCAGGTATCTTGGAGACACACTACATAGAGATCTCTCCTATCTTTTTGAGGTCAACTTTAAACCCTTACTTCTTATACTTAAGACTTAAGGCTTACCGATCGGTTTTCTTGGTTTGGCAGAATTAGTATAGTTAAAATGAATGTTCTTCCTTGGGTATTATTTCTATTGCAAACGCTTCCTATTCATATCACCAAATTCTGGTTCCGGGACCTGCACAATATAGTCACTAGTTTTGTATGGGGGAATAAGAGGCCACAGTTCCAGCATGCAATCTTTTTCAGATGTAGACATATGAGGGGGGGGGGGAGGGAGGGGGGGCTTCAGCTGCCACACTTCACTGTATATTATTACATGGCTGTGTTGAGAAGGATAATGGAGATGTGCTGGATGGCACACTCCAAACAGTGGGTCCACCTGGAGAATGAATTTCTCCCTACACATATTGCGCAACCCTTGGAGGTCCAAGGTTTTTGTGGACCCTATCCTTCTATTGGCCCCACCCTGGCACATTGGAATAGACTTTGAAAGTTAACATGTGTTTCCTCTAAATATTCTCCTCTGTCCCACCTGTTTAGTAACCTGATTACTCCCTGGTGTCGCTTACTTTGCCTTTTCTCTGTGGGGGCATAATGGGGTGTGTGAGCTAGCTAGCTGGTGGATGGGGGTTGACTTCCATCCCAGTTCTGCAGGCCAACTGGGCCCTCCCTCCTGCAGTGATCTGGCGTTGTTTACAATTGAAGCATTTTATACAAGGAGGGGAGCACCATGTGGCTTGTTCCAGATCTTTGTCTTCCTTTGAGGATATGTGCCTAGCCACTTTGCGCCCGGCTCATTCTCTTTTAAGGGAACACATCTTTCGATTGTATATGTGTACTCAGCTTCCCCTAAATATGCTAGATATTGGGAGCGATACTTACAGCTTGATCTGTAGGATGACGACTGGAACAATATATTTTAATGTACATTTATTAGTTCTGTAAGTTATTCTGTGATTGAGACGCAATTCAAGGTTCTCTTACATTGGTACAGATGCCCCTTTACACTTGCTAAGATGTTTCCTGGGGTTCCAGATAGTTGGCTGGTGCTGTAACTCAATGGTCGGCTCCCCATTACATATTTGGTGGCACTGTAGTCTCCTTCACCCCTTCTGGGCCTAAGTGTTTAAATCCATAGTGGGTGTGGAGACCCACTTTCATTCTTCTTTCTGGATTCTTAATCTGTACTCTGGACCTTTGGCAACCTATAAAAAGTCCCTACTAAAATTTTTGAATAGTGAGGCGAAGTCTGTGATCCCAGTTCACTGAGGATCTACTTCATCACCCCACACTGAAGGAATGGTTCATCGGAATAGACCTGTATATATCTATAGAGGGCCTTCATCTGGGTTTGGAGGGGAATCGTGAGTTTTCATCCTCCTGGTACCCATGGTTTGACTTCAAATCCTCTATGACCTATTTAATGACTGTTGGCTGAGTGTCGCTGTTTGCCTTTATTGATGACCGCCTTCCTCCCCATGTATCTTTTTTCAATGGGCTTCTCTCCATCCCCTCCTTTATGTGTATTTTATTTTTAGTTGGTTGTCAGTTTTCAATGATTTCTAACATTGGGTTAGTCTTGTTTTGAATGTTTCCAGTCTTTTGTAGTACTGTCTGCAATATATTGTACCAACTAGCTTGTGGTATCTGTGGCCTTTCTTATATGTTTTGATATACTGCATTTGGCTATTTTGTATTTGTTTTCTGATAAAATATCTAATAAACAAATATTGGGAAAAAATGGGAAAGAAAATAAATCTATCATTACATAAAATCGGCATCATTGATTAAAATTAATAATCTCTTGGCAACAATGGGTAGATATCGCTAGTACTATACATAATATAAACTGTAGAAGAAAGAATTGAGCATTCAAATAACACATTCTCCTAACTCATCTTAAAATATGTATCTCCTCGTTGGCAGCTACTCTCTGTTCTGGTGTACTGATTGAGCACTGCACATGCACAGCAGGTTTGGTAGGAAAAGCTGCTGCCACTGGGCATGTGCATAAATTCTGTTCGGTCCTTCATATATACTGCATATTTAGACTGAAGCTCTGGTAAAGTCATAATAAATACAATATGAATGCTGTTAAATGCTTTTGTGCTCATGATTTGAACTGCTGTACAGATGTGGTTTCAGAGCACAATCATAATTGAGGTGGATTTGTTCTAATATAATATGTTCACTCTCTATATCTCTTGTTAGTTTCTCTACAGATCAGACGACATCAAACTAATCGCTTCTCCATACTCATCATCATTACTGTCATTATCATGGTTCTCGTGATTTCCAGCCTGACACTGGGGATTTTATTGTCAAGTAAGTCATAAAAATAACATTCATTCTGATCTATTACATCTGCAAGTAATCAAGTCAATTAATTGTTTGGAGTTTTAACAAACTAAAACAAATACAGAGGTGCAGTGGAGTTTCAGGGAGAATATAAAGGTGAGAGGGCCATGTTCACAAAAGCTTACAGTCTGTGTAAACTACAGTATACATAGGCTTACCATACTATACCTACAGATGGAGCCCGCTGTATAGCAGGCAGGGGTGAGCTGAGTGCCTAGGCATGCCTGCGCCTCAGGCCACTGCCGAGCATACACAGAGTGTATACACAAAGCATACACAAAGCAGGACTGCTACCTCCGCCTTTGTGCAAGGAGGAACAGGAGGAGCACTGCCAGAGCCCTGCAAAATGACCTCCAGCAAGCCACAAATGTGTATTTGTCTACTCAAACGATCAGAAACAGACTCCATGAGGGTGGTATGAGGGTCCGACGTCCACAGGTGGGGGTTGTGCTTACAGCCCAACACCGTGCAGGATGTTTGGCATTTGTCAGAGAACACCAAGATTAGCAAATTCGCCACTGATGCCCTGTGCTCTTCACAGATGAAAGCAGGTTCTCACTGAGCACATGTGACAGACGTGACAGAGTCTGGAGACGCCAAGGAGAACGTTCTGCTGCCTGCAATATCCTCCAGCATGACCGGTTTGGCAGTGGGTCAGTAATGGTGTTGGGTGGCATTTCTTTGGGGGGACGCACAGCCCTCCATGTGCTCGCCAGGGGTAGCCTGACTGCCATTACGTACTGAGATGAGATCCTCAGACCCCTTGTGAGACCATATGCTGGTGCGGTTGGCCCTGGGTTCCTCCTAATACAAGACAATGCTAGACCTCATGTGGCTGGAGTGTGTCAGCAGTTCCTGCAAGACGAAGGCATTGATGCTATTGACTGGCCCGCCCGTTCCCCAGACCTGAATTCAATTGAGCACATCTGGGACATCATGTCTCGCTCCATCCACTAACCACAGACTGTCCAGGAGTTGGCGGATGCTTTAGTCCAGGTCTGGGAGGAGATCCCTCAGGAGACCATCCGCCACCTCATCAGGAGCATGCCCAGGCGTTGTAGGGAGGTCATACAGGCACGTGGAGGCCACACACACTACTGAGCCTCATTTTGACTTGTTTTAAGGACATTACATCAAAGTTGGATCAGCCTGTAGTGTGTTTTTCCACTTTAATTTTGAGGGTGACTCCAAATCCAGACCTCCGTGGGTTAATAAATTTGATTTCCATTGATAATTTTTGTGTGATTTTGTTGTCAGCGCATTCAACTATGTAAAGAACAAAGTATTTAATAAGAATATTTCATTCATTCAGATCTAGGATGTGTTATTTTAGTATTCCCTTTATTTTTTTGAGCAGTGTAGATATATATCTACATATACGGTGTATATATAAATATAGATCTCGCTCTCATATATATGTGTGTGTGTGTGTGTGTATATATATATATATATACATACATACATACATACATACATTTTTTTATAAATATAAACATTACAACTACATTGGTGGACAGTGGTGTGGACCCCCATTATATTATTGGTGGATAGTGGGGTTTGGGGACATGAACACATGTCCTCAAAAAGTGTACAGCCAGCATGTGTACTGAGTGCATAGCATGTGTACTCAATACACAGCATGTGAGCTCACTAGACATGCTGTGTACTCAGTACACACGCTGTTGCACACTGGGGAGATAATGCATTGGTGGCCAGTGGCAATTTTAAAGCCCTATAAAGAAGGCAGGAAACATTGGTGACCAGTGGTATTCATTGGTGGGCAGTGATAAACACTGATAGTCAGTGGTGATTTTAAAGCCCTATATAAAGAGGCCAGTAAACATTGGTGGCCATTGGTAGGTATTCATTGGTGGGCAGTGGTAAACATTGGTGGCCAGTGGAGGGGAAAACAATGTGCTTTACTTACCTTTTTTTAAGATGTGTATTGCGTCATGCTCCTCAGCCCTGTGCCCTGTGCTGTGCTCCTCCTGTAGCTTGGAAATGGCTGTGGGGAATTTCCAGGGAGTGGTTTGGAAATGGTAGGTTATTCAGAGCCACGCTTATCGCCTAGTCCTGCCCAGGGCCGGCCCGTGCTTAATTTTTTTGGTAAGTGAATTTAGAATTTAGCGCCCCTTGATGGGATCAAATTTTAAAAGAGGTGTGGTCTCACAAGGAAGGGGTGTGGCCACACAATAGTACCCCCAGGGGTTCAGGGAGATTGTCAGTGACAGGGAGAAAGTGCGTGACTGGGTGGCAGAGGTGATGGAGATAGTGGGTGACTGAGGAGGCTGGGGTCACAGGGAGATAGTGGGTGCTATGTGCCCACAGTGCTAGATATGCCCCCACAGTGCCACATATGACCCCACAGTGCCAGATACAGATATGCCCCCACATTGCCATGTGCCTATAGTGCTAGATATTCCCCCACAGTGCCACATATTACCCCACAGTGCCAGATACAGATATGCCCCCACAGTGCATGTGCCCACAGTGCCAGATATGCCCCCCACAGTGCCACATATGACCCCACAGTGCCATATACAGATATGCCCCCACAGTGCTATGTGCCCACATTGCCAGATATGCCGCCACAGTGCCACATATGACCCAATGGTGCCACATACATATATGCCCCCACAGTGCCATGTGCCCACAGTGCCAGATATGCCCCCACAGTGCCACACATGACCCCACAGTGACAGATACAGATATGCCCCCACATTGCCATGTGCCCACAGTGCCAGATATGCCCCCACAGTGCCACATATGACCCCACAGTGCCAGTTACAGATATGCCCCCACAGTGCCATGTGCCGACAGTGCCAGATAAGCCCCCACAGTGCCACATATGACCCCACAGTGCCAGATACAGATATGCCCCCACATTGCCATGTGCCCACAGTGCCAGATATGCCCCCACAGTGCCACACATGACCCCACAGTGCCAGATACAGATATGCCCCCACATTTCCATGTGCCCACAGTGCTAGATATGCCCTCACAGTGCCAGATACAGATGTGTCCACAGTGCTAGATATGCCCCCACAGTGCCAGATATGACCCCACAGTGCCAGATATGACCCCACAGTGCCAGATACAGATATGACCCCACAGTGCCATGTGCCCACAGTGCCAGATATGCCCCCACAGTCCCAGATACAGATATGGCCCCACAGTGCCATGTGCCCACAGTGCCAGATATGCCCCCGCAATGCCAGATATGACCCCACAGTTCCAGATATGACCCCACAGTTCCAGATATGACCCCACAGTGCCACACATGACCCCACAGTGCCACATTTGCCCCGATAGTGCTGCTCATCGCTGTGTAGAGAGTGCAGCAAGCGCACTTCTCCTTCCTGCCGCCCTGCCTCTCAGTCTGGTCTCCGGCGGTGACGGCAGCGTGTATATCTCAAATCAGGCGCCGGTCCGCAAGCTCTGATTGGCTAACGAACCGACACCTGATTTGAGTTATTCACTCCGCCGTCACTGCCGCAGACCAGACTGAGGGGCAGCACAGCCGCAGGACGGCAGGCAGGAGAGGCGTGTCGTGATCCAGGCTGCAGGCGCCTTCTTCACTGTGGCACCTTACCTGTACGCGTACCCCGAGTTACGGGCGGGCCGGGCCTGGTCCCGCCGGGAGTGCATGTATGTGATTGAGCCACACTAGATGAGTGCGGCTCCATCAGTATGTGCACTCCGGTTGCCTAGCCCTGTTGGGAGTGCACAGAGATGCTCCCTTTCTAGTCAATGGGGGGTGCGCATAACGTATGTGCCCGCGTCCACTGATGCGTCAATAGGTGTGCCAGGGTGGGCACGCCCAGGCAGAGATGGAGCCACGATTAGCGTGGCTCCATCTGTAGTTCAAATCGTTCGTTGTTGATTGGTTCACTCTGAACGATACAGCACATTGCATACAGCGATATCATCCAAATTGACTTGCAGTCATAAATGATGATAGACCATCGATGAATGACTGCTGGGACATGCATCATTCATCTTTTATAACTCCACGCTGAACGATATTAACAATATATTGTTAATTTTGCAACGATATCAGCTATATCGCTATAAAATATCTACCAGTATGTAGGGCCTTTAGTTAGAGAGGAAAGGATGTAAAGGGGAGGGGTGTAGTATGTGATGCCGGCGGTCAGGCTCCCGGCGGCAAGCATACCGGCGCCGGAATCCCGACCGCCGGCATAGACCACCCAAGGGGAAAGGGAGTGGAGTCAGACTATGGAGTGTGAGGGAAGAGTGTAAAGTAGAAAGAGCTGGCAGGGATCACTAGTAACAGAGTAATTGCAAAATGTAAAATGTTATTAGCCCCTTTGGGAAGCTTTTAGAAAAGCTTTTATGAGGAACACACCCTACCCATTCTCTACCTCTACCTAGCCATTCCAAGCTGATATGGCACATGCCAAACCTGTATGCCCAATGTCTCAGGTGCACCTCTGCAACACACAGTATCAGCACCCCCTCACAGATCACACTGCCTCCACATTGCCCCCCTCCCTTCCTTATAGATCACACTGCCTCAACACAGGCCTCCTTCTCACAGAAAATGCTGCCCCCCTCCCTCACAGATAATGCTGCTTCCATGCAGCCCCCCTCCTTCAGATCACATTGCTAGCACAGACCTCCTCACAGATCCCACTGCCAATGCACACAGCCCCCTATACCCCTCACACTGCCTATGCACAGCCCCCCTCCACTCACAGATCACACTGCCTGCACACAACCCTCTCCTCACATTGCCTGCACAGAGCCTCCCTCACCCATCACAGATCATGCTGCCTGCTCATAACCCCCCTACAACTTACAGATCATGCTGCCTTCACCTTACACCTCTAGCTCTGCAATGACCTACATTTCACATGACTTTATTTGTTTTCAGTTTAGTCCTCTGCAGGGCCGGTGCTAGGGTGTCCAACGCCTCCCTGCAAACTACAAATTTGCGCCCTCTCTCCCATACTTAAGGGACAGTGCGCACCGAAGATGCGTGCCGCAAAGGGGTGGGGTCTCACAAAGAAGGGGCGTATCCATACACTGTGCCACCATACACACATATACTGTGCCCCCATACACACACATATACTGTGCCACCATACACACACATATACTGTGCCACCATACACACTGTGCCACCATACACACATATACTGTGCCCCCATACACACTGTGCCACCATACACACATACACTATGCCACCATACATACATATACTGTGCCACCATACACACTGTGCCCTCATACACACATATACTGTGCCTCCATACACACATACACTGTGCCTCCATACACACATACACTGTGCCACCACACACACACACACACACACACACACACACACACACACACACACACACACACACACACACACACTCTGTGCCCCTACTGTACTGTATATAGACAGCAGGACTCACCCTCCCTGTAGAGCTGACACTTCCTGGACACATGACTGCTCAGCACCAGTCATGTCATCTGCATTCGGGAGACCACACACAGCATCAGCTCCCTGAGCTCCGGGGACCGGGCTCACTTCCAACTGCTGGAGACTTTTTCTCTGCGGCATACTGCAGGTCCGCGGCGGCATTCTTCAGTGGGAGGAAGGCGGGTAGAGGAGGGCAGCAGCGCACATGGACGCCAGCAGAGCAGGGAGAGTGCCTCTCCAACACAGCGCCTCCCTGCATTGCAGGCTCTGCTGAGCGGGTAGCGCCGGCTCTGGTCCTCTGTTGTCCTTCCAGTGCTGTCCCCAGTGGTGTGTGCTCACTGACCACTGCCACACCTCAATTTATGCCACTATGCCCCTTAATGCCTCTTAAGGCCAGTACTCACTGGCGGATGTGGGGAGAGATGTGTGCTGATCAAACCGCTTAGCACACATCTCTCCCTGCGCTCAGCACAGCGCGATGTGTGCTGCGCGTGCAGAGGGAGCAGGGGGACGCTCATTTCTCCCAGCGGGTGAAGTGAGCGACCCGCTAGATTGGCCAATCTAGCACCAGCGATAGCGATGCGCGGGGATGCGCATCGCTATCGTTGTGAGCGGTACACACGGAGAGATCACTGCTTAAAATCTAAGCAATCTAGTGAGATTGCTTCAAATTTAAGCAGCGATCGCTCCGTGAGTACCCCCCTTTAATGTAGCTGTCCATGTCTGGCTGCTCTTTACTGGTAAACAGATAGGAAAGAAAACTGTACTGTACTGTTGTTACCTGATATATACTTTATAAATAAGAAATTCTATATAGATATTACAACATGTGTGTTTTTAATATATGTATATGTATGTATATATATATATATATATATATATATATATATATAGATATAGATATATATTAGTGATGAGCGGGTTCGGTTCCTCAGAAACCGAACCCCCCCGAACTTCACCCATTTTACACGGGTCCGAGGCATACTCGGACTCTCCCGTATGGCTCGGTTAACCCGAGCGCACCCGAACGTCATCATCCCGCTGTCGGATTCTCGCGAGATTCGGATTCTATATAAGCAGCCCCGCGTCGCCGCCATTTTCACTCGTGCATTGGAAATGTTAGGGAGAGGACGTGGCTGGCGTCCTCTCCGTTTATTCATTGTTGATGCAAATATTTGTGCTTGCTTATATCTTAATTGTGGGGACTGGGGAGCAGCTGTATTATTAATATAGGAGGAGTACAGTGCAGAGTTTTGCTGATCAGTGACCACCAGTTTTATCTGTTCTCTGCCTAAAAAAAACGCTCCATATCCGTTATCTGTGCTCAGTGTGCTGCATATATCTGTGCTCACACTGCTTAATTGTGGGGACTGGGGAGCAGCAGTATTATATAGGAGGAGTACAGTGCAGAGTTTTGCTGACAGTGACCACCAGTATACGTTGTCTGCCTGAAAAACACTCCATATCTGTGCTGCAATGTAGTATATAGTAGGAGTACAGTGCATAATTTTGCTGACCACCAGTATATAATATATAGGAGTACTGTACAGAAGGCCACTGCTGTACCTACCTCTGTGTCGTCAAGTATACTATCCATCCATACCTGTGGTGCATTTCAGTTTTGCACAGTTTGCTGACCGCCAGTATATAATATATAGCATTACGGTACAGTAGGCCACTGCTGTACCTACCTCTGTGTCGTCAAGTATACTATCCATCCATACCTGTGGTGCATTTCAGTTTAGCACAGTTTGCTGACCGCCAGTATATAATATATAGCATTACGGTAGGCCACTGCTCTACCTACCTCTGTGTCGTCAAGTATACTATCCATCCATACCTGTGGTGCATTTCAGTTTAGCACAGTTTGCTGACCGCCAGTATATAATATATAGCATTACGGTACAGTAGGCCACTGCAGTACCTACCTCTGTGTCGTCAAGTATACTATCCATCCATACCTGTGGTGCATTTCAGTTTTGCACAGTTTGCTGACCACCAGTAGGAGAGCGAAATGGAATAGGAATGGAGAGAGTTAAACCTCCTGTGAGGGGTGGACCTAACTGTTATGAAAAGTACAGCCAATGGTAGAGAAGGGAGGGATGTATAGGCTAGCTGAGTCTCTCTTGCTGCTGGTTTGCCTTCTGGTGAGTGTTGCTGAATTGCACATGCACTAGTGTTTTTTAGCTAGCTAATTAGAGTATTCAATTTTCACTGTTTCACTGTTCACAGTATTCACTGTATAGCTTCACCCTCCTCTCTCATCTCCCCCACATACTGCTTTGGGATAATGACCGCCTCTCGCACCCTCCGCTCTGCCGGGACCCCAGCTCGTTACCGCTCTGCTGGCGGTGAAGCTGGGTCCGCGGATGGGCCTGCGGGCTCATCTGCCCATTCCCCGTCCACCGGCGCCGGCGTGGGTGCCCGCGCGGCGGTGGTTGGGCGGACCCGGTCTTCCCTGCCCCTGGCTTCGGATCCGGTGTTAACCTCCGGCCGTGGGCGGCAGGGGGGGCCGGGGGCACGGCCTCCACCTACACCTCTTGAGGGTGAGGCGCCGTTGCCGGGAGCAGAATCCGCGTGCGCGCCAGAGCGGGCAGCCTATGGGGGCTCCCATCCCATCTTCCCACCCGTCCCCCTTGTTACGGCCGCGGAGTGATGCCGGGCGAGGGGGCCAAGGTGGGTGGAGGGTGGAGTCGGGTCGGACGAGGCCTGTCGCGGGGCCTCGTCCGGTGGACCCTACTTGTGGCCCAGATGCTGGGAGGACGGTGGCAGGAAGCGGCGAGCCGCGCGCACGGGGTGCGCGCACGCCCGCGCTCTCAGCAAGTGGCGCCGTTCGCGCACGTGTGCGCGCACGTGTGTGCGCAGCAGCGCCGCCAGTTTCAGCATCTACCCTGCTGCCTCCCTTACAGCCGGAGTCCAGCGGGGAGTGGGGGGGGGGCGTCCCAGGATAGGGAGCAACAGCATTGAGCCCTGCAGAGATGCCTTCCCTGCAGACGGGGAGAGCTCCGTCCTGCGGGGGGAGGGCACGCGCGGGGGGGGGCAGGTGGCAGGCACAGCAGCGGTAGTGAGGGCCAGCAGGCGCAGGATAGGTTAAAGGTTTGGTGGGGGACCACGCCAATCGTGTTCAGGGGGGCCAGCGGATCGCCTGCAGGCCAGGCGGGGCTTTGGCCGTTGGTTCCCTTATCGGCGCTTGCCAGTAGAGGTGCGCCGGCATCTGCGGGGGGCTCCCACCGGTGCCGGTCGCGATTTTTGGGGAAGTCAGGAGGCTTTCCGGAGAGTTGGCGTCGGCTCTGTCGATGGTGGTGGCGGCATTGGGCCCATTGGCCAGAGCCGCATCCCCGGGGGCAGCAAGGCATTCTGGCGCGCGCGCTGAAGCGGGGGCGTCCGGTACGCAGCAGGGGTCAGCGGCTCAGCGAATAGCACTTGCTTGCCGTGACCTGGGGGCGGCCGCGGTGCAGTTGGGACACAGTCCAGTACGGACTGAGCACGGACTCGAGGTGGGGACATTTGCCCCGGAGTGCTAGGCATGCCCCGGGAGTGGCTTCTGGGTCCCGTGCTTTGTCTTCTTTTACAGGTGATCGCGGAGAGGTTGAGGTGGACATGAGCGATGAGGATATTCGAAGTTTCCACACCGGAGGACTCCCAGTCCGAACAGTCGTCAGCGTCAGGTGAGGTTGACCAGTCGGCGTCAGGGTCCAGGTCACGCTCCTGTTCTCTCAGTTCCTCCTCTTCTTCATCCCTGTCGTCGCAAGCGTCCGACGTCAGTAGCACGACTAGGGCAAAAAAGCGTGCGACGAAGTACGCTAAGAGGGCGGCGGGGCAGCAGGAGAGGCGGAAGAGACGCAAGCGGTTTAGCGAGGACACTCGCAGGGCCAAGAAGCGCCGCGATTTGCCTGGGGTAATCCACTGTGATTATACGGCAGTTTTGAGGGGGTTGCGGGATAGCTGCCGTAGGAAGATCTGCAGGGGCGATTACGTGGATATGTTCGTGCTGACTAAGGACGCGAAGAAGGAGTATAGAGCAGCGTCAGCTAAGTAAGGCATCGGAGCTGAAGCTTTCCGTACTTTTGACAACTGGCTGCCCGGTTTTTGCATCTTTGCGGCGTGTTATCTGGAAGATAGGCCTGACGAACATATGAACGTCATACGATACCTGCACTTGATACACGATATGCAGCGCACATCGTCGGGAATCGAATGGCGGATGTATGATGAGAAGTTCCGTGAGAAGCAGGACTGCTTACAGATTATTGACTTCGGTTGCGAGGACGTGGAGGTCTGGCTCCAGGTCACCCGGGCTTCTCAACCCGCAAAGGATCCCAGGAATGCGGGGGCGGACGGGCAACGCGCAGGGTCGTCCGCTCAGGGGAGAAGCGCGGAAGGGGGACCGGGTAGGAAAGGTAGGTTGGCTGTCCGCGGGGGTGGGCAGGCAGCCGCGAAGTGGATGACTTGGTAATTTCCCCAGTGGGGGTAGTCCCCAAGAAGACTCCGGGTGCTTTTCGGTTCATTCAACATCTTTCTTACCCGTCAGGGTCGTCGGTCAACGACGCGATACCGCCGGCACACTGCTTGGTGGTGTATCAGTCGTTTGACGAGGCGCTGGAGTTGGTTCGTAGTTACGTCCCGGGAGCTCTGATGGCTAAGATCGATGTTGAGTCCGCGTTTCGGTTGCTCCCGTTGCATCCGGACTCCTTCCGTTTTATGGGTTTTCGGATCAGAGCGGAATATTTCATTGACAAATGTTTGCCTATGGGATGTTACGTTTCCTGCTCGTTTTTTGAACGGTTTAGCACATTTTTACATTGGTGCGTGGAGTCTTCTTCAGTGGGTCATAGAGTCGCTCATTACCTCGATGATTTTGTGTGGGACCGGCGAATATGCCGCGCTGCAGCAACTTGCTGTTCAGCATCCGAGCGTTGTTTTATCATTTTGGCGTTCCTGTGGCCGAGGATAAAACGGAGGGGCCGGTTTCCTGTTTGTCGTTCTTGGGGATTGAAATTGACACGGTGGCAGGCTCGTGTCGCCTTCCTCAGGCCAAGGTCGCGAAGCTCCGCGAGGTTATTTGCCAGTTCGTGATGTCGCGCAAAGTCACGCTGAGGCAGGCGCTGTCCTTGCTGGGCCTCTTGAACTTTGCTTGCCCGGTGATCCCGATGGGCAGGGTTTTCTGCCGAAAACTGGAGAGGGCGACGGCGGGGTGTGCCAGGCCGCATCATTTCATTAGTTTGTCCTCCGAGATTAAGAGGGATTTGGCCATCTGGGCCTCGTTCCTGGAGGACTTTAATGGGGTGCGTATCTGGCTGGCCCCAACGATCGACAATGCTAGGTTACAGCTGTTTACTGACGCGGCGGGTTCCTCTGGGTTCCGTTGCTATCTAGAGGGATCTTAGGGCGTGGCCTCGTGGCCTGAGAATTGGCATCGCGAAGGTTTCACTAAGGACCTTTTGCTGCTGGAGCTTTTCCCCATTATGGTAGCACTGGAGGTTTGGGGCGATCGTCTGGCTCATCGCAGCATTTTGTTTAGATGTGACAATCTGGGCGTGGTGCATGCGATCAATAACCAGAGGGCGAAGTCGCTGGTGGTTCTGAGGGTGCTTGGGCGATTGCTGCTGACATGCTTGCATAAGAATGTATGGTTCCATGCGCAGCATGTGCCAGGACTTGAGAACGGAACTGCCGACGCGTTGTCCTGCGGTCAGTGGGAGAGATTTCGTTTGTTGGCACCCGAGGCCGATGAGCGTGGGTTTCAATGTCCCGGTTATGTCTGGCAGGTGATCGGACCGGACTGGAGGGTCTAGCGATGCGGTCGGTGGCTCCGAACACGCTCAAGGCTTACGGTCAAGCTTGGAGTGAGTGGGAAGAGTTTGTCCGAGGACGTAGCCAAGAAGGTAAGAGCGGGCATCGGATGAGGCTTTCTTTTATTTGGCAGCTGTTTGTCACAGGTAGGTCCAGAGCGGTGGTGTCCCGGTACTTAGCAGGGATTTTGTTTTTTAATAAAATCAAGAGTGTCCCTGACGTGACAAAGAGCGGGCTTCTGGTAAAGGCGATGAAAGGGTGGGCGCGCGTGGCGCCAATGCCGCCTGATAGGCGATGGCCCATCGATGCACCTTGCTACCGGCTGTCATCGATGCGGTAGGCAGTATCGCGTCGTCAATTTTTTAATCGCTTTTGTTCCAGTTGGCGTTCTCCATGGCTTACCACGGAGCCTTTCGGGTTTCGGAGCTGGTAGCGCCATCTAAGCGACCAGACTCGCGCATGCTTCTGGATGACGTGGTGATGGGTGAGAGGTCCTTGCTGTGCAGATTGCGTCGCTCTAAGACGGACCAAGTAGGTAGAGGGCGATGGGTCACTTTGGTACCGTCTCTGGAGGGGAGCATTTGCCTGGTGAGGTTGGCATCGAAATATGCAGTTCGGCCCGGCGTGCAGGGGTCGTGGCTGCTGCATTATGACGGTTTACCTTTGACAAAATATCAGTTTCGTTGGATGCTGAGTCACTGTCTGGCGAGCTTGGGCCTTTCACCCGCTGCTTTCGGTACGCATTCTTTCCGAATCGGGGCGGCGATGTCGGCTGCATCGGCGGGTTTTTCCGTTGCGGAGATTCAGGCAGTGGGGCGATGGAAGTCGTCAAGTTACAGACGATATATTCGCCCAGTTTCATGAGTTTTTAGTTTGATTAACAGTTCAGTTTTATTAGACGTTGTATAAGGTCATGTTGTAAGGTTAAGTACGTCCTTGTGCAGTTGTGTCTGTTTGTCTCCCCTGTTCATCCTACTCAGGGATTAGCTACTCGCCGCTGCTGGCAGCGGGGGTCTGGAGTTCTTTTGCAATTTTTTGCCTGACTTGACGGACCGAATTTCAATCTACAATTCGGCTGATCAGTACAAATCAAAGTCCCTCAGCAGGTTTTTACGCTTTCACCTCCAGCTGAGTTCTTACATGTTTTTCCCATTTTAACCCCCCCCCCCCATTTTATTTATTAAACTTTGATCTTTCCCATTGTATTTTTATGTTATGTTTCGATTGGCTGGAAGCTTGTTAAGATCGGCTAGGCCGTGACTTATGCAAGACACGGAAACCCCTTTTTTCTTTTGGCAGATCCTTCAGGTTAATGCATTCAATAAGCTCCTGTTAGGATTCTTATTAACCGATTTTTACTCCTTTCCTTCTCTTCAGGTTGGGTTGACGATGATTTGGCAATCTGGGTAGTTGGCCACTCTTATGTATACTGGGCAGCTAGGTTTTTGGCCTCGGAGGGGGCACAGTTTTTTCCTTGGGCTCATGGCGTTCGTTGGCTTGGTTGGCGAGGGATGATGTGGCAAGATCTGAAGAGTAGATTGGTCATTCAGGTCAGCGAGCATGGAGTCCCTAGGGTGCTGGTTGTCCATTTGGGTGGCAACGATCTGGGGAAGAGGACATCTTTGGAGCTGCGATGGGCCATGATGAAGGATCTGGCCAGTGTGGCCGCAGTGTGGCCCAATTGTGTTTTGGTGTTCTCTATGATGGTGCCATGGTTGCATTGGCGAGGAGTGGCGGACGGTCGCCTGATTGATGAGGCCAGGCAAAAGGTGAATGCGGTGGTGGCGAAGTGGGTGTTGGCTCACGGAGGGAAGTGGTTCGCCACCCTAGGATTCGGTTTCGTGCCAGTCACCTTTTTCAGCCCGATGGTGAGCATCTGTCCAAGGAGGGGATGTTGTTTTTCCTGGAGGATCCGTTTCTGGTGTTGCAGGAGTTAGGTTGAGGGTATGGTGGCGGTGCGAAGACTATGGGGAAGAGTCTTTTGCTGTTGGCAGAAAAGAACGGCAGGTTGTAGTTTGACTTGTTAGTTACAGTTGTTTACAGTATTGGTGTGGTTTAGGTGCACTCAACTCCATTGACTTTTAAGGCCGCTAGATCGCCCATCAGGGGGCAGCGTCATCACCCATCAGGGTGGGCAGTCAGCGTGGAGGTCTGAGTCGGGCACCTATTACCTATGTATGGTTTGTGGTAATTTAGGATCGTTTGGGTTTTAATGTTTTTTGAGGTTATCGTCAGTGGAATATAGCCGTTCTTTTTTCTGCCACCATATGCCAGCTGAATCGGCCAGTTAACTAAAATTTTACTTTACAGGTTTTTTCTAATGGTTAGGGTACAATAAATAGCTAACAATTTTCTGCCAAATTCAAGTCTCTGTGTCATTATTTCTTGGTATTAAAGGTATTGAATGCTTTACTTTTTGAATAAGGGTCCACACATTATCATTAGGAGGTTTAGGAGAGCGAAATGACAGGCATAGGAATTGAGAGAGTTAAACCTCCTGTGAGGGGTGGACCTAACTGTTATGAAAAGTACAGCCAATGGTAGAGAAGGGAGGGATCAGTATATATAGGGATGTATAGGCTAGCTAAGTCTCTCTTGCTGCTGGTTTGCCTTCCCGCCCTCCCACCCCATTTGGGAGAGGTTTTGGCACGGAGTGCCTTGGCTAAATTGTTAGTGTGGTTTATTGTTGGCTATTTGTTGGTGGAAAAGAATGGCAGGCTGTAGTTTGACTTGTTAGTTACAGTTGTTTACAGTATTGGTGAGGTTTAGGTGCACTCAACTCCATTGACTTTTAAGGCCGCTAGATCACCCTTCAGGGGGCAGCGTCATCACCCATCAGGGTGGGCAGTCAGCGTGGAGGTCTGTGTCGGGCACCTATTACCTATGTATGGTTTGTGGTAATTTAGGATCGTTTGGGTTTTAATGTTTTTTGAGGTTATCGTCAGTGGAATATAGCCATTCTTTTTTCTGCCACCATATGCCGGCTGAATCGGCATGTTAACTAAAATATTACTTTACAGGTTTTTTTCTAATGGTTAGGGTACAATAAATAGCTAACAATTTTCTGCCAAATTCAAGTCTCTGTGTCATAGGAGGTCATTCCGAGTTGTTCGCTCGCAAGGCGATTTTAGCAGAGTTGCTCACGCTAAGCCGCCGCCTACTGGGAGTGAATCTTAGCATCTTAAAATTGCGAATGATGTATTCGCAATATTGCGATTACACACCTCGTAGCAGTTTCTGAGTAGCTTCAGACTTACTCGGCATCTGCGATCAGTTCAGTGCTTGTCGTTCCTGTTATGATTCCAGCACTCCTGACCGGAGGAGATTTTATGACAAGGACCGGAGCGCTGGAATGGAATGCAGGTAACGGGAGCAGGGAAGACTAGTTGCCCCTGGCGCCCTAACTCTATTGTCTCACCCGTGCTATCGGAAATCCCCTGCGAGACTATGGTTTCTTGAGCCCCTGGCAGCCACGTTTGAAGGGCGGATTATGTCTGCCCAACTCCGGTGCCCCCCGGTCTTAGTGAGAGACAAAGGGAAATCCGAGGCAGGATGATAACAAGAGGACCTCTGACTGACAACAGGCCAGGGGCAACAAGCTAACTAACAAAAACAGAAGTATGTGCGGAAACCCGCCAGGGAAAAGGACAACCAAAATCCACTTGTCCAATACTCCTACCCAGCACCGCCGGATACCAGAGTGGACCTGTGGAAGCGGAACCCTCCGCAGAATGCTCCAAAACCCAAATAATAAATAATAAAGCGGACAAGCCGCAACACACGGCAAGGCCGCGACTCACGAACACCACTGGATGTTATATGGTGATTAGTCAGGACTCCAGGAATAAGATGACAAACTTCCGAGTTCAGGACTTCCGAATACTGGAATGACCGGATACAGCAAGACTGGAACAGACTCTCAGCAAACAGAAACAGCATGCAGGAAGCTATAACCTGCGTCTGTGAGAAGCCCTGGGAGTGTATTTAACAAGGAGTCCTCCAATCAGCTGCCAAAAGGCTGATTAGAATAAATGCCGTGCAGCTGCCTTGCTGCATGGCCAGAGAGCAGGAGAATACATTAACTCTTAAAACCTAGCAACGGGGAACACGGTCCGCCAGTGGCGTCCCCGTTGCTAGGGTCCGTGCGGCTCAGCGCGCCCGGCATCCAGCGTTGCCAGGGAGCCGGCGGCTGTCCGCGTACGGCGTCCCTGGTTGCTAGGTGCCGGGCCGCACCGACGAGCGGACCCCGGCGCCTAACAGTACCCCCCCCTTGAGGAGGGGTCAAGGAACCCCTAAAGCCAGGCTTCCAAGGAAACTCCCGAAAAAATGCCCTCTTGAGCCTTGGGGCATGAAGATCCTTATCCAGGACCCAGGACCTTTCCTCTGGACCATAACCTTTCCAGTGAACCAGAAAATAAAGCCGGCCCCTGGACAACTTGGAATCGAGAACCTTCTCCACCAGGAACTCCTGTTGTCCCTGTACATCCACTGGAGATCTTCCCTGAGAGATCTTCCGAGGAAATTTATTGGAAGAAATGTATGGCTTCAACAGGGAGCAATGAAACGTATTACCAATCCGAAGAGATTTTGGTAAACGTAACCGGAAAGCAACTGGGTTAACTTTTTTAATGATATGAAATGGTCCAATAAATTTGGGTCCCAACCTAGCTGAAGATTGTCGAAGTCTAATGTTACGAGTCGACAACCATACCCTATCTCCCACCTTAAAATTGCAAGGACGTCGGAGCCGGTCAGAAAAAATTTTCTCACGAAAGGCCGCTTTTCTGAGAGCAAGGTGCACTTTTTTCCAAATGGCTCTGAGATGGGAGGTTAAGGTTAGCGAGGAAACTGAGGAATGTTGAAAAAAAGAATTAGCTCTGGGGTGAAAACCAAAAACTGAAAAGAATGGGGACACGTTGGTGGAGGAATGACAAGAATTATTGTAAGCAAACTCCGCTAATGGAAGAAACTCGGACCAATCATTATGGAGTTTGGCTGAGTACAAACGCAAATACTGTTTCAATGATTGGTTAACTCGCTCGGTTTGCCCGTTGGACTGTGGGTGGTAACCAGATGTTAATGACAATCTCATCTTTAATGAAGCACAAAAACACTTCCAGAATTGTGCAACGAATTGTGGACCCCGATCAGAAACAATATCAGTGGGCAACCCATGAAGTCTGAAAATATGGCGGAGAAACAACACTGCCAATCCTTGGGCAGATGGCAGTCGGGGAAGGGCAATGAAATGAGCCATCTTGCTAAAACGGTCTACTACCACCCAAATGACTCTGCATCCAGCTGAAAGGGGAAGGTCCACCACAAAATCCATGGAAATATGAGACCATGGCCTGAGAGGGACATTCAAGGGCATAAGTTGCCCGATAGGCAAGGAACGGGGAACCTTATGCTGTGCACAAACCTGACATGAAGAAACAAACTCCTTAACGTCTTTAGAAAGACCAGGCCACCATACTGAGCGGGAGACTAACTCCAATGTCTTAGAGATCCCTGGATGCCCGGAAACTTTGTTATCATGGAACTCAGTCAAAACATTAGCTCTCAGGAACTCAGGGATGTAAAGACGACCAGCAGGAGAATTTCCAGGAGCTTGGTGTTGAAGCTGTTTTAACTGGGTAAATAAATCTTGTGTGAGACCTGCCCAAATGACTGAAGATGGAAGTATGGGAGTAACAGGACTGTTATCATGAACCGGAAGAAAACTGCGTGACAGAGCATCTGCCTTGGTATTCTTGGAACCTGGCCTGAAAGTTATAATAAACTTGAAACGAGTAAAGAACAAAGCCCAACGAGCCTGCCGGGCATTCAGCCGCTTAGCTGATTCGATGTATTGCAGATTCTTATGGTCAGTCAATACTGAAATGGTATGTGTTGCTCCCTCCAGCCAATGCCTCCACTCCTCGAAAGCCCATTTTATTGCCAGTAGTTCCCGGTTACCAACGTCATAGTTGGATTCAGCGGAGGAGAATTTCCTAGACATAAAGGCACAAGGATGTAGTTCCTGAGACTCTGGATCCTTTTGAGATAGTATAGCCCCTACTCCAACCTCCGAGGCATCAACCTCCACCACGAAGGGCAATCCTGGATTGGGATGTCTAAGGACTGGAGCCGAGACAAAAGCTTGTTTCAAGGCCCGAAAGGACAACTCCGCTTCACGCGACCAGTTGGTAGGATCCGCTCCTTTCTTTGTCAGGGCCACAATGGGAGCAACCAGGTCGGAGAAGGAATGAATGAACCTCCTGTAATAATTCGCAAACCCTAAAAAGCGCTGAATTGCTTTTAAATTGGTGGGTTGCGCCCAACTAAGGATGGCCTGAAGCTTCTTTGGTTCCATGAAAAATCCCCGAGGGGAAATAATGTATCCTAAAAAAGATACCTCCGTGACATGAAACTCGCATTTCTCCAGTTTGGCATATAGATGATTCTCACGTAACTTTTGAAGAACCTGACGCACCTGGGTAACATGTTGTTCAATAGAGTCAGAATAAATCAGGATGTCGTCTAAGTAAACGACCACGAATTTCCCTAGGAAGTCACGGAGCACATCGTTAATGAGGTCCTGGAAAACTGCTGGAGCGTTAGACAAGCCGAACGGCATCACTAGGTACTCGTAGTGACCCGACTGAGTACTGAAGGCTGTCTTCCACTCATCTCCGGACCTGATTCGGATGAGGTTATACGCTCCTCTTAGATCGATTTTGGAGAAAATCACAGCCGAACGCAGCTGATCAAAGAGGACAGAAATCAGCGGCAGAGGATAAGTATTTTTAACTGAGATTTTATTTAAGGCTCTATAGTCAATGCAAGGTCTGAGTGAGCCATCCTTTTTCTCCACAAAGAAGAAGCCTGCACTTAAAGGAGATTTAGATGACCTAATAAATCCTTTCCCCAGGCTCTCTTTAACATAGTCATTCATGGCCGCAGTTTCTGGCCGGATAAAGCATATAACCTTCCCTTTGGCAATGCGGCACCAGGAATTAGCTCAATGGCGCAATCATAAGGCCGATGGGGAGGCAGAAGGTCTGCATTGCCCTTGGAGAACACATCAGCAAACTCCTGGTACTCCACGGGAATGAGTTCAGGTATTGCAGCAGCTATTCTGACTGGAAACGAAATACATTCCTTATCACAGAAGGCACCCCATTGAGAAATCTCCCCTGACCGCCAATCAATGGTGGGATTGTGAAAGGCCAGCCAAGGGTGACCCAGAACCACTGGAACTGCTGGGCAATGGGTAAGGAAGAACTCGATCTTTTCAGAATGAAGAGCTCCTACCGTAAGTAGTACAGGGGGTGTACAGAGGGAAATAACCCCATTGGACAGTGGACTCCCATCTAAACCATGCATGGTGACACTCCTACCCAAAGATAACTGAGGAATGCCTAAGGCCTTGGCCCAAGTTAAATCCATAAAATTTCCTGCGGCTCCACTGTCGACAAAAGCCGACACCGAGGAACTGAGGCTGCCAAAGGAAACCTTAGCTGGGACTAAAAGGGAGTTATGCGAGGAGATAAGCTGCAGACCTAGGTGAACCCCCTCACAATTCACCTGGTCAAGGCGTTTCCCGATTTATTCGGACAATTACGAGCAAAATGTCCCTTACCCCCACAGTACAAACAAAGACCAGTTTTGCCTTCTGGCTCTCTCTTCAGGAGACAACCGGGAGAGACCCATCTGCATGGGCTCCTCTATGTCCTCAGGGATGGAATATACACACGGAGATGACCTGACCGATGCTCCTTTTTCAGCCTTCCGCTCTCTGAGACGACGATCAATCTTAATAGAAAGCTCCATGAGTTTATCGAGAGTCTCAGGAGCGGGATACTGGAGGAGACTGTCTTTAATTGATTCTGATAAGCCGAGGGGAAACTGACTGCGCAGGGCTGGGTCATTCCAGCCACAGTCGTTCGACCACCGGCGAAACTCCGTACAATAAACCTCTGCGGGATTCCTACCCTGTCTGAGAGCGCGCAACTGACCTTCAGCGGATGCCTCTCTATCAGGGTCGTCATATAACAGTCCTAAAGATCCAAAAAAAGCGTCTACTGACAGCAACACCGGATCATCTGCTTTTAAACCAAATGCCCAAGTCTGGGGATCCCCCTGGAGCAAAGAAATAATAATCCCGACCCGCTGAGATTCAGTACCCGAGGAGATCGGTCTTAAACGAAAATAAAGTTTACAGGATTCTTTAAAATTAAAAAACTCTTTTCTATCCGCAGAAAAACGGTCAGGCAAATGCATTTTTGGTTCAGGAACTACCCTCGGGGAAGTTCGTAAAAGATCTTCCTGCGACTTCACCCGAAGGGAAAGATCCTAAACCATCTGAGTAAGTTCTTGAATCTGACTGACTAAGAGCTGACCAGGATTTGGTCCTAACCCTGTTGGATTCATGAGGCCGACAATTTCTTACAAAAAAATGAATAAAAAATTAAACTCCGTTTTAATTTTAAGTTTTGGTATGGCCGGTAATAATGTTATGATTCCAGCACTCCTGACCGGAGGAGATTTTATGACAAGGACTGGAGCGCTGGAATGGAATGCAGGTAACAGGAGCAGGGAAGACTAGTTGCCCCTGGCGCCCTAACTCTATTGTCTCACCCGTGCTATCGGAAATCCCCTGCGAGACTATGGTTTCTTGAGCCCCTGGCAGCCACGTTTGAAGGGCGGATTATGTCTGCCCAACTCCGGTGCCCCCCGGTCTTAGTGAGAGACAAAGGGAAATCCGAGGCAGGATGATAACAAGAGGACCTCTGACTGACAACAGGCCAGGGGCAACAAGCTAACTAACAAAAACAGAAGTATGTGCGGAAACCCGCCAGGGAAAAGGACAACCAAAATCCACTTGTCCAATACTCCTACCCAGCACCGCCGGATACCAGAGTGGACCTGTGGAAGCGGAACCCTCCGCAGAATGCTCCAAAACCCAAATAATAAATAATAAAGCGGACAAGCAGCAATACACGGCAAGGCCGCGACTCACGAACACCACTGGATGTTATATGGTGATTAGTCAGGACTCCAGGAATAAGATGACAAACTTCCGAGTTCAGGACTTCCGAATACTGGAATGACCGGATACAGCAAGACTGGAACAGACTCTCAGCAAACAGAAACAGCATGCAGGAAGCTATTACCGGCGTCTGTGAGAAGCCCTGGGAGTGTATTTAACAAGAAGTCCTCCAATCAGCTGCCAAAAGGCTGATTAGAATAAATGCCGTGCAGCTGCCTTGCTGCATGGCCAGAGAGCAGGAGAATACATTAACTCTTAAAACCTAGCAACGGGGAACACGGTCCGCCAGTGGCGTCCCCATTGCTAGGGTCCGTGCGGCTCAGCGCGCCCGGCGTCCAGCGTTGCCAGGGAGCCGGCGGCTGTCCGCGTACGGCGTCCCTGGTTGCTAGGCGCCGGGCCGCACCGACGAGCGGACCCCGGCGCCTAACAGTTCCTGGTTTGACGTCACAAACACACCCAGCGTTCGCCCAGACACTCCTCCGTTTCTCCGGCCACTCCTGCGTTTTTTCCGGAAATGGTAGCGTTTTTTTCCCACACGCCCATAAAACGGCCTGTTTCCGCCCAGTAACACCCATTTCCTGTCAATCACATTACGATCACCAGACCGATGAAAAAGCCGTGAGTAAAATTACTAAGTGCATAGCAAATTTACTTGGCGCAGTCGCAATGCGGACATTGCGCATGCGCATTAAGCGGAAAATCGCTGCGATGCGAAGATTTTTACCGAGCGAACAACTCGGAATGAGGGCCATTATTTCTTGGTATTAAAAGGATTGAATGCTTTACTTTTTGAATAAGGGTCCACACATTATCATTAGGAGGTTTATATAATATATAGCATTACGGTACAGTAGGCCACTGCAGTACCTACCTCTGTGTCGTCAAGTATATTATCCATCCATACCTGTGGTGCTCTGCAGTGCCACTCCTAGATGGGCCAGGTGTTTGTGTCGGCCACTTGGGTCGCTTAGCTTAGTCACACAGCGACCTTGGTGCGCCTCTTTTTTTCTTTGCATCATGTGCTGTTTGGGGACTATTTTTTTTGAAGTGCCATCCTGCCTGACACTGCAGTGCCACTCCTAGATGGGCCAGGTGTTTGTGTCGGCCCCTTGGGTCGCTTAGATTAGTCACACAGCGACCTTGGTGCGCCTCTTTTTTTCTTTGCATCATGTGCTGTTTGGGGACTATTTTTTTGAAGTGCCATCCTGCCTGACACTGCAGTGCCACTCCTAGATGGGCCAGGTGTTTGTGTCGGCCACTTGTGTCGCTGCTATATATTATATACTGGTGGTCAGCAAAATTATGCACTGTCCTCCTACTACTGCGCACAACAACTAAAATGCACCACAGGTATGGATGGATAGTATACTTGATGACACAGAGGTAGGTAGAGCAGTGGACTACTGTACCGTACTGCTATATATTTTACACTGGTGGTCAGCAAAATTATGCACTGTCCTCCTACTACTGCACACAACAACTAAAATGCACCACAGGTATTGATGGATAGTATACTTGACGACACAGAGGTAGGTAGAGCAGTGGACTACTGTACCATACTGCTATATATTATATACTGGTGGTCAGCAAAATTATGCACTGTCCTCCTACTACTGCGCACAACAACTAAAATGCACCACAGGTATGGATGGATAGTATACTTGACGACACAGATGTAGGTAGAGCAGTGGGCTACTGTACCGTACTGCTATATATTATATAATGGTGGTCAGCAAAATTATGCACTGTCCTCCTACTACTGCACACAACAACGAAAATGCTCCACAGGTATGGATGGATAGTATACTTGACGACACAGAGTTAGGAAGAGCAGTGGACTACTGTACCGTACTGCTATATATTATATACTGGTCATCAGCAAAATTATGCACTGTCCTCCTACTACTGCGCACAACAACTAAAATGCACCACAGGTATGGATGGATAGTATACTTGACAACACAGAGGTAGGTAGAGCAGTGGACTACTGTACCGTACTGCTATATATTATATACTGGTGGTCAGCAAAATTATGCACTGTCCTCCTACTACTGCGCACAACAACTAAAATGCACAACAGGTATGGATGGATAGTATGCTTGACGACACAGAGGTAGGTAGAGCAGTGGACTACTGTACCATACTGCTATATATTATATACTGGTGGTCAGCAAAATTATGCACTGTCCTCCTACTACTGAGCACAACAAATAAAATGCTCCACAGGTATGGATTAACAGTATACATGACGACACAGAGTTAGGAAGAGCAGTGGACTACTGTACCGTACTGCTATTTATTATATACTGGTGGTCAGCAAAATTATCCACTGTCCTACTACTGCGCACAACAACTAAAATGCACCACAGGTATGAATGGATAGTATACTTGACGACACAGAGGTAGGTAGAGCAGTGGACTACTGTACCGTACTGCTATATATTATATACTGGTTGTCAGCAAAATTATGCACTGTCCTCCTACTACTGCGCACAACAACTAAAATGCACCACAGGTATTGATGGATAGTATACTTGACGACACAGAGGTAGGTAGAGCAGTGGACTACTGTACCGTACTGCTATATATTATATACTGGTGGTCAGCAAAATTATGCACTGTCCTCCTACTACTGCGCACAACAACTAAAATGCACCACAGGTATGGATGGATAGTATACTTGACGACACAGATGTAGGTAGAGCAGTGGGCTACTGTACCGTACTGCTATATATTATATTCTGGTGGTCAGCAAAATTATGCACTGTCCTCCTACTACTGCACACAACAACGAAAATGCTCCACAGGTATGGATGGATAGTATACTTGACGACACAGAGTTAGGAAGAGCAGTGGACTACTGTACCGTACTGCTATATATTATATACTGGTGGTCAGCAAAATTATGCACTGTCCTGCTACTTCTGCGCACAACAACTAAAATGCACCACAGGTATGGATGGATAGTATACTTGACGACACAGAGGTAGGTAGAGCAGTGGACTACTGTACCGTACTGCTATATATTATATACTGGTCATCAGCAAAATTATGCACTGTCCTCCTACTACTGCGCACAACAACTAAAATGCACCACAGGTATGGATGGATAGTCTATTTGACGACACAGAGGTAGGTAGAGCAGTGGGCTACTGTACCGTACTGCTATATATTATATACTGGTGGTCAGCAAAATGATGCACTGTCCTCCTTCAACTGCGCACAACAACTAAAATGCACCACAGGTATGGATGGATAGTATACTTGACAACACAGAGGTAGGTAGAGCAGTGGACTACTGTACCGTACTTCTATATATTATATACTGGTGGTCAGCAAAATTATGCACTGTCCTCCTACTACTGCGCACAACAACTAAAATGCACAACAGGTATGGATGGATAGTATGCTTGATGACACAGAGGTAGGTAGAGCAGTGGACTACTGTACTGTACTGCTATATAATATATACTGGTGGTCAGCAAAATAATGCACTGTCCTCCTATTACTGCGCACAACTAAAATGCACCACAGGTATGGATGGATAGTATACTTGATGACACAGAGGTAGGTAGAGCAGTGGACTACTGTACCGTACTGCTATATATTATATACTGGTGGTCAGCAAAATTATGCACTGTCCTCCTACTACGGAGCAAAACACGTAAAATGCTCCACAGGTATGGATGGATAGTATACTTGACGACACAGAGTTAGGAAGAGCAGTGGACTACTGTATCGTACTGCTACATATTATATACTGGTGGTCAGCAAAATTATGCACTGTGTTCCTACTACTGCGCACAACAACAAAAATGCACCACAGGTATGGATGGATAGTATACTTGATGACACAGAGGTAGGTAGAGCAGTGGACTACTGTACCGTACTGCTATACATTATATACTTTTGGTCAGCAAAATTATGCACTGTCCTCCTACTACTGCGCACAACAACTAAAATGCACCACAGGTATGGATGGATAGTATACTTGATGACACAGAGGTAGGTAGAACAGTGGACTACTGTAACGAACTGCCATATATTATATACTGGTAGTCAGCAAAATTATGCACTGTCCTTCTACTACTGCGCACAACAACTAAAATGCACGACAGGTATGGGTCGATAGTATACTTGACGACACAGATGTAGGTAGAGCAGTGGACTACTGTACCGTACTGCTATATATTATATACTGGTGGTCAGCAAAATTATGCACTGTCCTCCTACTACTGAGCACAACAAATAAAATGCTCCACAGGTATGGATTAACAGTATACATGACGACACAGAGTTAGGAAGAGCAGTGGACTACTGTACCGAACTGCTATTTATTATATACTGGTGGTCAGCAAAATTATCCACTGTCCTCCTACTACTGCGCACAACAACTAAAATGCACCACAGGTATGAATGGATAGTATACTTGACGACACAGAGGTAGGTAGAGCAGTGGACTACTGTACCGTACTGCTATATATTATATACTGGTCATCAGCAAAATTATGCACTGTCCTCCTACTACTGCGCACAACAAATAAAATGCACCACAGGTATTGATGGATAGTATACTTGACGACACAGAGGTAGGTAGAGCAGTGGACTACTGTACCGTACTGCTATATATTATATACTGGTGGTCAGCAAAATTATGCACTGTCCTCCTACTACTGCGCACAACAACTAAAATGCACCACATGTATGGATGGATAGTATACTTGACGACACAGATGTAGGTAGTTCAGTGGGCTACTGTACCGTACTGCTTTATATTATATACTGGTGGTCAGCAAAATTATGCACTGTCCTCCTACTACTGCACACAACAACGAAAATGCTCCACAGGTATGGATGGATAGTATACTTGACGACACAGAGTTAGGAAGAGCAGTGGACTACTGTACCGTACTGCTATATATTATATACTGGTGGTCAGCAAAATTATGCACTGTCCTGCTACTACTGCGCACAACAACTAAAATGCACCACAGGTATGGATGGATAGTATACTTGACGACACAGAGGTAGGTAGAGCAGTGGACTACTGTACCGTACTGCTATATATTATATACTGGTCATCAGCAAAATTATGCACTGTCCTCCTACTACTGTTCACAACAACTAAAATGCACCACAGGTATGGATGGATAGTCTACTTGACGACACAGAGGTAGGTAGAGCAGTGGACTACTGTACCGTACTGCTATATATTATATACTGGTGGTCAGCAAAATTATGCACTGTCCTCCTTCTACTGCGCACAACAACTAAAATGCACCACAGGTATGGATGGATAGTTTACTTGACAACACAGAGGTAGGTAGAGCAGTGGACTACTATACCGTACTGCTATGTATTATATACTGGTGGTCAGCAAAATTATGCACTGTCCTCCTACTACGGAGCAAAACAACTAAAATGCTCCACAGGTAAGGATGGATAGTATACTTGACGACACAGAGTTAGGAAGAGCAGTGGACTACTGTATCGTACTGCTACATATTATATACTGGTGGTCAGCAAAATTATGCACTGTCTTCCTACTACTGCGCACAACAACTAAAATGCACCACAGGTATGGATGGATAGTATACTTGATGACACAGAGGTAGGTAGAGCAATAGACTACTGTATCGTACTGCTATACATTATATACTGGTGGTCAGCAAAATTATGCACTGTCCTCCTACTACTGCGCACAACAACTAAAATGCACCACAGGTATGGATGGATAGTATACTTGATGACACAGAGGTAGGTAGAGCAGTGGACTACTGTACCGTACTGCTATATATTATATACTGGTGATCAGCAAAAAAATGCTCTGTCCTCCTACTACGGAGCAAAACACCTAAAATGCTCCACAGGTATGGATGGATAGTATACTTGATGACACAGAGGTAGGTAGAGCAGTGGACTACTGTACCGTACTGCTATATATTATATACTGGTGGTCAGAAAAATTATGCACTGTCCTCCTACTACGGAGCAAAACACCTAAAATGCTCCACAGGTATGGATGGATAGTATACTTGATGACACAGAGGTAGGTAGAACAGTGGACTACTGTAACGAACTGCCATATATTATATACTGGTAGTCAGCAATATTATGCACTGTCCTTCTACTACTGCGCACAACAACTAAAATGCACCACAGGTATGGATGGATAGTATACTTGACGACACGGAGGAAGGTAGAGCAGTGGACTACTGTACCGTACTGCTATATATTATATACTGGTGGTCAGCAAAATTATGCACTGTCCTCCTACTACTGAGCACAACAAATAAAATGCTCCACAGGTATGGATTAACAGTATACATGACGACACAGAGTTAGGAAGAGCAGTGGACTACTGTACCGTACTGCTATTTATTATATACTGGTGGTCAGCAAAATTATGCACTGTCCTCCTACTACTGCACACAACAACGAAAATGCTCCACAGGTATGGATGGATAGTATACTTGACGACACAGAGTTAGGAAGAGCAGTGGACTACTGTACCGTACTGCTATATATTATATACTGGTGGTCAGCAAAATTATGCACTGTCCTGCTACTACTGCGCACAACAACTAAAATGCACCACAGGTATGGATGGATAGTATACTTGACGACACAGAGGTAGGTAGAGCAGTGGACTACTGTACCGTACAGCTATATATTATATACTGGTGGTCAGCAAAATTATCCACTGTCCTCCTACTACTGCGCACAACAACTAAAATGCACCACAGGTATGAATGGATAGTATACTTGACGACACAGAGGTAGGTAGAGCAGTGGACTACTGTACCATACTGCTATACATTATATACTGGTCGTCAGCAAAATTATGCACTGTCCTCCTACTACTGCGCACAACAACTAAAATGCACCACAGGTATTGATGGATAGTATACTTGACGACACAGAGGTCGGTAGAGCAGTGGACTACTGTACCGTACTGCTATATATTATATACTGGTGGTCAGCAAAATTATGCACTGTCCTCCTACTACTGCGCACAACAACTAAAATGCACCACAGGTATGGATGGATAGTATACTTGACGACACAGATGTAGGTAGAGCAGTGGGCTACTGTACCGTACTGCTTTATATTATATACTGGTGGTCAGCAAAATTATGCACTGTCCTCCTACTACTGCACACAACAACGAAAATGCTCCACAGGTATGGATGGATAGTATACTTGACGACACAGAGTTAGGAAGAGCAGTGGACTACTGTACCGTACTGCTATATATTATATACTGGTGGTCAGCAAAATTATGCACTGTCCTGCTACTACTGCGCACAACAACTAAAATGCACCACAGGTATGGATGGATAGTATACTTGACGACACAGAGGTAGGTAGAGCAGTGGACTACTGTACCGTACTGCTATATATTATATACTGGTCATAAGCAAAATTATGCACTGTCCTCCTACTACTGCGCACAACAACTAAAATGCACCACAGGTATGGATGGATAGTCTACTTGACGACACAGAGGTAGGTAGAGCAGTGGACTACTGTACCGTACTGCTATATATTATATACTGGTGGTCAGCAAAATTATGCACTGTCCTCCTTCTACTGCGCACAACAACTAAAATGCACCACAGGTATGGATGGATAGTTTACTTGACAACACAGAGGTAGGTAGAGCAGTGGACTACTATACCGTACTGCTACATATTATATACTGGTGGTCAGCAAAATTATGCACTGTCCTCCTACTACGGAGCAAAACACCTAAAATGCTCCACAGGGATGGATGGATAGTATACTTGATGACACAGAGGTAGGTAGAGCAGTGGACTACTGTACCGTACTGCTATATATTATATACTGGTGATCAGCAAAATTATGCACTGTCCTCCTACTACGGAGCAAAACACCTAAAATGCTCCACAGGTATGGATGGATGGTATACTTGATGACACAGAGGTAGGTAGAGCAGTGGACTACTGTACCGTACTGCTATATATTATATACTGGTGGTCAGCAAAATTATGCACTGTCCTCCTACTACGGAGCAAAACACCTAAAATGCTCCACAGGTATGGATGGATAGTATACTTGACGACACAGAGTTAGGAAGAGCAGTGGACTACTGCATCGTACTGCTACATATTATATACTGGTGGTCAGCAAAATTATGCACTGTCTTCCTACTACTGCGCACAACAACTAAAATGCACCACAGGTATGGATGGATAGTATACTTGATGACACAGAGGTAGGTAGAGCAGTGGACTACTGTACCGTACTGCTATACATTATATACTTTTGGTCAGCAAAATTATGCACTGTCCTCCTACTACTGCGCACAACAACTAAAATGCACCACAGGTATGGATGGATTTTATACTTGATGACACAGAGGTAGGTAGAACAGTGGACTACTGTAACGAACTGCCATATATTATATACTGGTAGTCAGCAATATTATGCACTGTCCTTCTACTACTGCGCACAACAACTAAAATGCACCACAGGTATGGATGGATAGTATACTTGACGACACAGAGGAAGGTAGAGCAGTGGACTACTATACCGTACTGCTATATATTATATACTGGTGGTCAGCAAAATTATGCACTGTCCTCCTACTACTGAGCACAACAAATAAAATGCTCCACAGGTATGGATTAACAGTATACATGACGACATAGAGTTAGGAAGAGCAGTGGACTACTGTACCGTACTGCTATTTATTATATACTGGTGGTCAGCAAAATTATCCACTGTCCTTCTACTGCGCACAACAACTAAAATGCACCACAGGTATGAATGGATAGTATACTTGACGACACAGAGTTAGGTAGAGCAGTGGACTACTGTACCGTACTGCTATATATTATATACCTGTCGTCAGCAAAATTATGCACTGTCCTCCTACTACTGCGCACAACAACTAAAATGCACCACAGGTATTGATGGATAGTATACTTGACAACACAGAGGTAGGTAGAGCAGTGGACTACAGTACCTTACTGCTATATATTATATACTGGTGGTCAGCAAAATTATGCACTGTCCTCCTACTACTGCGCACAACAACTAAAATGCACCACAGGTATGGATGGATAGTATACTTGACGACACAGATGTAGGTAGAGCAGTGGGCTACTGTACCGTACTGCTATATATTATATACTGGTTGTCAGCAAAATTATGCACTGTCCTCCTACTACTGCACACAACAACGAAAATGCTCCACAGGTATGGATGGATAGTATACTTGACGACACAGAGTTAGGAAGAGCAGTGGACTACTGTACCGTACTGCTATATATTATATACTGGTGGTCAGCAAAATTATGCACTGTCCTGCTACTACTGCGCACAACAACTAAAATGCACCACAGGTATGGATGGATAGTATACTTGACGACACAGAGGTAGGTAGAGCAGTGGACTACTGTACCGTACTGCTATATATTATATACTGGTCATCAGCAAAATTATGCACTGTCCTCCTACTACTGCGCACAACAACTAAAATGCACCACAGGTATGGATGGATAGTCTACTTGACGACACAGAGGTAGGTAGAGCAGTGGACTACTGTACCGTACTGCTATATATTATATACTGGTGGTCAGCAAAATAATGCACTGTCCTCCTTCTACTGCGCACAACAACTAAAATGCACCACAGGTATGGATGGATAGTATACTTGACAACACAGAGGTAGGTAGAGCAGTGGACTACTGTATCGTACTGCTACATATTATATACTGGTGGTCAGCAAAATTATGCACTGTCTTCCTACTACTGCGCACAACAACTAAAATGCACCACAGGTATGGATGGATAGTATACTTGACGACACAGAGGTAGGTAGAGCAGTGGACTACTGTACCGTACTGCTATACATTATATACTGGTGGTCTGCAAAATTATGCACTGTCCTCTTACTACTGCGCACAACATCTAAAATGCACCACAGGTATGGATGGATAGTATACTTGATGACACAGAGGTAGGTAGAGCAGTGGACTACTGTACCGTACTGCTATATATTATATACTGGTGGTCAGCAAAATTATGTACTGTCCTCCTTCTACTGCGCACAACAACTAAAATGCACCACAGGTATGGATGGATAGTATACTTGAAAACACAGAGGTAGGTAGAGCAGTGGACTACTGTACCGTACTGCTATATATTATATAATGGTGGTCAGCAAAATTATGCACTGTCCTCCTACTACTGCGCACAACAACTAAAATGCACAACAGGTATGGATGGATAGTATGCTTGACGACACAGAGGTAGGTAGAGCAGTGGACTACTGTACTGTACTGCTATATAATATATACTGGTGGTCAGCAAAATTATCCACTGTCCTCCTACTACTGCGCACAACAAATAAAATGCACCACAGGTATTGATGAATAGTATACTTGACGACACAGAGGTAGGTAGAGCAGTGGACTACTGTACCGTACTGCTATATATTATATACTGGTGGTCAGCAAAATTATGCACTGTCCTCCTACTACTGAGCACAACAAATAAAATGCTCCACAGGTATGGATTAACAGTATACATGACGACACAGAGTTAGGAAGAGCAGTGGACTACTGTACCGTACTGCTATTTATTATATACTGGTGGTCAGCAAAATTATCCACTGTCCTCCTACTACTGCGCACAACAACTAAAATGCACCACAGGTATGATTGGATAGTATACTTGATGACACAGAGGTAGGTAGAGCAGTGGACTTTTGTACCGTACTGCTATATATTATATACTGGTCGTCAGCAAAATTATGCACTGTCCTCCTACTACTGCGCACAACAACTAAAATGCACCACAGGTATTGATGGATAGTATACTTGACGACACAGAGGTAGGTAGAGCAGTGGACTACTGTACCGTACTGCTATATATTATATACTGGTGGTCAGCAAAATTATGCACTGTCCTCCTACTACTGCGCACAACAACTAAAATGCACCACAGGTATGGATGGATAGTATACTTGACGACACAGATGTAGGTAGAGCAGTGGGCTACTGTACCGTACTGCTTTATATTATATACTGGTGGTCAGCAAAATTATGCACTGTCCTCCTCCTACTGCACACAACAACGAAAATGCTCCACAGGTATGGATGGATAGTATACTTGACGACACAGAGTTAGGAAGAGCAGTGGACTACTGTACCGTACTAAGATATATATTATATTCTGGTGGTCAGCAAAATTATGCACTGTCCTGCTACTACTGCGCACAACAACTAAAATGCACCACAGGTATGGATGGATAGTATACTTTACGACACAGAGGTAGGTAGAGCAGTGGACTACTGTACAGTACTGCTATATATTATATACTGGTCATCAGCAAAATTATGCACTGTCCTCCTACTACTGCGCACAACAACTAAAATGCACCACAGGTATGGATGGATAGTATACTTGATGACACAGAGGTAGGTAGAGCAGTGGACTACTGTACCGTACTGCTATATATTATATACTGGTGGTCAGCAAAATTATGCACTGTCCTCCTACTACGGAGCAAAACACCTAAAATGCTCCACAGGTATGGATGGATAGTATACTTGACGACACAGAGTTAGGAAGAGCAGTGGAATACTGTATCGTACTGCTACATATTATATACTGGTGGTCTGCAAAATTATGCACTGTCTTCCTACTACTGCGCACAACAACTAAAATGCACCACAGGTATGGATGGATAGTATACTTGATGACACAGAGGTAGGTAGAGCAGTGGACTACTGTACAGTACTGCTATGCATTATATACTTTTGTTCAGCAAAATTATGCACTGTCCTCCTACTACTGCGCACAACAACTAAAATGCACCACAGGTATGGATGGATAGTATACTTGATGACACAGAGGTAGGTAGAACAGTGGACTACTGTAACGAACTGCCATATATTATATACTGGTAGTCAGCAATATTATGCACTGTCCTTCTACTACTGCGCACAACAACTAAAATGCACCACAGGTATGGATGGATAGTATACTTGACGACACAGACGAAGGTAGAGCAGTGGACTACTGTACCGTACTGCTATATATTATATACTAGTGGTCAGCAAAATTATGCACTGTCCTCCTACTACTGAGCACAACAAATAAAATGCTCCACAGGTATGGATTAACAGTATACATGACGACACAGAGTTAGGAAGAGCAGTGGACTACTGTACCGTACTGCTATTTATTATATACTGGTGGTCAGCAAAATTATCCACTGTCCTTCTACTACTGCGCACAACAACTAAAATGCACCACAGGTATGAATGGATAGTATACTTGACGACACAGAGGTAGGTAGAGCAGTGGACTACTGTACCGTACTGCTATATATTATATACTGGTCGTCAGCAAAATTATGCACTGTCCTCCTACTACTGCGCACAACAACTAAAATGCACCACAGGTATTGATGGATAGTATACTTGATGACACAGAGGTAGGTAGAGCAGTGGACTACAGTACCGTACTGCTATATATTATATACTGGTGGTCAGCAAAATTATGCAGTGTCCTCCTACTACTGCGCACAACAACTAAAATGCACCACAGGTATGGATGGATAGTATACTTGACGACACAGATGCAGGTAGAGCAGTGGGCTACTGTACCGTACTGCTATATATTATATACTGGTGGTCAGCAAAATTATGCACTGTCCTCCTACTACTGCACACAACAACGAAAATGCTCCACAGGTATGGATGGATAGTATACTTGACGACACAGAGTTAGGAAGAGCAGTGGACTACTGTACCGTACTGCTATATATTATATACTGGTGGTCAGCAAAATTATGCACTGTCCTGCTACTACTGCGCACAACAACTAAAATGCACCACAGGTATGGATGGATAGTATACTTGACGACACAGAGGTAGGTAGAGCAGTGGACTACTGTACCATACTGCTATATATTATATACTGGTCATCAGCAAAATTATGCACTGTCCTCCTACTACTGCGCACAACAACTAAAATGCACCACAGGTATGGATGGATAGTCTACTTGACGACACAGAGGTAGGTAGAGCAGTGGACTACTGTACCGTACTGCTATATATTATATACTGGTGGTCAGCAAAATTATGCACTGTCCTCCTTCTACTGCGCACAACAACTAAAATGCACCACAGGTATGGATGGATAGTATACTTGACAACACAGAGGTAGGTAGAGCAGTGGACTACTGTATCGGAAGAAACTAAACAAGAGAGCGCAGGCAGACTTGACAAAATTTCACAATTTATTAAAACAGTGATCACAGAATATAATATTAATATTAAGATAATTATGAATTAATTCCGTACTACAACTCCATATATTCCACACATTCCAGTGCACTAGTATACTGGTATAATGACAATATGAAGTAATCCTAGAAATTTTAGGCAGCTGGTGTTTTACGTGCTGAGAATCTGGATATTATCCATGTAACAGTCTCATACTTGTATTGATTTGTTCAAAGTAAAAGTCACATGTATGCAAAGTCAGTGCACTGTTGATTATGGATTAAATATCTGTGAGTTACCTCCAATGGACATAGCACCAGTTCCGTTTGGTTTAGTATATCCTCATATAGGAAATTGACGCTTACCGCTTCCTTGATGTAAATCTAGCACTCCCGAGTGCTCGGGTGTCTGCTTGTTCCAGCGGCTGTATCCACTGCTCTCTCCTTACTAGGTCGTGTCAGACTCCTGACTGCTCACCGCTCCTACGGATCATCTTACGGTGCTGTAATTAACCGAAGTGCCGTTGATCCAAGGAGATAAGCTGACAGCCACGGTCCCCGTATTTGCAGAAGGGACCAGTGCAGGTGGCTTTATTCGGGCAGATTTAGACCCGACAGTGGAGGTGAGCTAGCAGCCACTAGAGATGAGCGGGTTCGGTTTCTTTGAATCCGAACCCGCACGAACTTCACTTTTTTTTTCACGGGTCCGAGCGACTCGGATCTTCCCGCCTTGCTCGGTTAACCCGAGCGCGCCCGAACGTCATCATGACGCTGTCGGATTCTCGCGAGACTCGGATTCTATATAAGGAGCCGCGCGTCGCCGCCATTTTCACACGTGCATTGAGATTGATAGGGAGAGGACGTGGCTGGCGTCCTCTCCATTAGAATAGATTAGAAGAGAGAGAGAGAGAGAGAGATTGTGCAGACAGAGTTTACCACAGTGACCAGTGCAGTTGTTGTTAAGTTAACTTTTATTTAATATATCCGTTCTCTGCTATATCCGTTCTCTGCCTGAAAAAAACGATACACAGCAGTCACACAGTGTGACTCAGTCTGTGTGCACTCAGCTCAGCCCAGTGTGCTGCACATCAATGTATAAAAGCTTATAATAATTGTGGGGGAGACTGGGGAGCACTGCAGGTTGTTATAGCAGGAGCCAGGAGTACATAATATTATATTAATTTAAAATTAAACAGTGCACACTTTTGCTGCAGGAGTGCCACTGCCAGTGTGACTAGTGGTGACCAGTGCCTGACCACCAGTATAGTAGTATATTGTTGTATACTATCTCTTTATCAACCAGTCTATATTAGCAGCAGACACAGTACAGTGCGGTAGTTCACGGCTGTGGCTACCTCTGTGTCGGCAGTCGGCACTCGGCAGGCAGTCCGTCCATCCATAATTGTATAATTATATACCACCTAACCGTGGTATTTTTTTTTCTTTCTTTATACCGTCGTCATAGTCATACTAGTTGTTACGAGTATACTACTATCTCTTTATCAACCAGTGTACAGTGCGGTAGTTCACGGCTGTGGCTACCTCTGTGTCGGCAGTCGGCAGGCAGTCCGTCCATCCATAATTGTATTATAATATATACCACCTAACCGTGGTTTTTTTTTCATTCTTTATACCGTCATAGTGTCATACTAGTTGTTACGAGTATACTACTATCTCTTTATCAACCAGTGTACAGTGCGGTAGTTCACGGCTGTGGCTACCTCTGTGTCGGCAGTCGGCAGGCAGTCCGTCCATCCATAATTGTATTATAATATATACCACCTAACCGTGGTTTTTTTTTCATTCTTTATACCGTCATAGTCAGTCATACTAGTTGTTACGAGTATACTACTATCTCTTTATCAACCAGTGTACAGTGCGGTAGTTCACGGCTGTGGCTACCTCTGTGTCGGCACTCGGCAGGCAGTCCGTCCATCCATAATTGTATTATAATATATACCACCTAACCGTGGTTTTTTTTTCATTCTTTATACCGTCATAGTGTCATACTAGTTGTTACGAGTATACTACTATCTCTTTATCAACCAGTGTACAGTGCGGTAGTTCACGGCTGTGGCTACCTCTGTGTCGGCAGTCGGCAGGCAGTCCGTCCATCCATAATTGTATTATAATATATACCACCTAACCGTGGTTTTTTTTTCATTCTTTATACCGTCATAGTGTCATACTAGTTGTTACGAGTATACTACTATCTCTTTATCAACCAGTGTACAGTGCGGTAGTTCACGGCTGTGGCTACCTCTGTGTCGGAACTCGGCAGGCAGTCCGTCCATCCATAATTGTATTATTATAATATATACCACCTAACCGTGGTTTTTTTTTCATTCTTTATACCGTCATAGTGTCATACTAGTTGTTACGAGTATACTACTATCTCTTTATCAACCAGTGTACAGTGCGGTAGTTCACGGCTGTGGCTACCTCTGTGTCGGCAGTCGGCAGGCAGTCCGTCCATCCATAATTGTATTATAATATATACCACCTAACCGTGGTTTTTTTTTCATTCTTTATACCGTCATAGTCAGTCATACTAGTTGTTACGAGTATACTACTATCTCTTTATCAACCAGTGAACAGTGCGGTAGTTCACGGCTGTGGCTACCTCTGTGTCGGCACTCGGCAGGCAGTCCGTCCATCCATAATTGTATTATAATATATACCACCTAACCGTGGTTTTTTTTTCATTCTTTATACCGTCATAGTGTCATACTAGTTGTTACGAGTATACTACTATCTCTTTATCAACCAGTGTACAGTGCGGTAGTTCACGGCTGTGGCTACCTCTGTGTCGGCAGTCGGCAGGCAGTCCGTCCATCCATAATTGTATTATAATATATACCACCTAACCGTGGTTTTTTTTTCATTCTTTATACCGTCATAGTGTCATACTAGTTGTTACGAGTATACTACTATCTCTTTATCAACCAGTGTACAGTGCGGTAGTTCACGGCTGTGGCTACCTCTGTGTCGGAACTCGGCAGGCAGTCCGTCCATCCATAATTGTATTATTATAATATATACCACCTAACCGTGGTTTTTTTTCATTCTTTATACCGTCATAGTGTCATACTAGTTGTTACGAGTATACTACTATCTCTTTATCAACCAGTGTACAGTGCGGTAGTTCACGGCTGTGGCTACCTCTGTGTCGGCACTCGGCAGGCAGTCCGTCCAACCATAATTGTATTATAATATATACCACCTAACCGTGGTTTTTTTTTCATTCTTTATACCGTCGTCATACTAGTTGTTACGAGTATACTACTATCTCTTTATCAACCAGTGTACAGTGCGGTAGTTCACGGCTGTGGCTACCTCTGTGTCGGCACTCGGCAGGCAGTCCGTCCATCCATAATTGTATTATATACCACCTAACCGTGGTTTTTTTATACCACCTAACCGTGGCAGTCCGTCCATAATTGTATACTAATATCCAATCCATCCATCTCCATTGTTTACCTGAGGTGCCTTTTAGTTCTGCCTATAAAATATGGAGAACAAAAAAGTTGAGGTTCCAAAATTAGGGAAAGATCAAGATCCACTTCCACCTCGTGCTGAAGCTGCTGCCACTAGTCATGGCCGAGACGATGAAATGCCAGCAACGTCGTCTGCCAAGGCCGATGCCCAATGTCATAGTACAGAGCATGTCAAATCCAAAACACCAAATATCAGAAAAAAAAGGACTCCAAAACCTAAAATAAAATTGTCGGAGGAGAAGCGTAAACTTGCCAATATGCCATTTACCACACGGAGTGGCAAGGAACGGCTGAGGCCCTGGCCTATGTTCATGGCTAGTGGTTCAGCTTCACATGAGGATGGAAGCACTCAGCCTCTCGCTAGAAAACTGAAAAGACTCAAGCTGGCAAAAGCACCGCAAAGAACTGTGCGTTCTTTGAAATCCCAAATCCACAAGGAGAGTCCAATTGTGTCGTTTGCGATGCCTGACCTTCCCAACACTGGACGTGAAGAGCATGCGCCTTCCACTATTTGCATGCCCCCTGCAAGTGCTGGAAGGAGCACCCGCAGTCCAGTTCCTGATAGTCAGATTGAAGATGTCAGTGTTGAAGTACACCAGGATGAGGAGGATATGGGTGTTGCTGGCGCTGGGGAGGAAATTGACCAGGAGGATTCTGATGGTGAGGTGGTTTGTTTAAGTCAGGCACCCGGGGAGACACCTGTTGTCCGTGGGAGGAATATGGCCGTTGACATGCCAGGTGAAAATACCAAAAAAATCAGCTCTTCGGTGTGGAGGTATTTCACCAGAAATGCGGACAACAGGTGTCAAGCCGTGTGTTCCCTTTGTCAAGCTGTAATAAGTAGGGGTAAGGACGTTAACCACCTCGGAACATCCTCCCTTATACGTCACCTGCAGCGCATTCATAATAAGTCAGTGACAAGTTCAAAAACTTTGGGTGACAGCGGAAGCAGTCCACTGACCAGTAAATCCCTTCCTCTTGTAACCAAGCTCACGCAAACCACCCCACCAACTCCCTCAGTGTCAATTTCCTCCTTCCCCAGGAATGCCAATAGTCCTGCAGGCCATGTCACTGGCAAGTCTGACGAGTCCTCTCCTGCCTGGGATTCCTCCGATGCATCCTTGCGTGTAACGCCTACTGCTGCTGGCGCTGCTGTTGTTGCCGCTGGGAGTCGATGGTCATCCCAGAGGGGAAGTCGTAAGCCCACTTGTACTACTTCCAGTAAGCAATTGACTGTTCAACAGTCCTTTGCGAGGAAGATGAAATATCACAGCAGTCATCCTACTGCAAAGCGGATAACTGAGTCCTTGACAACTATGTTGGTGTTAGACGTGCGTCCGGTATCCGCCGTTAGTTCACAGGGAACTAGACAATTTATTGAGGCAGTGTGCCCCCGTTACCAAATACCATCTAGGTTCCACTTCTCTAGGCAGGCGATACCGAGAATGTACACGGACGTCAGAAAAAGACTCACCAGTGTCCTAAAAAATGCAGTTGTACCCAATGTCCACTTAACCACGGACATGTGGACAAGTGGAGCAGGGCAGGGTCAGGACTATATGACTGTGACAGCCCACTGGGTAGATGTATGGACTCCCGCCGCAAGAACAGCAGCGGCGGCACCAGTAGCAGCATCTCGCAAACGCCAACTCTTTCCTAGGCAGGCTACGCTTTGTATCACCGCTTTCCAGAATACGCACACAGCTGAAAACCTCTTACGGCAACTGAGGAAGATCATCGCGGAATGGCTTACCCCAATTGGACTCTCCTGTGGATTTGTGGCATCGGACAACGCCAGCAATATTGTGTGTGCATTAAATATGGGCAAATTCCAGCACGTCCCATGTTTTGCACATACCTTGAATTTGGTGGTGCAGAATTTTTTAAAAAACGACAGGGGCGTGCAAGAGATGCTGTCGGTGGCCAGAAAAATTGCGGGACACTTTCGGCGTACAGGCACCACGTACAGAAGACTGGAGCACCACCAAAAACTACTGAACCTGCCCTGCCATCATCTGAAGCAAGAAGTGGTAACGAGGTGGAATTCAACCCTCTATATGCTTCAGAGGTTGGAGGAGCAGCAAAAGGCCATTCAAGCCTATACAATTGAGCACGATATAGGAGATGGAATGCACCTGTCTCAAGTGCAGTGGAGAATGATTTCAACGTTGTGCAAGGTTCTGATGCCCTTTGAACTTGCCACACGTGAAGTCAGTTCAGACACTGCCAGCCTGAGTCAGGTCATTCCCCTCATCAGGCTTTTGCAGAAGAAGCTGGAGGCATTGAAGAAGGAGCTAACACGGAGCGATTCCGCTAGGCATGTGGGACTTGTGGATGCAGCCCTTAATTCGCTTAACAAGGATTCACGGGTGGTCAATCTGTTGAAATCAGAGCACTACATTTTGGCCACCGTGCTCAATCCTAGATTTAAAGCCTACCTTGGATCTCTCTTTCCGGCAGACACAGGTCTGCTGGGGTTGAAAGACCTGCTGGTGACAAAATTGTCAAGTCAAGCGGAACGCGACCTGTCAACATCTCCTCCTTCACATTCTCCCGCAACTGGGGGTGCGAGGAAAAGGCTCAGAATTCCGAGCCCACCCGCTGGCGGTGATGCAGGGCAGTCTGGAGCGACTGCTGATGCTGACATCTGGTCCGGACTGAAGGACCTGACAACGATTACGGACATGTCGTCTACTGTCACTGCATATGATTCTCTCAACATTGATAGAATGGTGGAGGATTATATGAGTGACCGCATCCAAGTAGGCACGTCACACAGTCCGTACTTATACTGGCAGGAAAAAGAGGCAATTTGGAGGCCCTTGCACAAACTGGCTTTATTCTACCTAAGTTGCCCTCCCACAAGTGTGTACTCCGAAAGAGTGTTTAGTGCCGCCGCTCACCTTGTCAGCAATCGGCGTACGAGGTTACATCAAGAAAATGTGGAGAAGATGATGTTCATTAAAATGAATTATAATCAATTCCTCCGCGGAGACATTGACCAGCAGCAATTGCCTCCACAAAGTACACAGGGAGCTGAGATGGTGGATTCCAGTGGGGACGAATTGATAATCTGTGAGGAGGGGGATGTACACGGTGATATATCGGAGGGTGAAGATGAGGTGGACATCTTGCCTCTGTAGAGCCAGTTTGTGCAAGGAGAGATTAATTGCTTCTTTTTTGGGGGGGGTCCAAACCAACCCGTCATATCAGTCACAGTCGTGTGGCAGACCCTGTCACTGAAATGATGGGTTGGTTAAAGTGTGCATGTCCTGTTTTGTTTATACAACATAAGGGTGGGTGGGAGGGCCCAAGGATAATTCCATCTTGCACCTCTTTTTTCTTTTCTTTTTCTTTGCATCATGTGCTGATTGGGGAGGGTTTTTTGGAAGGGACATCCTGCGTGACACTGCAGTGCCACTCCTAGATGGGCCCGGTGTTTGTGTCGGCCACTAGGGTCGCTAATCTTACTCACACAGCTACCTCATTGCGCCTCTTTTTTTCTTTGCGTCATGTGCTGTTTGGGGAGGGTTTTTTGGAAGGGACATCCTGCGTGACACTGCAGTGCCACTCCTAGATGTGCCCGGTGTTTGTGTCGCCCACTAGGGTCGCTAATCTTACTCACACAGTCAGCTACCTCATTGCGCCTCTTTTTTTCTTTGCGTCATGTGCTGTTTGGGGAGGGTTTTTTGGAAGGGCCATCCTGCGTGACACTGCAGTGCCACTCCTAGATGGGCCCGGTGTTTGTGTCGGCCACTAGGGTCGCTAATCTTACTCACACAGCTACCTCATTGCGCCTCTTTTTTTCTTTGCGTCATGTGCTGTTTGGGGAGGGTTTTTTGGAAGGGACATCCTGCGTGACACTGCAGTGCCACTCCTAGATGGGCCCGGTGTTTGTGTCGGCCACTAGGGTCGCTTATCTTACTCACACAGCGACCTCGGTGCAAATTTTAGGACTAAAAATAATATTGTGAGGTGTGAGGTATTCAGAATAGACTGAAAATGAGTGTAAATTATGGTTTTTGAGGTTAATAATACTTTGGGATCAAAATGACCCCCAAATTCTATGATTTAAGCTGTTTTTTAGTGTTTTTGGAAAAAAACACCCGAATCCAAAACACACCCGAATCCGACAAAAATAATTCGGTGAGGTTTTGCCAAAACGCGTTCGAACCCAAAACACGGCCGCGGAACCGAACCCAAAACCAAAACACAAAACCCGAAAAATTTCAGGCGCTCATCTCTAGCAGCCACGGTCCCCGTGTGTCAAAAGGGACCAGTGCAGGAGGCTAAACTCGGGCAGATTTTTACCCGACAGTGGAGTAGAGCTGGAACAGATGAAATCCGTGAGAGGTGGAAGTGGTTGGATGAAAGGTAGTCGGATCCTATAGCAGCCCTGACGTGTTTCTCGACCGGCACAGTCTGGTCGTTTCCTCAGAGGGTTATAACTTCCAGCTCTACTCCACTGTCGGGTAAAAATCTGCCCGAGTTTAGCCTCCTGCACTGGTCCCTTTTGACACACGGGGACCGTGGCTGCTAGCTCACCTCCACTGTCGGGTCTAAATCTGCCCGAATAAAGCCACCTGCACTGGTCCCTTCTGCAAATACGGGGACCGTGGCTGTCAGCTTATCTCCTTGGATCAACGGCACTTCGGTTAATTACAGCACCGTAAGATGATCCGTAGGAGCGGTGAGCAGTCAGGAGTCTGACACGACCTAGTAAGGAGAGAGCAGTGGATACAGCCGCTGGAACAAGCAGACACCCGAGCACTCGGGAGTGCTAGATTTACATCAAGGAAGCGGTAAGCGTCAATTTCCTATATGAGGATATACTAAACCAAACGGAACTGGTGCTATGTCCATTGGAGGTAACTCACAGATATTTAATCCATAATCAACAGTGCACTGACTTTGCATACATGTGACTTTTACTTTGAACAAATCAATACAAGTATGAGACTGTTACATGGATAATATCCAGATTCTCAGCACGTAAAACACCAGCTGCCTAAAATTTCTAGGATTACTTCATATTGTCATTATACCAGTATACTAGTGCACTGGAATGTGTGGAATATATGGAGTTGTAGTACGGAATTAATTCATAATTATCTTAATATTAATATTATATTCTGTGATCACTGTTTTAATAAATTGTGAAATTTTGTTAAGTCTGCCTGCGCTCTCTTGTTTAGTTTCTTCTGTTTCCATTTGTTTAGGGATCGCTAATACCCTATTCCTTTGAGAGCAGCGGGCAGCGTTTCAACATAGGCTCAGGGAGGCGCCTTTCCCCCCTTTTTTAGTTGACTACTGTATCGTACTGCTACATATTATATACTGGTGGTCAGCAAAATTATGCACTGTCTTCCTACTACTGCGCACAACAACTAAAATGCACCACAGGTATGGATGGATAGTATACTTGATGACACAGAGGTAGGTAGAGCAGTGGACTACTGTACCGTACTGCTATACATTATATACTGGTGGTCAGCAAAATTATGCACTGTCCTCCTACTACTGCGCACAACATCTAAAATGCACCACAGGTATGGATGGATAGTATACTTGATGACACAGAGGTAGGTAGAGCAGTGGACTACTGTACCGTGCTGCTATATATTATATACTGGTGGTCAGCAAAATTATGCACTGTCCTCCTTCTACTGCGCACAACAACTAAAATGCACCACAGGTATGGATGGATAGTATACTTGACAACACAGAGGTAGGTAGAGCAGTGGACTACTGTACCGTACTGCTATATATTATATACTGGTGGTCAGCAAAATTATGCACTGTCCTCCTACTACTGCGCACAACAACTAAAATGCACAACAGGTATGGATGGATAGTATGCTTGACGACACAGGGGTAGGTAGAGCAGTGGACTACTGTACTGTACTGCTATATAATATATACTGGTGGTCAGCAAAATTATCCACTGTCCTCGTACTACTGCGCACAACAACTAAAATGCACCACAGGTATAAATGGATAGTATACTTGACGACACAGAGGTAGGTAGAGCAGTGGACTACTGTACCGTACTGCTATATATTATATACGGGTCGTCAGCAAAATTATGCACTGTCCTCCTACTACTGCGCACAACAACTAAATTGCACCACAGGTATTGATGAATAGTATACTTGACGACACAGAGGTAGGTAGAGCAGTGGACTACTGTACCATACTGCTATATATTATATACTGGTGGTCAGCAAAATTATGCACTGTCCTCCTACTACTGAGCACAACAAATAAAATGCTCCACAGGTATGGATTAACAGTATACATGACGACACAGTGTTAGGAAGAGCAGTGGACTACTGTACCGTACTGCTATTTATTATATACTGGTGGTCAGCAAAATTATCCACTGTCCTCCTACTACTGCGCACAACAACTAAAATGCACCACAGGTATGAATGGATAGTATACTTGACGACACAGAGGTAGGTAGAGCAGTGGACTATTGTACCGTACTGCTATATATTATATACTGGTCGTCAGCAAAATTATGCACTGTCCTCCTACTACTGCGCACAACAACTAAAATGCACCACAGGTATTGATGGATAGTATACTTGACGACACAGAGGTAGGTAGAGCAGTGGACTACTGTACCGTACTGCTATATATTATATACTGGTGGTCAGCAAAATTATGCACTGTCCTCCTACTACTGCGCACAACAACTAAAATGCACCACAGGTATGGATGGATAGTATACTTGACGACACAGATGTAGGTAGAGCAGTGGGCTACTGTACCGTACTGCTTTATATTATATATTGGTGGTCAGCAAAATTATGCACTGTCCTCCTACTACTGCACACAACAACGAAAATGCTCCACAGGTATGGATGGATAGTATACTTGACGACACAGAGTTAGGAAGAGCAGTGGACTACTGTACCGTACTAAGATATATATTATATACTGGTGGTCAGCAAAATTATGCACTGTCCTGCTACTACTGCGCACAACAACTAAAATGCACCACAGGTATGGATGGATAGTATACTTGATGACACAGAGGTAGGTAGAGCAGTGGACTACTGTACCGTACTGCTATATATTATATACTGGTGGTCAGCAAAATTATGCACTGTCCTCCTTCTACTGCGCACAACAACTAAAATGCACCACAGGTATGGATGGATAGCATACTTGACAACACAGAGGTAGGTAGAGCAGTGGACTACTGTACCGTACTGCTATATATTATATACTGGTGGTCAGCAAAATTATGCACTGTCCTCCTACTATTGCGCACAACAACTAAAATGCACAACAGGTATGGATGGATAGTATGCTTGACGACACAGAGGTAGGTAGAGCAGTGGACTACTGTACTGTACTGCTATATAATATATACTGGTGGTCAGCAAAATTATCCACTGTCCTCGTACTACTGCGCACAACAACTAAAATGCACCACAGGTATAAATGGATAGTATACTTGACGACACAGAGGTAGGTAGAGCAGTGGACTACTGTACCGTACTGCTATATATTATATACTGGTGGTCAGAAAAATTATGCACTGTCCTCCTACTACTGCGCACAACAACTAAAATGCACCACAGGTATGGATGGATAGTATACTTGACGACATAGATGTAGGTAGAGCAGTGGGCTACTGTACCATACTGCTATATATTATATACTGGTGGTCAGCAAAATTATGCACTGTCCTCCTACTACTGCGCAAAACAAGTAAAATGCACCACAGGTATGGATGGATAGTTTACTTGATGACACAGAGGTAGGTAGATCAGTGGACTACTGTACCGTACTGCTATATATTATATACTATTGGTCAGCAAAATTATGCACTGTCCTCCTACTACGGCGCACAACAACTAAAATGCTCCACAGATATGGATGGATAGTATACTTGACGACACAGAAGTAGGTAGAGCAGTGGACTATTGTACCGTACTGCTATATATTATATACTGTTAGTCAGCAAAATTATGCACTGTCCTCCTACTACTGCGCACAACAAAAATGCACCACAGGTATGGATGGATAGTATTCTTGACGACACAGAGGTAGTTAGAACAGTGGACTACTGTACCGTACTACTATATATTATATACTGGTGGTCAGCAAAATTATTCACTGTCCTCCTACTACTGCGCACAACAACTAAAATGCACCACAGGTATGGATGGATAGTATACTTGATGACACAGAGGTAGGTAGAGCAGTGGACTACTGTACCGTACTGCTATATATTATATACTGGTGATAAACAAAATTATGCACTGTCCTCCTACTACGGAGCAAAACACCTAAAATGCTCCACAGATATGGATGGATAGTATACTTGATGACACAGAGGTAGGTAGAGCAGTGGACTACTGTACCGTACTGCTATATATTATATACTGGTGGTCAGCAAAATTATGCACTGTCCTCCTACTACGGAGCAAAACACCTAAAATGCTCCACAGGTATGGATGGATAGTATACTTGACGACACAGAGTTAGGAAGAGCAGTGGACTACTGTATCGTACTGCTACATATTATATACTGGTGGTCAGCAAAATGATGCACTGTCTTCCTACTACTGCGCACAACAACTAAAATGCACCACAGGTATGGATGGATAGTATACTTGATGACACAGAGGTAGGTAGAGCAGTGGACTACTGTACCGTACTGCTATACATTATATACTGGTGGTCAGCAAAATTATGCACTGTCCTCCTACTACTGCGCACAACAACTAAAATGCACCACAGGTATGGATGGATAGTATACTTGATGACACAGAGGTAGGTAGAACAGTGGAATACTGTAACGAACTGCCATATATTATATACTGGTAGTCAGCAAAATTATGCACTGTCCTTCTACTACTGCGCACAACAACTAAAATGCACCACAGGTATGGATGGATAGTATACTTGACGACACAGAGATAGGTAGAGCAGTGGACTACTGTACCGTACTGCTATATATTATATACTGGTAGTCAGCAAAATTATGCACTGTCCTTCTACTACTGCGCACAACAACTAAAATGCACCACAGGTATGGATGGATAGTATACTTGACGACACAGAGATAGGTAGAGCAGTGGACTACTGTACCGTACTGCTATATATTATATACTGGTGGTCAGCAAAATTATGCACTGTCCTCCTACTACTGAGCACAACAAATAAAATGCTCCACAGGTATGGATTAACCGTATACATGACGACACAGAGTTAGGAAGAGCAGTGGACTACTGTACCGTACTGCTATTTATTATATACTGGTGGTCAGCAAAATTATCCACTGTCCTCCTACTACTGCGCACAACAACTAAAATGCACCACAGGTATGAATGGATAGTATACTTGATGACACAGAGGTAGGTAGAGCAGTGGACTACTGTACCGTACTGCTATATATTATATACTGGTCGTCAGCAAAATTATGCACTGTCCTCCTACTACTGCGCACAACAACTAAAATGCACCACAGGTATTGATGGATAGTATACTTGACGACACAGAGGTAGGTAGAGCAGTGGACTACTGTACCGTACTGCTATATATTATATACTGGTGGTCAGCAAAATTATGCACTGTCCTCCTACTACTGCGCACAACAACTAAAATGCACCACAGGTATGGATGGATAGTATACTTGACGACACAGATGTAGGTAGAGCAGTGGGCTACTGTACCATACTGCTATATATTATATACTGGTGGTCAGCAAAATTATGCCCTGTCCTCCTACTACTGCACACAACAACGAAAATGCTCCACAGGTATGGATAGATAGTATACTTGACGACACAGAGTTAGGAAGAGCAGTGGACTACTGTACCGTACAGCTATATATTATATACTGGTGGTCAGCAAAATTATGCACTGTCCTGCTACTACTGCGCACAACAACTAAAATGCACCACAGGTATGGATGGATAGTATACTTGACGACACAGAGATAGGTAGAGCAGTGGACTACTGTACCGTACTGCTATATATTATATACTGGTGGTCAGCAAAATTATGCACTGTCCTCCTACTACTGAGCACAACAAATAAAATGCTCCACAGGTATGGATTAACCGTATACATGACGACACAGAGTTAGGAAGAGCAGTGGACTACTGTACCGTACTGCTATTTATTATATACTGGTGGTCAGCAAAATTATCCACTGTCCTCCTACTACTGCGCACAACAACTAAAATGCACCACAGGTATGAATGGATAGTATACTTGATGACACAGAGGTAGGTAGAGCAGTGGACTACTGTACCGTACTGCTATATATTATATACTGGTCGTCAGCAAAATTATGCACTGTCCTCCTACTACTGCGCACAACAACTAAAATGCACCACAGGTATTGATGGATAGTATACTTGACGACACAGAGGTAGGTAGAGCAGTGGACTACTGTACCGTACTGCTATATATTATATACTGGTGGTCAGCAAAATTATGCACTGTCCTCCTACTACTGCGCACAACAACTAAAATGCACCACAGGTATGGATGGATAGTATACTTGACGACACAGATGTAGGTAGAGCAGTGGGCTACTGTACCGTACTGCTATATATTATATACTGGTGGTCAGCAAAATTATGCCCTGTCCTCCTACTACTGCACACAACAACGAAAATGCTCCACAGGTATGGATAGATAGTATACTTGACGACACAGAGTTAGGAAGAGCAGTGGACTACTGTACCGTACAGCTATATATTATATACTGGTGGTCAGCAAAATTATGCACTGTCCTGCTACTACTGCGCACAACAACTAAAATGCACCACAGGTATGTATGGATAGTATACTTGACGACACAGAGGTAGGTAGAGCAGTGGACTACTGTACCGTGCTGCTATATATTATATACTGGTCATCAGCAAAATTATGTACTGTCCTCCTACTACTGCGCACAACAACTAAAATGCACCACAGGTATGGATGGATAGTATACTTGACGACACAGAGGTAGGTAGAGCAGTGGACTACTGTACCGTACTGCTATATATTATATACTGGTGGTCGGCAAAATTATGCACTGTCCTCCTTCTACTGCGCACAACAACTAAAATGCACCAAAGGTATGGATGGATAGCATACTTGACAACACAGAGGTAGGTAGAGCAGTGGACTACTGTACCGTACTGCTATATATTATATACTGGTGGTCAGCAAAATTATGCACTGTCCTCCTACTATTGCGCACAACAACTAAAATGCACAACAGGTATGGATGGATAGTATGCTTGACGACACAGAGGTAGGTAGAGCAGTGGACTACTGTACTGTACTGCTATATAATATATACTGGTGGTCAGCAAAATTATCCACTGTCCTCGTACTACTGCGCACAACAACTGAAATGCACCACAGGTATAAATGGATAGTATACTTGACGACACAGAGGTAGGTAGAGCAGTGGACTACTGTACCGTACTGCTATATATTATATACTGGTGGTCAGCAAAATTATCCACTGTCCTCGTACTACTGCGCACAACAACTAAAATGCACCACAGGTATAAATGGATAGTATACTTGACGACACAGAGGTAGGTAGAGCAGTGGACTACTGTACCGTACTGCTATATATTATATACTGGTGGTCAGCAAAATTATGCACTGTCCTCCTACTATTGCGCACAACAACTAAAATGCACAACAGGTATGGATGGATAGTATGCTTGACGACACAGAGGTAGGTAGAGCAGTGGACTACTGTACTGTACTGCTATATATTATATACTGGTCGTCAGCAAAATTATGCACTGTCCTCCTACTACTGCGCACAACAACTAAAATGCACCACAGGTATTGATGAATAGTATACTTGACGACACAGAGGTAGGTAGAGCAGTGGACTACTGTACCGTACTGCTGTATATTATATACTGGTGGTCAGAAAAATTATGCACTGTCCTCCTACTACTGCGCACAACAACTAAAATGCACCACAGGTATGGATGGATAGTATACTTGACGACACAGATGTAGGTAGAGCAGTGGGCTACTGTACCGTACTGCTATATAGTATATACTGGTGGTCAGCAAAATTATGCACTGTCCTCCTACTACTGCGCAAAACAAGTAAAATGCACCACAGGTATGGATGGATAGTATACTTGGTGACACAGAGGTAGGTAGATCAGTGGACTACTGTACCGTACTGCTATATATTATTGTTATGCACACCAGTGCCTGCAGGAAAGTACTGGTGTCAGAACTGTTATGCACTCCAGTGTCTGCAGGAATGTACTGGTGTTTGAACTGTTATGCAAAACAAATGGACTCACAGACAAACTGGGGAATATGACATAACGTACACAGAAGGTGATAGGGTAACAAAATACACACAAAGTGAACAGAGAAGCCCAGAGGCTAAGAAACTGGGTATCTCCCTTGTATTAGAACTGCTCAGATGGAAAAAACAAGATGTTGTGTTTTAATACGTAGAGAACCCGAAATGCTGTTGCTAAGGGCAACAGCAAAACCCTAAAGGGTTACCAACGGGTGTGGCAGTAAACTCCTTGGTCAAAGATGGAATGATAGACACAAGGAGAGTCTCCACAATCCTGATTCTCACTTGCAGTGCACAGGTTTTAGCTTACTGCCACTAAACTGACCCCTGACACCTAGCACAGTGAGACAGGATTAGACAGGCAAGTCTTAGAATACAGCCGCAAACTTGCTAAGTTCACAGAGTAGTAACAGAACCCCAGCAAGCTAAACGACTGACTCCAGTCTTACTGCTAGGTCTGGATTGGCAGAGTGTAATACCAAATCCCCAGGCCTATTTGCAGTAAGCAACAAACAAATACAAAGCTACACAGTACTGGCTAACTTTCATGAACTGACTAACCAACAAAGATTCAGCAGCATCTGCTTACCCTGAAAAGAGGCCTTATAAAGCAGGTGCTGTCCACGCCCCACTCAGACCTCACAGACTGTGAGCACAAAAACCAGCACCGGATCCCCTGCCGTGCACAGAGCCTATAACCACTGCACAGCAAAAGACCCGAACCGGAGTATCAGCTGCGCTCAGGTTACTCCACTAGCACTTGTCTCCCGGTTGCCATGACGACGTGGCAGCACAGGGCAGGAGACCCTAACAGTACCCCCCCTCTGACGAGGGGTCAAAGAACCCCTACCACCGGGTTTATCAGGGAACTGCGAGAAGAAAGAGCGTATCAGTCTGCGGGCATGAAGATCACAACTGCGCACCCACGACCGCTCCTCCGGGCCATACCCCTTCCAGTGCACCAAAAATGACAGCCGACCCCAAACCACCTTGGAGTCAAGAATCCTTTCAACAACAAACTCCCTCTGGCCTCGTATCAGAAGAGGGGAAGGTCTTCCACTGGAAGAAGGATTACTAATCGCCCGTTTTAAAAGGGAACAATGAAATGTTTTATTGATACCCAAAGAACGGGGCAGATCTAACTGAAATGCCACCGGATTGATAACCCTGGTGATCTTATAAGGGCCGATGAACCGGGGGCCTAACTTATGAGATGGCTGTCTCAACTTCAAATTCTTGGTAGACAACCAGACGAAGTCTCCTAATTTGAAGCTGCAGGGTCTTTTCCGCTTATCAAAAACCCTTTTGGTCACTAATGACACAGACACAAGGGCTTTCTTCACTTTCCGCCAAATACCTCTAAGGACCGAAACCACAGAGGAACCACCAGGCGTGGAGTCCAGGGGGTCAAAAGAATTGGCCTTAGGATGATGCCCATACACACAAAGGAAGGGAGAGATCCCTGTAGCAGAGTGAGCCGCGTTGTTATAGGCAAACTCCGCCATGGACAGATGAGCAACCCAGTCAGTCTGACACTTGGAGACATAACACCTGAGGAACTGCTCCAAGGACTGGTTCACCCTTTCAGTCTGCCCATTAGACTGCGGATGGTAGCCTGACGACAAGCTGACAGAAATCTGGAGATCGGAACAAAATGCCCTCCAGAATTTGGCCACAAACTGGGATCCGCGGTCAGAGACCACATCAAGTGGCAACCCGTGGAGACGCACAACATGCAGCATAAATAATTCAGACAGGCATCTGGCTGATGGCAGCCCAACCAGTGGAACGAAGTGCGCCATCTTCGAAAACCTGTCAACGACAACCCAGATGGCTGTCATCCCCGAGGATTTGGGCAAGTCCACCACAAAATCCATTGAAATGTGGGTCCATGGCTTAGATGGGATAGAGAGTGGATGTAATGGGCCAACAGGAACCCCTCTAGGAGTCTTATTTCGGGCACAGATGTCACATGCCCGAACCCACTGATCCACATCCTTAGCCACCGAGGGCCACCACACCGCCCTAGATAGCAACTCCCGAGTTCTGGCAATACCTGGGTGACCTGCCGACTTCTTGGCATGGAATTCCAGGAACACTCGCTGTCTTAACCTAGGAGGCACAAACAAAAGACCTACCGGAAGGTCTGGAGGAGCCTGCTCCTGTGCTCTAAGGACTAATGATAAGAGGTCCTGGGTAATGCCCACTTTAATACATGATGGGGAAACAATGGGCAACGGCTCCTCGGTGGTCTCCTGGATAGGAGCAAAACTCCGCGAGAGCGCATCAGCCTTGATGTTTTTTGACCCAGGGCGATATGTTATCAAAAAATTAAAGCGAGCAAAAAACAAAGCCCATCGTGCCTGCCTGGCATTGAGACGCTTCGCTGACTCTAAATATGCCAGATTCTTATGGTCAGTGAGAATTGAGACCACAAACTTAGCCCCCTCAAGCCAGTGTCTCCACTCCTCGAGTGCATCCTTAATAGCCAACAATTCCCGGTTACCCACGTCATAATTCATCTCGGCAGGCGAAAATTTACGGGAAAAGTAAGCACAGGGATGAAGGCGATTATCAGACACTCCCATCTGAGAAAGCACTGCCCCAATACCCATCTCAGAGGCATCCACCTCCACCACAAAAGGACGCTCTGGATCTGGGTGTCGCAGCACCTTGGCCGAAACAAATGCCCTTTTGAGACGGGCAAAAGCCGCTTTAGCCTCACAAGACCAGTGAGCAACATCCGCCCCTTTCTTAGTGAGTACCACCAAGGGCGCCACTATAGACGAAAATCCAGCGATAAATCGTCTATAAAAATTCGCAAAGCCCAGGAAACGCTGAAGCGCCTTCAAACTAGTGGGCTGCACCCAATCCAGGACTGCCTGTACCTTGGAACCCTCCATTTGGAAACCTTCTGGGGAGATAATATATCCTAGAAATGCGATTTGCTGAACTTCAAATTCGCACTTCTCCAGCTTCGCCCCAAGCCGGTGGTCTCTGAGTTTCTGGAGGACTAAGCGTACATGCTTCCGATGTTCCTCCAGGGAATGGGAGAAGATTAGGATGTCATCTAAGTATACAACTAAGAATCTATCCAAATATTCCCTGAGCACATCATTCATGAAATCCTGGAAGACTGCCGGGGCATTACAGAGCCCAAAAGGCATCACCAAATATTCATAATGCCCTGAGTGGGTATTAAAGGCAGTCTTCCATTCATCCCCCTCTCTTATTCGGATTAGATTGTACGCACCGCGTAGGTCAATCTTAGAAAAAATGGTGGCAGTACGAAGCTGGTCAAACAAGACCGAAATGAGAGGCAGTGGGTATGAGTTTTTAATCGTGATACGGTTCAATTCCCTGAAGTCGATGCAGGGTCGCAACGAACCGTCCTTTTTACCCACGAAGAAGAACCCCGACCCAACTGGAGACTGTGAAGGTCTGATAAATCCCTTAGCCAAGTTCTCCTGAATGTACTCTGCCATAGCCTGAGTCTCAGGACGTGACAGGGAGTACAACCTGCTCTTGGGAAGCTTAGCATTTGGCAACAAATCAATGGCACAGTCATAGGGGCGATGGGGAGGTAGTACCTCTGCAACTTTTTTGGAGAACACGTCCGCAAAATCTGCATAACACCCTGGCAATCCTGGCAAACTTAGCTGCGAGAGCCTGACTGGAAGGCTCAAGCAACTCCTGAAACAATCAGTACCCCAACTAAGAATCTCCCCAGAGACCCAGTCAAATTGAGGATTGTGGACCCTTAACCAGGGTAACCCCAACACCAATGGGGCAAAAGTACAGACAGTCACATAAAAGGACAATTTTTCAGAGTGTGTGGCTCCAATAGACAAAGAAATCTGGCTAGTGCAAGAGGTGATTTTACCTTGGGATAATGGTTCCCCGTTTAACCCACAAATCTCAATTTCCGATGCCAAGGGTACTAAGGGAACAGAGTGTTTCAGGGCGAATTGGCGGTCCATAAAAACCCCGTCGGCCCCACTGTCCACAAAGGCCTCAGTCTTGACAGTTTGACCGAGGATCTTCAAGGTCACCGGAATGATAAAAGTCTTCTTGGAAAATTCTGACTTCTGGCCTGACAGGATATTTCCCATCACCCTCAGGCCCTGAAGTTTTCCGGCTTTTCTGGGCATGATACTACCACATGACCTTTATTCCCACAGTACAAACACAACCCCTGCTGTCTCCTCCGCGTCTTCTCACGCGAGGAGAGGCGGGTAGCCCCAATCTGCATAGGCTCCTCAGAAAATTCCTCAGAGTCTGAGGTTCCCTTGGGAAGGAAGGAAATCTCAGTCTCCCTTTCAAGCCTACGCTCTCTCAGCCATCTATCCACCCGGATGGATAACTGCATGAGCTGATCCAAGCTATCAGGCAAGGGATATTGTACCAGTTGGTCCTTTATCTGGTTAGAAAGACCTCTTCGGTACTGGTGTCTCAGGGCTGGGTCATTCCACTGGGTATCATGGGCCAACCTCCGAAACTCCGTACAGTAAACCTCAACTGGCCTTCGCCCTTGCTTAAGGATCGAAATCTGAGCCTCGGCTGAGGCCGTCTTGTCAGGGTCATCATACAACATGCCCAGTGCCGTAAAAAAAGCATCAACACTTTTAAGCGACGGACAGTCAGGCTGCAACCCATATGCCCAGACCTGTGGGTCTCCTTGTAGCAAGGAAATCACTATGCCCACCCGCTGAATCTCCGACCCAGAAGACTGAGGCCTAAGCCGGAAGTATAGCTTGCAGCTCTCCTTGAAACAAAAGAACTGCGAGCGATCTCCAGAAAAACGATCCGGGAGATTTACTTTCGGCTCCTTAACCCCTGCAGGTGCTGCTGCTGCGGGAGCTCCGCCAGCAGCCTGGGAGGTGTGCATTTTAATGGACAAATCATTAAATTGTCGAGTCAGGACCTGCACCTGATCGACCACCTGTTGCAACGTATTTTGAGGGGTATGCTCCATATTCCCACAAAATTTCAACAGGAGTATTAGGCTGCTGAATATGTTATGCACACCAGTGCCTGCAGGAAAGTACTGGTGTCAGAACTGTTATGCACTCCAGTGTCTGCAGGAATGTACTGGTGTTTGAACTGTTATGCAAAACAAATGGACTCACAGACAAACTGGGGAATATGACATAACGTACACAGAAGGTGATAGGGTAACAAAATACACACAAAGTGAACAGAGAAGCCCAGAGGCTAAGAAACTGGGTATCTCCCTTGTATTAGAACTGCTCAGATGGAAAAAACAAGATGTTGTGTTTTAATACGTAGAGAACCCGAAATGCTGTTGCTAAGGGCAACAGCAAAACCCTAAAGGGTTACCAACGGGTGTGGCAGTAAACTCCTTGGTCAAAGATGGAATGATAGACACAAGGAGAGTCTCCACAATCCTGATTCTCACTTGCAGTGCACAGGTTTTAGCTTACTGCCACTAAACTGACCCCTGACACCTAGCACAGTGAGACAGGATTAGACAGGCAAGTCTTAGAATACAGCCGCAAACTTGCTAAGTTCACAGAGTAGTAACAGAACCCCAGCAAGCTAAACGACTGACTCCAGTCTTACTGCTAGGTCTGGATTGGCAGAGTGTAATACCAAATTCCCAGGCCTATTTGCAGTAAGCAACAAACAAATACAAAGCTACACAGTACTGGCTTACTTTCATGAACTGACTAACCAACAAAGATTCAGCAGCATCTGCTTACCCTGAAAAGAGGCCTTATAAAGCAGGTGCTGTCCACGCCCCACTCAGACCTCACAGACTGTGAGCACAAAAACCAGCACCGGATCCCCTGCCGTGCACAGAGCCTATAACCACTGCACAGCAAAAGACCCGAACCGGAGTATCAGCTGCGCTCAGGTTACTCCACTAGCACTTGTCTCCCGGTTGCCATGACGACGTGGCAGCACAGGGCAGGAGACCCTAACAATTATATACTGGTGGTCAGCAAAATTATGCACTGTCCTCCTTCTACGGCGCACAACAACTATAATGCTCCACAGGTATGGATGGATAGTATACTTGACGACACAGAAGTAGGTAGAGCAGTGGACTATTGTACCGTACTGCTATATATTATATACTGTTAGTCAGAAAAATTATGCACTGTCCTCCTACTACTGCGCACAACAAAAATGCACCACAGGTATGGATGGATAGTATACTTGATGACACAGAGGTAGGTAGAGCAATGGACTACTGTACCGTACTGCTATACATTATATACTGGTGGTCAGCAAAATTATGCACTGTCCTCCTACTACTGAGCACAACAAATAAAATGCTCCACAGGTATGGATTAACAGTATACATGACGACACAGAGTTAGGAAGAGCAGTGAACTACTGTACCGTACTGCTATTTATTATATACTGGTGGTCATCAAAATTATCCACTGTCCTTCTACTACTGCGCACAACAACTAAAATGCACCACAGGTATGAATGGATAGTATACTTGATGACACAGAGGTAAGTAGAGCAGTGGACTACTGTACCGTACTGCTATATATTATATACTGGTCGTCAGCAAAATTATGCACTGTCCTCCTACTACTGCGCACAACAACTAAAATGCACCACAGGTATTGATGGATAGTATACTTGATGACACAGAGGTAGGTAGAGCAGTGGACTACAGTACCGTACTGCTATATATTATATACTGGTGGTCAGCAAAATTATGCAGTGTCCTCCTACTACTGCGCACAACAACTAAAATGCACCACAGGTATAGATGGATAGTATACTTGACGACACAGATGTAGGTAGAGCAGTGGGCTACTGTACCGTACTGCTATATATTATATACTGGTCGTCAGCAAAATTATGCACTGTCCTCCTACTACTGCACACAACAACGAAAATGCTCCACAGGTATGGATAGATAGTCTACTTGACGACACAGAGGTAGGTAGAGCAGTGGACTACTGTACCGTACTGCTATATATTATATACTGGTGGTCAGCAAAATTATGCACTGTCCTCCTTCTACTGCGCACAACAACTAAAATGCACCACAGGTATGGATGGATAGTATACTTGACAACAGAGGTAGGTAGAGCAGTGGACTACTATACCGTACTGCTATGTATTATATACTGGTGGTCAGCAAAATTATGCACTGTCCTCCTACTACGGAGCAAAACAACTAAAATGCTCCACAGGTATGGATGGATAGTATGCTTGACGACACAGAGTAAGGAAGAGCAGTGGACTACTGTATCGTACTGCTACATATTATATACTGGTGGTCAGCAAAATTATGCACTGTCTTCCTACTACTGCGCACAACAACTAAAATGCACCACAGGTATGGATGGATAGTATACTTGATGACACAGAGGTAGGTAGAGCAGTGGACTACTGTACCGTACTGCTATACATTATATACTGGTGGTCAGCAAAATTATGCACTGTCCTCCTACTACTGCGCACAACATCTAAAATGCACCACAGGTATGGATGGATAGTATACTTGATGACACAGAGGTAGGTAGAGCAGTGGACTACTGTACCGTACTGCTATACATTATATACTGGTGGTCAGCAAAATTATGCACTGTCCTCCTACTACGGAGCAAAACACCTAAAATGCTCCACAGGTATGGATGGATAGTATACTTGACGACACAGAGTTAGGAAGAGCAGTGGACTACTGTATCGTACTGCTACATATTATATACTGGTCGTCAGCAAAATTATGCACTGTCTTCCTACTACTGCGCACAACAACTAAAATGCACCACAGGTATGGATGGATAGTATACTTGATGACACAGAGGTAGGTAGAGCAGTGGACTACTGTACCGTACTGCTATACATTATATACTGGTGGTCAGCAAAATTATGCACTGTCCTCCTACTACTGCGCACAACAACTAAAATGCACCACAGGTATGAATGGATAGTATACTTGACGACACAGAGGTAGGTAGAGCAGTGGACTACTGTACCGTACTGCTATATATTATATACTGGTCGTCAGCAAAATTATGCACTGTCCTCCTACTACTGCGCACAACAACTAAAATGCACCACAGGTATTGATGGATAGTATACTTGACGACACAGAGGTAGGTAGAGCAGTGGACTACTGTACCGTGCTGCTATATTTTATATACTGGTCATCAGCAAAATTATGCACTGTCCTCCTACTACTGCGCACAACAACTAAAATGCACCACAGGTATGGATGGATAGTATACTTGACGACACAGAGGTAGGTAGAGCAGTGGACTACTGTACCGTACTGCTATTTATTATATACTGGTGGTCAGCAAAATTATGCACTGTCCTCCTTCTACTGCGCACAACAACTACAATGCACCACAGGTATGGATGGATAGTATACTTGACAACACAGAGGTAGGTAGAGCAGTGGACTACTGTACCGTACTGCTATATATTATATACTGGTGGTCAGCAAAATTATGCACTGTCCTCCTTCTACTGCGCACAACAACTAAAATGCACCACAGGTATGGATGGATAGCATACTTGACAACACAGGGGTAGGTAGAGCAGTGGACTACTGTACCATACTGCTATATATTATATACTGGTGGTCAGCAAAATTATGCACTGTCCTCCTACTATTGCGCACAACAACTAAAATGCACAACAGGTATGGATGGATAGTATGCTTGACGACACAGAGGTAGGTAGAGCAGTGGACTACTGTACTGTTCTGCTATATAATATATACTGGTGGTCAGCAAAATTATCCACTGTCCTCGTACTACTGCGCACAACAACTAAAATGCACCACAGGTATAAATGGATAGTATACTTGACGACACAGAGGTAGGTAGAGCAGTGGACTACTGTACCGTACTGCTATATATTATATACTGGTCGTCAGCAAAATTATGCACTGTCCTCCTACTACTGCGCACAACAACTAAAATGCACCACAGGTATTGATGAATAGTATACTTGACGACACAGAGGTAGGTAGAGCAGTGGACTACTGTACCGTACTGCTATATATTATATACTGGTGGTCAGCAAAATTATGCACTGTCCTCCTACTACTGCGCAAAACAAGTAAAATGCACCACAGGTATGGATGGATAGTATACTTGATGACACAGAGGTAGGTAGATCAGTGGACTACTGTAACGTACTGCTATATATTATATACTGTTAGTCAGCAAAATTATGCACTGTCCTCCTACTACTGCGCACAACAAAAATGCACCACAGGTATGGATGGATAGTATTCTTGACGACACAGAGGTAGGTAGAACAGTGGACTACTGTACCGTACTGCTATATATTATATACTGGTGGTCAGCAAAATTATTCACTGTCCTCCTACTACTGCGCACAACAACTAAAATGCACCACAGGTATGGATGGATAGTATACTTGACGACACAGATGTAGGTAGAGCAGTGGACTACTGTACCGTACTGCTATATATTATATACTGGTGGTCAGCAAAATTATGCACTGTCCTCCTACTACTGCGCAAAACAACTAAAATGCACCACAGGTATGGATGGATAGTATACTTGATGACACAGAGGTAGGTAGAGCAGTGGACTACTGTACCGTACTGCTATATATTATATACTGGTGGTCAGCAAAATTATGCACTGTCCTCCTACTACGGCGCACAACAACTAAAATGCTCCACAGGTATGGATGGATAGTATACTTGACGACACAGAAGTAGGTAGAGCAGTGGACTATTGTACCGTACTGCTATATATTATAAACTGGTAGTCAGCAAAATTATGCACTGTCCTCCTACTACTGCGACAACAAAAATGCACCACAGGTATGGATGGATAGTATTCTTGACGTCACAGAGGTAGGTAGAACAGTGGACTACTGTACCGTACTGCTATATATTATATACTGGTGGTCAGCAAAATTATTCACTGTCCTCCTACTACTGCGCACAACAACTAAAATGCACCACAGGTATGGATGGATAGTATACTTGACAACACAGAGGTAGGTAGAGCAGTGGACTACTGTACCGTACTGCTATATATTATATACTGGTGGTCAGCAAAATTATGCACTGTCCTCCTTCTACTGCGCACAACAACTAAAATGCACCACAGGTATGGATGGATAGCATACTTGACAACACAGGGGTAGGTAGAGCAGTGGACTACTGTACCATACTGCTATATATTATATACTGGTGGTCAGCAAAATTATGCACTGTCCTCCTACTATTGCGCACAACAACTAAAATGCACAACAGGTATGGATGGATAGTATGCTTGACGACACAGAGGTAGGTAGAGCAGTGGACTACTGTACTGTTCTGCTATATAATATATACTGGTGGTCAGCAAAATTATCCACTGTCCTCGTACTACTGCGCACAACAACTAAAATGCACCACAGGTATAAATGGATAGTATACTTGACGACACAGAGGTAGGTAGAGCAGTGGACTACTGTACCGTACTGCTATATATTATATACTGGTCGTCAGCAAAATTATGCACTGTCCTCCTACTACTGCGCACAACAACTAAAATGCACCACAGGTATTGATGAATAGTATACTTGACGACACAGAGGTAGGTAGAGCAGTGGACTACTGTACCGTACTGCTATATATTATATACTGGTGGTCAGAAAAATTATGCACTGTCCTCCTACTACTGCGCACAACAATTAAAATGCACCACAGGTATGGATGGATAGTATACTTGACGACACAGATGTAGGTAGAGCAGTGGGCTACTGTACCGTACTGCTATATATTATATACTGGTGGTCAGCAAAATTATGCACTGTCCTCCTACTACTGCGCAAAACAAGTAAAATGCACCACAGGTATGGATGGATAGTATACTTGATGACACAGAGGTAGGTAGATCAGTGGACTACTGTAACGTACTGCTATATATTATATACTGTTAGTCAGCAAAATTATGCACTGTCCTCCTACTACTGCGCACAACAAAAATGCACCACAGGTATGGATGGATAGTATTCTTGACGACACAGAGGTAGGTAGAACAGTGGACTACTGTACCGTACTGCTATATATTATATACTGGTGGTCAGCAAAATTATTCACTGTCCTCCTACTACTGCGCACAACAACTAAAATGCACCACAGGTATGGATGGATAGTATACTTGACGACACAGATGTAGGTAGAGCAGTGGACTACTGTACCGTACTGCTATATATTATATACTGGTGGTCAGCAAAATTATGCACTGTCCTCCTACTACTGCGCAAAACAACTAAAATGCACCACAGGTATGGATGGATAGTATACTTGATGACACAGAGGTAGGTAGAGCAGTGGACTACTGTACCGTACTGCTATATATTATATACTGGTGGTCAGCAAAATTATGCACTGTCCTCCTACTACGGCGCACAACAACTAAAATGCTCCACAGGTATGGATGGATAGTATACTTGACGACACAGAAGTAGGTAGAGCAGTGGACTATTGTACCGTACTGCTATATATTATAAACTGGTAGTCAGCAAAATTATGCACTGTCCTCCTACTACTGCGACAACAAAAATGCACCACAGGTATGGATGGATAGTATTCTTGACGTCACAGAGGTAGGTAGAACAGTGGACTACTGTACCGTACTGCTATATATTATATACTGGTGGTCAGAAAAATTATGCACTGTCCTCCTACTACTGCGCACAACAATTAAAATGCACCACAGGTATGGATGGATAGTATACTTGACGACACAGATGTAGGTAGAGCAGTGGGCTACTGTACCGTACTGCTATATATTATATACTGGTGGTCAGTAAAATTATGCACTGTCCTCCTACTACTGCGCAAAACAAGTAAAATGCACCACAGGTATGGATGGATAGTATACTTGATGACACAGAGGTAGGTAGATCAGTTGACTACTGTACCGTACTGCTATATATTATATACTGTTAGTCAGCAAAATTATGCACTGTCCTCCTACTACTGCGCACAACAAAAATGCACCACAGGTATGGATGGATAGTATTCTTGACGACACAGAGGTAGGTAGAGCAGTGGACTACTGTACCGTACTGCTATATATTATATACTGGTCGTCAGCAATATTATGCACTGTCCTCCTACTACTGCGCACAACAACTAAAATGCACCACAGGTATTGATGGATAGTATACTTGACGACACAGAGGTAGGTAGAGCAGTGGACTACTGTACCGTACTGCTATATATTATATACTGGTGGTCAGCAAAATTATGCACTGTCCTCCTACTACTGCGCACAACAACTAAAATGCACCACAGGTATGGATGGATAGTATACTTGACGACACAGAGTTAGGAAGAGCAGTGGACTACTGTACCGTACTGCTATATATTATATACTGGTGGTCAGCAAAATTATGCACTGTTCTGCTACTACTGCGCACAACAACTAAAATGCACCACAGGTATGGATGGATAGTATACTTGACGACACAGAGGTAGGTAGAGCAGTGGACTACTGTACCGTGCTGCTATATTTTATATACTGGTCATTAGCAAAATTATGTACTGTCCTCCTACTACTGCGCACAACAACTAAAATGCACCACAGGTATGGATGGATAGATTACTTGACGTCACAGAGGTAGGTAGAGCAGTGGAATACTGTACCGTACTGCTATATATTATATACTGGTGGTCAGCAAAATTATGCACTGTCCTCCTTCTACTGCGCTCAACAATTAAATACACCACAGGTATGGATGGATAGTATACTTGACAACACAGAGGTAGGTAGAGCAGTGGACTACTGTACCGTACTGCTATATATTATATACTGGTAATCAGCAAAATTATGCACTGTCCTCCTTCTACTGCGCACAACAACTAAAATGCACCACAGGTATGGATGGATAGCATACTTGACAACACAGAGATAGGTAAAGCAGTGGACTACTGTACCGTACTGCTATATATTATATACTGGTGGTCAGCAAAATTATGCACTGTCCTCCTACTATTGCGCACAACAACTAAAATGCACAACAGGTATGGATGGATAGTATGCTTGACGACACAGAGGTAGGTAGAGCAGTGGACTACTGTACTGTACTGCTATATAATATATACTGGTGGTCAGCAAAATTATCCACTGTCCTCGTACTACTGCGCACAACAACTAAAATGCACCACAGGTATAAATGGATAGTATACTTGACGACACAGAGGTAGGTAGAGCAGTGGACTACTGTACCGTACTGCTATATATTATATACTGGTCGTCAGCAATATTATGCACTGTCCTCCTACTACTGCGCACAACAACTAAAATGCACCACAGGTATTGATGAATAGTATACTTGGCGACACAGAGGTAGGTAGAGCAGTGGACTACTGTACCATACTGCTATATATTATATACTGGTGGTCAGAAAAATTATGCACTGTCCTCCTACTACTGCGCACAACAATTAAAATGCACCACAGGTATGGATGGATAGTATACTTGACGACACAGATGTAGGTAGAGCAGTGGGCTACTGTACCGTACTGCTATATATTATATACTGGTGGTCAGTAAAATTATGCACTGTCCTCCTACTACTGCGCAAAACAAGTAAAATGCACCACAGGTATGGATGGATAGTATACTTGATGACACAGAGGTAGGTAGATCAGTTGACTACTGTACCGTACTGCTATATATTATATACTGTTAGTCAGCAAAATTATGCACTGTCCTCCTACTACTGCGCACAACAAAAATGCACCACAGGTATGGATGGATAGTATTCTTGACGACACAGAGGTAGGTAGAACAGTGGACTACTGTACCGTACTGCTATATATTATATACTGGTGGTCAGCAAAATTATTCACTGTCCTCCTACTACTGCGCACAACAACTAAAATGCACCACAGGTATGGATGGATAGTATACTTGACGACACAGATGTAGGTAGAGCAGTGGACTACTGTACCGTACTGCTATATATTATATACTGGTGGTCAGCAAAATTATGCACTGTCCTCCTACTACTGCGCAAAACAACTAAAATGCACCACAGGTATGGATGGATAGTATACTTGATGACACAGAGGTAGGTAGAGCAGTGGACTACTGTACCGTACTGCTGTATATTATATACTGGTGGTCAGCAAAATTATGCACTGTCCTCCTACTACGGCGCACAACAACTAAAATGCTCCACAGGTATGGATGGATAGTATACTTGACGACACAGAAGTAGGTAGAGCAGTGGACTATTGTACCGTACTGCTATATATTATAAAATGGTAGTCAGCAAAATTATGCACTGTCCTCCTACTACTGCGACTACAAAAATGCACCACAGGTATGGATGGATAGTATTCTTGACGTCACAGAGGTAGGTAGAACAGTGGACTACTGTACTGTACTGCTATATATTATATACTGGTGGTCAGCAAAATTATTCACTGTCCTCCTACTACTGCGCACAACAAATAAAATGCACCACAGGTATGGATGGATAGTATACTTGACGACACAAAGTTAGGAAGAGCAGTGGACTACTGCACTGTACTGCTATATATTATATAGTGGTGGTCAGCAAAATTATGCACTGTCCTCCTACTACTGTGCACAACAACTAAAATACAACACAGGTATGGATGGATAGTATATTTGATGACACAGAGGTAGGTAGAGCAGTGGACTACTGTACCGTACTGCTATGTATTATATAGTGGTGGTCAGCAAAATTATGCACTGTACTCCTACTACTGCGCACAACAACTAAAATGCACCACAGGTATGGATGGATAGTATACTTGATGACACAGAGGTAGGTAGAGCAGTGGACTACTGTACCGTACTGCTATATATTATGTACTGGTGGTCAGCAAAATTATGCACTGTACTCCTACTACTGCGCACAACAACTAAAATGCACCACAGGTATGGATGGATAGTATACTTGATGACACAGAGGTAGGTTAAGCAGTGGACTACTGTACCGTACTGCTATATATTATATACTGGTGGTCAGCAAAATTATGCACTGTCCTCCTACTACTGCGCACAACAACTAAAATGCACAACAGGTATGGATGGATAGTATGCTTGACGACACAGAGGTAGGTAGAGCAGTGGACTACTGTACTGTACTGCTATATAATATATACTGGTGGTCAGCAAAATTATCCACTGTCCTCCTACTACTGCTCACAACAACTAAAATGCACCACAGGTATAAATGTATAGTATACTTGACGACACAGAGGTAGGTAGAGCAGTGGACTACTGTACCGTACTGCTATATATTATATACTGGTCGTCAGCAATATTATGCACTGTCCTCCTACTACTGCGCACAACAACTAAAATGCACCACAGGTATTCATGGATAGTATACTTGACGACACAGAGGTAGGTAGAGCAGTGGACTACTGTACCATACTGCTATATATTATATACTGGCGGTCAGAAAAATTATGCACTGTCCTCCTACTACTGCGCACAACAACTAAAATGCACAACAGGTATGGATGGATAGTATACTTGACGACACAGATGTAGGTAGAGCAGTGGGCTACTGTACCGTACTGCTATATATTATATACCTTTGGTCAGCAAAAGTATGCACTGTCCTCCTACTACTACGCAATACAAGTAAAATGCACCACAGGTATGGATGGATACTATACTTGAAGACACAGAGGTAGGTAGATAAGTGGACTACTGTACCGTACTGCTATATATTATATACTGGTGGTCAGCAAAATTATGTACTGTCCTCCTACTACGGCGCACAACAACTAAAATGCTCCACAGGTATGGATGGATAGTATACTTGACGACACAGAAGTAGGTAGAGCAGTGGACTATTGTACCGTACTGCTATATATTATATACTGTTACTCAGCAAAATTATGCACTGTCCTCCTACTACTGCGCACAACAAAAATGCACCACAGGTATGGATGGATAGTATACTTGACGACACAGATGTAGGTAGAGCAGTGGACTACTGTACCGTACTGCTATATATTATATACTGGTGGTCAGCAAAATTATGCACTGTCCTCCTACTACTGCGCAAAACAACTAAAATGCACCACAGGTATGGATGGATAGTATACTTGATGACACAAAGGTAGGTAGAGCAGTGGACTACTGTACCGTACTGCTGTATATTATATACTGGTGGTCAGCAAAATTATGCACTGTCCTCCTACTACGGCGCACAACAACTAAAATGCTCCACAGGTATGGATGGATAGTATACTTGACGACACAGAAGTAGGTAGAGCAGTGGACTATTGTACCGTACTGCTATATATTATATACTGGTGGTCAGCAAAATTATGCACTGTCCTCCTACTACTGCGCACAACAACTAAAATGCACAACAGGTATGGATGGATAGTATGCTTGACGACACAGAGGTAGGTAGAGCAGTGGACTACTGTACTGTACTGCTATATAATATATACTGGTGGTCAGCAAAATTATCCACTGTCCTCCTACTACTGCGCACAACAACTAAAATGCACCACAGGTATAAATGGATAGTATACTTGACGACACAGAGGTAGGTAGAGCAGTGGACTACTGTACCGTACTGCTATATATAATATACTGGTCGTCAGCAAAATTATGCACTGTCCTCCTACTACTGCGCACAACAACTAAAATGCACCACAAGTATTGATGGATAGTATACTTGACGACACAGAGGTAGGTAGAGCAGTGGACTACTGTACCGTACTGCTATATATAATATACTGGTCGTCAGCAAAATTATGCACTGTCCTCCTACTACTGCGCACAACAACTAAAATGCACCACAAGTATTGATGGATAGTATACTTGACGACACAGAGGTAGGTAGAGCAGTGGACTACTGTACCGTACTGCTATATATTATATACTGGTGGTCAGAAAAATTATGCACTGTCCTCCTACTACTGCGCACAACAACTAAAATGCACCACAGGTATGGATGGATAGTATACTTGACGACACAGATGCAGGTAGAGCAGTGGGCTACTGTACCGTACTGCTATATATTATATACTGGTGGTCAGCAAAATTATGCACTGTCCTCCTACTACTGCGCAAAACAAGTAAAATGCACCACAGGTATGGATGGATAGTATACTTGATGACACAGAGGTAGGTAGATCAGTGGACTACTGTACCGTACTGCTATATGTTATATACTGGTGGTCAGCAAAATTATGCACTGTCCTCCTACTACGGCGCACAACAACTAAAATGCTCCACAGGTATGGATGGATAGTATACTTGACGACACAGAAGTAGTTAGAGCAGTGGACTATTGTACCATACTGCTATATATTATATACTGTTAGTCAGCAAAATTATGCACTGTCCTCCTACTACTGCGCACAACAAAAATGCACCACAGGTATGGATGGATAGTATTCTTGACGACACAGAGGTAGGTAGAACAGTGGACTACTGTACCGTACTGCTATATATTATATACTGGTGGTCAGCAAAATTATTCACTGTCCTCCTACTACTGCGCACAACAACTAAAATGCACCACAGGTATGGATGGATAGTATACTTGACGATACAGATGTAGGTAGAGCAGTGGACTACTGTACCGTACTGCTATATATTATATACTGGTGGTCAGCAAAATTATGCACTGTCCTTCTACTACTGCGCAAAACAACTAAAATGCACCACAGGTATGGATGGATAGTATACTTGATGACAAAGAGGTAGGTAGAGCAGTGGACTACTGTACCGTACTGCTATATATTATATACTGGTGGTCAGCAAAATTATGCACTGTCCTCCTACTACGGCGCACAACAACTAAAATGCTCCACAGGTATGGATGGATAGTATACTTGACGACACAGAAGTAGGCAGAGCAGTGGACTATTGTACCGTACTGCTATATATTATAAACTGGTAGTCAGCAAAATTATGCACTGTCCTCCTACTACTGCGCACAACAAAAATGCACCACAGGTATGGATGGATAGTATTCTTGGCGACACAGAGGTAGGTAGAACAGTGGACTACTGTACCGTACTGCTATATATTATAAACTGGTAGTCAGCAAAATTATGCACTGTCCTCCTACTACTGCGCACAACAAAAATGCACCACAGGTATGGATGGAAAGTATTCTTGACGACACAGAGGTAGGTAGAACAGCGGACTACTGTACCGTACTGCTATATATTATATACTGGTGGTCAGCAAAATTATGCACTGTCCTCCTACTACGGCGCACAACAACTAAAATGCTCCACAAGGTATGGATGGATAGTATACTTGACGACACAGAGTTAGGAAGAGCAGTGGACTACTGCACCGTACTGCTATATATTATATAGTGGTGGTCAGCAAAATTATGCACTGTCCTCCTACTACTGTGCACAACAACTAAAATACACCACAGGTATGGATGGATAGTATATTTGATGACACAGAGGTAGGTAGAGCAGTGGACTACTGTACCGTACTGCTATGTATTATATAGTGGTGGTCAGCAAAATTATGCACAGTCCTCCTACTACTGCGCACAACAACTAAAATACACCACAGGTATGGATGGATAGTATACTTGATGACACAGAGGTAGGTAGAGCAGTGGACTACTGTACCGTACTGCTATATATTATATACTGGTCGTCAGCAAAATTATGCACTGTCCTTCTACTACTGCGCACAACAACTAAAATTCAGCACAGGTATGGATGGATAGTCTACTTGACGACACAGAGGTTAGTAGAGCAGTGGACTACTGTACCGTACTGCTATATATTATATACTGGTGGTCAGAAAAATTATGCACTGTCCTCCTACTACTGCGCACAACAACTAAAATGCACCACAGGTATGGATGGATAGTATACTTGATGACACAGAGGTAGGTAGAGCAGTGGACTACTAAACCATACTGCTATATATTATATACTGGTGGTCAGCAAAATTATGCACTGTCCTCCTACTACTGCGCACAACAACTAAAATGCACCACAGGTATGGATGTATAGTATACTTGACGACACAGAGCAGTGGACTACTGTACCGTACTGCTATATATTATATACTGGTCATCAGCAAAATTATGCACTGTACTCCTACTACTGCGCACAACAACTAAAATGCACCACAGGTATGGATGGATAGTATACTGGATGACACAGAGGTAGGTAGAGCAGTGGAATACTGTACCGTACTGCTATATATTATATACTGGTGGTCAGCAAAATTATGCACTGTCCTCCTTCTACTGCGCACAACAACTAAAATGCACCACAGGTATGGATGGATAGTATACTTGACAACACAGAGGTACGTAGAGCAGTGGACTACTGTACCGTACTGCTATATATTATATACTGGTGGTCAGCAAAATTATGCACTGTCCCCCTACTACTGCGCACAACAATTAAATGCACAACAGGTATGGATGGATAGTATGCTTGACGACACAGAGGTAGGCAGAGCAGTGGACTACTGTACTGTACTGCTATATATTATATACTGGTGGTCAGAAAAATAATGCACTGTCCTCCTACTACTGCGCACAACAACTAAAATGCACCGCAGGTATGGATGGGTAGTATTCTTGATGACACAGAGGTAGGTAGAGCAGTGGACTACTGTACCGTACTGCTATATATTATATAGTGGTTGTCAGCAAATTTATGCACTGTCCTCCTACTACTGCGCACAACAACTAAAATACAACACAGGTATGGATGGATAGTATACTTGATGACACAGAGGTAGGTAGAGCAGTGGACTACTGTACTGTACTGCTATATATTATATACTAGTGGTCAGCAAAATAATGCACTGTCCTCCTACTACTGCGCACAACAACTAAAATGCACCACAGGTATGGATGGAAAGTATACTTGACGACACAGAGGTAGGTAGAGCAGTGGACTACTGTACCGTACTGCTATATATTATATACTGGGGGTCAGCAAAATTATGCACTGTCCTCCTACTACTGCGCACAACAACTAAAATGCACCACAGGTATGGATGGATAGTATACTTGATGACACAGAGGTAGGTAGAGCAGTGGACTACTGTACCGTACTGCTATATATTATATACTGGTGGTCAGCAAAATTATGCACTGTCCTCCTACTACTGCGCAAAACAAGTAAAATGCACCACAGGTATGGATGGATAGTATACTTGATGACACAGAGGTAGGTAGATCAGTGGACTACTGTACCGTACTGCTATATGTTATATACTGGTGGTCAGCAAAATTATGCACTGTCCTCCTACTACGGCGCACAACAACTAAAATGCTCCACAGGTATGGATGGATAGTATACTTGACGACACAGAAGTAGTTAGAGCAGTGGACTATTGTACCATACTGCTATATATTATATACTGTTAGTCAGCAAAATTATGCACTGTCCTCCTACTACTGCGCACAACAAAAATGCACCACAGGTATGGATGGATAGTATTCTTGACGACACAGAGGTAGGTAGAACAGTGGACTACTGTACCGTACTGCTATATATTATATACTGGTGGTCAGCAAAATTATTCACTGTCCTCCTACTACTGCGCACAACAACTAAAATGCACCACAGGTATGGATGGATAGTATACTTGACGACACAGATGTAGGTAGAGCAGTGGACTACTGTACCGTACTGCTATATATTATATACTGGTGGTCAGCAAAATTATGCACTGTCCTTCTACTACTGCGCAAAACAACTAAAATGCACCACAGGTATGGATGGATAGTATACTTGATGACAAAGAGGTAGGTAGAGCAGTGGACTACTGTACCGTACTGCTATATATTATATACTGGTGGTCAGCAAAATTATGCACTGTCCTCCTACTACGGCGCACAACAACTAAAATGCTCCACAGGTATGGATGGATAGTATACTTGACGACACAGAAGTAGGCAGAGCAGTGGACTATTGTACCGTACTGCTATATATTATAAACTGGTAGTCAGCAAAATTATGCACTGTCCTCCTACTACTGCGCACAACAAAAATGCACCACAGGTATGGATGGATAGTATTCTTGGTGACACAGAGGTAGGTAGAACAGTGGACTACTGTACCGTACTGCTATATATTATAAACTGGTAGTCAGCAAAATTATGCACTGTCCTCCTACTACTGCGCACAACAAAAATGCACCACAGGTATGGATGGATAGTATTCTTGACGACACAGAGGTAGGTAGAACAGTGGACTACTGTACCGTACTGCTATATATTATATACTGGTGGTCAGCAAAATTATGCACTGTCCTCCTACTACGGCGCACAACAACTAAAATGCTCCACAAGGTATGGATGGATAGTATACTTGACGACACAGAGTTAGGAAGAGCAGTGGACTACTGCACCGTACTGCTATATATTATATAGTGGTGGTCAGCAAAATTATGCACTGTCCTCCTACTACTGTGCACAACAACTAAAATACACCACAGGTATGGATGGATAGTATATTTGATGACACAGAGGTAGGTAGAGCAGTGGACTACTGTACCGTACTGCTATGTATTATATAGTGGTGGTCAGCAAAATTATGCACAGTCCTCCTACTACTGCGCACAACAACTAAAATACACCACAGGTATGGATGGATAGTATACTTGATGACACAGAGGTCGGTAGAGCAGTGGACTACTGTACCGTACTGCTATATATTATATACTGGTCGTCAGCAAAATTATGCACTGTCCTTCTACTACTGCGCACAACAACTAAAATTCAGCACAGGTATGGATGGATAGTCTACTTGACGACACAGAGGTTAGTAGAGCAGTGGACTACTGTACCGTACTGCTATATATTATATACTGGTGGTCAGAAAAATTATGCACTGTCCTCCTACTACTGCGCACAACAACTAAAATGCACCACAGGTATGGATGGATAGTATACTTGATGACACAGAGGTAGGTAGAGCAATGGACTACTATACCATACTGCTATATATTATATACTGGTGGTCAGCAAAATTATGCACTGTCCTCCTACTACTGCGCACAACAACTAAAATGCACCACAGGTATGGATGTATAGTATACTTGACGACACAGAGCAGTGGACTACTGTACCGTACTGCTATATATTATATACTGGTCATCAGCAAAATTATGCACTGTACTCCTACTACTGCGCACAACAACTAAAATGCACCACAGGTATGGATGGATAGTATACTGGATGACACAGAGGTAGGTAGAGCAGTGGAATACTGTACCGTACTGCTATATATTATATACTGGTGGTCAGCAAAATTATGCACTGTCCTCCTTCTACTGCGCACAACAACTAAAATGCACCACAGGTATGGATGGATAGTATACTTGACAACACAGAGGTACGTAGAGCAGTGGACTACTGTACCGTACTGCTATATATTATATACTGGTGGTCAGCAAAATTATGCACTGTCCCCCTACTACTGCGCACAACAATTAAATGCACAACAGGTATGGATGGATAGTATGCTTGACGACACAGAGGTAGGCAGAGCAGTGGACTACTGTACTGTACTGCTATATATTATATACTGGTGGTCAGAAAAATAATGCACTGTCCTCCTACTACTGCGCACAACAACTAAAATGCACCGCAGGTATGGATGGGTAGTATTCTTGATGACACAGAGGTAGGTAGAGCAGTGGACTACTGTACCGTACTGCTATATATTATATAGTGGTTGTCAGCAAATTTATGCACTGTCCTCCTACTACTGCGCACAACAACTAAAATACAACACAGGTATGGATGGATAGTATACTTGATGACACAGAGGTAGGTAGAGCAGTGGACTACTGTACCGTACTGCTATATATCATATACTGGTGGTCAGAAAAATTATGCACTGTCCTCTTACTACTGCACACAACAACTAAAATGCTCTACTGGTATGGATGGATATTATACTTAACAACACAGAGTTAGGAAGAGCAGTGGGCTACTGTACCGTACTGCTACATATTATATACTGGTGGTCAGCAAAATTATGCACTGTCCTCCTACTACTGCGCACAACAACTAAAATGCACCACAGGTATGGATGGATAGTATACTTGATGACACAGAGGTAGGTAGAGCAGTGGACTACTGTACTGTACTGCTATATATTATATACTAGTGGTCAGCAAAATAATGCACTGTCCTCCTACTACTGCGCACAACAACTAAAATGCACCACAGGTATGGATGGAAAGTATACTTGACGACACAGAGGTAGGTAGAGCAGTGGACTACTGTACCGTACTGCTATATATTATATACTGGGGGTCAGCAAAATTATGCACTGTCCTCCTACTACTGCGCACAACAACTAAAATGCACCACAGGTATGGATGGATAGTATACTTGATGACACAGAGGTAGGTAGAGCAGTGGACTACTGTACCGTACTGCTATATATTATATACTGGTGGTCAGCAAAATTATGCACTGTGCTCCTACTACTGCTCACAACAACTAAAATACACCACAGGTATGGATGGATAGTATACTTGACGACACAGAGGTAGGTAGAGCAGTGGACTACTGTACCGTACTGCTATATATTATATACTGGTGGTCAGCAAAATTATGCACTGTCCTCCTACTACGGCGCACAACAACTAAAATGTTCCACAGGTATGGATGGATAGTATACTAGACGACAAAGAGTTAGGAAGAGCAGTGGACTACTGTACCGTACTGCTATATATTATATACTGGTGGTCAGCAAAATAATGCACTGTCCTCCTACTACTGCGCACAACAACTAAATTGCACCACAGGTATGGATGGATAGTATACTAGACGACAAAGAGTTAGGAAGAGCAGTGGACTACTGTACCGTACTGCTATATATTATATACTGGTGGTCAGCAAAATAATGCACTGTCCTCCTACTACTGCGCACAACTAAAATGCACCACAGGTATGGATGGATAGTATACTTGACGACACAGAGGTAGGTAGAGCAGTGGCCTACTGTACCGTACTGCTATATATTATATACTGGTGGTCAGCAAAATTATGCACTGTGCTCCTACTACTGCTCACAACAACTAAAATACACCACAGGTATGGATGGATAGTATACTTGACGACACAGAGGTAGGTAGAGCAGTGGACTACTGTACCGTACTGCTATATATTATATACTGGTCGTCAGCAAAATTATGCACTGTCCTCCTACTACTGCACACAACAACTAAAATGCACCACAGGTATGGATGGATAGTATACTTGACGACACAGAGGTAGGTAGAGCAGTGGACTACTGTACCGTACTGATATATATTATATACTGGTCGTCAGCAAAATTATGCACTGTCCTCCTACTACTGCGCACAACAACTAAAATGCACCACAGGTATGGATGGATAGTATACTTGACGACACAGGGGTAGGTAGAGCAGTGGACTACTGTACCGTACTGCTATATATTATATACTGGTGGTCAGAAAAATTATGCACTGTCCTCCTACTACTGCGCACAACAACTAAAATGCACCACAGGTATGGATGGATAGTATACTTGATGACACAGAGGTAGGTAGAGCAGTGGACTACTGTACCGTACTGCTATATATAATATACTGGTCGTCAGCAAAATTATGCACTGTCCTCCTACTACTGCGCACAACAACTAAAATGCACCACAAGTATTGATGGATAGTATACTTGACGACACAGAGGTAGGTAGAGCAGTGGACTACTGTACCGTACTGCTATATATTATATACTGGTGGTCAGAAAAATTATGCACTGTCCTCCTACTACTGCGCACAACAACTAAAATGCACCACAGGTATGGATGGATAGTATACTTGATGACACAGAGGTAGGTAGATCAGTGGACTACTGTACCGTACTGCTATATGTTATATACTGGTGGTCAGCAAAATTATGCACTGTCCTCCTACTACGGCGCACAACAACTAAAATGCTCCACAGGTATGGATGGATAGTATACTTGACGACACAGAAGTAGTTAGAGCAGTGGACTATTGTACTATACTGCTATATATTATATACTGTTAGTCAGCAAAATTATGCACTGTCCTCCTACTACTGCGCACAACAAAAATGCACCACAGGTATGGATGGATAGTATTCTTGACGACACAGAGGTAGGTAGAACAGTGGACTACTGTACCGTACTGCTATATATTATATACTGGTGGTCAGCAAAATTATTCACTGTCCTCCTACTACTGCGCACAACAACTAAAATGCACCACAGGTATGGATGGATAGTATACTTGACGACACAGATGTAGGTAGAGCAGTGGACTACTGTACCGTACTGCTATATATTATATACTGGTGGTCAGCAAAATTATGCACTGTCCTTCTACTACTGCGCAAAACAACTAAAATGCACCACAGGTATGGATGGATAGTATACTTGATGACACAGAGGTAGGTAGAGCAGTGGACTACTGTACCGTACTGCTATATATTATATACTGGTGGTCAGCAAAATTATGCACTGTCCTCCTACTACGGCGCACAACAACTAAAATGCTCCACAGGTATGGATGGATAGTATACTTGACGACACAGAAGTAGGCAGAGCAGTGGACTATTGTACCGTACTGCTATATATTATAAACTGGTAGTCAGCAAAATTATGCACTGTCCTCCTACTACTGCGCACAACAAAAATGCACCACAGGTATGGATGGATAGTATTCTTGACGACACAGAGGTAGGTAGAACAGTGGACTACTGTACCGTACTGCTATATATTATATACTGGTGGTCAGCAAAATTATGCACTTTCCTTCTACTACTGCGCAAAACAACTAAAATGCACCACAGGTATGGATGGATAGTATACTTGATGACACAGAGGTAGGTAGAGCAGTGGACTACTGTACCGTACTGCTATATATTATATACTGGTGGTCAGCAAAATTATGCACTGTCCTCCTACTACGGCGCACAACAACTAAAATGCTCCACAGGTATGGATGGATAGTATACTTGACGACACAGAAGTAGGCAGAGCAGTGGACTATTGTACCATACTGCTATATATTATAAACTGGTAGTCAGCAAAATTATTCACTGTCCTCCTACTACTGCGCACAACAACTAAAATGCACCACAGGTATGGATGGATAGTATACTTGACGACACAGAGTTAGGAAGAGCAGTGGACTACTGCACCGTACTGCTATATATTATATAGTGGTGGTCAGCAAAATTATGCACTGTCCTCCTACTACTGTGCACAACAACTAAAATACACCACAGGTATGGATGGATAGTATATTTGATGACACAGAGGTAGGTAGAGCAGTGGACTACTGTACCGTACTGCTATGTATTATATAGTGGTGGTCAGCAAAATTATGCACAGTCCTCCTACTACTGCGCACAACAACTAAAATACACCACAGGTATGGATGGATAGTATACTTGATGACACAGAGGTAGGTAGAGCAGTGGACTACTGTACCGTACTGCTATATATTATATACTGGTCGTCAGCAAAATTATGCACTGTCCTTCTACTACTGCGCACAACAACTAAAATTCAGCACAGGTATGGATGGATAGTCTACTTGACGACACAGAGGTTAGTAGAGCAGTGGACTACTATACCGTACTGCTATATATTATATACTGGTGGTCAGAAAAATTATGCACTGTCCTCCTACTACTGCGCACAACAACTAAAATGCACCACAGGTATGGATGGATAGTATACTTGATGACACAGAGGTAGGTAGAGCAGTGGACTACTGTACCATACTGCTATATATTATATACTGGTGGTCAGCAAAATTATGCACTGTCCTCCTACTACGGCGCACAACAACTAAAATGCTCCACAGGTATGGATGGATAGTATACTTGACGACACAGAAGTAGGCAGAGCAGTGGACTATTGTACCGTACTGCTATATATTATAAACTGGTAGTCAGCAAAATTATGCACTGTCCTCCTACTACTGCGCACAACAAAAATGCACCACAGGTATGGATGGATAGTATTCTTGACGACACAGAGGTAGGTAGAACAGTGGACTACTGTACCATACTGCTATATATTATATACTGGTGGTCAGCAAAATTATGCACTTTCCTTCTACTACTGCGCAAAACAACTAAAATGCACCACAGGTATGGATGGATAGTATACTTGATGACACAGAGGTAGGTAGAGCAGTGGACTACTGTACCGTACTGCTATATATTATATACTGGTGGTCAGCAAAATTATGCACTGTCCTCCTACTACGGCGCACAACAACTAAAATGCTCCACAGGTATGGATGGATAGTATACTTGACGACACAGAAGTAGGCAGAGCAGTGGACTATTGTACCATACTGCTATATATTATAAACTGGTAGTCAGCAAAATTATTCACTGTCCTCCTACTAATGCGCACAACAACTAAAATGCACCACAGGTATGGATGGATAGTATACTTGACGACACAGAGTTAGGAAGAGCAGTGGACTACTGCACCGTACTGCTATATATTATATAGTGGTGGTCAGCAAAATTATGCACTGTCCTCCTACTACTGTGCACAACAACTAAAATACACCACAGGTATGGATGGATAGTATATTTGATGACACAGAGGTAGGTAGAGCAGTTGACTACTGTACCGTACTGCTATGTATTATATAGTGGTGGTCAGCAAAATTATGCACAGTCCTCCTACTACTGCGCACAACAACTAAAATACACCACAGGTATGGATGGATAGTATACTTGATGACACAGAGGTAGGTAGAGCAGTGGACTACTGTACCGTACTGCTATATATTATATACTGGTCGTCAGCAAAATTATGCACTGTCCTTCTACTACTGCGCACAACAACTAAAATTCAGCACAGGTATGGATGGATAGTCTACTTGACGACACAGAGGTTAGTAGAGCAGTGGACTACTATACCGTACTGCTATATATTATATACTGGTGGTCAGAAAAATTATGCACTGTCCTCCTACTACTGCGCACAACAACTAAAATGCACCACAGGTATGGATGGATAGTATACTTGATGACACAGAGGTAGGTAGAGCAGTGGACTACTGTACCATACTGCTATATATTATATACTGGTGGTCAGCAAAATTATGCACTGTCCTCCTACTACGGCGCACAACAACTAAAATGCTCCACAGGTATGGATGGATAGTATACTTGACGACACAGAAGTAGGCAGAGCAGTGGACTATTGTACCGTACTGCTTTATATTATAAACTGGTAGTCAGCAAAATTATGCACTGTCCTCAAACTACTGCGCACAACAAAAATGCACCACAGGTATGGATGGATAGTATTCTTGACGACACAGAGGTAGGTAGAACAGTGGACTACTGTACCATACTGCTATATATTATATACTGGTGGTCAGCAAAATTATGTACTTTCCTTCTACTACTGCGCAAAACAACTAAAATGCACCACAGGTATGGATGGATAGTATACTTGATGACACAGAGGTAGGTAGAGCAGTGGACTACTGTACCGTACTGCTATATATTATATACTGGTGGTCAGCAAAATTATGCACTGTCCTCCTACTACGGCGCACAACAACTAAAATGCTCCACAGGTATGGATGGATAGTATACTTGACGACACAGAAGTAGGCAGAGCAGTGGACTATTGTACCATACTGCTATATATTATAAACTGGTAGTCAGCAAAATTATTCACTGTCCTCCTACTACTGCGCACAACAACTAAAATGCACCACAGGTATGGATGGATAGTATACTTGACGACACAGAGTTAGGAAGAGCAGTGGACTACTGCACCGTACTGCTATATATTATATAGTGGTGGTCAGCAAAATTATGCACTGTCCTCCTACTACTGTGCACAACAACTAAAATACACCACAGGTATGGATGGATAGTATATTTGATGACACAGAGGTAGGTAGAGCAGTGGACTACTGTACCGTACTGCTATGTATTATATAGTGGTGGTCAGCAAAATTATGCACAGTCCTCCTACTACTGCGCACAACAACTAAAATACACCACAGGTATGGATGGATAGTATACTTGATGACACAGAGGTAGGTAGAGCAGTGGACTACTGTACCGTACTGCTATATATTATATACTGGTCGTCAGCAAAATTATGCACTGTCCTTCTACTACTGCGCACAACAACTAAAATTCAGCACAGGTATGGATGGATAGTCTACTTGACGACACAGAGGTTAGTAGAGCAGTGGACTACTATACCGTACTGCTATATATTATATACTGGTGGTCAGAAAAATTATGCACTGTCCTCCTACTACTGCGCACAACAACTAAAATGCACCACAGGTATGGATGGATAGTATACTTGATGACACAGAGGTAGGTAGAGCAGTGGACTACTGTACCGTACTGCTATATATAATATACTGGTCGTCAGCAAAATTATGCACTGTCCTCCTACTACTGCGCACAACAACTAAAATGCACCACAAGTATTGATGGATAGTATACTTGACGACACAGAGGTAGGTAGAGCAGTGGACTACTGTACCGTACTGCTATATATTATATACTGGTGGTCAGAAAAATTATGCACTGTCCTCCTACTACTGCGCACAACAACTAAAATGCACCACAGGTATGGATGGATAGTATACTTGATGACACAGAGGTAGGTAGATCAGTGGACTACTGTACCGTACTGCTATATGTTATATACTGGTGGTCAGCAAAATTATGCACTGTCCTCCTACTACGGCGCACAACAACTAAAATGCTCCACAGGTATGGATGGATAGTATACTTGACGACACAGAAGTAGTTAGAGCAGTGGACTATTGTACTATACTGCTATATATTATATACTGTTAGTCAGCAAAATTATGCACTGTCCTCCTACTACTGCGCACAACAAAAATGCACCACAGGTATGGATGGATAGTATTCTTGACGACACAGAGGTAGGTAGAACAGTGGACTACTGTACCGTACTGCTATATATTATATACTGGTGGTCAGCAAAATTATTCACTGTCCTCCTACTACTGCGCACAACAACTAAAATGCACCACAGGTATGGATGGATAGTATACTTGACGACACAGATGTAGGTAGAGCAGTGGACTACTGTACCGTACTGCTATATATTATATACTGGTGGTCAGCAAAATTATGCACTGTCCTTCTACTACTGCGCCAAACAACTAAAATGCACCACAGGTATGGATGGATAGTATACTTGATGACACAGAGGTAGGTAGAGCAGTGGACTACTGTACCGTACTGCTATATATTATATACTGGTGGTCAGCAAAATTATGCACTGTCCTCCTACTACGGCGCACAACAACTAAAATGCTCCACAGGTATGGATGGATAGTATACTTGACGACACAGAAGTAGGCAGAGCAGTGGACTATTGTACCGTACTGCTATATATTATAAACTGGTAGTCAGCAAAATTATGCACTGTCCTCCTACTACTGCGCACAACAAAAATGCACCACAGGTATGGATGGATAGTATTCTTGACGACACAGAGGTAGGTAGAACAGTGGACTACTGTACCGTACTGCTATATATTATATACTGGTGGTCAGCAAAATTATGCACTTTCCTTCTACTACTGCGCAAAACAACTAAAATGCACCACAGGTATGGATGGATAGTATACTTGATGACACAGAGGTAGGTAGAGCAGTGGACTACTGTACCGTACTGCTATATATTATATACTGGTGGTCAGCAAAATTATGCACTGTCCTCCTACTACGGCGCACAACAACTAAAATGCTCCACAGGTATGGATGGATAGTATACTTGACGACACAGAAGTAGGCAGAGCAGTGGACTATTGTACCATACTGCTATATATTATAAACTGGTAGTCAGCAAAATTATTCACTGTCCTCCTACTACTGCGCACAACAACTAAAATGCACCACAGGTATGGATGGATAGTATACTTGACGACACAGAGTTAGGAAGAGCAGTGGACTACTGCACCGTACTGCTATATATTATATAGTGGTGGTCAGCAAAATTATGCACTGTCCTCCTACTACTGTGCACAACAACTAAAATACACCACAGGTATGGATGGATAGTATATTTGATGACACAGAGGTAGGTAGAGCAGTGGACTACTGTACCGTACTGCTATGTATTATATAGTGGTGGTCAGCAAAATTATGCACAGTCCTCCTACTACTGCGCACAACAACTAAAATACACCACAGGTATGGATGGATAGTATACTTGATGACACAGAGGTAGGTAGAGCAGTGGACTACTGTACCGTACTGCTATATATTATATACTGGTCGTCAGCAAAATTATGCACTGTCCTTCTACTACTGCGCACAACAACTAAAATTCAGCACAGGTATGGATGGATAGTCTACTTGACGACACAGAGGTTAGTAGAGCAGTGGACTACTATACCGTACTGCTATATATTATATACTGGTGGTCAGAAAAATTATGCACTGTCCTCCTACTACTGCGCACAACAACTAAAATGCACCACAGGTATGGATGGATAGTATACTTGATGACACAGAGGTAGGTAGAGCAGTGGACTACTGTACCATACTGCTATATATTATATACTGGTGGTCAGCAAAATTATGCACTGTCCTCCTACTACGGCGCACAACAACTAAAATGCTCCACAGGTATGGATGGATAGTATACTTGACGACACAGAAGTAGGCAGAGCAGTGGACTATTGTACCGTACTGCTATATATTATAAACTGGTAGTCAGCAAAATTATGCACTGTCCTCCTACTACTGCGCACAACAAAAATGCACCACAGGTATGGATGGATAGTATTCTTGACGACACAGAGGTAGGTAGAACAGTGGACTACTGTACCATACTGCTATATATTATATACTGGTGGTCAGCAAAATTATGCACTTTCCTTCTACTACTGCGCAAAACAACTAAAATGCACCACAGGTATGGATGGATAGTATACTTGATGACACAGAGGTAGGTAGAGCAGTGGACTACTGTACCGTACTGCTATATATTATATACTGGTGGTCAGCAAAATTATGCACTGTCCTCCTACTACGGCGCACAACAACTAAAATGCTCCACAGGTATGGATGGATAGTATACTTGACGACACAGAAGTAGGCAGAGCAGTGGACTATTGTACCATACTGCTATATATTATAAACTGGTAGTCAGCAAAATTATTCACTGTCCTCCTACTAATGCGCACAACAACTAAAATGCACCACAGGTATGGATGGATAGTATACTTGACGACACAGAGTTAGGAAGAGCAGTGGACTACTGCACCGTACTGCTATATATTATATAGTGGTGGTCAGCAAAATTATGCACTGTCCTCCTACTACTGTGCACAACAACTAAAATACACCACAGGTATGGATGGATAGTATATTTGATGACACAGAGGTAGGTAGAGCAGTGGACTACTGTACCGTACTGCTATGTATTATATAGTGGTGGTCAGCAAAATTATGCACAGTCCTCCTACTACTGCGCACAACAACTAAAATACACCACAGGTATGGATGGATAGTATACTTGATGACACAGAGGTAGGTAGAGCAGTGGACTACTGTACCGTACTGCTATATATTATATACTGGTCGTCAGCAAAATTATGCACTGTCCTTCTACTACTGCGCACAACAACTAAAATTCAGCACAGGTATGGATGGATAGTCTACTTGACGACACAGAGGTTAGTAGAGCAGTGGACTACTATACCGTACTGCTATATATTATATACTGGTGGTCAGAAAAATTATGCACTGTCCTCCTACTACTGCGCACAACAACTAAAATGCACCACAGGTATGGATGGATAGTATACTTGATGACACAGAGGTAGGTAGAGCAGTGGACTACTGTACCATACTGCTATATATTATATACTGGTGGTCAGCAAAATTATGCACTGTCCTCCTACTACTGCGCACAACAACTAAAATGCACCACAGGTATGGATGGATAGTATACTTGACGACACAGAGGTAGGTAGAGCAGTGGACTACTGTACCGTACTGCTATATATTATATACTGGTGGTCAGCAAAATTATGCACTGTCCTCCTACTACTGCGCACAACAAAAATGCACCACAGGTATGGATGGATAGTATTCTTGACGACACAGAGGTAGGTAGAACAGTGGACTACTGTACCGCACTGCTATATATTATATACTGGTGGTCAGCAAAATTATTCACTGTCCTCCTTCTACTGCGCACAACAACTGAAATGCACCACAGGTATGGATGGATAGTATACTGGATGACACAGAGGTAGGTAGAGCAGTGGACTACTGTACCGTACTGCTATATATTATATACTGGTGGTCAGCAAAATTATGCACTGTCCTCCTTCTACTGCGCACAACAACTAAAATGCACCACAGGTATGGATGGATAGTATACTTGACAACACAGAGGTACGTAGAGCAGTGGACTACTGTACCGTACTGCTATATATTATATACTGGTGGTCAGCAAAATTATTCACTGTCCTCCTACTACTGCGCACAACAACTAAAATGCACCACAGGTATGGATGGATAGTATACTTGATGACACAGAGGTAGGTAGAGCAGTGGACTACTGTACCGTACTGCTATATATTATATACTGGTGGTCAGCAAAATTATGCACTGTCCTCCTACTACTGCGCACAACAAAAATGCACCACAGGTATGGATGGATAGTATTCTTGACGACACAGAGGTAGGTAGAACAGTGGACTACTGTACCGCACTGCTATATATTATATACTGGTGGTCAGCAAAATTATTCACTGTCCTCCTACTACTGCGCACAACAACTAAAATGCACCACAGGTATGGATGGATAGTATACTTGACGACACAGATGTAGGTAGAGCAGTGGACTACTGTACCGTACTGCTATATATTATATACTGGTGGTCAGCAAAATTATGCACTGTCCTCCTACTACTGCGCAAAACAACTAAAATGCACCACAGGAATGGATGGATAGTATACTTGACGACACAGAGGTAGGTAGAGCAGTGGACTACTGTACCGTACTGCTATGTATTATATACTGGTCGTTAGCAAAATTATGCACTGTCCTCCTACTACTGCACACAACAACTAAAATGCACCACAGGTATGGATGAATAGTATACTTGACGACAAAGAGGTAGGTAGAGCAGTGGACTACTGTACCGTACTGATATATATTATATACTGGTCGTCAGCAAAATTATGCACTGTCCTCCTACTACTGCGCACAACAACTAAAATGCACCACAGGTATGGATGGATAGTATACTTGACGACACAGGGGTAGGTAGAGCAGTGGACTACTGTACCGTACTGCTATATATTATATACTGGTGGTCAGAAAAATTATGCACTGTCCTCCTACTACTGCGCACAACAACTAAAATGCACCACAGGTGTGGATGGATAGTATACTTGACGACACAGATGTAGGTAGAGCAGTGGACTACTGTACCGTACTGCTATATATTATATACTGGTGGTCAGCAAAATTATGCACTGTCCTCCTACTACTGCGCAAAACAACTAAAATGCACCACAGGTATGGATGGATAGTATACTTGATGACACAGAGGTAGGTAGAGCAGTGGACTACTGTACCGTACTGCTATATATAATATACTGGTCGTCAGCAAAATTATGCACTGTCCTCTTACTACTGCGCACAACAACTAAAATGCACCACAAGTATTGATGGATAGTATACTTGACGACACAGAGGTAGGTAGAGCAGTGGACTACTGTACCGTACTGCTATATATTATATACTGGTGGTCAGAAAAATTATGCACTGTCCTCCTACTACTGCGCACAACAACTAAAATGCACCACAGGTATGGATGGATAGTATACTTGACGACACAGATGCAGGTAGAGCAGTGGGCTACTGTACCGTACTGCTATATATTATATACTGGTGGTCAGCAAAATTATGCACTGTCCTCCTACTACTGCGCAAAACAAGTAAAATGCACCACAGGTATGGATGGATAGTATACTTGATGACACAGAGGTAGGTAGATCAGTGGACTACTGTACCGTACTGCTATATGTTATATACTGGTGGTCAGCAAAATTATGCACTGTCCTCCTACTACGGCGCACAACAACTAAAATGCTCCACAGGTATGGATGGATAGTATACTTGACGACACAGAAGTAGGCAGAGCAGTGGACTATTGTACCGTACTGCTATATATTATAAACTGGTAGTCAGCAAAATTATGCACTGTCCTCCTACTACTGCGCACAACAAAAATGCACCACAGGTATGGATGGATAGTATTCTTGACGACACAGAGGTAGGTAGAACAGTGGACTACTGTACCGTATTGCTATATATTATATACTGGTGGTCAGCAAAATTATGCACTTTCCTTCTACTACTGCGCAAAACAACTAAAATGCACCACAGGTATGGATGGATAGTATACTTGATGACACAGAGGTAGGCAGAGCAGTGGACTATTGTACCGTACTGCTATATATTATAAACTGGTAGTCAGCAAAATTATGCACTGTCCTCCTACTACTGCGCACAACAAAAATGCACCACAGGTATGGATGGATAGTATTCTTGACGACACAGAGGTAGGTAGAACAGTGGACTACTGTACCGTACTGCTATATATTATATACTGGTGGTCAGCAAAATTATGCACTTTCCTTCTACTACTGCGCAAAACAACTAAAATGCACCACAGGTATGGATGGATAGTATACTTGATGACACAGAGGTAGGTAGAACAGTGGACTACTGTACCGTACTGCTATATATTATATACTGGTGGTCAGCAAAATTATGCACTGTCCTCCTACTACTGCGCACAACAAAAATGCACCACAGGTATGGATGGATAGTATTCTTGACGACACAGAGGTAGGTAGAACAGTGGACTACTGTACCGTACTGCTATATATTATATACTGGTGGTCAGCAAAATTATTCACTGTCCTCCTACTACTGCGCACAACAACTAAAATGCACCACAGGTATGGATGGATAGTATACTTGACGACACAGATGTAGGTAGAGCAGTGGACTACTGTACCGTACTGCTATATATTATATACTGGTGGTCAGCAAAATTATGCACTGTCCTCCTACTACTGCGCAAAACAACTAAAATGCACCACAGGAATGGATGGATAGTATACTTGACGACACAGAGGTAGGTAGAGCAGTGGACTACTGTACCGTACTGCTATGTATTATATACTGGTCGTTAGCAAAATTATGCACTGTCCTCCTACTACTGCACACAACAACTAAATTGCACCACAGGTATGGATGAATAGTATACTTGACGACACAGAGGTAGGTAGAGCAGTGGACTAACGTACCGTACTGATATATATTATATACTGGTCGTCAGCAAAATTATGCACTGTCCTCCTACTACTGCGCACAACAACTAAAATGCACCACAGGTATGGATGGATAGTATACTTGACGACACAGGGGTAGGTAGAGCAGTGGACTACTGTACCGTACTGCTATATATTATATACTGGTGGTCAGAAAAATTATGCACTGTCCTCCTACTACTGCGCACAACAACTAAAATGCACCACAGGTGTGGATGGATAGTATACTTGACGACACAGATGTAGGTAGAGCAGTGGACTACTGTACCGTACTGCTATATATTATATACTGGTGGTCAGCAAAATTATGCACTGTCCTCCTACTACTGCGCAAAACAACTAAAATGCACCACAGGTATGGATGGATAGTATACTTGATGACACAGAGGTAGGTAGAGCAGTGGACTACTGTACCGTACTGCTATATATAATATACTGGTCGTCAGCAAAATTATGCACTGTCCTCTTACTACTGCGCACAACAACTAAAATGCACCACAAGTATTGATGGATAGTATACTTGACGACACAGAGGTAGGTAGAGCAGTGGACTACTGTACCGTACTGCTATATATTATATACTGGTGGTCAGAAAAATTATGCACTGTCCTCCTACTACTGCGCACAACAACTAAAATGCACCACAGGTATGGATGGATAGTATACTTGACGACACAGATGCAGGTAGAGCAGTGGGCTACTGTACCGTACTGCTATATATTATATACTGGTGGTCAGCAAAATTATGCACTGTCCTCCTACTACTGCGCAAAACAAGTAAAATGCACCACAGGTATGGATGGATAGTATACTTGATGACACAGAGGTAGGTAGATCAGTGGACTACTGTACCGTACTGCTATATGTTATATACTGGTGGTCAGCAAAATTATGCACTGTCCTCCTACTACGGCGCACAACAACTAAAATGCTCCACAGGTATGGATGGATAGTATACTTGACGACACAGAAGTAGGCAGAGCAGTGGACTATTGTACCGTACTGCTATATATTATAAACTGGTAGTCAGCAAAATTATGCACTGTCCTCCTACTACTGCGCACAACAAAAATGCACCACAGGTATGGATGGATAGTATTCTTGACGACACAGAGGTAGGTAGAACAGTGGACTACTGTACCGTATTGCTATATATTATATACTGGTGGTCAGCAAAATTATGCACTTTCCTTCTACTACTGCGCAAAACAACTAAAATGCACCACAGGTATGGATGGATAGTATACTTGATGACACAGAGGTAGGCAGAGCAGTGGACTATTGTACCGTACTGCTATATATTATAAACTGGTAGTCAGCAAAATTATGCACTGTCCTCCTACTACTGCGCACAACAAAAATGCACCACAGGTATGGATGGATAGTATTCTTGACGACACAGAGGTAGGTAGAACAGTGGACTACTGTACCGTACTGCTATATATTATATACTGGTGGTCAGCAAAATTATGCACTTTCCTTCTACTACTGCGCAAAACAACTAAAATGCACCACAGGTATGGATGGATAGTATACTTGATGACACAGAGGTTGGCAGAGCAGTGGACTATTGTACCGTACTGCTATATATTATAAACTGGTAGTCAGCAAAATTATTCACTGTCCTCCTACTACTGCGCACAACAACTAAAATGCACCACAGGTATGGATGGATAGTATACTTGACGACACAGAGTTAGGAAGAGCAGTGGACTACTGCACCTTACTGCTATATATTATATAGTGGTGGTCAGCAAAATTATGCACTGTCCTCCTACTACTGTGCACAACAACTAAAATACACCACAGGTATGGATGGATAGTATATTTGATGACACAGAGGTAGGTAGAGCAGTGGACTACTGTACCGTACTGCTATGTATTATATAGTGGTGGTCAGCAAAATTATGCACAGTCCTCCTACTACTGCGCACAACTAAAATACACCACAGGTATGGATGGATAGTATACTTGATGACACAGAGGTAGGTAGAGCAGTGGACTACTGTACCGTACTGCTATATATTATATACTGGTCGTCAGCAAAATTATGCACTGTCCTTCTATTACTGCGCACAACAACAAAAATTCAGCACAGGTATGGATGGATAGTATACTTGATGACACAGAGGTAGGTAGAGCAGTGGACTACTGTACCGTACTGCTATATATTATATACTGGTGGTCAGCAAAATTATGCACTGTCCTCCTACTACGGCGCACAACAACTAAAATGCTCCACAGGTATGGATGGATAGTATACTTGACGACACAGAAGTAGGCAGAGCAGTGGACTATTGTACCGTACTGCTATATATTATAAACTGGTAGTCAGCAAAATTATGCACTGTCCTCCTACTACTGCGCACAACAAAAATGCACCACAGGTATGGATGGATAGTATTCTTGACGACACAGAGGTAGGTAGAACAGTGGACTACTGTACCGTACTGCTATATATTATATACTGGTGGTCAGCAAAATTATGCACTTTCCTTCTACTACTGCGCACAACTAAAATGCTCCACAGGTATGGATGGATAGTATACTTGACGACACAGAAGTAGGCAGAGCAGTGGACTATTGTACCGTACTGCTATATATTATAAACTGGTGGTCAGCAAAATTATGCACTGTCCTCCTACTACGGCGCACAACAACTAAAATGCTCCACAGGTATGGATGGATAGTATACTTGACGACACAGAAGTAGGCAGAGCAGTGGACTATTGTACCGTACTGCTATATATTATAAACTGGTAGTCAGCAAAATTATTCACTGTCCTCCTACTACTGCGCACAACAACTAAAATGCACCACAGGTATGGATGGATAGTATACTTGACGACACAGAGTTAGGAAGAGCAGTGGACTACTGCACCGTACTGCTATATATTATATAGTGGTGGTCAGCAAAATTATGCACTGTCCTCCTACTACTGTGCACAACAACTAAAATACACCACAGGTATGGATGGATAGTATATTTGATGACACAGAGGTAGGTAGAGCAGTGGACTACTGTACTGTACTGCTATGTATTATATACTGGTGGTCAGAAAAATTATGCACTGTCCTCCTACTACTGCGCACAACAACTAAAATGCACCACAGGTATGGATGGATAGTATACTTGATGACACAGAGGTAGGTAGAGCAGTGGACTACTGTACCATACTGCTATATATTATATACTGGTGGTCAGCAAAATTATGCACTGTCCTCCTACTACTGCGCACAACAACTAAAATGCACCACAGGTATGGATGGATAGTATACTTGACGACACAGAGCAGTGGACTACTGTACCGTACTGCTATATATTATATACTGGTCATCAGCAAAATTATGCACTGTACTCCTACTACTGCGCACAACAACTAAAATGCACCACAGGTATGGATGGATAGTATACTGGATGACACAGAGGTAGGTAGAGCAGTGGACTACTGTACCGTACTGCTATATATTATATACTGGTGGTCAGCAAAATTATGCACTGTCCTCCTACTACTGCGCAAAACAAGTAAAATGCACCACAGGTATGGATGGATAGTATACTTGATGACACAGAGGTAGGTAGATCAGTGGACTACTGTACCGTACTGCTATATGTTATATACTGGTGGTCAGCAAAATTATGCACTGTCCTCCTACTACGGCGCACAACAACTAAAATGCTCCACAGGTATGGATGGATAGTATACTTGACGACACAGAAGTAGGCAGAGCAGTGGACTATTGTACCGTACTGCTATATATTATAAACTGGTAGTCAGCAAAATTATGCACTGTCCTCCTACTACTGCGCACAACAAAAATGCACCACAGGTATGGATGGATAGCATTCTTGACGACACAGAGGTAGGTAGAACAGTGGACTACTGTACCGTACTGCTATATATTATATACTGGTGGTCAGCAAAATTATGCACTTACCTTCTACTACTGCGCAAAACAACTAAAATGCACCACAGGTATGGATGGATAGTATACTTGATGACACAGAGGTAGGCAGAGCAGTGGACTACTATTGTACCGTACTGCTATATATTATAAACTGGTAGTCAGCAAAATTATGCACTGTCCTCCTACTACTGCGCACAACAAAAATGCACCACAGGTATGGATGGATAGTATTCTTGACGACACAGAGGTAGGTAGAACAGTGGACTACTGTACCGTACTGCTATATATTATATACTGGTGGTCAGCAAAATTATGCACTTTCCTTCTACTACTGCGCAAAACAACTAAAATGCACCACAGGTATGGATGGATAGTATACTTGATGACACAGAGGTAGGCAGAGCAGTGGACTATTGTACCGTACTGCTATATATTATAAACTGGCAGTCAGCAAAATTATTCACTGTCCTCCTACTACTGCGCACAACAACTAAAATGCACCACAGGTATGGATGGATAGTATACTTGACGACACAGAGTTAGGAAGAGCAGTGGACTACTGCACCGTACTGCTATATATTATATAGTGGTGGTCAGCAAAATTATGCACTGTCCTCCTACTACTGTGCACAACAACTAAAATACACCACAGGTATGGATGGATAGTATATTTGATGACACAGAGGTAGGTAGAGCAGTGGACTACTGTACCGTACTGCTATGTATTATATAGTGGTGGTCAGCAAAATTATGCACAGTCCTCCTACTACTGCGCACAACAACTAAAATACACCACAGGTATGGATGGATAGTATACTTGATGACACAGAGGTAGGTAGAGCAGTGGACTACTGTACCGTACTGCTATATATTATATACTGGTCGTCAGCAAAATTATGCACTGTCCTTCTATTACTGCGCACAACAACTAAAATTCAGCACAGGTATGGATGGATAGTCTACTTGACGACACAGAGGTTAGTAGAGCAGTGGACTACTATACCGTACTGCTATATATTATATACTGGTGGTCAGAAAAATTATGCACTGTCCTCCTACTACTGCGCACAACAACTAAAATGCACCACAGGTATGGATGGATAGTATATTTGATGACACAGAGGTAGGTAGAGCAGTGGACTACTGTACCATACTGCTATATATTATATACTGGTGGTCAGCAAAATTATGCACTGTCCTCCTACTACTGCGCACAACAACTAAAATGCACCACAGGTATGGATGGATAGTATACTTGACGACACAGAGCAGTGGACTACTGTACCGTACTGCTATATATTATATACTGGTCATCAGCAAAATTATGCACTGTACTCCTACTACTGCTCACAACAACTAAAATGCACCACAGGTATGGATGGATAGTATACTGGATGACACAGAGGTAGGTAGAGCAGTGGACTACTGTACCGTACTGCTATATATTATATACTGGTGGTCAGCAAAATTATGCACTGTCCTCCTTCTACTGCGCACAACAACTAAAATGTACCACAGGTATGGATGGATAGTATACTTGACAACACAGAGGTACGTAGAGCAGTGGACTACTGTACCGTACTGCTATATATTATATACTGGTGGTCAGCAAAATTATGCACTGTCCCCCTACTACTGCGCACAACAATTAAATGCACAACAGGTATGGATGGATAGTATGCTTGACGACACAGAGGTAGGCAGAGCAGTGGACTACTGTACTGTACTGCTATATATTATATACTGGTGGTCAGAAAAATAATGCACTGTCCTCCTACTACTGCGCACAACAACTAAAATGCACCGCAGGTATGGATGGATAGTATACTTGACGACACAGAGTTAGGTAGAGCAGTGGACTACTGTACCGTACTGCTATATATTATATACTGGTGGTCAGCAAAATTATGCACTGTCCTCCTACTACTGCGCACAACAAAAATGCACCACAGGTATGGATGGATAGTATTCTTGACGACACAGAGGTAGGTAGAACAGTGGACTACTGTACCGTACTGCTATATATTATATACTGGTGGTCAGCAAAATTATTCACTGTCCTCCTACTACTGCGCACAACAACTAAAATGCACCACAGGTATGGATAGATAGCATACTTGACGACACAGATGTAGGTAGAGCAGTGGACTACTGTACCGTACTGCTATATATTATATACTGGTCGTCAGCAAAATTATGCACTGTCCTTCTATTACTGCGCACAACAACTAAAATTCAGCACAGGTATGGATGGATAGTCTACTTGACGACACAGAGGTTAGTAGAGCAGTGGACTACTATACCGTACTGCTATATATTATATACTGGTGGTCAGAAAAATTATGCACTGTCCTCCTACTACTGCGCACAACAACTAAAATGCACCACAGGTATGGATGGATAGTATATTTGATGACACAGAGGTAGGTAGAGCAGTGGACTACTGTACCATACTGCTATATATTATATACTGGTGGTCAGCAAAATTATGCACTGTCCTCCTACTACTGCGCACAACAACTAAAATGCACCACAGGTATGGATGGATAGTATACTTGACGACACAGAGCAGTGGACTACTGTACCGTACTGCTATATATTATATACTGGTCATCAGCAAAATTATGCACTGTACTCCTACTACTGCTCACAACAACTAAAATGCACCACAGGTATGGATGGATAGTATACTGGATGACACAGAGGTAGGTAGAGCAGTGGACTACTGTACCGTACTGCTATATATTATAAACTGGTGGTCAGCAAAATTATGCACTGTCCTCCTTCTACTGCGCACAACAACTAAAATGTACCACAGGTATGGATGGATAGTATACTTGACAACACAGAGGTACGTAGAGCAGTGGACTACTGTACCGTACTGCTATATATTATATACTGGTGGTCAGCAAAATTATGCACTGTCCCCCTACTACTGCGCACAACAATTAAATGCACAACAGGTATGGATGGATAGTATGCTTGACGACACAGAGGTAGGCAGAGCAGTGGACTACTGTACTGTACTGCTATATATTATATACTGGTGGTCAGAAAAATAATGCACTGTCCTCCTACTACTGCGCACAACAACTAAAATGCACCGCAGGTATGGATGGATAGTATACTTGACGACACAGAGTTAGGTAGAGCAGTGGACTACTGTACCGTACTGCTATATATTATATACTGGTGGTCAGCAAAATTATGCACTGTCCTCCTACTACTGCGCACAACAAAAATGCACCACAGGTATGGATGGATAGTATTCTTGACGACACAGAGGTAGGTAGAACAGTGGACTACTGTACCGTACTGCTATATATTATATACTGGTCGTCAGCAAAATTATGCACTGTCCTTCTATTACTGCGCACAACAACAAAAATTCAGCACAGGTATGGATGGATAGTATACTTGATGACACAGAGGTAGGTAGAGCAGTGGACTACTGTACCGTACTGCTATATATTATATACTGGTGGTCAGCAAAATTATGCACTGTCCTCCTACTACGGCGCACAACAACTAAAATGCTCCACAGGTATGGATGGATAGTATACTTGACGACACAGAAGTAGGCAGAGCAGTGGACTATTGTACCGTACTGCTATATATTATAAACTGGTAGTCAGCAAAATTATGCACTGTCCTCCTACTACTGCGCACAACAAAAATGCACCACAGGTATGGATGGATAGTATTCTTGACGACACAGAGGTAGGTAGAACAGTGGACTACTGTACCGTACTGCTATATATTATATACTGGTGGTCAGCAAAATTATGCACTTTCCTTCTACTACTGCGCACAACAACTAAAATGCTCCACAGGTATGGATGGATAGTATACTTGACGACACAGAAGTAGGCAGAGCAGTGGACTATTGTACCGTACTGCTATATATTATAAACTGGTGGTCAGCAAAATTATGCACTGTCCTCCTACTACGGCGCACAACAACTAAAATGCTCCACAGGTATGGATGGATAGTATACTTGACGACACAGAAGTAGGCAGAGCAGTGGACTATTGTACCGTACTGCTATATATTATAAACTGGTAGTCAGCAAAATTATTCACTGTCCTCCTACTACTGCGCACAACAACTAAAATGCACCACAGGTATGGATGGATAGTATACTTGACGACACAGAGTTAGGAAGAGCAGTGGACTACTGCACCGTACTGCTATATATTATATAGTGGTGGTCAGCAAAATTATGCACTGTCCTCCTACTACTGTGCACAACAACTAAAATACACCACAGGTATGGATGGATAGTATATTTGATGACACAGAGGTAGGTAGAGCAGTGGACTACTGTACCGTACTGCTATGTATTATATACTGGTGGTCAGAAAAATTATGCACTGTCCTCCTACTACTGCGCACAACAACTAAAATGCACCACAGGTATGGATGGATAGTATACTTGATGACACAGAGGTAGGTAGAGCAGTGGACTACTGTACCATACTGCTATATATTATATACTGGTGGTCAGCAAAATTATGCACTGTCCTCCTACTACTGCGCACAACAACTAAAATGCACCACAGGTATGGATGGATAGTATACTTGACGACACAGAGCAGTGGACTACTGTACCGTACTGCTATATATTATATACTGGTCATCAGCAAAATTATGCACTGTACTCCTACTACTGCGCACAACAACTAAAATGCACCACAGGTATGGATGGATAGTATACTGGATGACACAGAGGTAGGTAGAGCAGTGGACTACTGTACCGTACTGCTATATATTATATACTGGTGGTCAGCAAAATTATGCACTGTCCTCCTACTACTGCGCAAAACAAGTAAAATGCACCACAGGTATGGATGGATAGTATACTTGATGACACAGAGGTAGGTAGATCAGTGGACTACTGTACCGTACTGCTATATGTTATATACTGGTGGTCAGCAAAATTATGCACTGTCCTCCTACTACGGCGCACAACAACTAAAATGCTCCACAGGTATGGATGGATAGTATACTTGACGACACAGAAGTAGGCAGAGCAGTGGACTATTGTACCGTACTGCTATATATTATAAACTGGTAGTCAGCAAAATTATGCACTGTCCTCCTACTACTGCGCACAACAAAAATGCACCACAGGTATGGATGGATAGCATTCTTGACGACACAGAGGTAGGTAGAACAGTGGACTACTGTACCGTACTGCTATATATTATATACTGGTGGTCAGCAAAATTATGCACTTACCTTCTACTACTGCGCAAAACAACTAAAATGCACCACAGGTATGGATGGATAGTATACTTGATGACACAGAGGTAGGCAGAGCAGTGGACTACTATTGTACCGTACTGCTATATATTATAAACTGGTAGTCAGCAAAATTATGCACTGTCCTCCTACTACTGCGCACAACAAAAATGCACCACAGGTATGGATGGATAGTATTCTTGACGACACAGAGGTAGGTAGAACAGTGGACTACTGTACCGTACTGCTATATATTATATACTGGTGGTCAGCAAAATTATGCACTTTCCTTCTACTACTGCGCAAAACAACTAAAATGCACCACAGGTATGGATGGATAGTATACTTGATGACACAGAGGTAGGCAGAGCAGTGGACTATTGTACCGTACTGCTATATATTATAAACTGGTAGTCAGCAAAATTATTCACTGTCCTCCTACTACTGCGCACAACAACTAAAATGCACCACAGGTATGGATGGATAGTATACTTGACGACACAGAGTTAGGAAGAGCAGTGGACTACTGCACCGTACTGCTATATATTATATAGTGGTGGTCAGCAAAATTATGCACTGTCCTCCTACTACTGTGCACAACAACTAAAATACACCACAGGTATGGATGGATAGTATATTTGATGACACAGAGGTAGGTAGAGCAGTGGACTACTGTACCGTACTGCTATGTATTATATAGTGGTGGTCAGCAAAATTATGCACAGTCCTCCTACTACTGCGCACAACAACTAAAATACACCACAGGTATGGATGGATAGTATACTTGATGACACAGAGGTAGGTAGAGCAGTGGACTACTGTACCGTACTGCTATATATTATATACTGGTCGTCAGCAAAATTATGCACTGTCCTTCTATTACTGCGCACAACAACTAAAATTCAGCACAGGTATGGATGGATAGTCTACTTGACGACACAGAGGTTAGTAGAGCAGTGGACTACTATACCGTACTGCTATATATTATATACTGGTGGTCAGAAAAATTATGCACTGTCCTCCTACTACTGCGCACAACAACTAAAATGCACCACAGGTATGGATGGATAGTATATTTGATGACACAGAGGTAGGTAGAGCAGTGGACTACTGTACCATACTGCTATATATTATATACTGGTGGTCAGCAAAATTATGCACTGTCCTCCTACTACTGCGCACAACAACTAAAATGCACCACAGGTATGGATGGATAGTATACTTGACGACACAGAGCAGTGGACTACTGTACCGTACTGCTATATATTATATACTGGTCATCAGCAAAATTATGCACTGTACTCCTACTACTGCTCACAACAACTAAAATGCACCACAGGTATGGATGGATAGTATACTGGATGACACAGAGGTAGGTAGAGCAGTGGACTACTGTACCGTACTGCTATATATTATATACTGGTGGTCAGCAAAATTATGCACTGTCCTCCTTCTACTGCGCACAACAACTAAAATGTACCACAGGTATGGATGGATAGTATACTTGACAACACAGAGGTACGTAGAGCAGTGGACTACTGTACCGTACTGCTATATATTATATACTGGTGGTCAGCAAAATTATGCACTGTCCCCCTACTACTGCGCACAACAATTAAATGCACAACAGGTATGGATGGATAGTATGCTTGACGACACAGAGGTAGGCAGAGCAGTGGACTACTGTACTGTACTGCTATATATTATATACTGGTGGTCAGAAAAATAATGCACTGTCCTCCTACTACTGCGCACAACAACTAAAATGCACCGCAGGTATGGATGGATAGTATACTTGACGACACAGAGTTAGGTAGAGCAGTGGACTACTGTACCGTACTGCTATATATTATATACTGGTGGTCAGCAAAATTATGCACTGTCCTCCTACTACTGCGCACAACAAAAATGCACCACAGGTATGGATGGATAGTATTCTTGACGACACAGAGGTAGGTAGAACAGTGGACTACTGTACCGTACTGCTATATATTATATACTGGTGGTCAGCAAAATTATTCACTGTCCTCCTACTACTGCGCACAACAACTAAAATGCACCACAGGTATGGATGGATAGCATACTTGACGACACAGATGTAGGTAGAGCAGTGGACTACTGTACCGTACTGCTATATATTATATACTGGTCGTCAGCAAAATTATGCACTGTCCTTCTATTACTGCGCACAACAACTAAAATTCAGCACAGGTATGGATGGATAGTCTACTTGACGACACAGAGGTTAGTAGAGCAGTGGACTACTATACCGTACTGCTATATATTATATACTGGTGGTCAGAAAAATTATGCACTGTCCTCCTACTACTGCGCACAACAACTAAAATGCACCACAGGTATGGATGGATAGTATATTTGATGACACAGAGGTAGGTAGAGCAGTGGACTACTGTACCATACTGCTATATATTATATACTGGTGGTCAGCAAAATTATGCACTGTCCTCCTACTACTGCGCACAACAACTAAAATGCACCACAGGTATGGATGGATAGTATACTTGACGACACAGAGCAGTGGACTACTGTACCGTACTGCTATATATTATATACTGGTCATCAGCAAAATTATGCACTGTACTCCTACTACTGCTCACAACAACTAAAATGCACCACAGGTATGGATGGATAGTATACTGGATGACACAGAGGTAGGTAGAGCAGTGGACTACTGTACCGTACTGCTATATATTATAAACTGGTGGTCAGCAAAATTATGCACTGTCCTCCTTCTACTGCGCACAACAACTAAAATGTACCACAGGTATGGATGGATAGTATACTTGACAACACAGAGGTACGTAGAGCAGTGGACTACTGTACCGTACTGCTATATATTATATACTGGTGGTCAGCAAAATTATGCACTGTCCCCCTACTACTGCGCACAACAATTAAATGCACAACAGGTATGGATGGATAGTATGCTTGACGACACAGAGGTAGGCAGAGCAGTGGACTACTGTACTGTACTGCTATATATTATATACTGGTGGTCAGAAAATAATGCACTGTCCTCCTACTACTGCGCACAACAACTAAAATGCACCGCAGGTATGGATGGATAGTATACTTGACGACACAGAGTTAGGTAGAGCAGTGGACTACTGTACCGTACTGCTATATATTATATACTGGTGGTCAGCAAAATTATGCACTGTCCTCCTACTACTGCGCACAACAAAAATGCACCACAGGTATGGATGGATAGTATTCTTGACGACACAGAGGTAGGTAGAACAGTGGACTACTGTACCGTACTGCTATATATTATATACTGGTGGTCAGCAAAATTATTCACTGTCCTCCTACTACTGCGCACAACAACTAAAATGCACCACAGGTATGGATGGATAGCATACTTGACGACACAGATGTAGGTAGAGCAGTGGACTACTGTACCGTACTGCTATATATTATATACTGGTGGTCAGCAAAATTATGCACTGTCCTCCTACTACTGCGCAAAACAACTAAAATGCACCACAGGTATGGATGGATAGTATACTTGATGACACAGAGGTAGGTAGAGCAGTGGACTACTGTACCGTACTGCTGTATATTATATACTGGTGGTCAGCAAAATTATGCACTGTCCTCCTACTACGGCGCACAACAACTAAAATGCTCCACAGGTATGGATGGATAGTATACTTGACGACACAGAAGTAGGTAGAGCAGTGGACTATTGTACCGTACTGCTATATATTATAAACTGGTAGTCAGCAAAATTATGCACTGTCCTCCTACTACTGCGACAACAAAAATGCACCCCATGTATGGATGGATAGTATACTTGACGACACAGAGTTAGGAAGAGCAGTGGACTACTGCACTGTACTGCTATATATTATATAGTGGTGGTCAGCAAAATTATGCACTGTCCTCCTACTACTGTGCACAACAACTAAAATACAACACAGGTATGGATGGATAGTATATTTGATGACACAGAGGTAGGTAGAGCAGTGGACTACTGTACCGTACTGCTATGTTTTATATAGTGGTGGTCAGCAAAATTATGCACTGTCCTCCTACTACTGTGCACAACAACTAAAATGCACCACAGGTATGGATGGATAGTATACTTGATGACACAGAGGTAGGTAGAGCAGTGGACTACTGTACCGTACTGCTATATATTATATACTGGTGGTCAGCAAAATGATGCACTGTACTCCTACTACTGCGCACAACAACTAAAATGTACCACAGGTATGGATGGATAGTATACTTGATGACACAGAGGTAGGTTAAACAGTGGACTACTGTACCGTACTGCTATATATTATATACTGGTGGTCAGCAAAGTTATGCACTGTCCTCCTACTACTGCGCACAACAACTAAAATGCACAACAGGTATGGATGGATAGTATGCTTGACGACGCAGAGGTAGGTAGAGCAGTGGACTACTGTACTGTACTGCTATATAATATATACTGGTGGTCAGCAAAATTATCCACTGTCCTCCTACTACTGCACACAACAACTAAAATGCACCACAGGTATAAATGTATAGTATACTTGACGACACAGAGGTAGGTAGAGCAGTGGACTACTGTACCGTACTGCTATATATTATATACTGGTCGTCAGCAATATTATGCACTGTCCTCCTACTACTGCGCACAACAACTAAAATGCACCACAGGTATTCATGGATAGTATACTTGACGACACAGAGGTAGGTAGAGCAGTGGACTACTGTACCATACTGCTATATATTATATACTGGCGGTCAGAAAAATTATGCACTGTCCTCCTACTACTGCGCACAACAACTAAAATGCACCACAGGTATGGATGGATAGTATACTTGACGACACAGATGTAGGTAGAGCAGTGGGCTACTGTACCGTACTGCTATATATTATATACCTTTGGTCAGCAAAAGTATGCACTGTCCTCCTACTACTGCGCAAAACAAGTAAAATGCACCACAGGTATGGATGGATACTATACTTGATGACACAGAGGTAGGTAGATAAGTGGACTACTGTACCGTACTGCTATATATTATATACTGGTGGTCAGCAAAATTATGCACTGTCCTCCTACTACGGCGCACAACAACTAAAATGCTCCACAGGTATGGATGGATAGTATACTTGACGACACAGAAGTAGGTAGAGCAGTGGACTATTGTACCGTACTGCTATATATTATAAACTGGTAGTCAGCAAAATTATGCACTGTCCTCCTACTACTGCGCACAACAAAAATGCACCACAGGTATGGATGGATAGTATTCTTGACGACACAGAGGTAAGTAGAACAGTGGACTACTGTACCGTACTGCTATATATTATATACTGGCGGTCAGCAAAATTATGCACTTTCCTTCTACTACTGCGCAAAACAACTAAAATGCACCACAGGTATGGATGGATAGTATACTTGATGACACAGAGGTAGGCAGAGCAGTGGACTATTGTACCGTACTGCTATATATTATAAACTGGTAGTCAGCAAAATTATTCACTGTCCTCCTACTACTGCGCACAACAACTAAAATTCAGCACAGGTATGGATGGATAGTCTACTTGACGACACAGAGGTTAGTAGAGCAGTGGACTACTATACCGTACTGCTATATATTATATACTGGTGGTCAGAAAAATTATGCACTGTCCTCCTACTACTGCGCACAACAACTAAAATGCACCACAGGTATGGATGGATAGTATATTTGATGACACAGAGGTAGGTAGAGCAGTGGACTACTGTACCATACTGCTATATATTATATACTGGTGGTCAGCAAAATTATGCACTGTCCTCCTACTACTGCGCACAACAACTAAAATGCACCACAGGTATGGATGGATAGTATACTTGACGACACAGAGCAGTGGACTACTGTACCGTACTGCTATATATTATATACTGGTCATCAGCAAAAGTATGCACTGTACTCCTACTACTGCGCACAACAACTAAAATGCACCACAGGTATGGATGGATAGTATACTGGATGACACAGAGGTAGGTAGAGCAGTGGACTACTGTACCGTACTGCTATATATTATATACTGGTGGTCAGCAAAATTATGCACTGTCCTCCTTCTACTGCGCACAACAACTAAAATGCACCACAGGTATGGATGGATAGTATACTTGACAACACAGAGGTACGTAGAGCAGTGGACTACTGTACCGTACTGCTATATATTATATACTGGTGGTCAGCAAAATTATGCACTGTCCACCTACTACTGCGCACAACAATTAAATGCACAACAGGTATGGATGGATAGTATGCTTGACGACACAGAGGTAGGCAGAGCAGTGGACTACTGTACTGTACTGCTATATATTATATACTGGTGGTCAGAAAAATAATGCACTGTCCTCCTACTACTGCGCACAACAACTAAAATGCACCGCAGGTATGGATGGATAGTATACTTGACGACACAGAGTTAGGTAGAGCAGTGGACTACTGTACCGTACTGCTATGTATTATATACTGGTGGTCAGCAAAATTATGCACTGTCCTCCTACTACTGGGCAAAACAACTAAAATGCACAACAGGTATGGATGGAAACTATACTTGATGACACAGAGGTAGGTAGAGCAGTGGACTACTGTACCGTACTGCTATATATTATATACTGGTGGTCAGCAAAATTATGCACTGTCCTCCTACTACTGCGCACAACAAAAATGCACCACATGTATGGATGGATAGTATTCTTGACGACACAGAGGTAGGTAGAACAGTGGACTACTGTACCGTACTGCTATATATTATATACTGGTGGTCAGCAAAATTATTCACTGTCCTCCTACTACTGCGCACAACAACTAAAATGCACCACAGGTATGGATGGATAGTATACTTGACGACACAGATGTAGGTAGAGCAGTGGACTACTGTACCGTACTGCTATATATTATATACTGGTGGTCAGCAAAATTATGCACTGTCCTCCAACTACTGAGCAAAACAACTAAAATGCACCACAGGTATGGATGGATAGTATACTTGATGACACAGAGGTAGGTAGAGCAGTGGACTACTGTACCGTACTGCTGTATATTATATACTGGTGGTCAGCAAAATGATGCACTGTACTCCTACTACTGCGCACAACAACTAAAATGCACCACAGGTATGGATGGATAGTATACTTGATGACACAGAGGTAGGTTAAGCAGTGGACTACTGTACCGTACTGCTATATATTATATACTGGTGGTCAGCAAAATTATGCACTGTCCTCCTACTACTGCGCACAACAACTAAAATGCACCACAGGTATGGATGGATAGTATACTTGACGACACAGAAGTAGGTAGAGCAGTGGACTATTGTACCGTACTGCTATATATTATAAACTGGTAGTCAGCAAAATTATGCACTGTCCTCCTACTACTGCGACAACAAAAATGCACCACAGGTATGGATGGATAGTATTCTTGACGTCACAGAGGTAGGTAGAACAGTGGACTACTGTACCGTACTGCTATATATTATATACTGGTGGTCAGCAAAATTATTCACTGTCCTCCTACTACTGCGCACAACAACTAAAATGCACCACAGGTATGGATGGATAGTATACTTGACGACACAGAGTTAGGAAGAGCAGTGGACTACTGCACTGTACTGCTATATATTATATAGTGGTGGTCAGCAAAATTATGCACTGTCCTCCTACTACTGTGCACAACAACTAAAATACAACACAGGTATGGATGGATAGTATATTTGATGACACAGAGGTAGGTAGAGCAGTGGACTACTGTACCGTACTGCTATGTATTATATAGTGGTGGTCAGCAAAATTATGCACTGTACTCCTACTACTGCGCACAACAACTAAAATGCACCACAGGTATGGATGGATACTATACTTGATGACACAGAGGTAGGTAGAGCAGTGGACTACTGTACCGTACTGCTATATATTATATACTGGTGGTCAGCAAAATTATGCACTGTCCTCCTACTACTGCGCACAACAACTAAAATGCACCACAGGTATTCATGGATAGTATACTTGACGACACAGAGGTAGGTAGAGCAGTGGACTACTGTACCATACTGCTATATATTATATACTGGCGGTCAGAAAAATTATGCACTGTCCTCCTACTACTGCGCACAACAACTAAAATGCACCACAGGTATGGATGGATAGTATACTTGACGACACAGATGTAGGTAGAGCAGTGGGCTACTGTACCGTACTGCTATATATTATATACCTTTGGTCAGCAAAAGTATGCACTGTCCTCCTACTACTGCGCAAAACAAGTAAAATGCACCACAGGTATGGATGGATACTATACTTGATGACACAGAGGTAGGTAGATAAGTGGACTACTGTACCGTACTGCTATATATTATATACTGGTGGTCAGCAAAATTATGCACTGTCCTCCTACTACGGCGCACAACAACTAAAATGCTCCACAGGTATGGATGGATAGTATACTTGACGACACAGAAGTAGGTAGAGCAGTGGACTATTGTACCGTACTGCTATATATTATATACTGTTACTCAGCAAAATTATGCACTGTCCTCCTACTACTGCGCACAACAAAAATGCACCACAGGTATGGATGGATAGTATTCTTGATGACACAAAGGTAGGTAGAACAGTGGACTACTGTACCGTACTGCTATATATTATATACTGGTGGTCAGCAAAATTATTCACTGTCCTCCTACTACTGCGCACAACAACTAAAATGCACCACAGGTATGGATGGATAGTATACTTGACGACACAGATGTAGGTAGAGCAGTGGACTACTGTACCGTACTGCTATATATTATATACTGGTGGTCAGCAAAATTATGCACTGTCCTCCTACTACTGCGCAAAACAACTAAAATGCACCACAGGTATGGATGGATAGTATACTTGATGACACAAAGGTAGGTAGAGCAGTGGACTACTGTACCGTACTGCTATATATTATATACTGGTGGTCAGCAAAATTATGCACTGTCCTCCTACTACGGCGCACAACAACTAAAATGCTCCACAGGTATGGATGGATAGTATACTTGACGACACAGAAGTAGGTAGAGCAGTGGACTATTGTACCGTACTGCTATATATTATATACTGGTGGTCAGCAAAATTATGCACTGTCCTCCTACTACTGCGCACAACAACTAAAATGCACAACAGGTATGGATGGATAGTATGCTTGACGACACAGAGGTAGGTAGAGCAGTGGACTACTGTACTGTACTGCTATATAATATATACTGGTGGTCAGCAAAATTATCCACTGTCCTCCTACTACTGCGCACAACAACTAAAATGCACCACAGGTATAAATGGATAGTATACTTGACGACACAGAGGTAGGTAGAGCAGTGGACTACTGTACCGTACTGCTATATATAATATACTGGTCGTCAGCAAAATTATGCACTGTCCTCCTACTACTGCGCACAACAACTAAAATGCACCACAAGTATTGATGGATAGTATACTTGACGACACAGAGGTAGGTAGAGCAGTGGACTACTGTACCGTACTGCTATATATAATATACTGGTCGTCAGCAAAATTATGCACTGTCCTCCTACTACTGCGCACAACAACTAAAATGCACCACAAGTATTGATGGATAGTATACTTGACGACACAGAGGTAGGTAGAGCAGTGGACTACTGTACCGTACTGCTATATATTATATACTGGTGGTCAGAAAAATTATGCACTGTCCTCCTACTACTGCGCACAACAACTAAAATGCACCACAGGTATGGATGGATAGTATACTTGACGACACAGATGCAGGTAGAGCAGTGGGCTACTGTACCGTACTGCTATATATTATATACTGGTGGTCAGCAAAATTATGCACTGTCCTCCTACTACTGCGCAAAACAAGTAAAATGCACCACAGGTATGGATGGATAGTATACTTGACGACACAGAAGTAGTTAGAGCAGTGGACTATTGTACCATACTGCTATATATTATATACTGTTAGTCAGCAAAATTATGCACTGTCCTCCTACTACTGCGCACAACAAAAATGCACCACAGGTATGGATGGATAGTATTCTTGACGACACAGAGGTAAGTAGAACAGTGGACTACTGTACCGTACTGCTATATATTATATACTGGTGGTCAGCAAAATTATTCACTGTCCTCCTACTACGGCGCACAACAACTAAAATGCTCCACAGGTATGGATGGATAGTATACTTGACGACACAGAAGTAGGCAGAGCAGTGGACTATTGTACCGTACTGCTATATATTATAAACTGGTAGTCAGCAAAATTATGCACTGTCCTCCTACTACTGCGCACAACAAAAATGCACCACAGGTATGGATGGATAGTATTCTTGGCGACACAGAGGTAGGTAGAACAGTGGACTACTGTACCGTACTGCTATATATTATAAACTGGTAGTCAGCAAAATTATGCACTGTCCTCATACTACTGCGCACAACAAAAATGCACCACAGGTATGGATGGATAGTATTCTTGACGACACAGAGGTAGGTAGAACAGTGGACTACTGTACCGTACTGCTATATACTATATACTGGTGGTCAGCAAAATTATGCACTTTCCATCTACTACTGTGCAAAACAACTAAAATGCACCACAGGTATGGATGGATAGTATACTTGATGACACAGAGGTAGGTAGAGCAGTGGACTACTGTACCGTACTGCTATATATTATATACTGGTGGTCAGCAAAATCATGCACTGTCCTCCTACTATGGCGCATAACAACTAAAATGCTCCACAGGTATGGATGGATAGTATACTTGTCGACACAGAAGTAGGCAGAGCAGTGGACTATTGTACCGTACTGCTATATATTATAAACTGGTAGTCAGCAAAATTATTCACTGTCCTCCTACTACTGCGCACAACAACTAAAATGCACCACAGGTATGGATGGATAGTATACTTGACGACACAGAGTTAGGAAGAGCAGTGGACTACTGCACCGTACTGCTATATATTATATAGTGGTGGTCAGCAAAATTATGCACTGTCCTCCTACTACTGTGCACAACAACTAAAATACACCACAGGTATGGATGGATAGTATATTTGATGACACAGAGGTAGGTAGAGCAGTGGACTACTGTACCGTACTGCTATGTATTATATAGTGGTGGTCAGCAAAATTATGCACAGTCCTCCTACTACTGCGCACAACAACTAAAATACACCACAGGTATGGATGGATAGTATACTTGATGACACAGAGGTAGGTAGAGCAGTGGACTACTGTACCGTACTGCTATATATTATATACTGGTCGTCAGCAAAATTATGCACTGTCCTTCTACTACTGCGCACAACAACTAAAATTCAGCACAGGTATGGATGGATAGTCTACTTGACGACACAGAGGTTAGTAGAGCAGTGGACTACTGTACCGTACTGCTATATATTATATACTGGTGGTCAGAAAAATTATGCACTGTCCTCCTACTACTGCGCACAACAACTAAAATGCACCACAGGTATGGATGGATAGTATACTTGATGACACAGAGGTAGGTAGAGCAGTGGACTAATGTACCATACTGCTATATATTATATACTTGTGGTCAGCAAAATTATGCACTGTCCTCCTACTACTGCGCACAACAACTAAAATGCACCAAAGGTATGGATGGATAGTATACTTGACGACACAGAGCAGTGGACTACTGTACCGTACTGCTATATATTATATACTGGTCATCAGCAAAATTATGCACTGTACTCCTACTACTGCGCACAACAACTAAAATGCACCACAGGTATGGATGGATAGTATACTGGATGACACAGAGGTAGGTAGAGCAGTGGACTACTGTACCATACTGCTATATATTATATACTGGTGGTCAGCAAAATTATGCACTGTCCTCCTTCTACTGCGCACAACAACTAAAATGCACCACAGGTATGGATGGATAGTATACTTGACAACACAGAGGTACGTAGAGCAGTGGACTACTGTACCGTACTGCTATATATTATATACTGGTGGTCAGCAAAATTATGCACTGTCCCCCTACTACTGCACACAACAATTAATTGCACAACAGGGATGGATAGTATGCTTGACGACACAGAGGTAGGCAGAGCAGTGGACTACTGTACTGTACTGCTATATATTATATACTGGTGGTCAGAAAAATAATGCACTGTCCTCCTACTACTGCGCACAACAACTAAAATGCACCGCAGGTATGGATGGATAGTATACTTGACGACACAGAGTTAGGTAGAGCAGTGGACTACTGTACCGTACTGCTATGTATTATATACTGGTGGTCAGCAAAATTATTCACTGTCCTCCTACTACTGGGCAAAACAACTAAAATGCACAACAGGTATGGATGGAAACTATACTTGATGACACAGAGGTAGGTAGAGCAGTGGACTACTGTACCGTACTGCTATATATTATATACTGGTGGTCAGCAAAATTATGCACTGTCCTCCTACTACTGCGCACAACAACTAAAATACACCACAGGTATGGATGGATAGTATTCTTGATGACACAGAGGTAGGTAGAGCAGTGGACTACTGTACCGTACTGCTATATATTATATAGTGGTTGTCAGCAAATTTATGCACTGTCCTCCTACTACTGCGCACAACAACTAAAATACAAAACAGGTATGGGTGGATAGTATACTTGATGACACAGAGGTAGGTAGAGCAGTGGACTACTGTACCGTACTGCTATATATCATATACTGGTGGTCAGAAAAATTATGCACTGTCCTCTTACTACTGCACACAACAACTAAAATGCTCTACAGGTATGGATGGATATTATACTTAACAACACAGAGTTAGGAAGAGCAGTGGACTACTGTACCGTACTGCTACATATTATATACTGGTGGTCAGCAAAATTATGCACTGTCCTCCTACTACTGCGCACAACAACTAAAATGCACCACAGGTATGGATGGATAGTATACTTGACGACACAGAGGTAGGTAGAGCAGTGAACTACTGTACTGTACTGCTATATATTATATACTAGTGGTCAGCAAAATAATGCACTGTCCTCCTACTACTGCGCACAACAACTAAAATGCACCACAGGTATGGATGGAAAGTATACTTGACGACACAGAGGTAGGTAGAGCAGTGGACTACTGTACCGTACTGCTATATATTATATACTGGGGGTCAGCAAAATTATGCACTGTCCTCCTACTACTGCGCACAACAACTAAAATGCACCACAGGTATGGATGGATAGTATACTTGATGACACAGAGGTAGGTAGAGCAGTGGACTACTGTACCGTACTGCTATATATTATATACTGGTGGTCAGCAAAATTATGCACTGTCCTCCTACTACGGCGCACAACAACTAAAATGTTCCACAGGTATGGATGGATAGTATACTAGACGACACAGAGTTAGGAAGAGCAGTGGACTACTGTACCGTACTGCTATATATTATATACTGGTGGTCAGCAAAATAATGCACTGTCCTCCTACTACTGCGCACAACAACTAAAATGCACCACAGGTATGGATGGATAGTATACTTGACGACACAGAGTTAGGTAGAGCAGTGGACTACTGTATCGTACTGCTACATATTATATACTGGTGGTCAGCAAAATTATGCACTGTCCTCCTACTACTGCGCACAACAACTAAAATGCACCACAGGTATGGATGGATAGTATACTTGATGACACAGAGGTAGGTAGAGCAGTGGCCTACTGTACCGTACTGCTATATATTATATACTGGTGGTCAGCAAAATTATGCACTGTGCTCCTACTACTGCTCACAACAACTAAAATACACCACAGGTATGGATGGATAGTATACTTGACGACACAGAGGTAGGTAGAGCAGTGGACTACTGTACCGTACTGCTATATATTATATACTGGTGGTCAGCAAAATTATGCACTGTCCTCCTACTACTGCGCACAACAACTAAAATGCTCCATAGGTATGGATGGATAGTATACTTGACGACACAGAGTTAGGAAGATCAGTGGACTACTGTACCGTACTGCTATATATTATATACTGGTGGTCAGCAAAATTATGCACTGTCCTCCTACTACTGCGCAAAACAACTAAAATGCACCACAGGTATGGATGGATAGTATACTTGACGACACAGAGGTAGGTAGTGCAGTGGACTACTGTACCGTACTGCTATATATTATATACTGGTCGTCAGCAAAATTATGCACTGTCCTCCTACTACTGCACACAACAACTAAAATGCACCACAGGTATGGATGGATAGTATACTTGACGACACAGAGGTAGGTAGAGCAGTGGACTACTGTACCGTACTGATATATATTATATACTGGTCGTCAGCAAAATTATGCACTGTCCTCCTACTACTGCGCACAACAACTAAAATGCACCACAGGTATGGATGGATAGTATACTTGATGACACAGAGGTAGGTAGAGCAGTGGACTACTGTACCATACTGCTATATATTATATACTGGTGGTCAGCAAAATTATGCACTGTCCTCCTACTACTGCGCACAACAACTAAAATGCACCACAGGTATGGATGGATAGTATACTTGACGACACAGAGCAGTGGACTACTGCACCGTACTGCTATATATTATATAGTGGTGGTCAGCAAAATTATGCACTGTCCTCCTACTACTGTGCACAACAACTAAAATACACCACAGGTATGGATGGATAGTATATTTGATGACACAGAGGTAGGTAGAGCAGTGGACTACTGTACCGTACTGCTATGTATTATATAGTGGTGGTCAGCAAAATTATGCACAGTCCTCCTACTACTGCGCACAACAACTAAAATACACCACAGGTATGGATGGATAGTATACTTGATGACAACGAGGTAGGTAGAGCAGTGGACTACTGTACCGTACTGCTATATATTATATACTGGTCGTCAGCAAAATTATGCACTGTCCTTCTACTACTGCGCACAACAACTAAAATTCAGCACAGGTATGGATGGATAGTCTACTTGACGACACAGAGGTTAGTAGAGCAGTGGACTACTGTACCGTACTGCTATATATTATATACTGGTGGTTAGAAAAATTATGCACTGTCCTCCTACTACTGCGCACAACAACTAAAATGCACCACAGGTATGGATGGATAGTATACTTGATGACACAGAGGTAGGTAGAGCAGTGGACTACTGTACCATACTGCTATATATTATATACTGGTGGTCAGCAAAATTATGCACTGTCCTCCTACTACTGCGCACAACAACTAAAATGCACCACAGGTATGGATGGATAGTATACTTGACGACACAGAGCAGTGGACTACTGTACCGTACTGCTATATATTATATACTGGTCATCAGCAAAATTATGCACTGTACTCCTACTACTGCGCACAACAACTAAAATGCACCACAGGTATGGATGGATAGTATACTGGATGACACAGAGGTAGGTAGAGCAGTGGACTACTGTACCGTACTGCTATATATTATATACTGGTGGTCAGCAAAATTATGCACTGTCCTCCTTCTACTGCGCACAACAACTAAAATGCACCACAGGTATGGATGGATAGTATACTTGACAACACAGAGGTACGTAGAGCAGTGGACTACTGTACCGTACTGCTATATATTATATACTGGTGGTCAGCAAAATTATGCACTGTCCCCCTACTACTGCGCACAACAATTAAATGCACAACAGGTATGGATGGATAGTATGCTTGACGACACAGAGGTAGGCAGAGCAGTGGACTACTGTACTGTACTGCTATATATTATATACTGGTGGTCAGAAAAATAATGCACTGTCCTCCTACTACTGCGCACAACAACTAAAATGCACCACAGGTATGGATGGATAGTATACTTGACGACACAGAGTTAGGTAGAGCAGTGGACTACTGTACCGTACTGCTATGTATTATATACTGGTGGTCAGCAAAATTATGCACTGTCCTCCTACTACTGGGCAAAACAACTAAAATGCACAACAGGTATGGATGGAAACTATACTTGATGACACAGAGGTAGGTAGAGCAGTGGACTACTGTACCGTACTGCTATATATTATATACTGGTGGTCAGCAAAATTATGCACTGTCCTCCTACTACTGCGCACAACAACTAAAATACACCACAGGTATGGATGGATAGTATTCTTGATGACACAGAGGTAGGTAGAGCAGTGGACTACTGTACCGTACTGCTATATATTATATAGTGGTTGTCAGCAAATTTATGCACTGTCCTCCTACTACTGCGCACAACAACTTAAATGCTCCATAGGTATGGATGGATAGTATACTTGACGACACAGAGTTAGGAAGATCAGTGGACTACTGTACCGTACTGCTATATATTATATACTGGTGGTCAGCAAAATTATGCACTGTCCTCCTACTACTGCGCAAAACAACTAAAATGCACCACAGGTATGGATGGATAGTATACTTGACGACACAGAGGTAGGTAGTGCAGTGGACTACTGTACCGTACTGCTATATATTATATACTGGTCGTCAGCAAAATTATGCACTGTCCTCCTACTACTGCACACAACAACTAAAATGCACCACAGGTATGGATGGATAGTATACTTGACGACACAGAGGTAGGTAGAGCAGTGGACTACTGTACCGTACTGATATATATTATATACTGGTCGTCAGCAAAATTATACACTGTCCTCCTACTACTGCGCACAACAACTAAAATGCACCACAGGTATGGATGGATAGTATACTTGATGACACAGAGGTAGGTAGAGCAGTGGACTACTGTACCATACTGCTATATATTATATACTGGTGGTCAGCAAAATTATGCACTGTCCTCCTACTACTGCGCACAACAACTAAAATGCACCACAGGTATGGATGGATAGTATACTTGACGACACAGAGCAGTGGACTACTGCACCGTACTGCTATATATTATATAGTGGTGGTCAGCAAAATTATGCACTGTCCTCCTACTACTGTGCACAACAACTAAAATACACCACAGGTATGGATGGATAGTATATTTGATGACACAGAGGTAGGTAGAGCAGTGGACTACTGTACCGTACTGCTATGTATTATATAGTGGTGGTCAGCAAAATTATGCACAGTCCTCCTACTACTGCGCACAACAACTAAAATACACCACAGGTATGGATGGATAGTATACTTGATGACAACGAGGTAGGTAGAGCAGTGGACTACTGTACCGTACTGCTATATATTATATACTGGTCGTCAGCAAAATTATGCACTGTCCTTCTACTACTGCGCACAACAACTAAAATTCAGCACAGGTATGGATGGATAGTCTACTTGACGACACAGAGGTTAGTAGAGCAGTGGACTACTGTACCGTACTGCTATATATTATATACTGGTGGTTAGAAAAATTATGCACTGTCCTCCTACTACTGCGCACAACAACTAAAATGCACCACAGGTATGGATGGATAGTATACTTGATGACACAGAGGTAGGTAGAGCAGTGGACTACTGTACCATACTGCTATATATTATATACTGGTGGTCAGCAAAATTATGCACTGTCCTCCTACTACTGCGCACAACAACTAAAATGCACCACAGGTATGGATGGATAGTATACTTGACGACACAGAGCAGTGGACTACTGTACCGTACTGCTATATATTATATACTGGTCATCAGCAAAATTATGCACTGTACTCCTACTACTGCGCACAACAACTAAAATGCACCACAGGTATGGATGGATAGTATACTGGATGACACAGAGGTAGGTAGAGCAGTGGACTACTGTACCGTACTGCTATATATTATATACTGGTGGTCAGCAAAATTATGCACTGTCCTCCTTCTACTGCGCACAACAACTAAAATGCACCACAGGTATGGATGGATAGTATACTTGACAACACAGAGGTACGTAGAGCAGTGGACTACTGTACCGTACTGCTATATATTATATACTGGTGGTCAGCAAAATTATGCACTGTCCCCCTACTACTGCGCACAACAATTAAATGCACAACAGGTATGGATGGATAGTATGCTTGACGACACAGAGGTAGGCAGAGCAGTGGACTACTGTACTGTACTGCTATATATTATATACTGGTGGTCAGAAAAATAATGCACTGTCCTCCTACTACTGCGCACAACAACTAAAATGCACCGCAGGTATGGATGGATAGTATACTTGACGACACAGAGTTAGGTAGAGCAGTGTACTACTGTACCGTACTGCTATGTATTATATACTGGTGGTCAGCAAAATTATGCACTGTCCTCCTACTACTGGGCAAAACAACTAAAATGCACAACAGGTATGGATGGAAACTATACTTGATGACACAGAGGTAGGTAGAGCAGTGGACTACTGTACCGTACTGCTATATATTATATACTGGTGGTCAGCAAAATTATGCACTGTCCTCCTACTACTGCGCACAACAACTAAAATGCACCACAGGTATGGATGGATAGTATACTTGACGACACAGAGCAGTGGACTACTGCACCGTACTGCTATATATTATATAGTGGTGGTCAGCAAAATTATGCACTGTCCTCCTACTACTGTGCACAACAACTAAAATACACCACAGGTATGGATGGATAGTATATTTGATGACACAGAGGTAGGTAGAGCAGTGGACTACTGTACCGTACTGCTATGTATTATATAGTGGTGGTCAGCAAAATTATGCACAGTCCTCCTACTACTGCGCACAACAACTAAAATACACCACAGGTATGGATGGATAGTATACTTGATGACAACGAGGTAGGTAGAGCAGTGGACTACTGTACCGTACTGCTATATATTATATACTGGTCGTCAGCAAAATTATGCACTGTCCTTCTACTACTGCGCACAACAACTAAAATTCAGCACAGGTATGGATGGATAGTCTACTTGACGACACAGAGGTTAGTAGAGCAGTGGACTACTGTACCGTACTGCTATATATTATATACTGGTGGTTAGAAAAATTATGCACTGTCCTCCTACTACTGCGCACAACAACTAAAATGCACCACAGGTATGGATGGATAGTATACTTGATGACACAGAGGTAGGTAGAGCAGTGGACTACTGTACCATACTGCTATATATTATATACTGGTGGTCAGCAAAATTATGCACTGTCCTCCTACTACTGCGCACAACAACTAAAATGCACCACAGGTATGGATGGATAGTATACTTGACGACACAGAGCAGTGGACTACTGTACCGTACTGCTATATATTATATACTGGTCATCAGCAAAATTATGCACTGTACTCCTACTACTGCGCACAACAACTAAAATGCACCACAGGTATGGATGGATAGTATACTGGATGACACAGAGGTAGGTAGAGCAGTGGACTACTGTACCGTACTGCTATATATTATATACTGGTGGTCAGCAAAATTATGCACTGTCCTCCTTCTACTGCGCACAACAACTAAAATGCACCACAGGTATGGATGGATAGTATACTTGACAACACAGAGGTACGTAGAGCAGTGGACTACTGTACCGTACTGCTATATATTATATACTGGTGGTCAGCAAAATTATGCACTGTCCCCCTACTACTGCGCACAACAATTAAATGCACAACAGGTATGGATGGATAGTATGCTTGACGACACAGAGGTAGGCAGAGCAGTGGACTACTGTACTGTACTGCTATATATTATATACTGGTGGTCAGAAAAATAATGCACTGTCCTCCTACTACTGCGCACAACAACTAAAATGCACCGCAGGTATGGATGGATAGTATACTTGACGACACAGAGTTAGGTAGAGCAGTGGACTACTGTACCGTACTGCTATGTATTATATACTGGTGGTCAGCAAAATTATGCACTGTCCTCCTACTACTGGGCAAAACAACTAAAATGCACAACAGGTATGGATGGAAACTATACTTGATGACACAGAGGTAGGTAGAGCAGTGGACTACTGTACCGTACTGCTATATATTATATACTGGTGGTCAGCAAAATTATGCACTGTCCTCCTACTACTGCGCACAACAACTAAAATACACCACAGGTATGGATGGATAGTATTCTTGATGACACAGAGGTAGGTAGAGCAGTGGACTACTGTACCGTACTGCTATATATTATATAGTGGTTGTCAGCAAATTTATGCACTGTCCTCCTACTACTGCGCACAACAACTAAAATGCTCCATAGGTATGGATGGATAGTATACTTGACGACACAGAGTTAGGAAGATCAGTGGACTACTGTACCGTACTGCTATATATTATATACTGGTGGTCAGCAAAATTATGCACTGTCCTCCTACTACTGCGCAAAACAACTAAAATGCACCACAGGTATGGATGGATAGTATACTTGACGACACAGAGGTAGGTAGTGCAGTGGACTACTGTACCGTACTGCTATATATTATATACTGGTCGTCAGCAAAATTATGCACTGTCCTCCTACTACTGCACACAACAACTAAAATGCACCACAGGTATGGATGGATAGTATACTTGACGACACAGAGGTAGGTAGAGCAGTGGACTACTGTACCGTACTGATATATATTATATACTGGTCGTCAGCAAAATTATGCACTGTCCTCCTACTACTGCGCACAACAACTAAAATGCACCACAGGTATGGATGGATAGTATACTTGATGACACAGAGGTAGGTAGAGCAGTGGACTACTGTACCATACTGCTATATATTATATACTGGTGGTCAGCAAAATTATGCACTGTCCTCCTACTACTGCGCACAACAACTAAAATGCACCACAGGTATGGATGGATAGTATACTTGACGACACAGAGCAGTGGACTACTGCACCGTACTGCTATATATTATATAGTGGTGGTCAGCAAAATTATGCACTGTCCTCCTACTACTGTGCACAACAACTAAAATACACCACAGGTATGGATGGATAGTATATTTGATGACACAGAGGTAGGTAGAGCAGTGGACTACTGTACCGTACTGCTATGTATTATATAGTGGTGGTCAGCAAAATTATGCACAGTCCTCCTACTACTGCGCACAACAACTAAAATACACCACAGGTATGGATGGATAGTATACTTGATGACAACGAGGTAGGTAGAGCAGTGGACTACTGTACCGTACTGCTATATATTATATACTGGTCGTCAGCAAAATTATGCACTGTCCGTCTACTACTGCGCACAACAACTAAAATTCAGCACAGGTATGGATGGATAGTCTACTTGACGACACAGAGGTTAGTAGAGCAGTGGACTACTGTACCGTACTGCTATATATTATATACTGGTGGTTAGAAAAATTATGCACTGTCCTCCTACTACTGCGCACAACAACTAAAATGCACCACAGGTATGGATGGATAGTATACTTGATGACACAGAGGTAGGTAGAGCAGTGGACTACTGTACCATACTGCTATATATTATATACTGGTGGTCAGCAAAATTATGCACTGTCCTCCTACTACTGCGCACAACAACTAAAATGCACCACAGGTATGGATGGATAGTATACTTGACGACACAGAGCAGTGGACTACTGTACCGTACTGCTATATATTATATACTGGTCATCAGCAAAATTATGCACTGTACTCCTACTACTGCGCACAACAACTAAAATGCACCACAGGTATGGATGGATAGTATACTGGATGACACAGAGGTAGGTAGAGCAGTGGACTACTGTACCGTACTGCTATATATTATATACTGGTGGTCAGCAAAATTATGCACTGTCCTCCTTCTACTGCGCACAACAACTAAAATGCACCACAGGTATGGATGGATAGTATACTTGACAACACAGAGGTACGTAGAGCAGTGGACTACTGTACCGTACTGCTATATATTATATACTGGTGGTCAGCAAAATTATGCACTGTCCCCCTACTACTGCGCACAACAATTAAATGCACAACAGGTATGGATGGATAGTATGCTTGACGACACAGAGGTAGGCAGAGCAGTGGACTACTGTACTGTACTGCTATATATTATATACTGGTGGTCAGAAAAATAATGCACTGTCCTCCTACTACTGCGCACAACAACTAAAATGCACCGCAGGTATGGATGGATAGTATACTTGACGACACAGAGTTAGGTAGAGCAGTGTACTACTGTACCGTACTGCTATGTATTATATACTGGTGGTCAGCAAAATTATGCACTGTCCTCCTACTACTGGGCAAAACAACTAAAATGCACAACAGGTATGGATGGAAACTATACTTGATGACACAGAGGTAGGTAGAGCAGTGGACTACTGTACCGTACTGCTATATATTATATACTGGTGGTCAGCAAAATTATGCACTGTCCTCCTACTACTGCGCACAACAACTAAAATACACCACAGGTATGGATGGATAGTATTCTTGATGACACAGAGGTAGGTAGAGCAGTGGACTACTGTACCGTACTGCTATATATTATATAGTGGTTGTCAGCAAATTTATGCACTGTCCTCCTACTACTGCGCACAACAACTAAAATACAACACAGGTATGGGTGGATAGTATACTTGATGACACAGAGGTAGGTAGAGCAGTGGACTACTGTACCGTACTGCTATATATCATATACTGGTGGTCAGAAAAAGTATGCACTGTCCTCTTACTACTGCACACAACAACTAAAATGCTCTACAGGTATGGATGGATATTATACTTAACAACACAGAGTTAGGAAGAGCAGTGGACTACTGTACCGTACTGCTACATATTATATACTGGTGGTCAGCAAAATTATGCACTGTCCTCCTACTACTGCGCACAACAACTAAAATGCACCACAGGTATGGATGGATAGTATACTTGACGACACAGAGGTAGGTAGAGCAGTGGACTACTGTACTGTACTGCTATATATTATATACTAGTGGTCAGCAAAATAATGCACTGTCCTCCTACTACTGCGCACAACAACTAAAATGCACCACAGGTATGGATGGAAAGTATACTTGACGACACAGAGGTAGGTAGAGCAGTGGACTACTGTACCGTACTGCTATATATTATATACTGGGGGTCAGCAAAATTATGCACTGTCCTCCTACTACTGCGCACCACAACTAAAATGCACCACAGGTATGGATGGATAGTATACTTGATGACACAGAGGTAGGTAGAGCAGTGGACTACTGTACCGTACTGCTATATATTATATACTGGTGGTCAGCAAAATAATGCACTGTCCTCCTACTACTGCGCACAACAACTAAAATGCACCACAGGTATGGATGGATAGTATACTTGACGACACAGAGTTAGGTAGAGCAGTGGACTACTGTATCGTACTGCTATATATTATATACTAGTGGTCAGCAAAATAATGCACTGTCCTCCTACTACTGCGCACAACAACTAAAATGCACCACAGGTATGGATGGAAAGTATACTTGACGACACAGAGGTAGGTAGAGCAGAGGACTACTGTACTGTACTGCTATATATTATATACTGGTGGTCAGCAAAATTATGCACTGTCCTCCTACTACGGCGCACAACAACTAAAATGTTCCACAGGTATGGATGGATAGTATACTAGACGACACAGAGTTAGGAAGAGCAGTGGACTACTGTACCGTACTGCTATATATTATATACTGGTGGTCAGCAAAATAATGCACTGTCCTCCTACTACTGCGCACAACAACTAAAATGCACCACAGGTATGGATGGATAGTATACATGACGACACAGAGTTAGGTAGAGCAGTGGACTACTGTATCGTACTGCTACATATTATATACTGGTGGTCAGCAAAATTATGCACTGTCCTCCTACTACTGCGCACAACAACTAAAATGCACCACAGGTATGGATGGATAGTATACTTGATGACACAGAGGTAGGTAGAGCAGTGGCCTACTGTACCGTACTGCTATATATTATATACTGGTGGTCAGCAAAATTATGCACTGTGCTCCTACTACTGCTCACAACAACTAAAATACACCACAGGTATGGATGGATAGTATACTTGACGACACAGAGGTAGGTAGAGCAGTGGACTACTGTACCGTACTGCTATATATTATATACTGGTGGTCAGCAAAATTATGCACTGTCCTCCTACTACTGCGCAAAACAACTAAAATGCACCACAGGTATGGATGGATAGTATACTTGACGACACAGAGGTAGGTAGTGCAGTGGACTACTGTACCGTACTGCTATATATTATATACTGGTCGTCAGCAAAATTATGCACTGTCCTCCTACTACTGCACACAACAACTAAAATGCACCACAGGTATGGATGGATAGTATACTTGACGACACAGAGGTAGGTAGAGCAGTGGACTACTGTAACGTACTGATATATATTATATACTGGTCGTCAGCAAAATTATGCACTGTCCTCCTACTACTGCGCACAACAACTAAAATGCACCACAGGTATGGATGGATAGTATACTTGACGACACAGAGGTAGGTAGAGCAGTGGACTACTGTACCGTACTGCTATATATTATATACTGGTGGTCAGAAAAATTATGCACTGTCCTCCTACTACTGCGCACAACAACTAAAATGCACCACAGGTATGGATGGATAGTATACTTGACGACACAGATGTAGGTAGAGCAGTGGACTACTGTACCGTACTGCTTTATATTATATACTGGTGGTCAGCAAAATTATGCACTGTCCTCCTACTACTGCGCAAAACAACTAAAATGCACCACAGGTATGGATGGATAGTATACTTGATGACACAGAGGTAGGTAGAGCAGTGGACTACTGTACCGTACTGCTATATATAATATACTGGTCGTCAGCAAAATTATGCACTGTCCTCCTACTACTGCGCACAACAATTAAAATGCACCACAAGTATTGATGGATAGTATACTTGACGACACAGAGGTAGGTAGAGCAGTGGACTACTGTACCGTACTGCTATATATTATATACTGGTGGTCAGCAAAATTATGCACTGTCCTCCTACTACTGCGCAAAACAAGTAAAATGCACCACAGGTATGGATGGATAGTATACTTGATGACACAGAGGTAGGTAGATCAGTGGACTACTGTACCGTACTGCTATATGTTATATACTGGTGGTCAGCAAAATTATGCACTGTCCTCCTACTACGGCGCACAACAACTAAAATGCTCCACAGGTATGGATGGATAGTATACTTGACGAAACAGAAGTAGTTAGAGCAGTGGACTATTGTACCATACTGCTATATATTATATACTGTTAGTCAGCAAAATTATGCACTGTCCTCCTACTACTGCGCACAACAAAAATGCACCACAGGTATGGATGGATAGTATTCTTGACGACACAGAGGTAGGTAGAACAGTGGACTACTGTACCGTACTGCTATATATTATATACTGGTGGTCAGCAAAATTATTCACTGTCCTCCTACTACTGCGCACAACAACTAAAATGCACCACAGGTATGGATGGATAGTATACTTGACGACACAGATGTAGGTAGAGCAGTGGACTACTGTACCGTACTGCTATATATTATATACTGGTGGTCAGCAAAATTATGCACTGTCCTTCTACTACTGCGCAAAACAACTAAAATGCACCACAGGTATGGATGGATAGTATACTTGATGACACAGAGGTAGGTAGAGCAGTGGACTACTGTACCGTACTGCTAAATATTATATACTGGTGGTCAGAAAAATTATGCACTGTCCTCCTACTACTGCGCACAACAACTAAAATGCACCACAGGTATGGATGGATAGTATACTTGACGACACAGATGTAGGTAGAGCAGTGGACTACTGTACCGTACTGCTTTATATTATATACTGGTGGTCAGCAAAATTATGCACTGTCCTCCTACTACTGCGCAAAACAACTAAAATGCACCACAGGTATGGATGGATAGTATACTTGATGACACAGAGGTAGGTAGAGCAGTGGACTACTGTACCGTACTGCTATATATAATATACTGGTCGTCAGCAAAATTATGCACTGTCCTCCTACTACTGCGCACAACAATTAAAATGCACCACAAGTATTGATGGATAGTATACTTGACGACACAGAGGTAGGTAGAGCAGTGGACTACTGTACCGTACTGCTATATATTATATACTGGTGGTCAGCAAAATTATGCACTGTCCTCCTACTACTGCGCAAAACAAGTAAAATGCACCACAGGTATGGATGGATAGTATACTTGATGACACAGAGGTAGGTAGATCAGTGGACTACTGTACCGTACTGCTATATGTTATATACTGGTGGTCAGCAAAATTATGCACTGTCCTCCTACTACGGCGCACAACAACTAAAATGCTCCACAGGTATGGATGGATAGTATACTTGACGAAACAGAAGTAGTTAGAGCAGTGGACTATTGTACCATACTGCTATATATTATATACTGTTAGTCAGCAAAATTATGCACTGTCCTCCTACTACTGCGCACAACAAAAATGCACCACAGGTATGGATGGATAGTATTCTTGACGACACAGAGGTAGGTAGAACAGTGGACTACTGTACCGTACTGCTATATATTATATACTGGTGGTCAGCAAAATTATTCACTGTCCTCCTACTACTGCGCACAACAACTAAAATGCACCACAGGTATGGATGGATAGTATACTTGACGACACAGATGTAGGTAGAGCAGTGGACTACTGTACCGTACTGCTATATATTATATACTGGTGGTCAGCAAAATTATGCACTGTCCTTCTACTACTGCGCAAAACAACTAAAATGCACCACAGGTATGGATGGATAGTATACTTGATGACACAGAGGTAGGTAGAGCAGTGGACTACTGTACCGTACTGCTATATATAATATACTGGTCGTCAGCAAAATTATGCACTGTCCTCCTACTACTGCGCACAACAATTAAAATGCACCACAGGTATGGATGGATAGTATACTTGATGACACAGAGGTAGGTAGAGCAGTGGACTACTGTACCGTACTGCTATATATAATATACTGGTCGTCAGCAAAATTATGCACTGTCCTCCTACTACTGCGCACAACAATTAAAATGCACCACAAGTATTGATGGATAGTATACTTGACGACACAGAGGTAGGTAGAGCAGTGGACTACTGTACCGTACTGCTATATATTATATACTGGTGGTCAGCAAAATTATGCACTGTCCTCCTACTACTGCGCAAAACAAGTAAAATGCACCACAGGTATGGATGGATAGTATACTTGATGACACAGAGGTAGGTAGATCAGTGGACTACTGTACCGTACTGCTATATGTTATATACTGGTGGTCAGCAAAATTATGCACTGTCCTCCTACTACGGCGCACAACAACTAAAATGCTCCACAGGTATGGATGGATAGTATACTTGACGAAACAGAAGTAGTTAGAGCAGTGGACTATTGTACCATACTGCTATATATTATATACTGTTAGTCAGCAAAATTATGCACTGTCCTCCTACTACTGCGCACAACAAAAATGCACCACAGGTATGGATGGATAGTATTCTTGACGACACAGAGGTAGGTAGAACAGTGGACTACTGTACCGTACTGCTATATATTATATACTGGTGGTCAGCAAAATTATTCACTGTCCTCCTACTACTGCGCACAACAACTAAAATGCACCACAGGTATGGATGGATAGTATACTTGACGACACAGATGTAGGTAGAGCAGTGGACTACTGTACCGTACTGCTATATATTATATACTGGTGGTCAGCAAAATTATGCACTGTCCTTCTACTACTGCGCAAAACAACTAAAATGCACCACAGGTATGGATGGATAGTATACTTGATGACACAGAGGTAGGTAGAGCAGTGGACTACTGTACCGTACTGCTAAATATTATATACTGGTGGTCAGCAAAATTATGCACTGTCCTCCTACTACTGCGCACAACATAAATGCACCACAGGTATGGATGGATAGTATTCTTGACGACACAGAGGTAGGTAGAACAGTGGACTACTGTACCGTACTGCTATATATTATATACTGGTGGTCAGCAAAATTATTCACTGTCCTCCTACTACTGCGCACAACAACTAAAATGCTCACAGGTATGGATGGATAGTATACTTGATGACACAGAGGTAGGTAGAGCATTGGACTACTGTACCGTACTGCTGTATATTATATACTGGTGGTCAGCAAAATTAAGCACTGTCCTCCTACTACGGCGCACAACAACTAAAATGCTCCACAGGTATGGATGGATAGTATACTTGACGACACAGAAGTAGGTAGAGCAGTGGACTATTGTACCGTACTGCTATATATTATAAACTGGTAGTCAGCAAAATTATGCACTGTCCTCCTACTACTGCGACAACAAAAATGCACCACAGGTATGGATGGATAGTATTCTTGACGTCACAGAGGTAGGTAGAGCAGTGGACTACTGTACCGTACTGCTATATATAATATACTGGTCGTCAGCAAAATTATGCACTGTCCTCCTACTACTGCGCACAACAACTAAAATGCACCACAAGTATTGATGGATAGTATACTTGACGACACAGAGGTAGGTAGAGCAGTGGACTACTGTACCGTACTGCTATATATTATATACTGGTGGTCAGAAAAATTATGCACTGTCCTCCTACTACTGCGCACAACAACTAAAATGCACCACAGGTATGGATGGATAGTATACTTGATGACACAGAGGTAGGTAGATCAGTGGACTACTGTACCGTACTGCTATATGTTATATACTGGTGGTCAGCAAAATTATGCACTGTCCTCCTACTACGGCGCACAACAACTAAAATGCTCCACAGGTATGGATGGATAGTATACTTGACGACACAGAAGTAGTTAGAGCAGTGGACTATTGTACCATACTGCTATATATTATATACTGTTAGTCAGCAAAATTATGCACTGTCCTCCTACTACTGCGCACAACAAAAATGCACCACAGGTATGGATGGATAGTATTCTTGACGACACAGAGGTAGGTAGAACAGTGGACTACTGTACCGTACTGCTATATATTATATACTGGTGGTCAGCAAAATTATGCACTGTCCTCCTACTACTGCGCACAACAACTAAAATGCACCACAGGTATGGATGGATAGTATACTTGACGACACAGAGCAGTGGACTACTGTACCGTACTGCTATATATTATATACTGGTCATCAGCAAAATTATGCACTGTACTCCTACTACTGCGCACAACAACTAAAATGCACCACAGGTATGGATGGATAGTATACTGGATGACACAGAGGTAGGTAGAGCAGTGGACTACTGTACCGTACTGCTATATATTATATACTGGTGGTCAGCAAAATTATGCACTGTCCTCCTTCTACTGCGCACAACAACTAAAATGCACCACAGGTATGGATGGATAGTATACTTGACAACACAGAGGTACGTAGAGCAGTGGACTACTGTACCGTACTGCTATATATTATATACTGGTGGTCAGCAAAATTATGCACTGTCCCCCTACTACTGCGCACAACAATTAAATGCACAACAGGTATGGATGGATAGTATGCTTGACAACACAGAGGTAGGCAGAGCAGTGGACTACTGTACTGTACTGCTATATATTATATACTGGTGGTCAGAAAAATAATGCACTGTCCTCCTACTACTGCGCACAACAACTAAAATGCACTGCAGGTATGGATGGATAGTATACTTGACGACACAGAGTTAGGTAGAGCAGTGGACTACTGTACCGTACTGCTATGTATTATATACTGGTGGTCAGCAAAATTATGCACTGTCCTCCTACTACTGGGCAAAACAACTAAAATGCACAACAGGTATGGATGAAAACTATACTTGATGACACAGAGGTAGGTAGAGCAGTGGACTACTGTACCGTACTGCTATATATTATATACTGGTGGTCAGCAAAATTATGCACTGTCCTCCTACTACTGCGCACAACAACTAAAATACACCACAGGTATGGATGGATAGTATTCTTGATGACACAGAGGTAGGTAGAGCAGTGGACTACTGTACCGTACTGCTATATATTATATAGTGGTTGTCAGCAAATTTATGCACTGTCCTCCTACTACTGCGCACAACAACTAAAATACAACACAGGTATGGGTGGATAATATACTTGATGACACAGAGGTAGGTAGAGCAGTGGACTACTGTACCGTACTGCTATATATCATATACTGGTGGTCAGAAAAATTATGCACTGTCCTCTTACTACTGCACACAACAACTAAAATGCTCTACAGGTATGGATGGATATTATACTTAACAACACAGAGTTAGGAAGAGTAGTGGACTACTGTACCGTACTGCTACATATTATATACTGGTGGTCAGCAAAATTATGCACTGTCCTCCTACTACTGCGCACAACAACTAAAATGCACCACAGGTATGGATGGATAGTATACTTGACGACACAGAGGTAGGTAGAGCAGTGGACTACTGTACTGTACTGCTATATATTATATACTAGTGGTCAGCAAAATAATGCACTGTCCTCCTACTACTGCGCACAACAACTAAAATGCACCACAGGTATGGATGGAAAGTATACTTGACGACACAGAGGTAGGTAGAGCAGTGGACTACTGTACCGTACTGCTATATATTATATACTGGGGGTCAGCAAAATTATGCACTGTCCTCCTACTACTGCGCACAACAACTAAAATGCACCACAGGTATGGATGGATAGTATACTTGATGACACAGAGGTAGGTAGAGCAGTGGACTACTGTACCGTACTGCTATATATTATATACTGGTGGTCAGCAAAATTATGCACTGTCCTCCTACTACGGCGCACAACAACTAAAATGTTCCACAGGTATGGATGGATAGTATACTACACGACACAGAGTTAGGAAGAGCAGTGGACTACTGTACCGTACTGCTATATATTATATACTGGTGGTCAGCAAAATAATGCACTGTCCTCCTACTACTGCGCACAACAACTAAAATGCACCACAGGTATGGATAGATAGTATACTTGACGACACAGAGTAAGGTAGAGCAGTGGACTACTGTATCGTACTGCTACATATTATATACTGGTGGTCAGCAAAATTATGCACTGTCCTCCTACTACTGCGCACAACAACTAAAATGCACCACAGGTATGGATGGATAGTATACTTGATGACACAGAGGTAGGTAGAGCAGTGGCCTACTGTACCGTACTGCTATATATTATATACTGGTGGTCAGCAAAATTATGCACTGTGCTCCTACTACTGCTCACAACAACTAAAATACACCACAGGTATGGATGGATAGTATACTTGACGACACAGAGGTAGGTAGAGCAGTGGACTACTGTACCGTACTGCTATATATTATATACTGGTGGTCAGCAAAATTATGCACTGTCCTCCTACTACTGCGCACAACAACTAAAATGCTCCATAGGTATGGATGGATAGTATACTTGACGACACAGAGTTAGGAAGATCAGTGGACTACTGTACCGTACTGCTATATATTATATACTGGTGGTCAGCAAAATTATGCACTGTCCTCCTACTACTGCGCAAAACAACTAAAATGCACCACAGGTATGGATGGATAGTATACTTGACGACACAGAGGTAGGTAGTGCAGTGGACTACTGTACCGTACTGCTATATATTATATACAGGTCGTCAGCAAAATTATGCACTGTCCTCCTACTACTGCACACAACAACTAAAATGCTCCACAGGTATGGATGGATAGTATACTTGACGACACAGAGTTAGGAAGATCAGTGGACTACTGTACCGTACTGCTATATATTATATACTGGTGGTCAGCAAAATTATGCACTGTCCTCCTACTACTGCGCAAAACAACTAAAATGCACCACAGGTATGGATGGATAGTATACTTGACGACACAGAGGTAGGTAGAGCAGTGGACTACTGTACCGTACTGCTATATATTATATACTGGTGGTCAGAAAAATTATGCACTGTCCTCCTACTACTGCGCACAACAACTAAAATGCACCACAGGTATGGATGGATAGTATACTTGATGACACAGAGGTAGGTAGATCAGTGGACTACTGTACCGTACTGCTATATGTTATATACTGGTGGTCAGCAAAATTATGCACTGTCCTCCTACTACGGCGCACAACAACTAAAATGCTCCACAGGTATGGATGGATAGTATACTTGACGACACAGAAGTAGTTAGAGCAGTGGACTATTGTACCATACTGCTATATATTATATACTGTTAGTCAGCAAAATTATGCACTGTCCTCCTACTACTGCGCACAACAAAAATGCACCACAGGTATGGATGGATAGTATTCTTGACGACACAGAGGTAGGTAGAACAGTGGACTACTGTACCGTACTGCTATATATTATATACTGGTGGTCAGCAAAATTATGCACTGTCCTCCTACTACTGCGCACAACAACTAAAATGCACCACAGGTATGGATGGATAGTATACTTGACGACACAGAGCAGTGGACTACTGTACCGTACTGCTATATATTATATACTGGTCATCAGCAAAATTATGCACTGTACTCCTACTACTGCGCACAACAACTAAAATGCACCACAGGTATGGATGGATAGTATACTGGATGACACAGAGGTAGGTAGAGCAGTGGACTACTGTACCGTACTGCTATATATTATATACTGGTGGTCAGCAAAATTATGCACTGTCCTCCTTCTACTGCGCACAACAACTAAAATGCACCACAGGTATGGATGGATAGTATACTTGACAACACAGAGGTACGTAGAGCAGTGGACTACTGTACCGTACTGCTATATATTATATACTGGTGGTCAGCAAAATTATGCACTGTCCCCCTACTACTGCGCACAACAATTAAATGCACAACAGGTATGGATGGATAGTATGCTTGACAACACAGAGGTAGGCAGAGCAGTGGACTACTGTACTGTACTGCTATATATTATATACTGGTGGTCAGAAAAATAATGCACTGTCCTCCTACTACTGCGCACAACAACTAAAATGCACTGCAGGTATGGATGGATAGTATACTTGACGACACAGAGTTAGGTAGAGCAGTGGACTACTGTACCGTACTGCTATGTATTATATACTGGTGGTCAGCAAAATTATGCACTGTCCTCCTACTACTGGGCAAAACAACTAAAATGCACAACAGGTATGGATGAAAACTATACTTGATGACACAGAGGTAGGTAGAGCAGTGGACTACTGTACCGTACTGCTATATATTATATACTGGTGGTCAGCAAAATTATGCACTGTCCTCCTACTACTGCGCACAACAACTAAAATACACCACAGGTATGGATGGATAGTATTCTTGATGACACAGAGGTAGGTAGAGCAGTGGACTACTGTACCGTACTGCTATATATTATATAGTGGTTGTCAGCAAATTTATGCACTGTCCTCCTACTACTGCGCACAACAACTAAAATACAACACAGGTATGGGTGGATAATATACTTGATGACACAGAGGTAGGTAGAGCAGTGGACTACTGTACCGTACTGCTATATATCATATACTGGTGGTCAGAAAAATTATGCACTGTCCTCTTACTACTGCACACAACAACTAAAATGCTCTACAGGTATGGATGGATATTATACTTAACAACACAGAGTTAGGAAGAGTAGTGGACTACTGTACCGTACTGCTACATATTATATACTGGTGGTCAGCAAAATTATGCACTGTCCTCCTACTACTGCGCACAACAACTAAAATGCACCACAGGTATGGATGGATAGTATACTTGACGACACAGAGGTAGGTAGAGCAGTGGACTACTGTACTGTACTGCTATATATTATATACTAGTGGTCAGCAAAATAATGCACTGTCCTCCTACTACTGCGCACAACAACTAAAATGCACCACAGGTATGGATGGAAAGTATACTTGACGACACAGAGGTAGGTAGAGCAGTGGACTACTGTACCGTACTGCTATATATTATATACTGGGGGTCAGCAAAATTATGCACTGTCCTCCTACTACTGCGCACAACAACTAAAATGCACCACAGGTATGGATGGATAGTATACTTGATGACACAGAGGTAGGTAGAGCAGTGGACTACTGTACCGTACTGCTATATATTATATACTGGTGGTCAGCAAAATTATGCACTGTCCTCCTACTACGGCGCACAACAACTAAAATGTTCCACAGGTATGGATGGATAGTATACTACACGACACAGAGTTAGGAAGAGCAGTGGACTACTGTACCGTACTGCTATATATTATATACTGGTGGTCAGCAAAATAATGCACTGTCCTCCTACTACTGCGCACAACAACTAAAATGCACCACAGGTATGGATAGATAGTATACTTGACGACACAGAGTAAGGTAGAGCAGTGGACTACTGTATCGTACTGCTACATATTATATACTGGTGGTCAGCAAAATTATGCACTGTCCTCCTACTACTGCGCACAACAACTAAAATGCACCACAGGTATGGATGGATAGTATACTTGATGACACAGAGGTAGGTAGAGCAGTGGCCTACTGTACCGTACTGCTATATATTATATACTGGTGGTCAGCAAAATTATGCACTGTGCTCCTACTACTGCTCACAACAACTAAAATACACCACAGGTATGGATGGATAGTATACTTGACGACACAGAGGTAGGTAGAGCAGTGGACTACTGTACCGTACTGCTATATATTATATACTGGTGGTCAGCAAAATTATGCACTGTCCTCCTACTACTGCGCACAACAACTAAAATGCTCCATAGGTATGGATGGATAGTATACTTGACGACACAGAGTTAGGAAGATCAGTGGACTACTGTACCGTACTGCTATATATTATATACTGGTGGTCAGCAAAATTATGCACTGTCCTCCTACTACTGCGCAAAACAACTAAAATGCACCACAGGTATGGATGGATAGTATACTTGACGACACAGAGGTAGGTAGTGCAGTGGACTACTGTACCGTACTGCTATATATTATATACAGGTCGTCAGCAAAATTATGCACTGTCCTCCTACTACTGCACACAACAACTAAAATGCTCCACAGGTATGGATGGATAGTATACTTGACGACACAGAGTTAGGAAGATCAGTGGACTACTGTACCGTACTGCTATATATTATATACTGGTGGTCAGCAAAATTATGCACTGTCCTCCTACTACTGCGCAAAACAACTAAAATGCACCACAGGTATGGATGGATAGTATACTTGACGACACAGAGGTAGGTAGTGCAGTGGACTACTGTACCGTACTGCTATATATTATATACTGGTCGTCAGCAAAATTATGCACTGTCCTCCTACTACTGCACACAACAACTAAAATGCACCACAGGTATGGATGGATAGTATACTTGACGACACAGAGGTAGGTAGAGCAGTGGACTACTGTACCGTTCTGATATATATTATATACTGGTCGTCAGCAAAATTATGCACTGTCCTCCTACTACTGCGCACAACAACTAAAATGCACCACAGGTATGGATGGATAGTATACTTGACGACATAGAGGTAGGTAGAGCAGTGGACTACTGTACCGTACTGCTATATATTATATACTGGTGGTCAGAAAAATTATGCACTGTCCTCCTACTACTGCGCACAACAACTAAAATGCACCACAGGTATGGATGGATAGTATACTTGACGACACAGATGTAGGTAGAGCAGTGGACTACTGTACCGTACTGCTATATATTATATACTGGTGGTCAGCAAAATTATGCACTTTCCTCCTACTACTGCGCAAAACAACTAAAATGCACCACAGGTATGGATGGATTGTATACTTGATGACACAGAGGTAGGTAGAGCAGTGGACTACTGTACCGTACTGCTATATATAATATACTGGTCGTCAGCAAAATTATGCACTGTCCTCCTACTACTGCGCACAACAACTAAAATGCACCACAGGTATTGATGGATAGTATACTTGACGACACAGAGGTAGGTAGAGCAGTGGACTACTGTACCGTACTGCTATATATTATATACTGGTGGTCAGAAAAATTATGCACTGTCCTCCTACTACTGCGCACAACAACTAAAATGCACCACAGGTATGGATGGATAGTATACTTGACGACACAGATGTAGGTAGAGCAGTGGACTACTGTACCGTACTGCTATATATTATATACTGGTGGTCAGAAAAATTATGCACTGTCCTCCTACTACGGCGCACAACAACTAAAATGCTCCACAGGTATGGATGGATAGTATACTTGACGACACAGAAGTAGGTAGAGCAGTGGACTATTGTACCGTACTGCTATATATTATATACTGTTAGTCAGCATAATTATGCACTGTCCTCCTACTACTGCGCACAACAAAAATGCACCACAGGTATGGATGGATAGTATTCTTGACGACACAGAGGTAGGTAGAACAGTGGACTACTGTACCGTACTGCTATATATTATATACTGGTGGTCAGCAAAATTATTCATTGTCCTCCTACTACTGCGCACAACAACTAAAATGCACCACAGGTATGGATGGATAGTATACTTGACGACACAGATGTAGGTAGAGCAGTGGACTACTGTACCGTACTGCTATATATTATTTACTGGTGGTCAGCAAAATTATGCACTGTCCTCCTACTACTGCGCAAAACAACTAAAATGCACCACAGGTATGGATGGATAGTATACTTGATGACACAGAGTTAGGAAGAGCAGTGGACTACTGCACCGTACTGCTATATATTATATAGTGGTGGTCAGCAAAATTATGCACTGTCCTCCTACTACTGTGCACAACAACTAAAATACACCACAGGTATGGATGGATAGTATATTTGATGACACAGAGGTAGGTAGAGCAGTGGACTACTGTACTGTACTGCTATGTATTATATAGTGGTGGTCAGCAAAATTATGCACAGTCCTCCTACTACTGCGCACAACAACTAAAATACACCCCAGGTATGGATGGATAGTATATTTGATGACACAGAGGTAGGTAGAGCAGTGGACTACTGTACCGTACTGCTATACATTATATACTGGTGGTCAGCAAAATTATGCACTGTCCTCCTACTACTGCGCACAACAACTAAAATGCACCACAGGTATGGATGGATAGTATACTTGATGACACAGAGGTAGGTAGAGCAGTGGACTACTGTACCATACTGCTATATATTATATACTGGTGGTCAGCAAAATTATGCACTGTCCTCCTACTACTGCGCACAACAACTAAAATGCACCACAGGTATGGATGGATAGTATACTTGACGACACAGAGCAGTGGACTACTGTACCATACTGCTATATATTATATACTAGTCATCAGCAAAATTATGCACTGTACTCCTACTACTGCGCACAACAACTAAAATGCACCACAGGTATGGATGGATAGTATACTGGATGACACAGAGGTAGGTAGAGCAGTGAAATACTGTACCGTACTGCTATATATTATATACTGGTGGTCAGCAAAATTATGCACTGTCCCCCTACTACTGCGCACAACAATTAAATGCACAACAGGTATGGATGGATAGTATGCTTGACGACACAGAGGTAGGCAGAGCAGTGGACTACTGTACTGTACTGCTATATATTATATACTGGTGGTCAGCAAAATAATGCACTGTCCTCCTACTACTGCGCACAACAACTAAAATGCACCGCAGGTATGGATGGATAGTATACTTGACGACACAGAGTTAGGTAGAGCAGTGGACTACTGTACCGTACTGCTATATATCATATACTGGTGGTCAGCAAAATTATGCACTGTCCTCCTACTACTGCGCACAACAACTAAAATGCTCCACAGGTATGGATGGATAGTATACTTGACGACACAGAGTTAAGAAGATCAGTGGACTACTGTACCGTACTGCTATATATTATATACTGGTGGTCAGCAAAATTATGCACTGTCCTCCTACTTCTGCGCAAAACAACTAAAATGCACCATAGGTATGGATGGATAGTATACTTGACGACACAGAGGTAGGTAGAGCAGTGGACTACTGTACCGTACTGCTATATATTATATACTGGTGGTCAGCAAAATTATGCACTGTCCTCCTACTACTGCGCACAACAACTGAAATGCTCCACAGGTATGGATGGATAGTATACTTGACGACACAGAGTTAGGAAGATCAGTGGACTACTGTACCGTACTGCTATATATTATATACTGGTGGTCAGCAAAATTATGCACTGTCCTCCTACTACTGCGCAAAACAACTAAAATGCACCACAGGTATGGATGGATAGTATACTTGACGACACAGAGGTAGGTAGAGCAGTGGACTACTGTACCGTACTGCTATATATTATATACTGGTCATCAGCAAAATTATGCACTGTCCTCCTACTACTGCACACAACAACTAAAATGCACCACAGGTATGGATGGATAGTATACTTGACGACACAGAGGTAGGTAGAGCAGTGGACTACTGTACCGTACTGATATATATTATATACTGGTCGTCAGCAAAATTATGCACTGTCCTCCTACTACTGCGCACAACAACTAAAATGCACCACAGGTATGGATGGATAGTATACTTGACGACACAGAGGTAGGAAGAGCAGTGGACTACTGTACCGTACTGCTATATATTATATACTGGTGGTCAGAAAAATTGTGCACTGTCCTCCTACTACTGCGCACAACAACTAAAATGCACCACAGGTATGGATGGATAGTATACTTGACGACACAGATGTAGGTAGAGCAGTGGACTGCTGTACCGTACTGCTATATATTATATACTGGTGGTCAGCAAAATTATGCACTGTCCTCCTACTACTGCGCAAAACAACTAAAATGCACCACAGGTATGGATGGATAGTATACTTGATGACACAGAGGTAGGTAGAGCAGTGGACTACTGTACCGTACTGCTATATATTATATACTGGTGGTCAGCAAAATTATGCACTGTCCTCCTACTACGGCGCACAACAACTAAAATGCTCCACAGGTATGGATGGATAGTATACTTGACGACAAAGAAGTAGGTAGAGCAGTGGACTATTGTACCGTACTGCTATATATTATAAACTGGTAGTCAGCAAAATTATGCACTGTCCTCTTACTACTGCGCACAACAACTAAAATGCACCACAGGTATGGATGGATAGTTTACTTGACGACACAGAGTTAGGAAGAGCAGTGGACTACTGCACCGTACTGCTATATATTATATAGTGGTGGTCAGCAAAATTATGCACTGTCCTCCTACTACTGCGCACAACAACTAAAATACACCACAGGTATGGATGGATAGTATATTTGATGACACAGAGGTAGGTAGAGCAGTGGACTACTGTACTGTACTGCTATGTATTATATAGTGGTGGTCAGCAAAATTATGCACTGTCCTCCTACTACTGCGCACAACAACTAAAATACACCACAGGTATAGATGGATAGTATACTTGATGACACAGAGGTAGGTAGAGCAGTGGACTACTGTACCGTACTGCTATATATTATATACTGGTCGTCAGCAAAATTATGCACTCTCCTTCTTCTACTGCGTACAACAACTAAAATTCAGCACAGGTATGGATGGATAGTCTACTTGACGACACAGAGGTTAGTAGAGCAGTGGACTACTGTACAGTACTGCTATATATTATATACTGGTGGTCAGCAAAATTATGCACTGTCCTCCTACTACTGCGCACAACAACTAAAATGCACAACAGGTATGGATGGATAGTATACTTGATGACACAGAGGTAGGTAGAGCTGTGGACTACTGTACCATACTGCTATATATTATATACTGGTTGTCAGCAAAATTATGCACTGTCCTCCTACTACTGCGCACAACAACTAAAATGCACCACAGGTATGGATGGATAGTATACTTGACGACACAGAGCAGTGGACTACTGTACCGTACTGCTATATATTATATACTGGTGGTCAGCAAAATTATGCACTGTCCTCCTTCTACTGCGCACAACAACTAAAATGCACCACAGGTATGTATGGATAGTATACTTGACAATACAGAGGTAGGTAGAGCAGTGGAACACTGTACCGTACTGCTATATATTATATACTGGTGGTCAGCAAAATTATGCACTGTCCCCCTACTACTGCGCACAACAATTAAATGCACAACAGGTATGGATGGATAGTATGCTTGACGACACAGAGGTAGGTAGAGCAGTGGACTACTGTACCGTACTGCTATATATTATATACTGGTCGACAGCAAAATTATGCACTGTCCTCCTACTACTGCACACAACAACTAAAATGCACCACAGGTATGGATGGATAGTATACTTGACGACACAGAGGTAGGTAGAACAGTGGACTACTGTACCGTACTGCTATATATTATATACTGGTCGTCAGCAAAATTATGCACTGTCCTCCTACTACTGCGCACAATAACTAAAATGCACCACAGGTATTGATGGATAGTATACTTGACGACACAGAGGTAGGTAGAGCAGTGGACTACTGTACCGTACTGCTATATATTATATACTGGTGGTCAGAAAAATTATGCACTGTCCTCCTACTACTGCGCACAACAACTAAAATGCACCACAGGTATGGATGGATAGTATACTTGACGACACAGATGTAGGTAGAGCAGTGGGCTACTGTACCGTACTGCTATATATTATATACTGGTGGTCAGCAAAATTATGCACTGTCCTCTTACTACTGCGCAAAACAAGTAAAATGCACCACAGTTATGGATGGATAGTATACTTGATGACACAGAGGTAGGTAGATCAGTGGACTACTGTACCGTACTGCTATATATTATATACTGGTGGTCAGAAAAATTATGCACTGTCCTCCTACTACGGCGCACAACAACTAAAATGCTCCACAGGTATGGATGGATAGTATACTTGACGACACAGAAGTAGGTAGAGCAGTGGACTATTGTACCGTACTGCTATATATTATATACTGTTAGTCAGCAAAATTATGCACTGTCCTCCTACTACTGCGCACAACAAAAATGCACCACAGGTATGGATGGATAGTATTCTTGACGACACAGATGTAGGTAGAACAGTGGACTACTGTACCGTACTGCTATATATTATATACTGGTGGTCAGCAAAATTATTCACTGTCCTCCTACTACTGCGCACAACAACTAAAATGCACCACAGGTATGGATGGATAGTATACTTGACGACACAGATGTAGGTAGAGCAGTGGACTACTGTACCGTACTGCTATATGTTATTTACTGGTGGTCAGCAAAATTATGCACTGTCCTCCTACTACTGCGCAAAACAACTAAAATGCACCACAGGTATGGATGGATAGTATACTTGATGACACAGAGTTAGGAAGAGCAGTGGACTACTGCACCGTACTGCTATATATTATATAGTGGTGGTCAGCAAAATTATGCACTGTCCTCCTACTACTGTGCACAACAACTAAAATACACCACAGGTATGGATGGATAGTATATTTGATGACACAGAGGTAGGTAGAGCAGTGGACTACTGTACTGTACTGCTATGTATTATATAGTGGTGGTCAGCAAAATTATGCACAGTCCTCCTACTACTGCGCACAACAACTAAAATACACCACAGGTATGGATGGATAGTATATTTGATGACACAGAGGTAGGTAGAGCAGTGGACTACTGTACCGTACTGCTATATATTATATACTGGTGGTCAGCAAAATTATGCACTGTCCTCCTACTACTGCGCACAACAACTAAAATGCACCACAGGTATGGATGGATAGTATACTTGATGACACAGAGGTAGGTAGAGCAGTGGACTACTGTACCATACTGCTATATATTATATACTGGTGGTCAGCAAAATTATGCACTGTCCTCCTACTACTGCGCACAACAACTAAAATGCACCACAGGTATGGATGGATATTATACTTGACGACACAGAGCAGTGGACTACTGTACCATACTGCTATATATTATATACTAGTCATCAGCAAAATTATGCACTGTACTCCTACTACTGCGCACAACAACTAAAATGCACCACAGGTATGGATGGATAGTATACTGGATGACACAGAGGTAGGTAGAGCAGTGGAATACTGTACCGTACTGCTATATATTATATACTGGTGGTCAGCAAAATTATGCACTGTCCCCCTACTACTGCGCACAACAATTAAATGCACAACAGGTATGGATGGATAGTATGCTTGACGACACAGAGGTAGGCAGAGCAGTGGACTACTGTACTGTACTGCTATATATTATATACTGGTGGTCAGCAAAATAATGCACTGTCCTCCTACTACTGCGCACAACAACTAAAATGCACCGCAGGTATGGATGGATAGTATACTTGACGACACAGAGTTAGGAAGAGCAGTGGACTACTGTACCGTACTGCTATATATCATATACTGGTGGTCAGCAAAATTATGCACTGTCCTCCTACTACTGCGCACAACAACTAAAATGCTCCACAGGTATGGATGGATAGTATACTTGAATACACAGATGTAGGTAGAGCAGTGGGCTACTGTACCGTACTGCTATATATTATATACTGGTGGTCAGCAAAATTATGCACTGTCCTCCTACTACAGCGCAAAACAAGTAAAATGCACCACAGGTATGGATGGATAGTATACTTGATGACACAGAGGTAGGTAGATCAGTGGACTACTGTACCGTACTGCTATATATTATATACTGGTGGTCAGCAAAATTATGCACTGTCCTCCTACTACGGCGCACAACAACTAAAATGCTCCACAGGTATGGATGGATAGTATACTTGACGACACAGAAGTAGGTAGAGCAGTGGACTATTGTACCGTACTGCTATATATTATATACTGTTAGTCAGCAAAATTATGCACTGTCCTCCTACTACTGCGCACAACAAAAATGCACCACAGGTATGGATGGATAGTATTCTTGACGACATAGAGGTAGGTAGAACAGTGGACTACTGTACCGTACTGCTATATATTATATACTGGTGGTCAGCAAAATTATTCACTGTCCTCCTACTACTGCGCATAACAACTAAAATGCACCACAGGTATGGATGGATAGTATACTTGATGACACAGAGGTAGGTAGATCAGTGGACTACTGTACCGTACTGCTATATATTATATACTGGTGGTCAGAAAAATTATGCACTGTCCTCCTACTACTGCGCACAACAACTAAAATGCACCACAGGTATGGATGGATAGTATACTTGACGACACAGATGTAGGTAGAGCATTGGGCTACTGTACCGTACTGCTATATATTATATACTGGTGGTCAGCAAAATTATGCACTGTCCTCCTACTACTGCGCAAAACAAGTAAAATGCACCACAGGTATGGATGGATAGTATACTTGATGACACAGAGGTAGGTAGATCAGTGGACTACTGTACCGTACTGCTATATATTATATACTGGTGGTCAGCAAAATTATGCACTGTCCTCCTACTACGGCGCACAACAACTAAAATGCTCCACAGGTATGGATGGATAGTATACTTGACGTCACAGAAGTAGGTAGAGCAGTGGACTATTGTACCGTACTGCTATATATTATATACTGTTAGTCAGCAAAATTATGCACTGTCCTCCTACTACTGCGCTTAACAAAAATGCACCAAAGGTATGGATGGATAGTATTCTTGACGACACAGAGGTAGGTAGAACAGTGGACTACTGTACCGTGCTGCTATATATTATATACTGGTGGTCAGCAAAATTATTCACTGTCCTCCTACTACTGCGCACAACAACTAAAATGCACCACAGGTATGGATGGATAGTATACTTGACGACACAGATGTAGGTAGAGCAGTGGACCACTGTACCGTACTGCTATATATTATATACTGGTGGTCAGCAAAATTATGCACTGTCCTCCTACTACTGCGCAAAACAACTAAAATGCACCACAGGTATGGATGGATAGTATACTTGATGACACAGAGGTAGGTAGAGCAGTGGACTACTGTACCGTACTGCTATATATTATATACTGGTGGTCAGCAAAATTATGCACTGTCCTCCTAATACGGCGCACAACAACTAAAATGTTTCACAGGTATGGATGGATAGTATACTTGACGACAAAGAAGTAGGTAGAGCAGTGGACTATTGTACCGTACTGCTATATATTATAAACTGGTAGTCAGTAAAAATTATGCACTGTCCTCCTACTACTGCGCACAACAAAAATGCACCACAGGTATGGATGGATAGTATTCTTGATGACACAGAGTTAGGTAGAACAGTGGACTACTGTACCGTACTGCTATATATTATATACTGGTGGTCAGCAAAATTATTCACTGTCCTCCTACTACTGCGCACAACAACTAAAATGCACCACAGGTATGGATGGATAGTTTACTTGACGACACAGAGTTAGGAAGAGCAGTGGACTACTGCACCGTACTGCTATATATTATATAGTGGTGGTCAGCAAAATTATGCACTGTCCTCCTACTACTGTGCACAACAACTAAAATACACCACAGGTATGGATGGATAGTATATTTGATGACACAGAGGTAGGTAGAGTAGTGGACTACTGTACTGTACTGCTATGTATTATATAGTGGTGGTCAGCAAAATTATGCACAGTCCTCCTACTACTGCGCACAACAACTAAAATACACCACAGGTATGGATGGATAGTATACTTGATGACACAGAGGTAGGTAGAGCAGTGGACTACTGTACCGTACTGCTATATATTATATACTGGTCGTCAGCAAAATTATGCACTGTCCTTCTACTACTGCGCACAACAACTAAAATTCAGCACAGGTATGGATGGATAGTCTACTTGACGACACAGAGGTTAGTAGAGCAGTGGACTACTGTACAGTACTGCTATATATTATATACTGGTGGTCAGCAAAATTATGCACTGTCCTCCTACTACTGCGCACAACAACTAAAATGCACCACAGGTATGGATGGATAGTATACTTGATGACACAGAGGTAGGTAGAGCAGTGGACTACTGTACCATACTGCTATATATTATATACTGGTGGTCAGCAAAATTATGCACTGTCCTCCTACTACTGCGCACAACAACTAAAATGCACCACAGGTATGGATGTATAGTATACTTGACGACACAGAGCAGTGGACTACTGTACCGTACTGCTATATATTATATACTGGTCATCAGCAAAATTATGCACTGTACTCCTACTACTGCGCACAACAACTAAAATGCAACACAGGTATGGATGGATAGTATACTGGATGACACAGAGGTAGGTAGAGCAGTGGACTACTGTACCGTATTGCTATATATTATATACTGGTGGTCAGCAAAATTATGCACTGTCCTCCTTCTACTGCGCACAACAATTAAATGCACAACAGGTATGGATGGATAGTATGCTTGACGACACAGAGGTAGGCAGAGCAGTGGACTACTGTACTGTACTGCTATATATTATATACTGGTGGTCAGCAAAATAATGCACTGTCCTCCTACTACTGCGCACAACAACTAAAATGCACCGCAGGTATGGATGGATAGTATACTTGACGACACAGAGTTAGGTAGAGCAGTGGACTACTGTACCGTACTGCTATGTATTATATACAGGTGGTCAGCAAAATTATGCACTGTCCTCCTACTACTGGGCAAAACAACTAAAATGCACAACAGGTATGGATGGATAGTATACTTGATGACACAGAGGTAGGTAGAGCAGTGGACTACTGTACCGTACTGCTATATATTATATACTGGTGGTCAGCAAAATTATGCACTGTCCCCCTACTACTGCGCACAACAATTAAATGCACAACAGGTATGGATGGATAGTATGCTTGACGACACAGAGGTAGGCAGAGCAGTGGACTACTGTACTGTACTGCTATATATTATATACTGGTGGTCAGCAAAATAATGCACTGTCCTCCTACTACTGCGCACAACAACTAAAATGCACCGCAGGTATGGATGGATAGTATACTTGACGACACAGAGTTAGGTAGAGCAGTGGACTACTGTACCGTACTGCTATGTATTATATACAGGTGGTCAGCAAAATTATGCACTGTCCTCCTACTACTGGGCAAAACAACTAAAATGCACAACAGGTATGGATGGATAGTATACTTGATGACACAGAGGTAGGTAGAGCAGTGGACTACTGTACCGTACTGCTATATATTATATACTGGTGGACAGCAAAATTATGCACTGTCCTCCTACTACTGCGCACAACAACTAAAATACACCACAGGTATGGATGGATAGTATACTTGATGACACAGGGGTAGGTAGAGCAGTGGACTACTGTACCGTACTGCTATATATTATATAGTGGTGGTCAGCAAAATTATGCACTGTCCTCCTACTACTGCGCACAACAACTAAAATACAACACAGGTATGGATGGATAGCATACTTCATGACACAGAGGTAGGTAGAGCAGTGGACTACTGTACCGTACTGCTATATATCATATACTGGTGGTCAGAAAAATTATGCACTGTCCTCCTACTACTGCACACAACAACTAAAATGCTCTACAGGTATGGATGGATATTATACTTGACGACACAGAGTTAGGAACAGCAGTGGACTACTGTACCGTACTGCTATATATTATATACTGGTGGTCAGCAAAATTATGCACTGTCCTCCTACTACGGCGCACAACAACTAAAATGCTCCACAGGTATGGATGGATAGTATACTTGACGACACAGAAGTAGGTAGAGCAGTGGACTATTGTACCGTACTGCTATATATTATATACTGTTAGTCAGCAAAATTATGCACTGTCCTCCTACTACTGCGCTTAACAAAAATGCACCACAGGTATGGATGGATAGTATTCTTGACGACACAGAGGTAGGTAGAACAGTGGACTACTGTACCGTACTGCTATATATTATATACTGGTGGTCAGCAAAATTATTCACTGTCCTCCTACTACTGCGCACAACAACTAAAATGCACCACAGGTATGGATGGATAGTATACTTGACGACACAGATGTAGGTAGAGCAGTGGACCACTGTACCGTACTGCTATATATTATATACTGGTGGTCAGCAAAATTATGCACTGTCCTCCTACTACTGCGCAAAACAACTAAAATGCACCACAGGCATGGATGGATAGTATACTTGATGACACAGAGGTAGGTAGAGCAGTGGACTACTGTACCGTACTGCTATATATTATATACTGGTGGTCAGCAAAATTATGCACTGTCCTCCTACTACGGCGCACAACAACTAAAATGCTCCACAGGTATGGATGGATAGTATGCTTGACGACACAGAGGTAGGCAGAGCAGTGGACTACTGTACTGTACTGCTATATATTATATACTGGTGGTCAGCAAAATTATTCACTGTACTCCTACTACTGCGCACAACAACTAAAATGCACCACAGGTATGGATGGATAGTATACTGGATGACACAGAGGTAGGTAGAGCAGTGGACTACTGTACCGTACTGCTATATATTATATACTGGTGGTCAGCAAAATTATGCACTGTCCTCCTTCTACTGCGCACAACAACTAAAATGCACCACAGGTATGGATGGATAGTATACTTGACAACACAGAGGTAGGTAGAGCAGTGGAATACTGTACCGTACTGCTATATATTATATACTGGTGGTCAGCAAAATTATGCACTGTCCCCCTACTACTGCGCACAACAATTAAATGCACAACAGGTATGGATGGATAGTATGCTTGACGACACAGAGGTAGGCAGAGCAGTGGACTACTGTACTGTACTGCTATATATTATATACTGGTGGTCAGCAAAATAATGCACTGTCCTCCTACTACTGCGCACAACAACTAAAATGCACCGCAGGTATGGATGGATAGTATACTTGACGACACAGAGTTAGGTAGAGCAGTGGACTACTGTACCGTACTGCTATGTATTATATACTGGTGGTCAGCAAAATTATGCACTGTCCTCCTACTACTGGGCAAAACAACTAAAATGCACAACAGGTAAGGATGGATAGTATACTTGATGACACAGAGGTAGGTAGAGCAGTGGACTACTGTACCGTACTGCTATATATTATATACTGGTGGTCAGCAAAATTATGCACTGTCCTCCTACTACTGCGCACAACAACTAAAATACACCACAGGTATGGATGGATAGTATACTTGATGACACAGAGGTAGGTAGAGCAGTGGACTACTGTACCGTACTGCTATATATTATATAGTGGTGGTCAGCAAAATTATGCACTGTCCTCCTACTACTGCGCACAACAACTAAAATACAACACAGGTATGGATGGATAGCATACTTGATGACACAGAGGTAGGTAGAGCAGTGGACTACTGTACCGTACTGCTATATATCATATACTGGTGGTCAGAAAAATTATGCACTGTCCTCCTACTACTGCACACAACAACTAAAATGCTCTACAGGTATGGATGGATATTATACTTGACGACACAGAGTTAGGAACAGCAGTGGACTACTGTACCGTACTGCTATATATTATATACTGGTGGTCAGCAAAATTAAGCACTGTCCTCCTACTACTGCGCACACCAACTAAAATGCACCACAGGTATGGATGGATAGTATACTTGACGACACAGAGGTAGGTAGAGCAGTGGACTACTGTACTGTACTGCTATATATTATATACTGGTGGTCAGCAAAATAATGCACAGTCCTCCTACTACTGCGCACAACAACTAAAATACAACACAGGTATGGATGGATAGTATACTTGATGACACAGAGGTAGGTAGAGCAGTGGACTACTGTACCGTACTGCTATATATCATATACTGGTGGTCAGAAAAATTATGCACTGTCCTCCTACTACTGCACACAACAACTAAAATGCTCTACAGGTATGGATGGATATTATACTTGACGACACAGAGTTAGGAAGAGCAGTGGACTACTGTACCGTACTGCTATATATTATATACTGGTGGTCAGCAAAATTATGCACTGTCCTCCTACTACTGCGCACAACAACTAAAATGCACCACAGGTATGGATGGATAGTATAAGTATACTTGACGACACAGAGGTAGGTAGAGCAGTGGAATACTGTACTGTACTGCTATATATTATATACTGGTGGTCAGCATAATAATGTACTGTCCTCCTACTACTGCGCACAACAACTAAAATGCACCACAGGTATGGATGGATAGTATACTTGACGACACAGAGGTAGGTAGAGCAGTGGACTACTGTACCGTACTGCTATATATTATATACTGGTGGTCAGCAAAATTATGCACTGTCCTCCTACTACTGCGCACAACAACTAAAATGCACCACAGGTATGGATGGATAGTATACTTGATGACACAGAGGTAGGTAGAGCAGTGGACTACTGTACCGTACTGCTATGTATTATATACTGGTGGTCAGCAAAATTATGCACTGTCCTCCTACTACGGCGCACAACAACTAAAATGTTCCACAGGTATGGATGGATAGTATACTAGACGACACAGAGTTAGGAAGAGCAGTGGACTACTGTACCGTACTGCTATATATTATATACTGGTGGTCAGCAAAATAATGCACTGTCTTCCTACTACTGCGCACAACAACTAAAATGCACCACAGGTATGGATGGATAGTATACTTGATGACACAGAGGTAGGTAGAGCAGTGGCCTACTGTACCGTACTGCTATATATTATATACTGGTGGTCAGCAAAATTATGCACTGTGCTCCTACTACTGCTCACAACAACTAAAATGCACCACAGGTATGAATGGATAGTATACTTGACGACACAGAGGTAGGTAGAGCAGTGGACTACTGTACCGTACTGCTATATATTATATACTGGTGGTCAGCAAAATTATGCACTGTCCTCCTACTACTGCGCACAACAACTAAAATGCTCCACAGGTATGGATAGATAGTATACTTGACAACACAAAGGTAGGTAGAGCAGTGGACTACTGTACCGTACTGCTATATATTATATACTGGTGGTCAGCAAAATTATGCACTGTCCTCCTACTACTGCGCACAACAACTAAAATGCACAACAGGTATGGATGGATAGTATGCTTGACGACACAGAGGTAGGCAGAGCAGTGGACTACTGTACCGTACTGCTATATATTATATACTGGTGGTCAGCAAAATAATGCACTATCCTCCTATTACTGCGCACAACAACTAAAATGCACCACTGGTATGGATGGATAGTATACTTGATGACACATAGGTAGGTAGAGCAGTGGACTACTGTACCGTACTGCTATATATCATATACTGGTGGTCAGAAAAATTATGCACTGTCCTCCTACTACTGCACACAACAACTAAAATGCTCTACAGGTATGGATGGATATTATACTTGACGACACAGGGTTAGGAAGAGCAGTGGACTACTGTACCGTACTGCTATATATTATATACTGGGGGTCAGCAAAATTATGCACTGTCCTCCTACTACTGCGCACAACAACTAAAATGCACCACAGGTATGGATGGATAGTATACTTGACGACACAGATGTAGGTAGAGCAGTGGACCACTGTACCGTACTGCTATATATTATATACTGGTGGTCAGCAAAATTATGCACTGTCCTCCTACTACTGCGCAAAACAACTAAAATGCACCACAGGTATGGATGGATAGTATACTTGATGACACAGAGGTAGGTAGAGCAGTGGACTACTGTACCGTACTGCTATATATTATATACTGGTGGTCAGCAAAATTATGCACTGTCCTCCTACTACGGCGCACAATAACTAAAATGCTCCACAGGTATGGATGGATAGTATACTTGACGTCACAGAAGTAGGTAGAGCAGTGGACTATTGTACCGTACTGCTATATATTATATACTGTTAGTCAGCAAAATTATGCACTGTCCTCCTACTACTGCGCTTAACAAAAATGCACCAAAGGTATGGATGGATAGTATTCTTGACGACACAGAGGTAGGTAGAACAGTGGACTACTGTACCGTGCTGCTATATATTATATACTGGTGGTCAGCAAAATTATTCACTGTCCTCCTACTACTGCGCACAACAACTAAAATGCACCACAGGTATGGATGGATAGTATACTTGACGACACAGATGTAGGTAGAGCAGTGGACCACTGTACCGTACTGCTATATATTATATACTGGTGGTCAGCAAAATTATGCACTGTCCTCCTACTACTGCGCAAAACAACTAAAATGCACCACAGGTATGGATGGATAGTATACTTGATGACACAGAGGTAGGTAGAGCAGTGGACTACTGTACCGTACTGCTATATATTATATACTGGTGGTCAGCAAAATTATGCACTGTCCTCCTACTACGGCGCACAACAACTAAAATGTTTCACAGGTATGGATGGATAGTATACTTGACGACAAAGAAGTAGGTAGAGCAGTGGACTATTGTACCGTACTGCTATATATTATAAACTGGTAGTCAGTAAAAATTATGCACTGTCCTCCTACTACTGCGCACAACAAAAATGCACCACAGGTATGGATGGATAGTATTCTTGATGACACAGAGTTAGGTAGAACAGTGGACTACTGTACCGTACTGCTATATATTATATACTGGTGGTCAGCAAAATTATTCACTGTCCTCCTACTACTGCGCACAACAACTAAAATGCACCACAGGTATGGATGGATAGTTTACTTGACGACACAGAGTTAGGAAGAGCAGTGGACTACTGCACCGTACTGCTATATATTATATAGTGGTGGTCAGCAAAATTATGCACTGTCCTCCTACTACTGTGCACAACAACTAAAATACACCACAGGTATGGATGGATAGTATATTTGATGACACAGAGGTAGGTAGAGTAGTGGACTACTGTACTGTACTGCTATGTATTATATAGTGGTGGTCAGCAAAATTATGCACAGTCCTCCTACTACTGCGCACAACAACTAAAATACACCACAGGTATGGATGGATAGTAAACTTGATGACACAGAGGTAGGTAGAGCAGTGGACTACTGTACCGTACTGCTATATATTATATACTGGTCGTCAGCAAAATTATGCACTGTCCTTCTACTACTGCGCACAACAACTAAAATTCAGCACAGGTATGGATGGATAGTCTACTTGACGACACAGAGGTTAGTAGAGCATTGGACTACTGTACAGTACTGCTATATATTATATACTGGTGGTCAGCAAAATTATGCACTGTCCTCCTACTACTGCGCACAACAACTAAAATGCACCACAGGTATGGATGGATAGTATACTTGATGACACAGAGGTAGGTAGAGCAGTGGACTACTGTACCATACTGCTATATATTATATACTGGTGGTCAGCAAAATTATGCACTGTCCTCCTACTACTGCGCACAACAACTAAAATGCACCACAGGTATGGATGTATAGTATACTTGACGACATAGAGCAGTGGACTACTGTACCGTACTGCTATATATTATATACTGGTCATCAGCAAAATTATGCACTGTACTCCTACTACTGCGCACAACAACTAAAATGCAACACAGGTATGGATGGATAGTATACTGGATGACACAGAGGTAGGTAGAGCAGTGGACTACTGTACCGTATTGCTATATATTATATACTGGTGGTCAGCAAAATTATGCACTGTCCTCCTTCTACTGCGCACAACAATTAAATGCACAACAGGTATGGATGGATAGTATGCTTGACGACACAGAGGTAGGCAGAGCAGTGGACTACTGTACTGTACTGCTATATATTATATACTGGTGGTCAGCAAAATAATGCACTGTCCTCCTACTACTGCGCACAACAACTAAAATGCACCGCAGGTATGGATGGATAGTATACTTGACGACACAGAGTTAGGTAGAGCAGTGGACTACTGTACCGTACTGCTATGTATTATATACAGGTGGTCAGCAAAATTATGCACTGTCCTCCTACTACTGGGCAAAACAACTAAAATGCACAACAGGTATGGATGGATAGTATACTTGATGACACAGAGGTAGGTAGAGCAGTGGACTACTGTACCGTACTGCTATATATTATATACTGGTGGTCAGCAAAATTATGCACTGTCCCCCTACTACTGCGCACAACAATTAAATGCACAACAGGTATGGATGGATAGTATGCTTGACGACACAGAGGTAGGCAGAGCAGTGGACTACTGTACTGTACTGCTATATATTATATACTGGTGGTCAGCAAAATAATGCACTGTCCTCCTACTACTGCGCACAACAACTAAAATGCACCGCAGGTATGGATGGATAGTATACTTGACGACACAGAGTTAGGTAGAGCAGTGGACTACTGTACCGTACTGCTATGTATTATATACAGGTGGTCAGCAAAATTATGCACTGTCCTCCTACTACTGGGCAAAACAACTAAAATGCACAACAGGTATGGATGGATAGTATACTTGATGACACAGAGGTAGGTAGAGCAGTGGACTACTGTACCGTACTGCTATATATTATATACTGGTGGTCAGCAAAATTATGCACTGTCCTCCTACTACTGCGCACAACAACTAAAATACACCACAGGTATGGATGGATAGTATACTTGATGACACAGGGGTAGGTAGAGCAGTGGACTACTGTACCGTACTGCTATATATTATATAGTGGTGGTCAGCAAAATTATGCACTGTCCTCCTACTACTGCGCACAACAACTAAAATACAACACAGGTATGGATGGATAGCATACTTCATGACACAGAGGTAGGTAGAGCAGTGGACTACTGTACCGTACTGCTATATATCATATACTGGTGGTCAGAAAAATTATGCACTGTCCTCCTACTACTGCACACAACAACTAAAATGCTCTACAGGTATGGATGGATATTATACTTGACGACACAGAGTTAGGAACAGCAGTGGACTACTGTACCGTACTGCTATATATTATATACTGGTGGTCAGCAAAATTATGCACTGTCCTCCTACTACGGCGCACAACAACTAAAATGCTCCACAGGTATGGATGGATAGTATACTTGACGACACAGAAGTAGGTAGAGCAGTGGACTATTGTACCGTACTGCTATATATTATATACTGTTAGTCAGCAAAATTATGCACTGTCCTCCTACTACTGCGCTTAACAAAAATGCACCACAGGTATGGATGGATAGTATTCTTGACGACACAGAGGTAGGTAGAACAGTGGACTACTGTACCGTACTGCTATATATTATATACTGGTGGTCAGCAAAATTATTCACTGTCCTCCTACTACTGCGCACAACAACTAAAATGCACCACAGGTATGGATGGATAGTATACTTGACGACACAGATGTAGGTAGAGCAGTGGACCACTGTACCGTACTGCTATATATTATATACTGGTGGTCAGCAAAATTATGCACTGTCCTCCTACTACTGCGCAAAACAACTAAAATGCACCACAGGCATGGATGGATAGTATACTTGATGACACAGAGGTAGGTAGAGCAGTGGACTACTGTACCGTACTGCTATATATTATATACTGGTGGTCAGCAAAATTATGCACTGTCCTCCTACTACGGCGCACAACAACTAAAATGCTCCACAGGTATGGATGGATAGTATGCTTGACGACACAGAGGTAGGCAGAGCAGTGGACTACTGTACTGTACTGCTATATATTATATACTGGTGGTCAGCAAAATTATTCACTGTACTCCTACTACTGCGCACAACAACTAAAATGCACCACAGGTATGGATGGATAGTATACTGGATGACACAGAGGTAGGTAGAGCAGTGGACTACTGTACCGTACTGCTATATATTATATACTGGTGGTCAGCAAAATTATGCACTGTCCTCCTTCTACTGCGCACAACAACTAAAATGCACCACAGGTATGGATGGATAGTATACTTGACAACACAGAGGTAGGTAGAGCAGTGGAATACTGTACCGTACTGCTATATATTATATACTGGTGGTCAGCAAAATTATGCACTGTCCCCCTACTACTGCGCACAACAATTAAATGCACAACAGGTATGGATGGATAGTATGCTTGACGACACAGAGGTAGGCAGAGCAGTGGACTACTGTACTGTACTGCTATATATTATATACTGGTGGTCAGCAAAATAATGCACTGTCCTCCTACTACTGCGCACAACAACTAAAATGCACCGCAGGTATGGATGGATAGTATACTTGACGACACAGAGTTAGGTAGAGCAGTGGACTACTGTACCGTACTGCTATGTATTATATACTGGTGGTCAGCAAAATTATGCACTGTCCTCCTACTACTGGGCAAAACAACTAAAATGCACAACAGGTATGGATGGATAGTATACTTGATGACACAGAGGTAGGTAGAGCAGTGGACTACTGTACCGTACTGCTATATATTATATACTGGTGGTCAGCAAAATTATGCACTGTCCTCCTACTACTGCGCACAACAACTAAAATACACCACAGGTATGGATGGATAGTATACTTGATGACACAGAGGTAGGTAGAGCAGTGGACTACTGTACCGTACTGCTATATATTATATAGTGGTGGTCAGCAAAATTATGCACTGTCCCTCCTACTACTGCGCACAACAACTAAAATACAACACAGGTATGGATGGATAGCATACTTGATGACACAGAGGTAGGTAGAGCAGTGGACTACTGTACCGTACTGCTATATATCATATACTGGTGGTCAGAAAAATTATGCACTGTCCTCCTACTACTGCACACAACAACTAAAATGCTCTACAGGTATGGATGGATATTATACTTGACGACACAGAGTTAGGAACAGCAGTGGACTACTGTACCGTACTGCTATATATTATATACTGGTGGTCAGCAAAATTATGCACTGTCCTCCTACTACTGCGCACACCAACTAAAATGCACCACAGGTATGGATGGATAGTATACTTGACGACACAGAGGTAGGTAGAGCAGTGGACTACTGTACTGTACTGCTATATATTATATACTGGTGGTCAGCAAAATAATGCACAGTCCTCCTACTACTGCGCACAACAACTAAAATACAACACAGGTATGGATGGATAGTATACTTGATGACACAGAGGTAGGTAGAGCAGTGGACTACTGTACCGTACTGCTATATATCATATACTGGTGGTCAGAAAAATTATGCACTGTCCTCCTACTACTGCACACAACAACTAAAATGCTCTACAGGTATGGATGGATATTATACTTGACGACACAGAGTTAGGAAGAGCAGTGGACTACTGTACCGTACTGCTATATATTATATACTGGTGGTCAGCAAAATTATGCACTGTCCTCCTACTACTGCGCACAACAACTAAAATGCACCACAGGTATGGATGGATAGTATAAGTATACTTGACGACACAGAGGTAGGTAGAGCAGTGGACTACTGTACTGTACTGCTATATATTATATACTGGTGGTCAGCATAATAATGTACTGTCCTCCTACTACTGCGCACAACAACTAAAATGCACCACAGGTATGGATGGATAGTATACTTGACGACACAGAGGTAGGTAGAGCAGTGGACTACTGTACCGTACTGCTATATATTATATACTGGTGGTCAGCAAAATTATGCACTGTCCTCCTACTACTGCGCACAACAACTAAAATGCACCACAGGTATGGATGGATAGTATACTTGATGACACAGAGGTAGGTAGAGCAGTGGACTACTGTACCGTACTGCTATGTATTATATACTGGTGGTCAGCAAAATTATGCACTGTCCTCCTACTACGGCGCACAACAACTAAAATGTTCCACAGGTATGGATGGATAGTATACTAGACGACACAGAGTTAGGAAGAGCAGTGGACTACTGTACCGTACTGCTATATATTATATACTGGTGGTCAGCAAAATAATGCACTGTCTTCCTACTACTGCGCACAACAACTAAAATGCACCACAGGTATGGATGGATAGTATACTTGATGACACAGAGGTAGGTAGAGCAGTGGCCTACTGTACCGTACTGCTATATATTATATACTGGTGGTCAGCAAAATTATGCACTGTGCTCCTACTACTGCTCACAACAACTAAAATGCACCACAGGTATGAATGGATAGTATACTTGACGACACAGAGGTAGGTAGAGCAGTGGACTACTGTACCGTACTGCTATATATTATATACTGGTGGTCAGCAAAATTATGCACTGTCCTCCTACTACTGCGCACAACAACTAAAATGCTCCACAGGTATGGATAGATAGTATACTTGACAACACAAAGGTAGGTAGAGCAGTGGACTACTGTACCGTACTGCTATATATTATATACTGGTGGTCAGCAAAATTATGCACTGTCCTGCTACTACTGCGCACAACAACTAAAATGCACAACAGGTATGGATGGATAGTATGCTTGACGACACAGAGGTAGGCAGAGCAGTGGACTACTGTAACGTACTGCTATATATTATATACTGGTGGTCAGCAAAATAATGCACTATCCTCCTATTACTGCGCACAACAACTAAAATGCACCACAGGTATGGATGGATAGTATACTTGATGACACATAGGTAGGTAGAGCAGTGGACTACTGTACCGTACTGCTATATATCATATACTGGTGGTCAGAAAAATTATGCACTGTCCTCCTACTACTGCACACAACAACTAAAATGCTCTACAGGTATGGATGGATATTATACTTGACGACACAGGGTTAGGAAGAGCAGTGGACTACTGTACCGTACTGCTATATATTATATACTGGGGGTCAGCAAAATTATGCACTGTCCTCCTACTACTGCGCACAACAACTAAAATGCACCACAGGTATGGAAGGATAGTATACTTGACGACACAGAGGTAGGTAGAGCAGTGGACTACTGTACTGTACTGCTATATATTATATACTGGTGGTCAGCAAAATAATGCACTGTCCTCCTACTACTGCGCACAACAACTAAAATGCACCACAGGTATGGATGGATAGTATACTTGACGACACAGAGGTAGGTAGAGCAGTGGACTACTGTACCGTACTGCTATATATTATATACTGGTGGTCAGCAAAATTATGAACTGTCCTCCTACTACTGCGCACAACAACTAAAATGCACCACAGGTATGGATGGATAGTATACTTGATGACACAGAGGTAGGTAGAGCAGTGGACTACTGTACCGTACTGCTATATGTTATATACTGGTGGTCAGCAAAATTATGCACTGTCCTCCTACTTCGGCGCACAACAACTAAAATGTTCCACAGGTATGGATGGATAGTATACTAGACGACACAGAGTTAGGAAGAGCAGTGGACTACTGTACCGATATACTGGTGGTCAGCAAAATAATGCACTGTCCTCCTACTACTGCGCACAACAACTAAAATGCACCACAGGTATGGATGGATAGTATACTTGACGACACAGAGATAGGTAGAGCAGTGGACTACTGTAACGTACTGCTACATATTATATACTGGTGGTCAGCAAAAATATGCACTGTCCTCCTACTACTGCGCACAACAACTAAAATGCACCACAGGTATGGATGGATAGTATACTTGATGACACAGAGGTAGGTAGAGCAGTGGCCTACTGTACCGTACTGCTATATATTATATACTGATGGTCAGCAAAATTATGCACTGTCCTCCTACTACTGCGCACAACAACTAAAATGCACCAAAGGTATGGATGGATAGTATACTTGACGACACAGAGGTAGGTAGAGCAGTGGATTACTGTACCGTACTGCTATATATTATATACTGGTGGTCAGCAAAATTATGCACTGTCCACCTACTACTGCGCACAACAAAAATGCACCACAGGTATAGATGGATAGTATACTTAACGACACAGAGGAAGGTAAAGCAGTGGACTACTGTACCGTACTGCTATATATTATATATTGGTTGTCAGCAAAATTATTCACTGTCCTCCTACTTCTGCGCACAACAACTAAAATGCACCACAGGTATCGATGGATAGTATACTTGACGACACAGAGTTAGGAAGAGCAGTGGATTACTGTACTGTACTGCTATATATTATATACTGGTCGTCAGCAAAATTATGCACTGTCCTCCTACTACTGCACACAACAACTAAAATGCACCACAGGTATGGATGGATAGTATACTTGATGACACAGAGGTAGGTAGAGCAGTGGACTACTGTACCGTACTGCTATGTATTATATAGTGGTGGTCAGCAAAATTATGCACTGTCCTCCTACTACTGCACACAACAACTAAAATACACCACAGGTATGGATGGATAGTATACTTGATGACACAGAGGTAGGTAGAGCAGTGGAATACTGTACCGTACTGCTATATATTATATAGTGGTGGTCAGCAAAATAATGCACTGTCCTCCTACTACTGCGCACAACAACTAAAATGCAACACAGGTATGGATGGATAGTATACTTGACGACACAGAGGTAGGTAGAGCAGTGGACTACTGTACTGCACTGCTATATATTATATACTGGTCGTCAGCAAAATTATGCACTGTCCTCCTACTACTGCGCACAACAACTAAAATGCTCCACAGGTATGGATGGATAGTATACTTGACGACACAGAGGTAGGTAGATCAGTGGACTACTGTACCGTACTGCTATATATTATATACTGGTGGTCAGCAAAATAATGCACTGTCCTCCTACTACTGCGCACAACAACTAAAATGCACCACAGGTATGGATGGATAGTATACTTGACAACACAGAGGTAGGAAGAGCAGTGGACTACTGTACCGTACTGCTATATATTATATACTGGTCGTCAGCAAAATTATGCACTGTCCTCCTACTACTGCACACAACAACTAAAATGCACCACAGGTATGGATGGATAGTATACTTGACGACACAGAGGTAGGTAGAGCAGTGGACTACTGTACCGTACTGCTCTATATTGTATACTGGTGGTCAGCAAAATGATGCACTGTCCACCTACTACTGCGCACAACAAAAATGCACCACAGGTATAGATGGATAGTATACTTGATGACACAGAGGTAGGTAGAGCAGTGGACTACTGTACCGTACTGCTATATATTATATATTGGTGGTCAGCAAAATTATTCACTGTCCTCCTACTTCTGCGCACAACAACTAAAATGCACCACAGGTATCGATGGATAGTATACTTGATGACACAGAGTTAGGAAGAGCAGTGGACTTCTGTACCGTACTGCTATGTATTATTTTGGTGGTCAGCAAAATTATGCACTGTCCTCCTACTACTGTGCACAACAACTAAAATACACCACAGGTATGGATGGATAGTATACTTGATGACACAGAGGTAGGTAGAGCAGTGGACTACTGTACCATACTGCTATGTATTATATAGTGGTGGTCAGCAAAATTATGCACGGTCCTCCTACTACTGCGCACAACAACTAAAATACACCACAGGTATGGATGGATAGTATACTTGATGACACAGAGGTAGGTAGAGCAGTGGACTACTGTACCGTACTGCTATATATTATATACTGGTGATCAGCAAAATAATGCACTGTCCTCCTACTACTGCGCACAACAACTAAAATGCACCACAGGTATGGATGGATAGTATACTTGACGACACAGAGGTAGGTAGAGCAGTGGACTACTGTACCGTACTGCTATATATTATATACTGGTGGTCAGCAAAATTATGCACTGTCCTCCTACTACTGCGCACAACAACTAAAATGCACCACAGGTATCGATGGATAGTATACTTGACGACACAGAGTTAGGAAGAGCAGTGGACTACTGTACCGTACTGCTATATATTATATACTGGTCGTCAGCAAAATTATGCACTGTCCTCCTACTACTGCACACAACAACTAAAATGCACCACAGGTATGGATGGATAGTATACTTGATGACACAGAGGTAGGTAGAGCAGTGGACTACTGTACCGTACTGCTATGTATTATATAGTGGTGGTCAGCAAAATTATGCACTATCCTCCTATTACTGCGCACAACAACTAAAATGCACCACAGGTATGGATGGATAGTATACTTGATGACACATAGGTAGGTAGAGCAGTGGACTACTGTACCGTACTGCTATATATCATATACTGGTGGTCAGAAAAATTATGCACTGTCCTCCTACTACTGCACACAACAACTAAAATGCTCTACAGGTATGGATGGATATTATACTTGACGACACAGGGTTAGGAAGAGCAGTGGACTACTGTACCGTACTGCTATATATTATATACTGGGGGTCAGCAAAATTATGCACTGTCCTCCTACTACTGCGCACAACAACTAAAATGCACAACAGGTATGGAAGGATAGTATACTTGACGACACAGAGGTAGGTAGAGCAGTGGACTACTGTACTGTACTGCTATATATTATATACTGGTGGTCAGCAAAATAATGCACTGTCCTCCTACTACTGCGCACAACAACTAAAATGCACCACAGGTATGGATGGATAGTATACTTGACGACACAGAGGTAGGTAGAGCAGTGGACTACTGTACCGTACTGCTATATATTATATACTGGTGGTCAGCAAAATTATGAACTGTCCTCCTACTACTGCGCACAACAACTAAAATGCACCACAGGTATGGATGGATAGTATACTTGATGACACAGAGGTAGGTAGAGCAGTGGACTACTGTACCGTACTGCTATATGTTATATACTGGTGGTCAGCAAAATTATGCACTGTCCTCCTACTACGGCGCACAACAACTAAAATGTTCCACAGGTATGGATGGATAGTATACTAGACGACACAGAGTTAGGAAGAGCAGTGGACTACTGTACCGATATACTGGTGGTCAGCAAAATAATGCACTGTCCTCCTACTACTGCGCACAACAACTAAAATGCACCACAGGTATGGATGGATAGTATACTTGACGACACAGAGATAGGTAGAGCAGTGGACTACTGTAACGTACTGCTACATATTATATACTGGTGGTCAGCAAAAATATGCACTGTCCTCATACTACTGCGCACAACAACTAAAATGCACCACAGGTATGGATGGATAGTATACTTGATGACACAGAGGTAGGTAGAGCAGTGGCCTACTGTACCGTACTGCTATATATTATATACTGGTGGTCAGCAAAATTATGCACTGTGCTCCTACTACTGCTCACAACAACTAAAATGCACCAAAGGTATGGATGGATAGTATACTTGACGACACAGAGGTAGGTAGAGCAGTGGATTACTGTACCGTACTGCTATATATTATATACTGGTGGTCAGCAAAATTATGCACTGTCCACCTACTACTGCGCACAACAAAAATGCACCACAGGTATAGATGGATAGTATACTTAACGACACAGAGGAAGGTAAAGCAGTGGACTACTGTACCATACTGCTATATATTATATATTGGTTGTCAGCAAAATTATTCACTGTCCTCCTACTTCTGCGCACAACAACTAAAATGCACCACAGGTATCGATGGATAGTATACTTGACGACACAGAGTTAGGAAGACCAGTGGATTACTGTACTGTACTGCTATATATTATATACTGGTCGTCAGCAAAATTATGCACTGTCCTCCTACTACTGCACACAACAACTAAAATGCACCACAGGTATGGATGGATAGTATACTTGATGACACAGAGGTAGGTAGAGCAGTGGACTACTGTACCGTACTGCTATGTATTATATAGTGGTGGTAAGCAAAATTATGCACTGTCCTCCTACTACTGCACACAACAACTAAAATACACCACAGGTATGGATGGATAGTATACTTGATGACACAGAGGTAGGTAGAGCAGTGGAATACTGTACCGTACTGCTATATATTATATAGTGGTGGTCAGCAAAATAATGCACTGTCCTCCTACTACTGCGCACAACAACTAAAATGCACCACAAGTATGGATGGATAGTATACTTGACGACACAGAGGTAGGTAGAGCAGTGGACTACTGTACTGCACTGCTATATATTATATACTGGTCGTCAGCAAAATTATGCACTGTCCTCCTACTACTGCGCACAACAACTAAAATACTCCACAGGTATGGATGGATAGTATACTTGACGACACAGAGGTAGGTAGATCAGTGGACTACTGTACCGTACTGCTATATATTATATACTGGTGGTCAGCAAAATAATGCACTGTCCTCCTACTACTGCGCACAACAACTAAAATGCACCACAGGTATGGATGGATAGTATACTTGACAACACAGAGGTAGGTAGAGCAGTGGACTACTGTACCGTACTGCTATATATTATATACTGGTCGTCAGCAAAATTATGCACTGTCCTCCTACTACTGCACACAACAACTAAAATGCACCACAGGTATGGATGGATAGTATACTTGACGACACAGAGGTAGGTAGAGCAGTGGACTACTGTACCGTACTGCTCTATATTGTATACTGGTGGTCAGCAAAATTATGCACTGTCCACCTACTACTGCGCACAACAAAAATGCACCACAGGTATAGATGGATAGTATACTTGATGACACAGAGGTAGGTAGAGCAGTGGACTACTGTACCGTACTGCTATATATTATATATTGGTGGTCAGCAAAATTATTCACTGTCCTCCTACTTCTGCGCACAACAACTAAAATGCACCACAGGTATCGATGGATAGTATACTTGATGACACAGAGTTAGGAAGAGCAGTGGACTTCTGTACCGTACTGCTATGTATTATTTTGGTGGTCAGCAAAATTATGCACTGTCCTCCTACTACTGTGCACAACAACTAAAATACACCACAGGTATGGATGGATAGTATACTTGATGACACAGAGGTAGGTAGAGCAGTGGACTACTGTACCATACTGCTATGTATTATATAGTGGTGGTCAGCAAAATTATGCACTGTCCTCCTACTACTGCGCACAACAACTAAAATACACCACAGGTATGGATGGATAGTATACTTGATGACACAGAGGTAGGTAGAGCAGTGGACTACTGTACCGTACTGCTATATATTATATACTGGTGGTCAGCAAAATAATGCACTGTCCTCCTACTACTGCGCACAACAACTAAAATGCACCACAGGTATGGATGGATAGTATACTTGACGACACAGAGGTAGGTAGAGCAGTGGACTACTGTACCGTACTGCTATATATTATATACTGGTGGTCAGCAAAATTATGCACTGTCCTCCTACTACTGCGCACAACAACTAAAATGCACCACAGGTATCGATGGATAGTATACTTGACGACACAGAGTTAGGAAGAGCAGTGGACTACTGTACCGTACTGCTATATATTATATACTGGTCGTCAGCAAAATTATGCACTGTCCTCCTACTACTGCACACAACAACTAAAATGCACCACAGGTATGGATGGATGGTATACTTGATGACACAGAGGTAGGTAGAGCAGTGGACTACTGTACCGTACTGCTATGTATTATATAGTGGTGGTCAGCAAAATTATGCACTGTCCTCCTACTACTGCACACAACAACTAAAATACACCACAGGTATGGATGGATAGTATACTTGATGACACAGAGGTAGGTAGAGCAGTGGAATACTGTACCGTACTGCTATATATTATATAGTGGTGGTCAGCAAAATAATGCACTGTCCTCCTACTACTGCGCACAACAACTAAAATGCACCACAGGTATGGATGGATAGTATACTTGACGACACAGAGGTAGGTAGAGCAGTGGACTACTGTACCGCACTGCTATATATTATATACTGGTCGTCAGCAAAATTATGCACTGTCCTCCTACTACTGCGCACAACAACTAAAATGCTCCACAGGTATGGATGGATGAGTATACTTGACGACACAGAGATAGGTAGATCAGTGGACTACTGTACCGTACTGCTATATATTATATACTGGTGGTCAGCAAAATAATGCACTGTCCTCCTACTACTGCGCACAACAACTAAAATGCACCACAGGTATGGATGGATAGTATACTTGACAACACAGAGGTAGGTAGAGCAGTGGACTACTGTACCGTACTGCTATATATTATATACTGGTCGTCAGCAAAATTATGCACTGTCCTCCTACTACTGCACACAACAACTAAAATGCACCACAGGTATGGATGGATAGTATACTTGACGACACAGAGGTAGGTAGAGCAGTGGACTACTGTACCGTACTGCTCTATATTGTATACTGGTGGTCAGCAAAATTATGCACTGTCCACCTACTACTGCGCACAACAAAAATGCACCACAGGTATAGATGGATAGTATACCTGATGACACAGAGGTAGGTAGAGCAGTGGACTAGTGTACCGTACTGCTATATATTATATATTGGTGGTCAGCAAAATTATTCACTGTCCTCCTACTTCTGCGCACAACAACTAAAATGCACCACAGGTATCGATGGATAGTATACTTGATGACACAGAGTTAGGAAGAGCAGTGGACTTCTGTACCGTACTGCTATGTATTATTTTGGTGGTCAGCAAAATTATGCACTGTCCTCCTACTACTGTGCACAACAACTAAAATACACCACAGGTATGGATGGATAGTATACTTGATGACACAGAGGTAGGTAGAGCAGTGGACTACTGTACCATACTGCTATGTATTATATACTGGTAGTCAGCAAAATAATGCACTGTCCTCCTACTACTGCGCACAACAACTAAAATGCTCTACAGGTATGGATGGATAGTATACTTGACGACACAGAGGTAGGTAGAGCAGTGGACTACTGTACCGTACTGCTATATATTATATACTGGTGGTCAGCAAAATTATGCACTGTCCTCCTACTACTGCGCACAATAACTAAAATGCACCACAGGTATGGATGGATAGTATACTTGATGACACAGAGGTAGGTAGAGCAGTGGACTACTGTACCGTACTGCTATGTATTATATACTGGTGGTCAGCAAAATTATACACTGTCCTCCTACTACGGCGCACAACAACTAAAATGTTCCACAGGTATGGATGGATAGTATACTAGACGACACAGAGTTAGGAAGAGCAGTGGACTACTGTACCGTACTGCTATATATTATATACTGGTGGTCAGCAAAATAATGCACTGTCCTCCTACTACTGCGCATAACAACTAAAATGCACCACAGGTATGGATGGATAGTATACTTGATGACACAGAGGTAGGTAGAGCAGTGGCCTACTGTACCGTACTGCTATATATTATATAGTGGTGGTCAGCAAAATAATGCACTGTCCTCCTACTACTGCGCACAACAACTAAAATGCACCACAGGTATGGATGGATAGTATACTTGACGACACAGAGGTAGGTAGAGCAGTGGACTACTGTACTGCACTGCTATATATTATATACTGGTCGTCAGCAAAATTATGCACTGTCCTCCTACTACTGCGCACAACAACTAAAATGCTCCACAGGTATGGATGGATAGTATACTTGACGACACAGAGGTAGGTAGATCAGTGGACTACTGTACCGTACTGCTATATATTATATACTGGTGGTCAGCAAAATAATGCACTGTCCTCCTACTACTGCGCACAACAACTAAAATGCACCACAGGTATGGATGGATAGTATACTTGACAACACAGAGGTAGGTAGAGCAGTGGACTACTGTACCGTACTGCTATATATTATATACTGGTCGTCAGCAAAATTATGCACTGTCCTCCTACTACTGCACACAACAACTAAAATGCACCACAGGTATGGATGGATAGTATACTTGACGACACAGAGGTAGGTAGAGCAGTGGACTACTGTACCGTACTGCTCTATATTGTATACTGGTGGTCAGCAAAATTATGCACTGTCCACCTACTACTGCGCACAACAAAAATGCACCACAGGTATAGATGGATAGTATACTTGATGACACAGAGGTAGGTAGAGCAGTGGACTACTGTACCGTACTGCTATATATTATATATTGGTGGTCAGCAAAATTATTCACTGTCCTCCTACTTCTGCGCACAACAACTAAAATGCACCACAGGTATCGATGGATAGTATACTCGATGACACAGAGTTAGGAAGAGCAGTGGACTACTGTACCGTACTGCTATGTATTATATAGTGGTGGTCAGCAAAATTATGCACTGTCCTCCTACTACTGCACACAACAACTAAAATACACCACAGGTATGGATGGATAGTATACTTGATGACACAGAGGTAGGTAGAGCAGTGGAATACTGTACCGTACTGCTATATATTATATAGTGGTGGTCAGCAAAATAATGCACTGTCCTCCTACTACTGCGCACAACAACTAAAATGCACCACAGGTATGGATGGATAGTATACTTGACGACACAGAGGTAGGTAGAGCAGTGGACTACTGTACCGCACTGCTATATATTATATACTGGTCGTCAGCAAAATTATGCACTGTCCTCCTACTACTGCGCACAACAACTAAAATGCTCCACAGGTATGGATGGATGAGTATACTTGACGACACAGAGGTAGGTAGATCAGTGGACTACTGTACCGTACTGCTATATATTATATACTGGTGGTCAGCAAAATAATGCACTGTCCTCCTACTACTGCGCACAACAACTAAAATGCACCACAGGTATCGATGGATAGTATACTTGATGACACAGAGTTAGGAAGAGCAGTGGACTTCTGTACCGTACTGCTATGTATTATTTTGGTGGTCAGCAAAATTATGCACTGTCCTCCTACTACTGTGCACAACAACTAAAATACACCACAGGTATGGATGGATAGTATACTTGATGACACAGAGGTAGGTAGAGCAGTGGACTACTGTACCATACTGCTATGTATTATATAGTGGTGGTCAGCAAAATTATGCACTGTCCTCCTACTACTGCGCACAACAACTAAAATACACCACAGGTATGGATGGATAGTATACTTGATGACACAGAGGTAGGTAGAGCAGTGGACTACTGTACCGTACTGCTATATATTATATACTGGTAGTCAGCAAAATAATGCACTGTCCTCCTACTACTGCGCACAACAACTAAAATGCTCTACAGGTATGGATGGATAGTATACTTGACGACACAGAGGTAGGTAGAGCAGTGGACTACTGTACCGTACTGCTATATATTATATACTGGTGGTCAGCAAAATTATGCACTGTCCTCCTACTACTGCGCACAATAACTAAAATGCACCACAGGTATGGATGGATAGTATACTTGATGACACAGAGGTAGGTAGAGCAGTGGACTACTGTACCGTACTGCTATGTATTATATACTGGTGGTCAGCAAAATTATACACTGTCCTCCTACTACGGCGCACAACAACTAAAATGTTCCACAGGTATGGATGGATAGTATACTAGACGACACAGAGTTAGGAAGAGCAGTGGACTACTGTACCGTACTGCTATATATTATATACTGGTGGTCAGCAAAATAATGCACTGTCCTCCTACTACTGCGCATAACAACTAAAATGCACCACAGGTATGGATGGATAGTATACTTGATGACACAGAGGTAGGTAGAGCAGTGGCCTACTGTACCGTACTGCTATATATTATATACTGGTGGTCAGCAAAATTATGCACTGTGCTCCTACTACTGCTCACAACAACTAAAATGCACCACAGGTATGAATGGATAGTATACTTGACGACACAGAGGTAGGTAGAGCAGTGGACTACTGTACCGTACTGCTATATATTATATACTGGTGGTAAGCAAAATTATGCACTGTCCTCCTACTACTGCGCACAACAACTAAAATGCTCCACAGGTATGGATAGATAGTATACTTGACAACACAAAGGTAGGTAGAGCAGTGGACTACTGTACCGTACTGCTATATATTATATACTGGTGGTCAGCAAAATTATGCACTGTCCTCCTACTACTGCGCACAACAACTAAAATGCACAACAGCTATGGATGGATAGTATGCTTGACGACACAGAGGTAGGCAGAGCAGTGGACTACTGTACTATACTGCTATATATTATATACTGGTGGTCAGCAAAATAATGCACTATCCTCCTATTACTGCGCACAACAACTAAAATGCACCACAGGTATGGATGGATAGTATACTTGATGACACATAGGTAGGTAGAGCAGTGGACTACTGTACCGTACTGCTATATATCATATACTGGTGGTCAGAAAAATTATGCACTGTACTCCTACTACTGCACACAACAACTAAAATGCTCTACAGGTATGGATGGATATTATACTTGACGACACAGGGTTAGGAAGAGCAGTGGACTACTGTACCGTACTGCTATATATTATATACTGGGGGTCAGCAAAATTATGCACTGTCCTCCTACTACTGCGCACAACAACTAAAATGCACCACAGGTATGGATGGATAGTATACTTGACGACACAGAGGTAGGTAGAGCAGTGGACTACTGTACTGTACTGCTATATATTATATACTGGTGGTCAGCAAAATAATGCACTGTCCTCCTACTACTGCGCACAACAACTAAAATGCACCACAGGTATGGATGGATAGTATACTTGACGACACAGAGGTAGGTAGAGCAGTGGACTACTGTACCGTACTGCTATATATTATATACTGGTGGTCAGCAAAATTATGCACTGTCCTCCTACTACTGCGCACAACAACTAAAATGCACCACAGGTATGGATGGATAGTATACTTGATGACACAGAGGTAGGTAGAGCAGTGGACTACTGTACCGTACTGCTATATGTTATATACTGGTGGTCAGCAAAATTATGCACTGTCCTCCTACTACGGCGCACAACAACTAAAATGTTCCACAGGTATGGATGGATAGTATACTAGACGACACAGAGTTAGGAAGAGCAGTGGACTACTGTACCGATATACTGGTGGTCAGCAAAATAATGCACTGTCCTCCTACTACTGCGCACAACAACTAAAATGCACCACAGGTATGGATGGATAGTATGACGACACAGAGTTAGGTAGAGCAGTGGACTACTGTAACGTACTGCTACATATTATATACTGGTGGTCAGCAAAAATATGCACTGTGCTCCTACTACTGCTCACAACAACTAAAATGCACCAAAGGTATGGATGGATAGTATACTTGACGACACAGAGGTAGGTAGAGCAGTGGATTACTGTACCGTACTGCTATATATTATATACTGGTGGTCAGCAAAATTATGCACTGTCCACCTACTACTGCGCACAACAAAAATGCACCACAGGTATAGATGGATAGTATACTTAACGACACAGAGGTAGGTAAAGCAGTGGACTACTGTACCGTACTGCTATATATTATATATTGGTTGTCAGCAAAATTATTCACTGTCCTCCTACTTCTGCGCACAACAACTAAAATGCACCACAGGTATCGATGGATAGTATACTTGACGACACAGAGTTAGGAAGAGCAGTGGATTACTGTACCGTACTGCTATATATTATATACTGGTCGTCAGCAAAATTATGCACTGTCCTCCTACTACTGCACACAACAACTAAAATGCACCACAGGTATGGATGGATAGTATACTTGATGACACAGAGGTAGGTAGAGCAGTGGACTACTGTACCGTACTGCTATGTATTATATAGTGGTGGTCAGCAAAATTATGCACTGTCCTCCTACTACTGCACACAACAACTAAAATACACCACAGGTATGGATGGATAGTATACTTGATGACACAGAGGTAGGTAGAGCAGTGGAATACTGTACCGTACTGCTATATATTATATAGTGGTGGTCAGCAAAATAATGCACTGTCCTCCTACTACTGCGCACAACAACTAAAATGCACCACAGGTATGGATGGATAGTATACTTGACGACACAGAGGTAGGTAGAGCAGTGGACTACTGTACCGCACTGCTATATATTATATACTGGTCGTCAGCAAAATTATGCACTGTCCTCCTACTACTGCGCACAACAACTAAAATGCACCACAGGTATGGATGGATAGTATACTTGACGACACAGAGGTAGGTAGATCAGTGGACTACTGTACCGTACTGCTATATATTATATACTGGTGGTCAGCAAAATAATGCACTGTCCTCCTACTAATGCGCACAACAACTAAAATGCACCACAGGTATGGATGGATAGTATACTTGACAACACAGAGGTAGGTAGAGCAGTGGACTACTGTACCGTACTGCTATATATTATATACTGGTCGTCAGCAAAATTATGCACTGTCCTCCTACTACTGCACACAACAACTAAAATGCACCACAGGTATGGATGGATAGTATACTTGACGACACAGAGGTAGGTAGAGCAGTGGACTACTGTACCGCACTGCTATATATTATATACTGGTGGTAAGCAAAATTATGCACTGTCCTCCTACTACTGCGCACAACAACTAAAATGCACAACAGGTATGGATGGATAGTATGCTTGACGACACAGAGGTAGGCAGAGCAGTGGACTACTGTACTATACTGCTATATATTATATACTGGTGGTCAGCAAAATAATGCACTATCCTCCTATTACTGCGCACAACAACTAAAATGCACCACAGGTATGGATGGATAGTATACTTGATGACACATAGGTAGGTAGAGCAGTGGACTACTGTACCGTACTGCTATATATCATATACTGGTGGTCAGAAAAATTATGCACTGTCCTCCTACTACTGCACACAACAACTAAAATGCTCTACAGGTATGGATGGATATTATACTTGACGACACAGGGTTAGGAAGAGCAGTGGACTACTGTACCGTACTGCTATATATTATATACTGGTGGTCAGCAAAATTATGCACTGTCCTCCTACTACTGCGCACAACAACTAAAATGCACCACAGGTATGGATGGATAGTATACTTGATGACACAGAGGTAGGTAGAGCAGTGGACTACTGTACCGTACTGCTATATGTTATATACTGGTGGTCAGCAAAATTATGCACTGTCCTCCTACTACGGCGCACAACAACTAAAATGTTCCACAGGTATGGATGGATAGTATACTAGACGACACAGAGTTAGGAAGAGCAGTGGACTACTGTACCGATATACTGGTGGTCAGCAAAATAATGCACTGTCCTCCTACTACTGCGCACAACAACTAAAATGCACCACAGGTATGGATGGATAGTATACTTGACGACACAGAGTTAGGTAGAGCAGTGGACTACTGTAACGTACTGCTACATATTATATACTGGTGGTCAGCAAAAATATGCACTGTCCTCCTACTACTGCGCACAACAACTAAAATGCACCACAGGTATGGATGGATAGTATACTTGATGACACAGAGGTAGGTAGAGCAGTGGCCTACTGTACCGTACTGCTATATATTATATACTGGTGGTCAGCAAAATTATGCACTGTGCTCCTACTACTGCTCACAACAACTAAAATGCACCAAAGGTATGGATGGATAGTATACTTGACGACACAGAGGTAGGTAGAGCAGTGGATTACTGTACCGTACTGCTATATATTATATACTGGTGGTCAGCAAAATTATGCACTGTCCACCTACTACTGCGCACAACAAAAATGCACCACAGGTATAGATGGCTAGTATACTTAACGACACAGAGGTAGGTAAAGCAGTGGACTACTGTACCGTACTGCTATATATTATATATTGGTTGTCAGCAAAATTATTCACTGTCCTCCTACTTCTGCGCACAACAACTAAAATGCACCACAGGTATCGATGGATAGTATACTTGACGACACAGAGATAGGAAGAGCAGTGGATTACTGTACCGTACTGCTATATATTATATACTGGTCGTCAGCAAAATTATGCACTGTCCTCCTACTACTGCACACAACAATTAAAATGCACCACAGGTATGGATGGATAGTATACTTGATGACACAGAGTTAGGAAGAGCAGTGGACTTCTGTACCGTACTGCTATGTATTATTTTGGTGGTCAGCAAAATTATGCACTGTCCTCCTACTACTGTGCACAACAACTAAAATACACCACAGGTATGGATGGATAGTATACTTGATGACACAGAGGTAGGTAGAGCAGTGGACTACTGTACCATACTGCTATGTATTATATAGTTGTGGTCAGCAAAATTATGCACTGTCCTCCTACTACTGCGCACAACAACTAAAATACACCACAGGTATGGATGGATAGTATACTTGATGACACAGAGGTAGGTAGAGCAGTGGACTACTGTACCGTACTGCTATATATTATATACTGGTGGTCAGCAAAATAATGCACTGTCCTCCTACTACTGCGCACAACAGCTAAAATGCACCACAGGTATGGATGGATAGTATACTTGACAACACAGAGGTAGGTAGAGCAGTGGACTACTGTACCGTACTGCTATATATTATATACTGGTCGTCAGCAAAATTATGCACTGTCCTCCTACTACTGCACACAACAACTAAAATGCACCACAGGTATGGATGGATAGTATACTTGACGACACAGAGGTAGGTAGAGCAGTGGACTACTGTACCGTACTGCTCTATATTGTATACTGGTGGTCAGCAAAATTATGCACTGTCCACCTACTACTGCGCACAACAAAAATGCACCACAGGTATAGATGGATAGTATACTTGATGACACAGAGGTAGGTAGAGCAGTGGACTACTGTACCGTACTGCTATATATTATATATTGGTGGTCAGCAAAATTATTCACTGTCCTCCTACTTCTGCGCACAACAACTAAAATGCACCACAGGTATCGATGGATAGTATACTTGATGACACAGAGTTAGGAAGAGCAGTGGACTTCTGTACCGTACTGCTATGTATTATTTTGGTGGTCAGCAAAATTATGCACTGTCCTCCTACTACTGTGCACAACAACTAAAATACACCACAGGTATGGATGGATAGTATACTTGATGACACAGAGGTAGGTAGAGCAGTGGACTACTGTACCATACTGCTATGTATTATATAGTGGTGGTCAGCAAAATTATGCACTGTCCTCCTACTACTGCGCACAACAACTAAAATACACCACAGGTATGGATGGATAGTATACTTGATGACACAGAGGTAGGTAGAGCAGTGGACTACTGTACCGTACTGCTATATATTATATACTGGTGGTCAGCAAAATAATGCACTGTCCTCCTACTACTGCGCACAACAACTAAAATGCACCACAGGTATGGATGGATAGTATACTTGACGACACAGAGGTAGGTAGAGCAGTGGACTACTGTACCGTACTGCTATATATTATATACTGGTGGTCAGCAAAATTATGCACTGTCCTCCTACTACTGCGCACAATAACTAAAATGCACCACAGGTGTGGATGGATAGTATACTTGATGACACAGAGGTAGGTAGAGCAGTGGATTACTGTACCGTACTGCTATGTATTATATACTGGTGGTCAGCAAAATTATACACTGTCCTCCTACTACGGCGCACAACAACTAAAATGTTCCACAGGTATGGATGGATAGTATACTAGACGACACAGAGTTAGGAAGAGCAGTGGACTACTGTACCGTACTGCTATATATTATATACTGGTGGTCAGCAAAATAATGCACTGTCCTCCTACTACTGCGCACAACAACTAAAATGCACCACAGGTATGGATGGATAGTATACTTGACGACACAGAGTTAGGTAGAGCAGTGGACTACTGTATCGTACTGCTACATATTATATACTGGTGGTCAGCAAAAATATGCACTGTCCTCCTACTACTGCGCACAACAACTAAAATGCACCACAGGTATGGATGGATAGTATACTTGATGACACAGAGGTAGGTAGAGCAGTGGCCTACTGTACCGTACTGCTATATATTATATACTGGTGGTCAGCAAAATTATGCACTGTGCTCCTACTACTGCTCACAACAACTAAAATGCACCACAGGTATGAATGGATAGTATACTTGACGACACAGAGGTAGGTAGAGCAGTGGACTACTGTACCGTACTGCTATATATTATATACTGGTGGTCAGCAAAATTATGCACTGTCCTCCTACTACTGCGCACAACAACTAAAATGCTCCACAGGTATGGATAGATAGTATACTTGACAACACAAAGGTAGGTAGAGCAGTGGGCTACTGTACCGTACTGCTATATATTATATACTGGTGGTCAGCAAAATTATGCACTGTCCTCCTACTACTGCGCACAACAACTAAAATGCACAACAGGTATGGATGGATAGTATGCTTGACGACACAGAGGTAGGCAGAGCAGTGGACTACTGTACTATACTGCTATATATTATATACTGGTGGTCAGCAAAATAATGCACTATCCTCCTATTACTGCGCACAACAACTAAAATGCACCACAGGTATCGATGGATAGTATACTTGATGACACATAGGTAGGTAGAGCAGAGGACTTCTGTATATATATACTGCTATATATCATATACTGGTGGTCAGAAAAATTATGCACTGTCCTCCTACTACTGCACACAACAACTAAAATGCTCTACAGGTATGGATGGATATTATACTTGACGACACAGGGTTAGGAAGAGCAGTGGACTACTGTACCGTACTGCTATATATTATATACTGGGGGTCAGCAAAATGATGCACTGTCCTCCTACTACTGCGCACAACAACTAAAATGCACCACAGGTATGGATGGATAGTATACTTGACGACACAGAGGTAGGTAGAGCAGTGGACTACTGTACTGTACTGCTATATATTATATACTGGTGGTCAGCAAAATAATGCACTGTCCTCCTACTACTGCGCACAACAACTAAAATGCACCACAGGTATGGATGGATAGTATACTTGACGACACAGAGGTAGGTAGAGCAGTGGACTACTGTACCGTACTGCTATATATTATATACTGGTGGTCAGCAAAATTATGCACTGTCCTCCTACTACTGCGCACAACAACTAAAATGCATCACAGGTATGGATGGATAGTATACTTGATGACACAGAGGTAGGTAGAGCAGTGGACTACTGTACCGTACTGCTATATATTATATACTGGTGGTCAGAAAAATTATGCACTGTCCTCCTACTACGGCGCACAACAACTAAAATGTTCCACAGGTATGGATGGATAGTATACTAGACGACACAGAGTTAGGAAGAGCAGTGGACTACTGTACCGATATACTGGTGGTCAGCAAAATAATGCACTGTCCTCCTACTACTGCGCACAACAACTAAAATGCACCACAGGTATGGATGGATAGTATACTTGACGACACAGAGTTAGGTAGAGCAGTGGACTGCTGTACCGTACTGCTATATATTATATACTGGTGGTCAGCAAAATTATGCACTGTCCTCCTACTACTGCGCACAACAACTAAAATGCACAACAGGTATGGATGGATAGTATGCTTGACGACACAGAGGTAGGCAGAGCAGTGGACTACTGTACTATACTGCTATATATTATATACTGGTGGTCAGCAAAATAATGCACTATCCTCCTATTACTGCGCACAACAACTAAAATGCACCACAGGTATCGATGGATAGTATACTTGATGACACATAGGTAGGTAGAGCAGAGGAATACTGTATATATATACTGCTATATATCATATACTGGTGGTCAGAAAAATTATGCACTGTCCTCCTACTACTGCACACAACAACTAAAATGCTCTACAGGTATGGATGGATATTATACTTGACGACACAGGGTTAGGAAGAGCAGTGGACTACTGTACCGTACTGCTATATATTATATACTGGGGGTCAGCAAAATGATGCACTGTCCTCCTACTACTGCGCACAACAACTAAAATGCACCACAGGTATGGATGGATAGTATACTTGACGACACAGAGGTAGGTAGAGCAGTGGACTACTGTACTGTACTGCTATATATTATATACTGGTGGTCAGCAAAATAATGCACTGTCCTCCTACTACTGCGCACAGCAACTAAAATGCACCATAGGTATGGATGGATAGTATACTTGACGACACAGAGGTAGGTAGAGCAGTGGACTACTGTACCGTACTGCTATATATTATATACTGGTGGTCAGCAAAATTATGCACTGTCCTCCTACTACTGCGCACAACAACTAAAATGCATCACAGGTATGGATGGATAGTATACTTGATGACACAGAGGTAGGTAGAGCAGTGGACTACTGTACCGTACTGCTATATATTATATACTGGTGGTCAGCAAAATTATGCACTGTCCTCCTACTACGGCGCACAACAACTAAAATGTTCCACAGGTATGGATGGATAGTATACTAGACGACACAGAGTTAGGAAGAGCAGTGGACTACTGTACCGATATACTGGTGGTCAGCAAAATAATGCACTGTCCTCCTACTACTGCGCACAACAACTAAAATGCACCACAGGTATGGATGGATAGTATACTTGACGACACAGAGGTAGGTAGAGCAGTGGACTACTGTACCGTACTGCTATATATTATATACTGGTGGTCAGCAAAATTATGCACTGTCCTCCTACTACTGCGCACAATAACTAAAATGCACCACAGGTATGGATGGATAGTATACTTGATGACACAGAGGTAGGTAGAGCAGTGGACTACTGTACCGTACTGCTATGTATTATATACTGGTGGTCAGCAAAATTATACACTGTCCTCCTACTACGGCGCACAACAACTAAAATGTTCCACAGGTATGGATGGATAGTATACTAGACGACACAGAGTTAGGAAGAGCAGTGGACTACTGTACCGTACTGCTATATATTATATACTGGTGGTCAGCAAAATAATGCACTGTCCTCCTACTACTGCGCACAACAACTAAAATGCACCACAGGTATGGATGGATAGTATACTTGACGACACAGAGTTAGGTAGAGCAGTGGACTACTGTATCGTACTGCTACATATTATATACTGGTGGTCAGCAAAAATATGCACTGTCCTCCTACTACTGCGCACAACAACTAAAATGCACCACAGGTATGGATGGATAGTATACTTGATGACACAGAGGTAGGTAGAGCAGTGGCCTACTGTACCGTACTGCTATATATTATATACTGGTGGTCAGCAAAATTATGCACTGTGCTCCTACTACTGCTCACAACAACTAAAATGCACCACAGGTATGAATGGATAGTATACTTGACGACACAGAGGTAGGTAGAGCAGTGGACTACTGTACCGTACTGCTATATATTATATACTGGTGGTCAGCAAAATTATGCACTGTCCTCCTACTACTGCGCACAACAACTAAAATGCTCCACAGGTATGGATAGATAGAATACTTGACAACACAAAGGTAGGTAGAGCAGTGGGCTACTGTACCGTACTGCTATATATTATATACTGGTGGTCAGCAAAATTATGCACTGTCCTCCTACTACTGCGCACAACAACTAAAATGCACAACAGGTATGGATGGATAGTATGCTTGACGACACAGAGGTAGGCAGAGCAGTGGACTACTGTACTATACTGCTATATATTATATACTGGTGGTCAGCAAAATAATGCACTATCCTCCTATTACTGCGCACAACAACTAAAATGCACCACAGGTATCGATGGATAGTATACTTGATGACACATAGGTAGGTAGAGCAGAGGACTACTGTATATATATACTGCTATATATCATATACTGGTGGTCAGAAAAATTATGCACTGTCCTCCTACTACTGCACACAACAACTAAAATGCTCTACAGGTATGGATGGATATTATACTTGACGACACAGGGTTAGGAAGAGCAGTGGACTACTGTACCGTACTGCTATATATTATATACTGGGGGTCAGCAAAATGATGCACTGTCCTCCTACTACTGCGCACAACAACTAAAATGCACCACAGGTATGGATGGATAGTATACTTGACGACACAGAGGTAGGTAGAGCAGTGGACTACTGTACTGTACTGCTATATATTATATACTGGTGGTCAGCAAAATAATGCACTGTCCTCCTACTACTGCGCACAACAACTAAAATGCACCACAGGTATGGATGGATAGTATACTTGACGACACAGAGGTAGGTAGAGCAGTGGACTACTGTACCGTACTGCTATATATTATATACTGGTGGTCAGCAAAATTATGCACTGTCCTCCTACTACTGCGCACAACAACTAAAATGCATCACAGGTATGGATGGATAGTATACTTGATGACACAGAGGTAGGTAGAGCAGTGGACTACTGTACCGTACTGCTATATATTATATACTGGTGGTCAGCAAAATTATGCACTGTCCTCCTACTACGGCGCACAACAACTAAAATGTTCCACAGGTATGGATGGATAGTATACTAGACGACACAGAGTTAGGAAGAGCAGTGGACTACTGTACCGATATACTGGTGGTCAGCAAAATAATGCACTGTCCTCCTACTACTGCGCACAACAACTAAAATGCACCACAGGTATGGATGGATAGTATACTTGACGACACAGAGTTAGGTAGAGCAGTGGACTACTGTACCGTACTGCTATATATTATATACTGGTGGTCAGCAAAATTATGCACTGTCCTCCTACTACTGCGCACAACAACTAAAATGCACAACAGGTATGGATGGATAGTATGCTTGACGACACAGAGGTAGGCAGAGCAGTGGACTACTGTACTATACTGCTATATATAATATACTGGTGGTCAGCAAAATAATGCACTATCCTCCTATTACTGCGCACAACAACTAAAATGCACCACAGGTATCGATGGATAGTATACTTGATGACACATAGGTAGGTAGAGCAGAGGACTACTGTATATATATACTGCTATATATCATATACTGGTGGTCAGAAAAATTATGCACTGTCCTCCTACTACTGCACACAACAACTAAAATGCTCTACAGGTATGGATGGATATTATACTTGACGACACAGGGTTAGGAAGAGCAGTGGACTACTGTACCGTACTGCTATATATTATATACTGGGGGTCAGCAAAATGATGCACTGTCCTCCTACTACTGCGCACAACAACTAAAATGCACCACAGGTATGGATGGATAGTATACTTGACGACACAGAGGTAGGTAGAGCAGTGGACTACTGTACTGTACTGCTATATATTATATACTGGTGGTCAGCAAAATAATGCACTGTCCTCCTACTACTGCGCACAGCAACTAAAATGCACCACAGGTATGGATGGATAGTATACTTGACGACACAGAGGTAGGTAGAGCAGTGGACTACTGTACCGTACTGCTATATATTATATACTGGTGGTCAGCAAAATTATGCACTGTCCTCCTACTACTGCGCACAACAACTAAAATGCATCACAGGTATGGATGGATAGTATACTTGATGACACAGAGGTAGGTAGAGCAGTGGACTACTGTACCGTACTGCTATATATTATATACTGGTGGTCAGCAAAATTATGCACTGTCCTCCTACTACGGCGCACAACAACTAAAATGTTCCACAGGTATGGATGGATAGTATACTAGACGACACAGAGTTAGGAAGAGCAGTGGACTACTGTACCGATATACTGGTGGTCAGCAAAATAATGCACTGTCCTCCTACTACTGCGCACAACAACTAAAATGCACCACAGGTATGGATGGATAGTATACTTGACGACACAGAGTTAGGTAGAGCAGTGGACTACTGTAACGTACTGCTACATATTATATACTGGTGGTCAGCAAAAATATGCACTGTCCTCCTACTACTGCGCACAACAACTAAAATGCACCACAGGTATGGATGGATAGTATACTTGATGACACAGAGGTAGGTAGAGCAGTGGCCTACTGTACCGTACTGCTATATATTATATACTGGTGGTCAGCAAAATTATGCACTGTGCTCCTACTACTGCTCACAACAACTAAAATGCACCAAAGGTATGGATGGATAGTATACTTGACGACACAGAGGTAGGTAGAGCAGTGGATTACTGTACCGTACTGCTATATATTATATACTGGTGGTAAGCAAAATTATGCACTGTCCACCTACTACTGCGCACAACAAAAATGCACCACAGGTATAGATGGATAGTATACTTAACGACACAGAGGTAGGTAAAGCAGTGGACTACTGTACCGTACTGCTATATATTATATATTGGTTGTCAGCAAAATTATTCAGTGTCCTCCTACTTCTGCGCACAACAACTAAAATGCACCACAGGTATCGATGGATAGTATACTTGATGACACAGAGTTAGGAAGAGCAGTGGACTACTGTACCGTACTGCTATATATTATATACTGGTCGTCAGCAAAATTATGCACTGTCCTCCTACTACTGCACACAACAACTAAAATGCACCACAGGTATGGATGGATAGTATACTTGATGACACAGAGTTAGGAAGAGCAGTGGACTACTGTACCGTACTGCTATATATTATATACTGGTCATCAGCAAAATTATGCACTGTCCTCCTACTACTGCGCACAACAACTAAAATGCTCCACAGGTATCGATGGATAGTATACTTGATGACACAGAGTTAGGAAGAGCAGTGGACTACTGTACCGTACTGCTATATATTATATACTGGTCATCAGCAAAATTATGCACTGTCCTCCTACTACTGCGCACAACAACTAAAATGCTCCACAGGTATGGATGGATAGTATACTTGACGACACAGAGGTAAGTAGATCAGTGGACTACTGTACCGTACTGCTATATATTATATACTGGTGGTCAGCAAAATAATGCACTGTCCTCCTACTACTGCGCACAACAACTAAAATGGACCACAGGTATGGATGGATAGTATACTTAACAACACAGAGGTAGGTAGAGCAGTGGACTACTGTACCGTACTGCTATATATTATATACTGGTCGTCAGCAAAATTATGCACTGTCCTCCTACTACTGCACACAACAACTAAAATGCACCACAGGTATGGATGGATAGTATACTTGACGACACAGAGGTAGGTAGAGCAGTGGACTACTGTACCGTACTGCTCTATATTGATTACTGGTGGTCAGCAAAATTATGCACTGTCCACCTACTACTGCGCACAACAAAAATGCACCACAGGTATAGATGGATAGTATACTTGATGACACAGAGGTAGGTAGAGCAGTGGACTACTGTACCGTACTGCTATATATTATATATTGGTGGTCAGCAAAATTATTCACTGTCCTCCTACTTCTGCGCACAACAACTAAAATGCACCACAGGTATCGATGGATAGTATACTTGATGACACAGAGTTAGGAAGAGCAGTGGACTTCTGTACCGTACTGCTATGTATTATTTTGGTGGTCAGCAAAATTATGCACTGTCCTCCTACTACTGTGCACAACAACTAAAATACACCACAGGTATGGATGGATAGTATACTTGATGACACAGAGGTAGGTAGAGCAGTGGAATACTGTACCATACTGCTATGTATTATATAGTGGTGGTCAGCAAAATTATGCACTGTCCTCCTACTACTGCGCACAACAACTAAAATACACCACAGGTATGGATGGATAGTATACTTGATGACACAGAGGTAGGTAGAGCAGTGGACTACTGTACCGTACTGCTATATATTATATACTGGTGGTCAGCAAAATAATGCACTGTCCTCCTACTACTGCGCACAACAACTAAAATGCACCACAGGTATGGATGGATAGTATACTTGACGACACAGAGGTAGGTAGAGCAGTGGACTACTGTACCGTACTGCTATATATTATATACTGGTGGTCAGCAAAATTATGCACTGTCCTCCTACTACTGCGCACAACAACTAAAATGCACCACAGGTATGGATGGATAGTATACTTGACGACACAGAGGTAGGTAGAGCAGTGGATTACTGTACCGTACTGCTATATATTATATACTGGTGGTCAGCAAAATTATGCACTGTCCACCTACTACTGCGCACAACAAAAATGCACCACAGGTATAGATGGATAGTATACTTAACGACACAGAGGTAGGTAAAGCAGTGGACTACTGTACCGTACTGCTATATATTATATATTGGTTGTCAGCAAAATTATTCACAGTCCTCCTACTTCTGCGCACAACAACTAAAATACACCACAGGTATCGATGGATAGTATACTTGACGACACAGAGTTAGGAAGAGCAGTGGACTACTGTACCGTACTGCTATATATTATATACTGGTCGTCAGCAAAATTATGCACTGTCCTCCTACTACTGCACACAACAACTAAAATGCACCACAGGTATGGATGGATAGTATACTTGATGACACAGAGGTAGGTAGAGCAGTGGACTACTGTTACCGTACTGCTATATATTATATACTGGTGGTCAGCAAAATAATGCACTGTCCTCCTACTACTGCGCACAACAACTAAAATGCACCACAGGTATGGATGGATAGTATACTTGACGACACAGAGGTAGGTAGAGCAGTGGACTACTGTACCGTACTGCTATATATTATATACTGGTGGTCAGCAAAATTATGCACTGTCCTCCTACTACTGCGCACAACAACTAAAATGCACCACAGGTATGGATGGATAGTATACTTGACGACACAGAGGTAGGTAGAGCAGTGGACTACTGTACCGTACTGCTATATATTATATACTGGTGGTCAGCAAAATTATGCACTGTCCTCCTACTACTGCGCACAATAACTAAAATGCACCACAGGTATGGATGGATAGTATACTTGATGACACAGAGGTAGGTAGAGCAGTGGACTACTGTACCGTACTGCTATGTATTATATACTGGTGGTCAGCAAAATTATACACTGTCCTCCTACTACGGCGCACAACAACTAAAATGTTCCACAGGTATGGATGGATAGTATACTAGACGACACAGAGTTAGGAAGAGCAGTGGACTACTGTACCGTACTGCTATATATTATATACTGGTGGTCAGCAAAATAATGCACTGTCCTCCTACTACTGCGCACAACAACTAAAATGCACCACAGGTATGGATGGATAGTATACTTGACGACACAGAGTTAGGTAGAGCAGTGGACTACTGTATCGTACTGCTACATATTATATACTGGTGGTCAGCAAAAATATGCACTGTCCTCCTACTACTGCGCACAACAACTAAAATGCACCACAGGTATGGATGGATAGTATACTTGATGACACAGAGGTAGGTAGAGCAGTGGCCTACTGTACCGTACTGCTATATATTATATACTGGTGGTCAGCAAAATTATGCACTGTGCTCCTACTACTGCTCACAACAACTAAAATGCACCACAGGTATGAATGGATAGTATACTTGACGACACAGAGGTAGGTAGAGCAGTGGACTACTGTACCGTACTGCTATATATTATATACTGGTGGTCAGCAAAATTATGCACTGTCCTCCTACTACTGCGCACAACAACTAAAATGCTCCACAGGTATGGATAGATAGTATACTTGACAACACAAAGGTAGGTAGAGCAGTGGGCTACTGTACCGTACTGCTATATATTATATACTGGTGGTCAGCAAAATTATGCACTGTCCTCCTACTACTGCGCACAACAACTAAAATGCACAACAGGTATGGATGGATAGTATGCTTGACGACACAGAGGTAGGCAGAGCAGTGGACTACTGTACTATACTGCTATATATTATATACTGGTGGTCAGCAAAATAATGCACTATCCTCCTATTACTGCGCACAACAACTAAAATGCACCACAGGTATCGATGGATAGTATACTTGATGACACATAGGTAGGTAGAGCAGAGGACTACTGTATATATATACTGCTATATATCATATACTGGTGGTCAGAAAAATTATGCACTGTCCTCCTACTACTGCACACAACAACTAAAATGCTCTACAGGTATGGATGGATATTATACTTGACGACACAGGGTTAGGAAGAGCAGTGGACTACTGTACCGTACTGCTATATATTATATACTGGGGGTCAGCAAAATGATGCACTGTCCTCCTACTACTGCGCACAACAACTAAAATGCACCACAGGTATGGATGGATAGTATACTTGACGACACAGAGGTAGGTAGAGCAGTGGACTACTGTACTGTACTGCTATATATTATATACTGGTGGTCAGCAAAATAATGCACTGTCCTCCTACTACTGCGCACAACAACTAAAATGCACCACAGGTATGGATGGATAGTATACTTGACGACACAGAGGTAGGTAGAGCAGTGGACTACTGTACCGTACTGCTATATATTATATACTGGTGGTCAGCAAAATTATGCACTGTCCTCCTACTACTGCGCACAACAACTAAAATGCATCACAGGTATGGATGGATAGTATACTTGATGACACAGAGGTAGGTAGAGCAGTGGACTACTGTACCGTACTGCTATATATTATATACTGGTGGTCAGCAAAATTATGCACTGTCCTCCTACTACGGCGCACAACAACTAAAATGTTCCACAGGTATGGATGGATAGTATACTAGACGACACAGAGTTAGGAAGAGCAGTGGACTACTGTACCGATATACTGGTGGTCAGCAAAATAATGCACTGTCCTCCTACTACTGCGCACAACAACTAAAATGCACCACAGGTATGGATGGATAGTATACTTGACGACACAGAGTTAGGTAGAGCAGTGGACTACTGTACCGTACTGCTATATATTATATACTGGTGGTCAGCAAAATTATGCACTATCCTCCTACTACTGCGCACAACAACTAAAATGCACAACAGGTATGGATGGATAGTATGCTTGACGACACAGAGGTAGGCAGAGCAGTGGACTACTGTACTATACTGCTATATATTATATACTGGTGGTCAGCAAAATAATGCACTATCCTCCTATTACTGCGCACAACAACTAAAATGCACCACAGGTATCGATGGATAGTATACTTGATGACACATAGGTAGGTAGAGCAGAGGACTACTGTATATATATACTGCTATATATCATATACTGGTGGTCAGAAAAATTATGCACTGTCCTCCTACTACTGCACACAACAACTAAAATGCTCTACAGGTATGGATGGATATTATACTTGACGACACAGGGTTAGGAAGAGCAGTGGACTACTGTACCGTACTGCTAAATATTATATACTGGGGGTCAGCAAAATGATGCACTGTCCTCCTACTACTGCGCACAACAACTAAAATGCACCACAGGTATGGATGGATAGTATACTTGACGACACAGAGGTAGGTAGAGCAGTGGACTACTGTACTGTACTGCTATATATTATATACTGGTGGTCAGCAAAATAATGCACTGTCCTCCTACTACTGCGCACAGCAACTAAAATGCACCACAGGTATGGATGGATAGTATACTTGACGACACAGAGGTAGGTAGAGCAGTGGACTACTGTACCGTACTGCTATATATTATATACTGGTGGTCAGCAAAATTATGCACTGTCCTCCTACTACTGCGCACAACAACTAAAATGCATCACAGGTATGGATGGATAGTATACTTGATGACACAGAGTTAGGTAGAGCAGTGGACTACTGTACTGTACTGCTATATATTATATACTGGTGGTCAGCAAAATTATGCACTGTCCTCCTACTACGGCGCACAACAACTAAAATGTTCCACAGGTATGGATGGATAGTATACTAGACGACACAGAGTTAGGAAGAGCAGTGGACTACTGTACCGATATACTGGTGGTCAGCAAAATAATGCACTGTCCTCCTACTACTGCGCACAACAACTAAAATGCACCACAGGTATGGATGGATAGTATACTTGACGACACAGAGTTAGGTAGAGCAGTGGACTACTGTAACGTACTGCTACATATTATATACTGGTGGTCAGCAAAAATATGCACTGTCCTCCTACTACTGCGCACAACAACTAAAATGCACCACAGGTATGGATGGATAGTATACTTGATGACACAGAGGTAGGTAGAGCAGTGGCCTACTGTACCGTACTGCTATATATTATATACTGGTGGTCAGCAAAATTATGCACTGTGCTCCTACTACTGCTCACAACAACTAAAATGCACCAAAGGTATGGATGGATAGTATACTTGACGACACAGAGGTAGGTAGAGCAGTGGATTACTGTACCGTACTGCTATATATTATATACTGGTGGTAAGCAAAATTATGCACTGTCCACCTACTACTGCGCACAACAAAAATGCACCACAGGTATAGATGGATAGTATACTTAACGACACAGAGGTAGGTAAAGCAGTGGACTACTGTACCGTACTGCTATATATTATATATTGGTTGTCAGCAAAATTATTCAGTGTCCTCCTACTACTGCACACAACAACTAAAATGCACCACAGGTATGGATGGATAGTATACTTGATGACACAGAGTTAGGAAGAGCAGTGGACTACTGTACCGTACTGCTATATATTATATACTGGTCGTCAGCAAAATTATGCACTGTCCTCCTACTACTGCACACAACAACTAAAATGCACCACAGGTATGGATGGATAGTATACTTGATGACACAGAGTTAGGAAGAGCAGTGGACTACTGTACCGTACTGCTATATATTATATACTGGTCATCAGCAAAATTATGCACTGTCCTCCTACTACTGCGCACAACAACTAAAATGCTCCACAGGTATCGATGGATAGTATACTTGATGACACAGAGTTAGGAAGAGCAGTGGACTACTGTACCGTACTGCTATATATTATATACTGGTCATCAGCAAAATTATGCACTGTCCTCCTACTACTGCGCACAACAACTAAAATGCTCCACAGGTATGGATGGATAGTATACTTGACGACACAGAGGTAAGTAGATCAGTGGACTACTGTACCGTACTGCTATATATTATATACTGGTGGTCAGCAAAATAATGCACTGTCCTCCTACTACTGCGCACAACAACTAAAATGGACCACAGGTATGGATGGATAGTATACTTGACAACACAGAGGTAGGTAGAGCAGTGGACTACTGTACCGTACTGCTATATATTATATACTGGTCGTCAGCAAAATTATGCACTGTCCTCCTACTACTGCACACAACAACTAAAATGCACCACAGGTATGGATGGATAGTATACTTGACGACACAGAGGTAGGTAGAGCAGTGGACTACTGTACCGTACTGCTCTATATTGATTACTGGTGGTCAGCAAAATTATGCACTGTCCACCTACTACTGCGCACAACAAAAATGCACCACAGGTATAGATGGATAGTATACTTGATGACACAGAGGTAGGTAGAGCAGTGGACTACTGTACCGTACTGCTATATATTATATATTGGTGGTCAGCAAAATTATTCACTGTCCTCCTACTTCTGCGCACAACAACTAAAATGCACCACAGGTATCGATGGATAGTATACTTGATGACACAGAGTTAGGAAGAGCAGTGGACTTCTGTACCGTACTGCTATGTATTATTTTGGTGGTCAGCAAAATTATGCACTGTCCTCCTACTACTGTGCACAACAACTAAAATACACCACAGGTATGGATGGATAGTATACTTGATGACACAGAGGTAGGTAGAGCAGTGGACTACTGTACCATACTGCTATGTATTATATAGTGGTGGTCAGCAAAATTATGCACTGTCCTCCTACTACTGCGCACAACAACTAAAATACACCACAGGTATGGATGGATAGTATACTTGATGACACAGAGGTAGGTAGAGCAGTGGACTACTGTACCGTACTGCTATATATTATATACTGGTGGTCAGCAAAATAATGCACTGTCCTCCTACTACTGCGCACAACAACTAAAATGCACCACAGGTATGGATGGATAGTATACTTGACGACACAGAGGTAGGTAGAGCAGTGGACTACTGTACCGTACTGCTATATATTATATACTGGTGGTCAGCAAAATTATGCACTGTCCTCCTACTACTGCGCACAACAACTAAAATGCACCACAGGTATGGATGGATAGTATACTTGACGACACAGAGGTAGGTAGAGCAGTGGATTACTGTACCGTACTGCTATATATTATATACTGGTGGTCAGCAAAATTATGCACTGTCCACCTACTACTGCGCACAACAAAAATGCACCACAGGTATAGATGGATAGTATACTTAACGACACAGAGGTAGGTAAAGCAGTGGACTACTGTACCGTACTGCTATATATTATATATTGGTTGTCAGCAAAATTATTCACAGTCCTCCTACTTCTGCGCACAACAACTAAAATGCACCACAGGTATCGATGGATAGTATACTTGACGACACAGAGTTAGGAAGAGCAGTGGACTACTGTACCGTACTGCTATATATTATATACTGGTCGTCAGCAAAATTATGCACTGTCCTCCTACTACTGCACACAACAACTAAAATGCACCACAGGTATGGATGGATAGTATACTTGATGACACAGAGGTAGGTAGAGCAGTGGACTACTGTACCGTACTGCTATGTATTATATAGTGGTGGTCAGCAAAATTATGCACTGTCCTCCTACTACTGCACACAACAACTAAAATACACCACAGGTATGGATGGATAGTATACTTGATGACACAGAGGTAGGTAGAGCAGTGGAATACTGTACCGTACTGCTATATATTATATAGTGGTGGTCAGCAAAATAATGCACTGTCCTCCTACTACTGCGCACAACAACTAAAATGCACCACAGGTATGGATGGATAGTATACTTGACGACACAGAGGTAGGTAGAGCAGTGGACTACTGTACCGTACTGCTATATATTATATACTGGTCGTCAGCAAAATTATGCACTGTCCTCCTCCTACTGCGCACAACAACTAAAATGCTCCACAGGTATGGATGGATAGTATACTTGACGACACAGAGGTAGGTAGATCAGTGGACTACTGTACCGTACTGCTATATATTATATACTGGTGGTCAGCAAAATAATGCACTGTCCTCCTACTACTGCGCACAACAACTAAAATGCACCACAGGTATGGATGGATAGTATACTTGACAACACAGAGGTAGGTAGAGCAGTGGACTACTGTACCGTACTGCTATATATTATATCCTGGTCGTCAGCAAAATTATGCACTGTCCTCCTACAACTGCACACAACAACTAAAATGCACCACAGGTATGGATGGATAGTATACTTGACGACACAGAGGTATTTAGAGCAGTGGACTACTGTACCGTACTGCTCTATATTGTATACTGGTGGTCAGCAAAATTATGCACTGTCCACCTACTACTGCGCACAACAAAAATGCACCACAGGTATAGATGGATAGTATACTTGATGACACAGAGGTAGGTAGAGCAGTGGACTACTGTACCGTACTGCTATATATTATATATTGGTGGTCAGCAAAATTATTCACTGTCCTCCTACTTCTGCGCACAACAACTAAAATGCACCACAGGTATCGATGGATAGTATACTTGATGACACAGAGTTAGGAAGAGCAGTGGACTTCTGTACCGTACTGCTATGTATTATTTTGGTGGTCAACAAAATTATGCACTGTCCTCCTACTACTGTGCACAACAACTAAAATACACCAAAGGTATGGATGGATAGTATACTTGATGACACAGAGGTAGGTAGAGCAGTGGACTACTGTACCATACTGCTATGTATTATATAGTGGTGGTCAGCAAAATTATGCACTGTCCTCCTACTACTGTGCACAACAACTAAAATACACCACAGGTATGGATGGATAGTATACTTGATGACACAGAGGTAGGTAGAGCAGTGGACTACTGTACCGTACTGCTATATATTATATACTGGTGGTCAGCAAAATAATGCACTGTCCTCCTACTACTGCGCACAACAACTAAAATGCACCACAGGTATGGATGGATAGTATACTTGACGACACAGAGGTAGGTAGAGCAGAGGACTACTGTACCGTACTGCTATATATTATATACTGGTCGTCAGCAAAATTATGCACTGTCCTCCTACTACTGCACACAACAACTAAAATGCACCACAGTTATTGATGGATAGTATACTTGACGACACAGAGGTAGGTAGAGCAGTGGACTATTGTACCGTACTGCTATATATTATATAATGGTGGTCAGCAAAATTATGCACTGTCCACCTACTACTGCGCACAACAAAAATGCACCACAGGTATAGATGGATAGTATACTTGACGACACAGAGGTAGGTAGAGCAGTGGACTACTGTACCGTACTGCTATATATTATATACTGGTGGTCAGCAAAATTATGCACTGTCCTCCTACTACTGCACACAACAACTAAAATGCACCACAGGTATGGATGGATAGTATACTTGACGACACAGAGGTAGGTAGAGCAGTGGACTACTGTACCATACTGCTATATATTATATACTGGTCATCAGCAAAATGATGCACTGTCCTCCTACTACTGCACACAACAACTAAAATGCACCACAGGTATGGATGGATAGTATACTTGACGACACAGAGGTAGGTAGAGCAGTGGACTACTGTACCATACTGCTATGTATTATATAGTGGTGGTCAGCAAAATTATGCATTGTCCTCCTACTACTGCGCACAACAACTAAAATACACCACAGGTATGGATGGATAGTATACTTGATGACACAGAGGTAGGTAGAGCAGTGGAATACTGTACCGTACTGCTATATATTATATATTGGTGGTCAGCAAAATTATTCACTGTCCTCCTACTTCTGCGCACAACAATTAAAATGCACCACAGGTATCGATGGATAGTATACTTGATGACACAGAGTTAGGAAGAGCAGTGGACTACTGTACCGTACTGCTATGTATTATTTTGGTGGTCAGCAAAATTATGCACTGTCCTCCTACTACTGTGCACAACAACTAAAATACACCACAGGTATCGATGGATAGTATACTTGATGACACAGAGGTAGGTAGAGCAGTGGACTACTGTACCATACTGCTATGTATTATATAGTGGTGGTCAGCAAAATTATGCACTGTCCTCCTACTACTGCGCACAACAACTAAAATACACCACAGGTATGGATGGATAGTATACTTGACAACACAGAGTTAGGAAGAGCAGTGAACTACTGTACCGTACTGCTATATATTATATACTGGTCGTCAGCAAAATTATGCACTGTCCTCCTACTACTGCGCACAACAACTAAAATGCACCACAGGTATCGATGGATAGTATACTTGACGACACAGAGTTAGGAAGAGCAGTGGACTACTGTACCGTACTGCTATATATTATATACTGGTCGTCAGCAAAATTATGCACTGTCCTCCTACTACTGCACACAACAACTAAAATGCACCACAGGTATGGATGGATAGTATACTTGACGACACAGAGGTAGGTAGAGCAGTGGACTATTGTACCGTACTGCTATATATTATATACTGGTGGTCAGCAAAATTATGCACTGTCCACCTACTACTGCGCACAACAAAAATGCACCACAGGTATAGATGGATAGTATACTTAACGACACAGAGGTAGGTAAAGCAGTGGACTACTGTACCGTACTGCTATATATTATATATTGGTTGTCAGCAAAATTATTCACTGTCCTCCTACTTCTGCGCACAACAACTAAAATGCACCACAGGTATCGATGGATAGTATACTTGACGACACAGAGTTAGGAAGAGCAGTGGACTACTGTACCGTACTGCTATATATTATTTTGGTGGTCAGCAAAATTATGCACTGTCCTCCTACTACTCTGCACAACAACTAAAATACACCACAGGTATGGATGGATAGTATACTTGATGACACAGAGGTAGGTAGAGCAGTTTACTACTGTACCATACTGCTATGTATTATATAGTGGTGGTCAGCAAAATTATGCACTGTCCTCCTACTACTGCACACAACAACTAAAATACACCACAGGTATGGATGGATAGTATACTTGATGACACAGAGGTAGGTAGAGCAGTGGACTACTGTACCATACTGCTATATATTATATAGTGGTGGTCAGCAAAATAATGCACTGTCCTCCTACTACTGCGCACAACAACTAAAATGCACCACAGGTATGGATGGATAGTATACTTGACGACACAGAGGTAGGTAGAGCAGTGGACTACTGTACCGTACTGCTATATATTATACACTGGTGGTCAGCAAAATTATGCACTGTCCTCCTACTACTGCGCACAACAACAAAAATGCTCCACAGGTATGGATGGATAGTATACTTGACGACACAGAGGTAGGTAGATCAGTGGACTACTGTACCGTACTGCTATATATTATAAACTGGTGGTCAGCAAAATTATGCACTGTCCTCCTACTACTGCGCACAACAACTAAAATGCACCACAGGTATGGATGGATAGTATACTTGACGACACATAGGTAGGTAGAGCAGTGGACTACTGTACCATACTGCTATATATTATATACTGGTCGTCAGCAAAATTATGCACTGTCCTCCTACTACTGCACACAACAACTAAAATGCACCACAGGTATGGATGGATAGTATACTTGACGACACAGAGGTAGGTAGAGCAGTGGACTATTGTACCGTACTGCTATATATTATATACTGGTGGTCAGCAAAATTATGCACTGTCCACCTACTACTGTGCACAACAAAAATGCACCACAGGTATAGATGGATAGTATACTTGACGACACAGAGTTAGGAAGAGCAGTGGACTACTGTACCGTACTGCTATATATTATTTTGGTGGTCAGCAAAATTATGCACTGTCCTCCTGCTACTGTGCACAACAACTAAAATACACCACAGGTATGGATGGATAGTATACTTGATGACACAGAGGTAGGTAGAGCAGTGGACTACTGTACCATACTGCTATGTATTATATAGTGGTTGTCAGCAAAATTATGCACTGTCCTCCTACTACTGCGCACAACAACTAAAATGCACCACAGGTATGGATGGATAGTATACTTGATGACACAGAGGTAGGTAGAACAGTGGACTACTGTAACGAACTGCCATATATTATATACTGGTGGTCAGCAAAATTATGCACTGTCCTCCTACTACTGCACACAACAACTAAAATGCTCCACAGGTATGGATGGATAGTATACTTGACGACACAGAGGTAGGTAGATCAGTGGACTACAGTACCGTACTGCTATATATTATATACTGGTGGTCAGCAAAATTCTGCACTGTCCTCCTACTACTGCACACAACAACTAAAATGCACCACAGGTATGGATGGATAGTATACTTGACGACACAGAGGTAGGTAGAGCAGTGGACTACTGTACCGTACTGCTATATATTATATACTGGTCGTCAGCAAAATTATGCACTGTCCACCTACTACTGCGCACAACAAAAATGCACAACAGGTATAGATGGATAGTATACTTGACGACACAGAGGTAGGTAGAGCAGTGGACTACTGTACCGTACTGCTATATATTATATACTGGTGGTCAGCAAAATTATGCACTGTCCTCCTACTACTGCACACAACAACTAAAATGCACCACAGGTATGGATGGATAGTATACTTGACGACACAGAGGTAGGTAGAGCAGTGGACTACTGTACCGTACTGCTATATATTATATACTGGTCGTCAGCAAAATTATGCACTGTCCTCCTACTACTGCACACAACAACTAAAATGCACCACAGTTATGGATGGATAGTATACTTGACGACACAGAGGTAGGTAGAGCAGTGGACTATTGTACCGTACTGCTGTATATTATATACTGGTGGTCAGCAAAATTATGCACTGTCCACCTACTACTGCGCACAACAAAAATGCACAACAGGTATAGATGGATAGTATACTTGACGACACAGAGGTAGGTAGAGCAGTGGACTACTGTACCGTACTGCTATATATTATATATTGGTGGTCAGCAAAATTATTCACTGTCCTCCTACTTCTGCGCACAACAACTAAAATGCACCACAGGTATCGATGGATAGTATACTTGATGACACAGAGTTAGGAAGAGCAGTGGACTACTGTACCGTACTGCTATATATTATTTTGGTGGTCAGCAAAATTATGCACTGTCCTCCTTCTACTGTGCACAACAACTAAAATACACCACAGGTATGGATGGATAGTATACTTGATGACACAGAGGTAGGTAGAGCAGTGGACTACTGTACCATACTGCTATGTATTATATAGTGGTGGTCAGCAAAATTATGCACTGTCCTCCTACTACTGCGCACAACAACTAAAATACACCACAGGTATGGATGGATAGTATACTTGACGACACAGAGGTAGGTAGAGCAGTGGACTATTGTACCGTACTGCTATATATTATATACTGGTAGTCAGCAAAATTATGCACTGTCCTCCTACTACTGCGCACAACAACTAAAATGCTCCACAGGTATGGATGGATAGTATACTTGACGACACAGAGGTAGGTAGATCAGTGAACTACTGTACCGTACTGCTATATATTATATACTGGTGGTCAGCAAAATTATGCACTGTCCTCCTGCTACTGTGCACAGCAACTAAAATACACCACAGGTATGGATGGATAGTATACTTGATGACACAGAGGTAGGTAGAGCAGTGGACTACTGTACCATACTGCTATGTATTATATAGTGGTTGTCAGCAAAATTATGCACTGTCCTCCTACTACTGAGCACAACAACTAAAATGCACCACAAGTATGGATGGATAGTATACTTGATGACACAGAGGTAGGTAGAACAGTGGACTACTGTAACGAACTGCCATATATTATATACTGGTGGTCAGCAAAATTATGCACTGTCCTCCTACTACTGCACACAACAACTAAAATGCTCCACAGGTATGGATGGATAGTATACTTGACGACACAGAGGTAGGTAGATCAGTGGACTACTGTACCGTACTGCTATATATTATATACTGGTGGTCAGCAAAATTCTGCACTGTCCTCCTACTACTGCACACAACAACTAAAATGCACCACAGGTATGGATGGATAGTATACTTGACGACACAGAGGTAGGTAGAGCAGTGGACTACTGTACCGTACTGCTATATATTATATACTGGTGGTCAGCAAAATTATGCACTGTCCTCCTACTACTGCACACAACAACTAAAATGCACCACAGTTATGGATGGATAGTATACTTGACGACACAGAGGTAGGTAGAGCAGTGGACTATTGTACCGTACTGCTATATATTATATACTGGTGGTCAGCAAAATTATGCACTGTCCACCTACTACTGCGCACAACAAAAATGCACAACAGGTATAGATGGATAGTATACTTGACGACACAGAGGTAGGTAGAGCAGTGGACTACTGTACCGTACTGCTATATATTATATATTGGTGGTCAGCAAAATTATTCACTGTCCTCCTACTTCTGCGCACAACAACTAAAATGCACCACAGGTATCGATGGATAGTATACTTGACGACACAGAGTTAGGAAGAGCAGTGGACTACTGTACCGTACTGCTATATATTATTTTGGTGGTCAGCAAAATTATGCACTGTCCTCCTACTACTGTGCACAACAACTAAAATACACCACAGGTATGGATGGATAGTATACTTGATGACACAGAGGTAGGTAGAGCATTGGACTACTGTACCATACTGCTATGTATTATATAGTGGTGGTCAGCAAAATTATGCACTGTCCTCCTACTACTGCGCACAACAACTAAAATACACCACAGGTATGGATGGATAGTATACTTGATGACACAGAGGTAGGTAGAACAGTGGACTACTGTAACGAACTGCCATATATTATATACTGGTAGTCAGCAAAATTATGCACTGTCCTCCTACTACTGCGCACAACAACTAAAATGCACCACAGGTATGGATGGATAGTATACTTGACGACACAGAGGTAGGTAGAGCAGTGGACTACTGTACCGTACTGCTATATATTATATACTGGTGGTCAGCAAAATTATGCACTGTCCTCCTACTACTGCACACAACAACTAAAATGCACCACAGGTATGGATGGATAGTATATTTGACGACACAGAGGTAGGTAGAGCAGTGGACTACTGTACCGTACTGCTATATATTATATACTGGTCGTCAGCAAAATTATGCACTGTCCTCCTACTACTGCACACAACAACTAAAATGCACCACAGTTATGGATGGATAGTATACTTGACGACACAGAGGTAGGTAGAGCAGTGGACTACTGTACCGTACTGCTATATATTATATATTGGTGGTCAGCAAAATTATTCACTGTCCTCCTACTTCTGCGCACAACAACTAAAATGCACCACAGTTATGGATGGATAGTATACTTGACGACACAGAGTTAGGAAGAGCAGTGGACTACTGTACCGTACTGCTATATATTATTTTGGTGGTCAGCAAAATTATGCACTGTCCTCCTACTACTGTGCACAACAACTGAAATACCCCACAGGTATGGATGGATAGTATACTTGATGACACAGAGGTAGGTAGAGCAGTGGACTACTGTACCATACTGCTATGTATTATATACTGGTGGTCAGCAAAATTATGCACTGTCCTCCTACTACTGCGCACAACAACTAAAATGCTCCACAGGTATGGATGGATAGTATACTTGACGACACAGAGGTAGGTAGATCAGTGGACTACTGTACCGTACTGCTATATATTATATACTGGTGGTCAGCAAAATTATGCACTGTCCTCCTACTACTGCACAAAACAACTAAAATGCACCACAGGTATGGATGGATAGTATACTTGACGACACAGAGGTAGGTAGAGCAGTGGACTACTGTACCGTACTGCTATATATTATATACTGGTCGTCAGCAAAATTATTCACTGTCCTCCTACTACTGCACACAACAACTAAAATGCACCACAGTTATGGATGGATAGTATACTTGACGACACAGAGGTAGGTAGAGCAGTGGACTATTGTACCGTACTGCTATATATTAAATACTGGTGGTCAGCAAAATTATGCACTGTCCACCTACTACTGCGCACAACAAAAATGCACAACAGGTATAGATGGATAGTATACTTGACGACACAGAGGTAGGTAGAGCAGTGGACTACTGTACCGTACTGCTATATATTATATATTGGTGGTCAACAAAATTATTCACTGTTCTCCTACTTCTGCGCACAACAACTAAAATGCACCACAGGTATCGATGGATAGTATACTTGACGACACAGAGTTAGGAAGAGCAGTGGACTACTGTACCGTACTGCTATATATTATTTTGGTGGTCAGCAAAATTATGCACTGTCCTCCTACTACTGTGCACAACAACTAAAATACACCACAGGTATGGATGGATAGTATACTTGATGACACAGAGGTAGGTAGAGCAGTGGACTACTGTACCATACTGCTATGTATTATATAGTGGTGGTCAGCAAAATTATGCACTGTCCTCCTACTACTGCGCACAACAAAAATGCACCACAGGTATAGATGGATAGTATACTTAACGACACAGAGGTAGGTAAAGCAGTGGACTACTGTACCGTACTGCTATATATTATATATTGGTTGTCAGCAAAATTATTCACTGTCCTCCTACTTCTGCGCACAACAACTAAAATGCACCACAGGTATCGATGGATAGTATACTTGACGACACAGAGTTAGGAAGAGCAGTGGACTACTGTACCGTACTGCTATATATTATTTTGGTGGTCAGCAAAATTATGCACTGTCCTCCTACTACTGTGAACAACAACTAAAATACACCACAGGTATGGATGGATAGTATACTTGATGACACAGAGGTAGGTAGAGCAGTGGACTACTGTACCATACTGCTATGTATTATATAGTGGTGGTCAGCAAAATTATGCACTGTCCTCCTACTACTGCACACAACAACTAAAATACACCACAGGTATGGATGGATAGTATACTTGATGACACAGAGGTAGGTAGAGCAGTGGAATACTGTACCGTACTGCTATATATTATATAGTGGTGGTCAGCAAAATAATGCACTGTCCTCCTACTACTGCGCACAACAACTAAAATGCACCACAGGTTTGGATGGATAGTATACTTGACGACACAGAGGTAGGTAGAGCAGTGGACTACTGTACCGTACTGCTATATATTATACACTGGTGGTCAGCAAAATTATGCACTGTCCTCCTACTACTGCGCACAACAACTAAAATGCACCACAGGTATCGATGGATAGTATACTTGATGACACAGAGTTAGGAAGAGCAGTGGACTACTGTACCGTACTGCTATGTATTATTTTGGTGGTCAGCAAAATTATGCACTGTCCTCCTACTACTGTGCACAACAACTAAAATACACCACAGGTATGGATGGATAGTATACTTGATGACACAGAGGTAGGTAGAGCAGTGGACTACTGTACCATACTGCTATGTATTATATAGTGGTGGTCAGCAAAATTATGCACTGTCCTCCTACTACTGCGCACAACAACTAAAATACACCACAGGTATGGATGGATAGTATACTTGATGACACAGAGGTAGGTAGAGCAGTGGACTACTGTACCGTACTGCTATATATTATATACTGGTGGTCAGCAAAATTATGCACTGTCCTCCTACTACTGCGCACAACAACTAAAATGCTCCACAGGTATGGATGGATAGTATACTTGACGACACAGAGGTAGGTAGATCAGTGGACTACTGTACCGTACTGCTATATATTATATACTGGTGGTCAGCAAAATTATGCACTGTCCTCCTACTACTGCGCACAACAACTAAAATGCACCACAGGTATGGATGGATAGTATACTTGACGACACAGCGGTAGGTAGAGCAGTGGACTACTGTACCGTACTGCTATATATTATATACTGGTCGTCAGCAAAATTATGCACTGTCCTCCTACTTCTGCGCACAACAACTAAAATGCACCACAGGTATCGATGGATAGTATACTTGATGACACAGAGTTAGGAAGAGCAGTGGACTACTGTACCGTACTGCTATGTATTATTTTGGTGGTCAGCAAAATTATGCACTGTCCTCCTACTACTGTGCACAACAACTAAAATACACCACAGGTATGGATGGATAGTATACTTGATGACACAGAGGTAGGTAGAGCAGTGGACTACTGTACCATACTGCTATGTATTATATAGTGGTGGTCAGCAAAATTATGCACTGTCCTCCTACTACTGCGCACAACAACTAAAATACACCACAGGTATGGATGGATAGTATACTTGATGACACAGAGGTAGGTAGAGCAGTGGACTACTGTACCGTACTGCTATATATTATATACTGGTGGTCAGCAAAATTATGCACTGTCCTCCTACTACTGCGCACAACAACTAAAATGCTCCACAGGTATGGATGGATAGTATACTTGACGACACAGAGGTAGGTAGATCAGTGGACTACTGTACCGTACTGCTATATATTATATACTGGTGGTCAGCAAAATTATGCACTGTCCTCCTACTACTGCGCACAACAACTAAAATGCACCACAGGTATGGATGGATAGTATACTTGACGACACATAGGTAGGTAGAGCAGTGGACTACTGTACCATACTGCTATATATTATAAACTGGTCGTCAGCAAAATTATGCACTGTCCTCCTACTACTGCACACAACAACTAAAATGCACCACAGGTATGGATGGATAGTATACTTGACGACACAGAGGTAGGTAGAGCAGTGGACTATTGTACCGTACTGCTATATATTATATACTGGTGGTCAGCAAAATTATGCACTGTCCTCCTACTACTGCACACAACAACTAAAATGCACCACAGGTATGGATGGATAGTATACTTGACGACACAGAGGTAGGTAGAGCAGTGGACTATTGTACCGTACTGCTATATATTATATACTGGTGGTCAGCAAAATTATGCACTGTCCACCTACTACTGTGCACAACAAAAATGCACCACAGGTATAGATGGATAGTATACTTGACGACACAGAGTTAGGAAGAGCAGTGGACTACTGTACCGTACTGCTATATATTATTTTGGTGGTCAGCAAAATTATGCACTGTCCTCCTGCTACTGTGCACAACAACTAAAATACACCACAGGTATGGATGGATAGTATACTTGATGACACAGAGGTAGGTAGAGCAGTGGACTACTGTACCATACTGCTATGTATTATATAGTGGTTGTCAGCAAAATTATTCACTGTCCTCCTACTTCTGCGCACAACAACTAAAATGCACCACAGGTATCGATGGATAGTATACTTGACGACACAGAGTTAGGAAGAGCAGTGGACTACTGTACCGTACTGCTATATATTATTTTGGTGGTCAGCAAAATTATGCACTGTCCTCCTACTACTGTGAACAACAACTAAAATACACCACAGGTATGGATGGATAGTATACTTGATGACACAGAGGTAGGTAGAGCAGTGGACTACTGTACCATACTGCTATGTATTATATAGTGGTGGTCAGCAAAATTATGCACTGTCCTCCTACTACTGCACACAACAACTAAAATACACCACAGGTATGGATGGATAGTATACTTGATGACACAGAGGTAGGTAGAGCAGTGGAATACTGTACCGTACTGCTATATATTATATAGTGGTGGTCAGCAAAATAATGCACTGTCCTCCTACTACTGCGCACAACAACTAAAATGCACCACAGGTTTGGATGGATAGTATACTTGACGACACAGAGGTAGGTAGAGCAGTGGACTACTGTACCGTACTGCTATATATTATACACTGGTGGTCAGCAAAATTATGCACTGTCCTCCTACTACTGCGCACAACAACTAAAATGCTCCACAGGTATGGATGGATAGTATACTTGACGACACAGAGGTAGGTAGATCAGTGGACTACTGTACCGTACTGCTATATATTATATACTGGTGGTCAGCAAAATTATGCACTGTCCTCCTACTACTGCGCACAACAACTAAAATGCACCACAGGTATGGATGGATAGTATACTTGACGACACAGCGGTAGGTAGAGCAGTGGACTACTGTACCGTACTGCTATATATTATATACTGGTCGTCAGCAAAATTATGCACTGTCCTCCTACTTCTGCGCACAACAACTAAAATGCACCACAGGTATCGATGGATAGTATACTTGATGACACAGAGTTAGGAAGAGCAGTGGACTACTGTACCGTACTGCTATGTATTATTTTGGTGGTCAGCAAAATTATGCACTGTCCTCCTACTACTGTGCACAACAACTAAAATACACCACAGGTATGGATGGATAGTATACTTGATGACACAGAGGTAGGTAGAGCAGTGGACTACTGTACCATACTGCTATGTATTATATAGTGGTGGTCAGCAAAATTATGCACTGTCCTCCTACTACTGCGCACAACAACTAAAATACACCACAGGTATGGATGGATAGTATACTTGATGACACAGAGGTAGGTAGAGCAGTGGACTACTGTACCGTACTGCTATATATTATATACTGGTGGTCAGCAAAATTATGCACTGTCCTCCTACTACTGCGCACAACAACTAAAATGCTCCACAGGTATGGATGGATAGTATACTTGACGACACAGAGGTAGGTAGATCAGTGGACTACTGTACCGTACTGCTATATATTATATACTGGTGGTCAGCAAAATTATGCACTGTCCTCCTACTACTGCGCACAACAACTAAAATGCACCACAGGTATGGATGGATAGTATACTTGACGACACATAGGTAGGTAGAGCAGTGGACTACTGTACCATACTGCTATATATTATAAACTGGTTGTCAGCAAAATTATGCACTGTCCTCCTACTACTGCACACAACAACTAAAATGCACCACAGGTATGGATGGATAGTATACTTGACGACACAGAGGTAGGTAGAGCAGTGGACTATTGTACCGTACTGCTATATATTATATACTGGTGGTCAGCAAAATTATGCACTGTCCTCCTACTACTGCACACAACAACTAAAATGCACCACAGGTATGGATGGATAGTATACTTGACGACACAGAGGTAGGTAGAGCAGTGGACTATTGTACCGTACTGCTATATATTATATACTGGTGGTCAGCAAAATTATGCACTGTCCACCTACTACTGTGCACAACAAAAATGCACCACAGGTATAGAGGGATAGTATACTTGACGACACAGAGTTAGGAAGAGCAGTGGACTACTGTACCGTACTGCTATATATTATTTTGGTGGTCAGCAAAATTATGCACTGTCCTCCTGCTACTGTGCACAACAACTAAAATACACCACAGGTATGGATGGATAGTATACTTGATGACACAGAGGTAGGTAGAGCAGTGGACTACTGTACCATACTGCTATGTATTATATAGTGGTTGTCAGCAAAATTATGCACTGTCCTCCTACTACTGCGCACAGAGCCGGCCATAGCTATAGGCAAACTAGGCAATTGCCTAGGGCATCTGGTATGCTTAGGGGCATCTGCAGCTTCTGCTGATTAAAATGATATGCGGCATGCCTATATTCTGTATGTAGCATTTCATATACATATACAGATACAGCCACAGTCTCACCCAGTATATAGGCATGCTGCATATCATTTTAATCAGCAGAATCTGCTTGTGCATCCTAGCCACATAGCAATGCAAATAAGATGCATTTTCATAAAAAAGGTGCCCGACGTTAGTATTGAGGCAAGATATTTGAGGACACATCTGTATCCAAGCAGAGGCAGAGGTCACAGTGTTAGTGGCAGTGTAAGTGCTGTGTGCATGTGAGTGGGTTGGTTGTGCAGTCATTTTCGGAATATGTGTAAGGAGCATTATGTGCATTAATAATGTGCAACATATGTGTAAAGGGCACTATGTGTGTCATTATGTGTATAAGGGCATTAATAATGTGTGGCATATGTGTAACAGGGTACTACTGTATGGGTGTCATTATGTGTATAGGGACACTAATAATGTGCAGCAAATGTGTAGGGGGCACTGTGTGTTATTATGTGTATAAGGGCATTAATAATGTGCGGCATATGTGTAAGGGACATTATGTGTAAAAGGGCATTAATAAAGATTGTCATAATGTGTAAGGCACATTATGTTTATAAGGACATTAATTATGAGTAAGGGGCATTACTGTGTGGAATTATGTGTATAAATGCATTACTAATGTGTGGCATTATGTGTATAGGGTGCTCTACTATGTGGCGTTGCGTATAGAAAGGGCACTACTGTGTCATCTAATATGAATAAAGAGCAATAGGGTGTGGTGTAATGTGAATAAGGAGTAATTCAGTGTGATGTTATGTGAATAAGGGGCTCTAATGTGATGAGTAATGTTTATAAGGTAAAGTAACACTACTGTGGGATGTAATATGAATTATGGACACTATTGCATGATCATATGTGAATAAAGTTGCAGTACTGTGTGGCGTAATTGGAATTGGGGTTACTATTGTGTGGCCATGCCCCTTGCCAGCAAAAACACACCCTTTTTGGGCTGTGCGCCAAATGTGCGAACTGTTCCTATTTAAAATATAGGGGGTACAAACACCAAAATAAGGACTGCTATGGGTGAGGGGTGATGGTGCTGGGAAAGAGGTGCAACCAGTGGTGGTGCTAGGGGGCACCAGCCAAAATCTTGCCTAGGGCATCATATTGGTCAGGGCCGGCCCTGACTGCGCACAACAACTAAAATGCACCACAGGTATGGATGGATAGTATACTTGATGACACAGAGGTAGGTAGAACAGTGGACTACTGTAACGAACTGCCATATATTATATACTGGTGGTCAGCAAAATCATGTACTGTCCTCCTACTACTGCACACAACAACTAAAATGCTCCACAGGTATGGATGGATAGTATACTTGACGACACAGAGGTAGGTAGATCAGTGGACTACTGTACCGTACTGCTATATATTATATACTGGTGGTCAGCAAAATTATGCACTGTCCTCCTACTACTGCACACAACAACTAAAATGCACCACAGGTATGGATGGATAGTATACTTGACGACACAGAGGTAGGTAGAGCAGTGGACTACTGTACCGTACTGCTATATATTATATACTGGTCGTCAGCAAAATTATGCACTGTCCACCTCCTACTGCGCACAACAAAAATGCACAACAGGTATAGATGGATAGTATACTTGACGACACAGAGGTAGGTAGAGCAGTGGACTACTGTACCGTACTGCTATATATTATATACTGGTGGTCAGCAAAATTATGCACTGTCCTCCTACTACTGCACACAACAACTAAAATGCACCACAGGTATGGATGGATAGTATACTTGACGACACAGAGGTAGGTAGAGCAGTGGACTACTGTACCGTACTGCTATATATTATATACTGGTCGTCAGCAAAATTATGCACTGTCCTCCTACTACTGCACACAACAACTAAAATGCACCACAGTTATGGATGGATAGTATACTTGACGACACAGAGGTAGGTAGAGCAGTGGACTATTGTACCGTACTGCTATATATTATATACTGGTGGTCAGCAAAATTATGCACTGTCCACCTACTACTGCGCACAACAAAAATGCACAACAGGTATAGATGGATAGTATACTTGACGACACAGAGGTAGGTAGAGCAGTGGACTACTGTACCGTACTGCTATATATTATATATTGGTGGTCAGCAAAATTATTCACTGTCCTCCTACTTCTGCGCACAACAACTAAAATGCACCACAGGTATCGATGGATAGTATACTTGACGACACAGAGTTAGGAAGAGCAGTGGACTACTGTACCGTACTGCTATATATTATTTTGGTGGTCAGCAAAATTATGCACTGTCCTCCTACTACTGTGCACAACAACTAAAATACACCACAGGTATGGATGGATAGTATACTTGATGACACAGAGGTAGGTAGAGCAGTGGACTACTGTACCATACTGCTATGTATTATATAGTGGTGGTCAGCAAAATTATGCACTGTCCTCCTACTACTGCGCACAACAACTAAAATACACCACAGGTATGGATGGATAGTATACTTGATGACACAGAGGTAGGTAGAACAGTGGACTACTGTAACGAACTGCCATATATTATATACTGGTAGTCAGCAAAATTATGCACTGTCCTCCTACTACTGCGCACAACAACTAAAATGCACCACAGGTATGGATGGATAGTATACTTGACGACACAGAGGTAGGTAGAGCAGTGGACTACTGTACCATACTGCTATATATTATATACTGGTGGTCAGCAAAATTATGCACTGTCCTCCTACTACTGCGCACAACAACTAAAATGCTCCACAGGTATGGATGGATAGTATACTTGACGACACAGAGGTAGGTAGATCAGTGGACTACTGTACCGTACTGCTATATATTATATGCTGGTGGTCAGCAAAATTATGCACTGTCCTCGTACTACTGCACACAACAACTAAAATGCACCACAGGTATGGATGGATAGTATACTTGACGACACAGAGGTAGGTAGAGCAGTGGACTACTGTACCGTACTGCTATATATTATATACTGGTCGTCAGCAAAATTATGCACTGTCCTCCTACTACTGCACACAACAACTAAAATGCACCACAGTTATGGATGGATAGTATACTTGACGACACAGAGGTAGGTAGAGCAGTGGACTACTGTACCGTACTGCTATATATTATATATTGGAGGTCAGCAAAATTATTCACTGTCCTCCTACTTCTGCGCACAACAACTAAAATGCACCACAGGTATCGATGGATAGTATACTTGACGACACAGAGTTAGGAAGAGCAGTGGACTACTGTACCGTACTGCTATATATTATTTTGGTGGTCAGCAAAATTATGCACTGTCCTCCTACTACTGTGCACAACAACTGAAATACACCACAGGTATGGATGGATAGTATACTTGATGACACAGAGGTAGGTAGAGCAGTGGACTACTGTACCATACTGCTATGTATTATATACTGGTGGTCAGCAAAATTATGCACTGTCCTCCTACTACTGCGCACAACAACTAAAATGCTCCACAGGTATGGATGGGTAGTATACTTGACGACACAGAGGTAGGTAGATCAGTGGACTACTGTACCGTACTGCTATATATTATATACTGGTGGTCAGCAAAATTATGCACTGTCCTCCTACTACTGCACACAACAACTAAAATGCACCACAGTTATGGATGGATAGTATACTTGACGACACAGAGGTAGGTAGAGCAGTGGACTACTGTACCGTACTGCTATATATTATATATTGGTGGTCAGCAAAATTATTCACTGTCCTCCTACTTCTGCGCACAACAACTAAAATGCACCACAGGTATCGATGGATAGTATACTTGACGACACAGAGTTAGGAAGAGCAGTGGACTACTGTACCGTACTGCTATATATTATTTTGGTGGTCAGCAAAATTATGCACTGTCCTCCTACTACTGTGCACAACAACTGAAATACACCACAGGTATGGATGGATTTTATACTTGATGACACAGAGGTAGGTAGAGCAGTGGACTACTGTACCATACTGCTATGTATTATATACTGGTGGTCAGCAAAATTATGCACTGTCCTCCTACTACTGCGCACAACAACTAAAATGCTCCACAGGTATGGATGGATAGTATACTTGACGACACAGAGGTAGGTAGATCAGTGGACTACTGTACCGTACTGCTATATATTATATACTGGTGGTCAGCAAAATTATGCACTGTCCTCCTACTACTGCACACAACAACTAAAATGCACCACAGGTATGGATGGATAGTATACTTGACGACACAGAGGTAGGTAGAGCAGTGGACTACTGTACCGTACTGCTATATATTATATACTGGTCGTCAGCAAAATTATGCACTGTCCTCCTACTACTGCACACAACAACTAAAATGCACCACAGTTATGGATGGATAGTATACTTGACGACACAGAGGTAGGTAGAGCAGTGGACTACTGTAACGAACTGACATATATTATATACTGGTAGTCAGCAAAATTATGCACTGTCCTCCTACTTCTGCGCACAACAACTAAAATGCACCACAGGTATCGATGGATAGTATACTTGACGACACAGAGTTAGGAAGAGCAGTGGACTACTGTACCGTACTGCTATATATTATTTTGGTGGTCAGCAAAATTATGCACTGTCCTCCTACTACTGTGCACAACAACTGAAATACACCACAGGTATGGATGGATAGTATACTTGATGACACAGAGGTAGGTAGAGCAGTGGACTACTGTACCATACTGCTATGTATTATATACTGGTGGTCAGCAAAATTATGCACTGTCCTCCTACTACTGCGCACAACAACTAAAATGCTCCACAGGTATGGATGGATAGTATACTTGACGACACAGAGGTAGGTAGATCAGTGGACTACTGTACCGTACTGCTATATATTATATACTGGTGGTCAGCAAAATTATGCACTGTCCTCCTACTACTGCACACAACAACTAAAATGCACCACAGGTATGGATGGATAGTATACTTGACGACACAGAGGTAGGTAGAGCAGTGGACTACTGTACCGTACTGCTATATATTATATACTGGTCGTCAGCAAAATTATGCACTGTCCTCCTACTACTGCACACAACAACTAAAATGCACCACAGTTATGGATGGATAGTATACTTGACGACACAGAGGTAGGTAGAGCAGTGGACTACTGTAACGAACTGCCATATATTATATACTGGTAGTCAGCAAAATTATGCACTGTCCTCCTACTACTGCGCACAACAACTAAAATGCACCACAGGTATGGATGGATAGTATACTTGACGACACAGAGGTAGGTAGAGCAGTGGACTACTGTACCGTACTGCTATATATTATATACTGGTGGTCAGCAAAATTATGCACTGTCCTCCTACTACTGCGCACAACAACTAAAATGCTCCACAGGTATGGATGGATAGTATACTTGACGACACAGAGGTAGGTAGATCAGTGGACTACTGTACCGTACTGCTATATATTATATACTGGTGGTCAGCAAAATTATGCACTGTCCTCCTACTACTGCACACAACAACTAAAATGCACCACAGGTATGGATGGATAGTATACTTGACGACACAGAGGTAGGTAGAGCAGTGGACTACTGTACCGTACTGCTATATATTATATATTGGTGGTCAGCAAAATTATTCACTGTCCTCCTACTTCTGCGCACAACAACTAAAATGCACCACAGGTATCGATGGATAGTATACTTGACGACACAGAGTTAGGAAGATCAGTGGACTACTGTACCGTACTGCTATATATTATTTTTGTGGTCAGCAAAATTATGCACTGTCCTCCTACTACTGTGCACAACAACTAAAATACACCACAGGTATGGATGGATAGTATACTTGATGACACAGAGGTAGGTAGAGCAGTGGACTACTGTACCGTACTGCTATATATTATATACTGGTGGTCAGCAAAATAATGCACTGTCCTCCTACTACTGCGCACAACAACTAAAATGCACCACAGGTATGGATGGATAGTATACTTGACGACACAGGGGTAGGTAGAGCAGTGGACTACTGTACCGTACTGCTATATATTATATACTGGTGGTCAGCAAAATTATGCACTGTCCTCCTACTACTGCGCACAACAACTAAAATGCACCACAGGTATGGATGGATAGTATACTTGACGACACATAGGTAGGTAGAGCAGTGGACTACTGTACCGTACTGCTATATATTATATACTGGTGGTCAGCAAAATTATGCACTGTCCTCCTACTACTGCGCACAACAACTAAAATGCACCACAGGTATGGATGGATAGTATACTTGACGACACATAGGTAGGTAGAGCAGTGGACTACTGTACCGTGCTGCTATATATTATATACTGGTGGTCAGCAAAATTATGCACTGTCCACCTACTACTGCGCACAACAAAAATGCACCACAGGTATAGATGGATAGTATACTTGACGACACAGAGGTAGGTAGAGCAGTTGACTATTGTACCGTACTGCTATATATTATATACTGGTGGTCAGCAAAATTATGCACTGTCCACCTACTACTGCGCACAACAAAAATGCACAACAGGTATAGATGGATAGTATACTTGACGACACAGAGGTAGGTAGAGCAGTGGACTACTGTACCGTACTGCTATATATTATATATTGGTGGTCAGCAAAATTATTCACTGTCCTCCTACTTCTGCGCACAACAACTAAAATGCACCACAGGTATGGATGGATAGTATACTTGATGACACAGAGGTAGGTAGAGCAGTGGACTACTGTACCATACTGCTATGTATTATATAGTGGTGGTCAGCAAAATTATGCACTGTCCTCCTACTACTGCGCACAACAACTAAAATACACCACAGGTATGGATGGATAGTATACTTGATGACACAGAGGTAGTTAGAACAGTGGACTACTGTAACGAACTGCCATATATTATATACTGGTAGTCAGCAAAATGATGCACTGTCCTCCTACTACTGCGCACAACAACTAAAATGCACCACAGGTATGGATGGATAGTATACTTGACGACACAGAGGTAGGTAGAGCAGTGGACTACTGTACCGTACTGCTATATATTATATACTGGTGGACAGCAAAATTATGCACTGTCCTCCTACTACTGCGCACAACAACTAAAATGCTCCACAGGTATGGATGGATAGTATACTTGACGACACAGAGGTAGGTAGAGCAGTGGACTACTGTACCGTACTGCTATATATTATATACTGGTGGTCAGCAAAATTATGTACTATCCTCCTACTACTGCGCACAACAACTAAAATGCACCACAGTTATTGATGGATAGTATACTTGACGACACAGAGGTAGGTAGAGCAGTGGACTATTGTACCGTACTGCTATATATTATATAATGGTGGTCAGCAAAATTATGCACTGTCCACCTACTACTGCGCACAACAAAAATGCACCACAGGTATAGATGGATAGTATACTTGACGACTAGGGAGGCCAATCCCGGGGCATTTTTTCAATCCCGGGATTCGGGATTGAAAAATGCTCAATCCCGGGATTCCCGGGATCCCGGGATTGCAGTTGGGATCAGTGTAGGGAGCAGTGTAAGGAGCAGGGAAAGTATATGTGGAGGGCAGCAAGGCAGGGTGGATGTAGGGAGCAAAGGAGGGTGGGTGTAGGGAGCATATAAGGAACTGGAAGGGAGGGTGGGTGTAGGGAGCAGCGGGAGAGTGAGAGTAGGGAGCAGCGGGAGAGTGGGAGTATGGAGCAGCGGGAGTATGGAGCAGCGGGAGAGTGGGAGTATGGAGCAGCGGGAGAGTGCGAGTATGGAGCAGCGGGAGAGTGCGAGTATGGAGCAGTGGGAGTAGGGAGCAGCGGGAGGATGTCAGGAGCAATGAGTGTGGGTGTAGGTAGTGATAGTACTTACTACTTGCGGGCACCAGCTAAGGACACACGTACTACTACTGACCGCGCTGGCAGCATTTCAAACGTAGCGCCGGCCGCCAGCCAGTCAGAACTGGCAGTCCGGCAGCCAATCAGGGGCCGCGGCTGCAGCCGCTTCCCTGATTGGCTGCCGGTGTCTGCCAGCTCTGATTGGCTGGCGGCCGGCGCTACGTTTGAAATGCCGCCAGCGCGGTCAGTACGTGTGTCCTTAGCTGGTGCCCGCAAGTAGTTAGTACTATCACTACCTTAGCTGACAGCCGGGCAGCGCTGAGCTATAGTGCTCAGCGCTGTCCGGCAAAACTGCGCATGCGCACTGTAATCCCGTGAATCCCGGGATTGGAGGCTCCAATCCCGGGATTCAAATCCCGGCATTTTTGGGCCCAAATCCCGGGATCCCGCCGATCCCGATCCCGGGATTGGCCTCCCTATTGACGACACAGAGGTAGGTAGAGCAGTGGACTACTGTACCGTACTGCTATATATTATATACTGGTGGTCAGCAAAATTATGCACTGTCCTCCTACTACTGCGCACAACAACTAAAATGCTCCACAGGTATGGATGGATAGTATACTTGACGACACAGAGGTAGGTAGATCAGTGGACTACTGTACCGTACTGGTACTGCTATATATTATATACTGGTGGTCAGCAAAATTATGCACTGTCCTCCTACTACTGCGCACAACAACTAAAATGCACCACAGGTATGGATGGATAGTATACTTGACGACACATAGGTAGGTAGAGCAGTGGACTACTGTACCATACTGCTATATATTATATACTGGTGGTCAGCAAAATTATGCACTGTCCTCCTACTACTGCGCACAACAACTAAAATGCACCACAGGTATGGATGGATAGTATACTTGACGACACATAGGTAGGTAGAGCAGTGGACTACTGTACCATACTGCTATATATTATATACTGGTCGTCAGCAAAATTATGCACTGTCCTCCTACTACTGCACACAACAACTAAAATGCACCACAGGTATGGATGGATAGTATACTTGACGACACAGAGGTAGGTAGAGCAGTGGACTATTGTACCGTACTGCTATATATTATATACTGGTGGTCAGCAAAATTATGCACTGTCCACCTACTACTGTGCACAATAAAAATGCACCACAGGTATAGATGGATAGTATACTTGACGACACAGAGGTAGGTAGAGCAGTGGACTACTGTACCGTACTGCTATATATTATATATTGGTGGTCAGCAAAATTATTCACTGTCCTCCTACTTCTGCGCACAACAACTAAAATGCACCACAGGTATCGATGGATAGTATACTTGATGACACAGAGTTAGGAAGAGCAGTGGACTACTGTACCGTACTGCTATATATTATTTTGGTGGTCAGCAAAATTATGCACTGTCCTCCTACTACTGTGCACAACAACTAAAATACACCACAGGTATGGATGGATAGTATGCTTGATGACACAGAGGTAGGTTGAACAGTGGACTACTGTAACGAACTGCCATATATTATATACTGGTAGTCAGCAAAATTATGCACTGTCCTCCTACTACTGCGCACAACAACTAAAATGCTCCACAGGTATGGATGGATAGTATACTTGATGACACAGAGGTAGGTAGATCAGTGGACTACTGTACCGTACTGCTATATATTATATACTGGTGGTCAGCAAAATTATGCACTGTCCTCCTACTACTGCGCACAACAACTAAAATGCACCACAGGTATGGATGGATAGTATACTTGACGACACAGAGGTAGGTAGAGCAGTGGATTACTGTACCGTACTGCTATATATTATATACTGGTCATCAGCAAAATTATGCACTGTCCTCCTACTACTGCACACAACAACTAAAATGCACCACAGGTATGGATGGATAGTATACTTGACTACACAGAGGTAGGTAGAGCAGTGGACTATTGTACCGTACTGCTATATATTATATACTGGTGGTCAGCAAAATTATGCACTGTCCACCTACTAATGCGCACAACAAAAATGCACCACAGGTATAGATGGATAGTATACTTGACGACACAGAAGTAGGTAGAGCAGTGGACTACTGTACCGTACTGCTATATATTATATATTGGTGGTCAGCAAAATTATTCACTGTCCTCCTACTTCTGCACACAACAACTAAAATGCACCACAGGTATCGATGGATAGTATACTTGACGACACAGAGTTAGGAAGAGCAGTGGACTACTGTACCGTACTGCTATATATTATTTTGGTGGTCAGCAAAATTATGCACTGTCCTCCTACTACTGTGCACAACAACTAAAATACACCACAGGTATGGATGGATAGTATACTTGATGACACAGAGTTAGGTAGAGCAGTGGACTACTGTACCATACTGCTATGTATTATATAGTGGTGGTCAGCAAAATTATGCACTGTCCTCCTACTACTGCGCACAACAACTAAAATACACCACAGGTATGGATGGATAGTATACTTGATGACACAGAGGTAGGTAGAGCAGGGGACTACTGTACCGTACTGCTATATATTATATACTGGTGGTCTGCAAAATTATGCACTGTCCTCCTACTACTGCGCACAACAACTAAAATGCACCACAGGTATGGATTGATAGTATACTTGACGACACAGAGGTAGGTAGAGCAGTGGACTACTGTACCATACTGCTATATATTATATACTGGTGGTCAGCAAAATTATGCACTGTCCTCCTACTACTGCACAAAACAACTAAAATCCACAACAGGTATGGATGTATAGTATACTTGATGAGACAGAGTTAGGAAGAGCAGTGGACTACTGTACCGTACTGCTACATATTATATACTGGTGGTCAGCAAAATTATGCACTGTCCTCCTACTACTGCGCACAACAACTAAAATGCTTCACAGGTATGGATGGATAGTATACTTGACGACACAGAGGTAGGTAGAGCAGTGGACTACTGTACTGTACTGCTGTATATTATATACTGGTGGTCAGCAAAATAATGCACTGTCCTCCTACTACTGTGCACAACAACTAAAATGCACCACAGGTATGGATGGATAGTATACTTGACGACACAGAGGTAGGTAGAGCAGTGGACTACTGTACCGTACTGCTATATATTATATACTGGTGGTCAGCAAAAATATGCACTGTCCTCCTACTACTGCGCATAACAACTAAAATGCACCACAGGTATGGATGGATAGTATACTTGATGACACAGAGGTAGGTAGAGCAGTGGACTACTGTACCGTACTGCTATATATTATATACTTGGTGGTCAGCAAAATTATGCACTGTCCTCCTACTACTGCGCACAACAACTAAAATGCACCACAGGTATGGATGGATAGTATACTTGATGACACAGAGTTAGGAAGAGCAATGGACTACTGTACCGTACTGCTATATATTATATACTGGTGGTCAGCAAAATTATGCAATGTCCTCCTACTACTGCGCACAACAACTGAAATGCACCACAGGTATGGATGGATAGTATACTTGATGAGACAGAGTTAGGTAGAGCAGTGTACTACTGTACCGTACTGATATAATACTGGTGGTCACTGGTCAGCAAAATTCTGCACTGTCCTTCTACTATATACTACAATGCAGCACAGATATGGAGCGTTTTTCAGGCAGAGAACGTAGATATTTTCAGCACACTGAGCACAGATATTTGTAAGCACACTGAGCACAGATATTTGCAGCACACTGAGCACAGATATTTGCAGCACACTGAGCATAGATATTTGCAGCACACTGAACACAACTGTGAGATTGGTGCACACGTCCTCTCCCTATCATCTCCAATGCACGAGTGAAAATGGCGGCGACGCATGGCTCCTTATATAGAATACGAATCTCGCGACAATCCGACAGCGGGATGATGACGTTCGGGCGCTCTCGGGTTAACCGAGCAAGGCGGGAAGATTTGAATCTGCCTCGGACCCGTGTAAAATGGGTGAAGTTCGGGGGGGTTCGGATCTCGAGGAACCGAACCCGCTCATCTCTAATATTTATATATATATATATATATATGTGTGTGTGTGTGTGTGTATACATATATATATATATATGAGTTTGCAGTGTCCTGAAGAAGAGGGTCCAACCCTCGAAACGTTGACCAATAAAATGCACTTTTTACTTTAATCATTTGAAAGTGAAAGTCTCCGAGTGCCGCCGTCTTCCTTTAAACTGTATATATATATATATATATATATTCCATACCTCCCAACTGTCCCGAGTTTCTCAGGATAGTCCCATTTTTTGGGACTGTCCTGCTGTCTCACCAGTGAGCTGCAGCATCCCGTGGTGGTGGTGGTGGGCAGTTGGGAGGCTCCTGTGACTCACTGCTCTTCCTGAATAAATAGACACTGTGCATATGCACACATCGTCTATTCACGAGACACAGACATGCCAGCTGCTCACTGAGCACTGGATATGCTCCTATAGTGATGGAAAACAGGGGCATGGCTTGCAATTGCGGCACTCCTGTGAAGCCACTCCCCTTTTCTATAGGTCATGCCCCTTTCAGCCGTGGCACGGCTTTGCCCTCAACGCTTCACTGTCTCCTGAAGTTGGGAGGTATGTATATACTAGCTGCTATACCTGCCTCTGCTCGGACGCAATTTTACCTAAAGCACTGTAACAACCAAGTAAAGCTTTTTTTCCTAGGCATTGAGTTCTGATTGTGCTTTTTCTGTTCTTAGCTATGTTCTTCTCTTTGCCTATGTTTATTTGATTTTGATCTGCATTATCTTCTGTTGCTGTAGATATGCTTCCTATTCCCTTTGCCTGAAGAAACAATACCTTTGTGTTGGGGGAGCAGATTGCTTTATTCCTATTTGGTTAACTGCCCCCCTCTGTTAGTTTAAATAGTTCTTGAAAAAGCATCCAAACTGTTCAGTTAGTATTCTCGTTCCCCTTGAAGATGGGTGCAGGCCATCACTTCTGTATAAACTCCTATCTTGCCATCTGGTGTGACTATGGCCTATAAATCCAAATCTCTCCTTATTGCACCATGGCCCTCATTCCGAGTTGTTCGCTCGCTAGCTACTTTTAGCAGCATTGCACACGCTAGGCCGCCGCCCTCTGGGAGTGTATCTTAGCTTAGCAGAATTGCGAATAAATAATTCTTAGCAGTTTCTGAGTAGCTCGAGACTTACTCCAACACTGCGATCAGCTCAGCCCGTTTCGTTCCTGGTTTGACGTCACAAACACGCCCTGCGTTCGGCCAGCCACTCCCCCGTTTCTCCAGCCACTCCTGCGTTTTATCCTGGCACGCCTGCGTTTTTCCGCACACTCCCAGAAAACGGTCAGTTTCCGCCCAGAAACACCCACTTCCTGTCAATCACACTACGATCACTTCAACGATGGAAATCCTGCACTGTCGGACGTGAGTAAATCTACTAAGTTTTGTGCTAAAATACTTAGCGCATGCGGACTGCGTACCATGCGCATGCGCATTTTCGCCTTAATCGCTCTGTTGCGAAAATTTGCAACGAGCGAACAACTCGGAATGACCACCCGTGTCCTTAGCCAATCATAGAACTCATTGCATCAGAAACTTCAATCATCCCCTCTGTCTACTGGCAATACTTCTGAAAAGGTTACAGTGGTCTCCCTGTCCCTGCTCTCACTCTCCCTGTCCCTCTGTCACTCTCCCTGTCCCTCTGTCATCTCTCTGTCCCTATTTCCCTGCTGTCACTCTCCCTGTCCCTGCTGTCACTCTCCCTGTCCATGCTGTCAATTTCCCTGTATTTTGGCTCATTCTGTGTGGTGTAATGTGAATTTTGGCTCATTCTGTGTGGCGTAATGTAAATTTTGGCTCATACGGTGTGGCGTAATGTGAATTTTGGTTCATACTTTGTGGCGTAATGTGAATTTTGGCTCATACTATATGGCATAATATGAAAGGGGCATCAGTACTAAATAGTATAAGGGGTCCTACTATTGTGGTGCATATTGTGTACAAGGGGTATACGGTGTGGTACAGTACACTTAAGTCTTAAGTGCATGCCCCCTTTGAGAGACCACACCACCTTTTTCAGAGTGCGACCCTTAGGTGCGGGCATAATTACAGCCCACACATGTATATGTAGATATATGTACTATATACATACTTGCCTACCTGACCCTCTCCATGAGGGAGAAAATGCTCTGGTCCTGGACTTTCCTGGTAATGTATGATTGCCATCACCTGTGGTGAGCTAGGTAATTGATAAGAAAGGTGTTTCACCATAGGTGATGGCAATCATACATTACCAGGAAAGTCCAGGAACAGAGCATTTTCTCCCTCATTGAGAGGGTCAGGTAGGCAAGTATGACTATATATATATATATATATATATATATCCGACAACTCTGCTGCATACAGCGGCACTCGGAGACTTGGTAAAGTGGCAAAAAGATGCTTTTACTGAATCATAGTGGCAATTTGCATTCCAACGTTTCGGGGCGTAAACCACCCCTTTTTCAAGGTGAGCAAACAAAAGTGAACATACAATAAAACAACATACCTTTATGTGTTGAGAGGACCCGTCGGCGGGAAAGACAGCTGCATGCAGTGAAAGTGAGTGGCTTCCGTCTGCCTAGTGTGACGTGGGTACAGGAAGTGTTAATCAGGTGATCGCATCGTTCAGTGCAGCTCTCGGGCGTTGCCATGGTAGCCGCCAGTAAACGGAAGTGGCATAGCAATCTCGTCGTGGTCATGGCAAACAAGGGACTCCGTGTGCTCGCATCCTGAGCACGGATCACTGATTGAAGCTGTGAAAAGTAATAAATTAAATTTAGAACAAGAAAGATTGTATATAAAGCGGTCTTCTAAAACATGCTGAAACATACCTCATGTGTGAATTCTACATTACAAATATGTATGTACTCAAGAAAAATGTTGCTATTTAAATTGGTGCTGGCTACCAACTCAGGGGGAAAAAAAACTGTTAGTAGAAAAAGGAAGAAAGTAAAAAACTGTAGTTTTAATTTATGGGTGTATGTATCTCTAATACATGGACGTGTAACCGCCGAGTGTGTGTGGTGGCTAATCGGCATGTCAAAAACTACATCGTAGTCGTATGTTCGAGTCCCTGGGTGGTATAATTGTATTGGCGTCCATCATGCGTATCGACTGCATGCGTGCGGGTCCAACTGCTCTGTGCCCTTGATGGAAGTGGGATGTTCGTAAGAGGGAAGATGCTCAAAACACACTCCATTGTATCCGGTCGTTAAGGCCCATGGGTTTGGTGGTGTTAAGTTTAAATTGCCATCGTGCTTCTAATTTTAGTAGAGCACCAGCTCTGTCGCCCCCACGGATATTCTTAGGGATATGGTCGATAATTTGAAAGTTCAGTTCACTCAAGGAGTGTCCACATTCCGCATAGTGCCTGGCCACCGGTTGTTCAGACTTTCGCTGGCTCAGTGCTAACTTGACTGCGGACCTATGCATTGCAAACCGTTCCCTGGCGGTGCGCACTGTCTTACCCACATATTGCAATTTGCATGGGCACGTTATTAAGTAAATTACATGGTTAGTGGTGCATGTAAGGACATGCCGTATGGAGTATGTTCGGCCCGTGGCACTAGAGATGAACGTTCCTCCCGTGGTCATGTGTTTACATGTTTCACATCCCAGGCACTTATAGCACCCGGGGGTTCTAGACAGGAACGTGTTAGATGGAAGAGGTTTAAAGTTCGTAATGACTGTGTGTACCACAAAGTCTCTCACAGACTTGCCCTTGGTGTGACATACCATGGGTCGCTTCTTGTGCAATGTGGCGAGTTTTTGATCGGTCGCTATGATGGGCCATAAAGCTCTCAGAGCCCTAGGTACCACAGGGCTAGTGTTGTTAAATTTGGAGACAAAGGGTATAATTTGTATTGCCTCCTTTGATTGCGGCTTCAGGAGATCATCTCTTTTGCTTGAGGCTGCCCTTTTCTCCATGTCATGTAACATCTTGTGGGGGTAACCTCTGTTCGCGAACCGATGCGTTACATCTGAAAGTGCTTCCTTAAGTGCAGAGGGATTGCTGGTAATTCTAGCTGCCCGAATGTACTGGGATTTGGGCAGTCCTTTCTTTAGGGCCATGGAAAGATGGCTGTTGTATCTGAGTAGCGTGTTTTTGTCGGTGGGTTTATGAAACAGGTCAGTTTGTAGTCCGTCGGTGGTAATTGATATATTGACATCCAAGTAGTTCAATTGTTTGGCATCGCTTTGAGCGGTCACTTTAATGGGCGAAGTCCTGCTGTTGATGAACCGAACCATTGTCTCAAATTTGTCGTGCCCCCCCATCCAGAGGATGAACACGTCGTCTATATATCTCGAGTAGTGGAGTATATGTTGAGAAAATTCATTGTTCGTGAAGAACATGTGTTGTTCCTCAGCCAGCATAAAGACATTCGCGAAGGACGGGGAGACATTGCTTCCCATAGCACACCCGCTGAGTTGGCGATAAAAAAGGCCGTCGAAAAGGAAGTAGTTGCGTGTCAGTGTCAATTCGAGTAGATTCAGAAAAAGAGTGTGGTCCAGTGACTTCATATCGGACTGTATTAGGAACTGTTTCATGGCTGCTAGTCCATCCTTGTGTGGAATGCTTGTATACAAGCTACATATATCTAATGTGCAAATTAGAGTACCTGGAAGCACGGTGGGGATGGACTTCAGATGGTTGAGGAAGCTGGTGGTATCTTTCAAATGGTGAGGTTGCTGACCTATAAGTGGCTGTAATAGACTATCCAAGAATGTGGATATGGGCTGATAGATGGATTTGTGGGCTGAGATTATGGGCCTGCCGGGCGGGTTCGTGATGCTTTTATGTATCTTCGGTACTGTAAAAAGAATGGGTGTTAATGGAAAAGGTTGTTGTAAAGCCATACGTAGCTTATGGGATATTACTTGGGATTTGACAGCTATGTCAAGAATGTTGTCTACTTCCTTTTTATATTGCACGGTGGGATCTGGTGCCAGTAATTCATACACATTCCGATCCGCTAATTGCCTGTACACTTCCATCTTATAATCGGTCAAATTCTGGATGACGATTCCTCCCCCCTTGTCAGCTGGGCGGATTACGATGTCCTTGCAATTTCCCAGTTGTTTGAGGGCTCTATATTCAGATTTAGACAGGTTGTAATGGATGTTAGTTGAGGCAGCCGCATACTTGGACACTGATTCGTCAACCAACCGTGTAAAGGTTTTGATAGATGGATTTGAAGAGGATGGATCAAATTTAGATTCACGCGTGGTATTGATGAAGTCTTGATGTGGGTCGGGAGGGGTTGGGGAGACATGGTCCTGAAAATGTTCCTGCAAGCGTAACTTGCGGGCAAACTTATATAGCTCCGTGTGCCAGCCGAGTTCATCAAATCTTGAGGTGGGAACGAATGACAGGCCGTAGTTGAGGACTCTGGTCTCCAGTTCATTTAACGGGCGATCTGACAGGTTAAAGATTACGTCTTCTTTTTGGTGGAGGTGTTTCTGGAGCCGCGTGTTTTGTTGTCCCCGGCGGGTGGGCGTCCTCTTGGTCTTGGGCCTGTCTGTTCAGCAGGCTTCACCGGTAAAGGGGTATGGGCATGCTCAGAGGGGCCTTCAGAGTCGACCACTGCAAAATCACTGTCGCTATTGGAAGTCGCTACTTCCCTTGGACGATCCTCCCTACGCCTTCGCCAGCTGTTCCTGGACGTGTGGTTGTATGGTTTATGGTTGCCTGGTTCTCCACCAGCCAGCCATCTATACACCTGGTTGTTTTCGTAGTCTTCTTTCACTACTGTTTGTTTGCCTCTCTTAAATTTAATGAGTTCTTTCTTATGGAACTCAATTTGGGTCTGAATTTTGTGCATTAGCTGTTGATTGGTCTTGGCCGATAATAGGTGTTTGTGTTCTTCTTCAAATAGTTGTATCTTATCTCTAGTGATCTTGAGCTCCCTTCCGGCCTCCTCGATGACAAGCAGCATGAGGTCCATGCTGCACTTGTTTAGTATCCCAATCCAGCGGCTGCAAAATTCGGTATTAAAGCGGCCGATGGTGGGAACATTGCGCACGCGGAATCCTCTGGGGATCATCCTCTCACGGTGATAGTTAGAGAGGGAGATGCCGTGCATAAGGAAGTCCAGTTCCCGCTTCTTTAATTTAATTAGGCGGTGTTGTATGTCATCCAAGCTGAGTTCCTCATCGGCCCCTGCTAGCTCTTCCGTGAACAGTAGCCGGTCCGCATCTGCGTTGGTGAAACTGTATTGATTAGCCAAGTTGGTTACCGGACCACTCTGGCTTGATGTTTGGGACATCGTGCGTGCCAGGTGCTGGGAGTCACTAAGTGATATGGGCGGTGTACTTGTACCCGTGCTCTCTGAATTTACAGGTGTAGAAGTTTCAGTGTACAAACGTATGCGAAATAATTACTGAGGTTCTTCCCTAAAAAAGAGCCAGACGTGGAAGAAACTTGTTCCATACATAAAGTGCTGATCGTGCTAGTGAAAAAGTGTCAGTGCTGCGGTGCTGTGCTTGACTCCTGCGGCTCCTCCCTTGCAATCAGGTCGTGCTGACAATTTGAGAAAATGAATAAAAGTTTATGCAATGATCCGGGGGTGCCTTATCCCAGGGGACCGCGGGAACCGAGGTCTCCAAAAGTCCATAGGTAGCTGCTGTGAACGGATCAAAAACTCGCCACATTGCACAAGAAGCGACCCATGGTATGTCACACCAAGGGCAAGTCTGTGAGAGACTTTGTGGTACACACAGACATTACGAACTTTAAACCTCTTCCATCTAACACGTTCCTGTCTAGAACCCCCGGGTGCTATAAGTGCCTGGGATGTGAAACATGTAAACACATGACCACGGGAGGAACGTTCATCTCTAGTGCCACGGGCCGAACATACTCCATACGGCATGTCCTTACATGCACCACTAACCATGTAATTTACTTAATAACGTGCCCATGCAAATTGCAATATGTGGGTAAGACAGTGCGCACCGCCAGGGAACGGTTTGCAATGCATAGGTCCGCAGTCAAGTTAGCACTGAGCCAGCGAAAGTCTGAACAACCGGTGGCCAGGCACTATGCGGAATGTGGACACTCCTTGAGTGAACTGAACTTTCAAATTATCGACCATATCCCTAAGAATATCCGTGGGGGCGACAGAGCTGGTGCTCTACTAAAATTAGAAGCACGATGGCAATTTAAACTTAACACCACCAAACCCATGGGCCTTAACGACCGGATACAATGGAGTGTGTTTTGAGCATCTTCCCTCTTACGAACATCCCACTTCCATCAAGGGCACAGAGCAGTTGGACCCGCACGCATGCAGTCGATACGCATGATGGACGCCAATACAATTATACCACCCAGGGACTCGAACATACGACTACGATGTAGTTTTTGACATGTCAATTAGCCACCACACACACTCGGCGGTTACACGTCCATGTATTAGAGATACATACACCCATAAATTAAAACTACAGTTTTTTACTTTCTTCCTTTTTCTACTAACGGTTTTTTTTTCCCCTGAGTTGGTAGCCAGCACCAATTTAAATAGCAAAATTTTTCTTGAGTACATACATATTTGTAATGTAGAATTCACACATGAGGTATGTTTCAGCATGTTTTAGAAGACCGCTTTATATACAATCTTTCTTGTTCTATATTTAATTTATTACTTTTCACAGCTTCAATCAGTGATCCGTGCTCAGGATGTGAGCACACGGAGTCCCTTGGTTGCCATGACCACGACGAGATTGCTATGCCACTTCCGTTTACTGGCGGCTACCATGGCAACGCCCGAGAGCCGCACTGAACGATGCGATCACCTGATTAACACTTCCTGAACCCACGTCACACTAGGCAGACGGAAGCCACTCACTTTCACTGCATGCAGCTGTCCTTCCCGCCGACGGGTCCTCTCAACACATAAAGGTATGTTGTTTTATTGTATGTTCACTTTTGTTTGCTCACCTTGACAAAGGGGTGGTTTACGCCCCGAAACGTTGGAATGCAAATTGCCACTATGATTCAGTAAAAGCATCTTTTTGCCACTTTACCAAGTCTCCGAGTGCCGCTGTATGCAGCAGAGTTGTCGGTTAGAATGATTTTTCAGATGGCACCGGAGCACGTCATTACCAGTTAGGTGAGTGCCGATCCATTCACAGCAGCTATATATATATATATATATATATATATATATATATCAAGGATTAGTGGTATAGCCTGCCGCACACAGTATTGTCCATGTTAGGAGTGCTGGATACATAATATGTTACAATAGTCCCAGAAGAAAAGAAACCAGCACCTCCAAATTACTGCATAATAAAATCTTTATCAAAAAATAAGATCTTAAAAGCACCAGAGGCAAGAAACATTAGTAGAAGCACATGGGGTGTCAAAAAACTGCATAATATCATATCACCATTTCAACGTGGTAAGTAGTGCAAGCCTCCAGCAACAAACAGGTAGGTCGACAGCTGTTTCGGTGCTCAGAGGCACCTTCCTCATGGACAGTTAAGATCTTATTTTTTGATAAAGATTTTATTATGCAGTAATTTGGAGGTGCTGGTTTCTTTTCTTCTGGGACTATATATATATCAAGAAATAGTATATCTCTGTGGAGCGCACTTAATGACTGGAATAAATATATTTATGTATAATACAATTTAATATGGTTATATTGGTTTCTGACAAAAAGAGGATGACATCACACAAACACCCTTTAAACTTTAAAACATCTATTGCTTTTTATTGCTAAAATAATTAAATTTCAATACTGATAAAAAATTATGTACACTTTTACAATGTGTTATTGTTCATTACAGCCAAAAAATTGAATAACAACTTTTCCAAACAATAAAAGATTTTTTCACTCAACGCGTTTCGTCGTATGTCGACTTCTTCAGAAGTGTTTTCTTTAGGGTGTGATCAAAAGTAAGTAAAAAGTAAAAAACAAGTATAAATAAAAATATGAAACAAAGAGGAATACTAAAATATAAATATATATATATATATATATATGATTGTATATATATAATTGTAGTAGTGATCCGGCACTCTCTGGTGTACTCAAATAACTCGGTCCGGTGCCCTTACTTGACCCTCTTGTGCAGGAAGGTAGTTCTAGTACATGGACGTACGGCACTCAGGACTTTGCCTGATTACCAGAGTCCTGAGTGCCGTATGTCCATGTACTATATATATATATATATATATATATATATATATAACATAGTAACTAGTGATGTGCACCAGAAATTTTTCGGGTTTTGGTTTTGGATTCGGTTCCGCGGCCGTGTTTTGGATTCGTCCGCATTTTGGCAAAACCTCCCTGAAAATGTTTTGTCGGATTTGGGTGTTTTTTTTACAAAAACAGCTTAAATCCTAGAATTTGGGGGTCATTTTGATCCCATAGTATTATTAACCTCAATAACCATAATTTACACTCATTTTCAGTCTATTCTGAACACCTCACAATATTATTTTTAGTCCTAAAATTTGCACCGAGGTCGCTGGATGGCTAAACTAAGCGACACAAGTGGCCAACACAAACACCTGGCCCATCTAGGAGTGGCACTGCAGTGTCAAGCAGGATGGCACTTCAAAAAAAATTTCCCCATACAGCACATGATGCAAAGAAAAAAAGAGGCGTAATGAGGTAGCTGTGTGTCTAAGCTAAGCAACCCAAGTGGCCAACACAAACACCTGGCCCATCTAGGAGTGGCAATGCAGTGTCAGGCAGGATGGCACTTCAAAAAAATAGTCCCCAAACAGCACATGATGCAAAGAAAAAAAGAGGCGCACCAAGGTCGCTGTGTGACTAAGCTAAGCGACACAAGTGGCCGGCACAAACACCTGGCCCATCTAGGAGTGGCACTGCAGTGTCAGGCAGGATGGCACTTCCAAAAAATTGTCCCCAAACAGCACATGATGCAAAGAAAAATGAAAGAAAAAAGAGGTGCAAGATGGAATTGTCCTTGGGCCCTCCTACCCACCCTTATATTGTTTAAACAGGACATGCACACTTTAACGAACCCATAATTTTAGTGACAGGGTCTGCCACACGACTGTGACTGAAATGACTGGTTGGTTTGGGCCCCCACCAAAAAAGAAGCAATCAATCTCTCCTTGCACAAACTGGCTCTACAGAGGCAAGATGTCCACCTCATCATCATCCTCCGATTCCTCACCCCTTTCACTGTGTACATCCTTCTCCTCACAGATTATTAATTCGTCCCCACTGGAATCCACCATCTCAGATCCCTGTGTACTTTCTGAAGGCAATTGCTGGTGAATGTCTCCACGGAGGAATTGATTATAGTTCATTTTGATGAACATCATCTTCTCCACATTTTCTGAAAGTAACCTCGTACGCCGATTGCAGACAAGGTGAGCGGCTGCACTAAACACTCTTTCAGAGTACACACTGGAGGGAGGGCAACTTAGGTAGAATAAAGCCAGTTTGTGCAAGGGCCTCCAAATTGCCTCTTTTTCCTGCCAGTATACGTACGGACTGTCTGACGTGCCTACTTGGATGCGGTCACTCATATAATCCTCCACCATTCTTTCAATGGTGACAGAATCATATGCAATGACAGTAGACGACATGTCAGTAATCGTTGCCAGGTCCTTCAGTTAGAGATGAGCGGGTTCGGTTCCTCGGAATCCGAACCCGCCCGAACTTCATGTTTTTTTACACGGGTCCGAGCGACTCGGATCTTCCCGCCTTGCTCAGTTAACCCGAGCGCGCCCGAACGTCATCATCACGCTGTCGGATTCTCGCGAGGCTCGGATTCTATCGCGAGACTCGGATTCTATATAAGGAGCCGCGCGTCACCGCCATTTTCACACGTGCATTGAGATTGATAGGGAGAGGACGTGGCTGGCGTCCTCTCCGTTTATAGAGAGTGAGACTAGAGTAGAGAGAGACACAGTAGTAATTTTGGGGAGCATTAGGAGGAGTACTTTAGGAGGAGTACTACTACTTGCTGAAGTGATAGATAGATAGTGTGACTGTATAATGTATATCTGCCTTGTGGGGGAGACACTGACAGTGGGGAGCAGTTAGAGTCTGAGAGCAGGACTCAGGAGTACATATAACGTACAGTGCACACTTTTGCTGCCAGAGTGCCACACTGCCATTGTGACCACACTGACCACCAGTATAATATATATTGTGATTGTCTGCTTAGGAGTACTACTTGCAAGTTGCTGATAGTGTGACCAGTGACCTGACCACCAGTTTATAATAATCACCACCAGTTTAATATATATAATATATATATATAATTGTATATAATATATATATAATATTGTATACCACCTACCCGTGGTTTTTTTTTTTTTCTTTCTTCTTGATACATACTACTATAGTAGCTTATTGTAGCAGTCTGCGGTGCTGCTGAGCTGACAGTGTCCAGCAGGTCCGTCATCAGTCATTACATAATAAATATATATTATATACCTGTCCGGCTGCAGTACTAGTGATATTATATATATATATATATTGATTTCATCTCATTATCATCCAGTCTATATTAGCAGCAGACACAGTACAGTAGTCCACGGCTGTAGCTACCTCTGTGTCGGCAGTCGCTCGTCCATCCATAATTGTATACCACCTACCCGTGGTTTTTTTTTTTCTTTCTTCTTGATACATACTACTATAGTAGCTTACTGTAGCAGTCTGCGGTGCTGCTGAGCTGACAGTGTCCAGCAGGTCCGTCATCAGTCATTACATAATAAATATATATTATATACCTGTCCGGCTGCAGTACTAGTGATATTATATATATATATATTGATTTCATCTCATTATCATCCAGTCTATATTAGCAGCAGACACAGTACAGTAGTCCACGGCTGTAGCTACCTCTGTGTCGGCAGTCGCTGGTCCATCCATAATTGTATACCACCTACCCGTGTTTTTTTTTTTTCTTTCTTCTTGATACATACTACTATAGTAGCTTACTGTAGCAGTCTGCGGTGCTGCTGAGCTGACAGTGTCCAGCAGGTCCGTCATCAGTCATTAGTACATAATAAATATATATTATATACCTGTCCGGCTGCAGTACTAGTGTGATATTATATATATATATATTAATTTCATCTCATTATCATCCAGTCTATATTAGCAGCAGACACAGTACGGTAGTCCACGGCTGTAGCTACCTCTGTGTCGGCAGTCGCTGGTCCATCCATAATTGTATACCACCTACCCGTGGTTTTTTTTTTTTTCTTTCTTCTTGATACATACTACTATAGTAGCTTACTGTAGCAGTCTGCGGTGCTGCTGAGCTGACAGTGTCCAGCAGGTCCGTCATCAGTCATTAGTACATAATAAATATATATTATATACCTGTCCGGCTGCAGTACTAGTGTGATATTATATATATATATATTGATTTCATCTCATTATCATCCAGTCTATATTAGCAGCAGACACAGTACGGTAGTCCACGGCTGTAGCTACCTCTGTGTCGGCAGTCGCTGGTCCATCCATAATTGTATACCACCTACCCGTGGTTTTTTTTTTTTTCTTTCTTCTTGATACATACTACTATAGTAGCTTACTGTAGCTGTCTGCGGTGCTGCTGAGCTGACAGTGTCCAGCAGGTCCGTCATCAGTCATTAGTACATAATAAATATATATTATATACCTGTCCGGCTGCAGTACTAGTGTGATATTATATATATATATATATTGATTTCATCTCATTATCATCCAGTCTATATTAGCAGCAGACACAGTACGGTAGTCCACGGCTGTAGCTACCTCTGTGTCGGCAGTCGCTGGTCCATCCATAATTGTATACCACCTACCCGTGGTTTTTTCTTTTCTTTCTTCTTGATACATACTACTATAGTAGCTTACTGTAGCAGTCTGCGGTGCTGCTGAGCTGACAGTGTCCAGCAGGTCCGTCATCAGTCATTAGTACATAATAAATATATATTATATACCTGTCCGGCTGCAGTACTAGTGTGATATTATATATATATATTGATTTCATCTCATTATCATCCAGTCTATATTAGCAGCAGACACAGTACGGTAGTCCACGGCTGTAGCTACCTCTGTGTCGGCAGTCGCTGGTCCATCCATAATTGTATACCACCTACCCGTGGTTTTTTTTTTCTTTCTTCTTGATACATACTACTATAGTAGCTTACTGTAGCAGTCTGCGGTGCTGCTGAGCTGACAGTGTCCAGCAGGTCCGTCATCAGTCATTAGTACATAATAAATATATATTATATACCTGTCCGGCTGCAGTACTAGTGTGATATTATATATATATATATTGATTTCATCTCATTATCATCCAGTCTATATTAGCAGCAGACACCGTACGGTAGTCCACGGCTGTAGCTACCTCTGTGTCGGCAGTCGCTGGTCCATCCATAATTGTATACCACCTACCCGTGGTTTTTTTTTTTCTTTCTTCTTGATACATACTACTATAGTAGCTTACTGTAGCAGTCTGCGGTGCTGCTGAGCTGACAGTGTCCAGCAGGTCCGTCATCAGTCATTAGTACATAATAAATATATATTATATACCTGTCCGGCTGCAGTACTAGTGTGATATTATATATATATATATATATATATATATATTGATTTCATCTCAATATCATCCAGTCTATATTAGCAGCAGACACAGTACGGTAGTCCACGGCTGTAGCTACCTCTGTGTCTTTTAGTTGTGCCTATTAAAATATGGAGAACAAAAATGTTGAGGTTCCAAAATTAGGGAAAGATCAAGATCCACTTCCACCTCGTGCTGAAGCTGCTGCCACTAGTCATGGCCGAGACGATGAAATGCCAGCAACGTCGTCTGCCAAGGCCGATGCCCAATGTCATAGTACAGAGCATGTCAAATCCAAAACACCAAATATCAGTAAAAAAAGGACTCCAAAATCTAAAATAAAATTGTCGGAGGAGAAGCGTAAACTTGCCAATATGCCATTTACCACACGGAGTGGCAAGGAACGGCTGAGGCTCTGGCCTATGTTCATGGCTAGTGGTTCAGCTTCACATGAGGATGGAAGCACTCAGCCTCTCGCTAGAAAACTGAAAAGACTCAAGCTGGCAAAAGCACCGCAAAGAACTGTGCGTTCTTCCAAATCCCAAATCCACAAGGAGAGTCCAATTGTGTCGGTTGCGATGCCTGACCTTCCCAACACTGGACGTGAAGAGCATGTGCCTTCCACCATTTGCACGCCCCCTGCAAGTGCTGGAAGGAGCACCCGCAGTCCAGTTCCTGATAGTCAGATTGAAGATGTCAGTGTTGAAGTACACCAGGATGAGGAGGATATGGGTGTTGCTGGCGCTGGGGAGGAAATTGACCAGGAGGATTCTGATGGTGAGGTGGTTTGTTTAAGTCAGGCACCCGGGGAGACACCTGTTGTCCGTGGGAGGAATAGGTCCGTTGACATGCCTGGTGAAAATACCAAAAAAAATCAGCTCTTCGGTGTGGAAGTATTTCACCAGAAATGCGGACAACATTTGTCAAGCCGTGTGTTGCCTTTGTCAAGCTGTAATAAGTAGGGGTAAGGACGTTAACCACCTCGGAACATCCTCCCTTATACGTCACCTGCAGCGCATTCATAATAAGTCAGTGACAAGTTCAAAAACTTTGGGCGACAGCGGAAGCAGTCCACTGACCAGTAAATCCCTTCCTCTTGTAACCAAGCTCACGCAAACCACCCCACCAACTCCCTCAGTGTCAATTTCCTCCTTCCCCAGGAATGCCAATAGTCCTGCAGGCCATGTCACTGGCAATTCTGACGAGTCCTCTCCTGCCTGGGATTCCTCCGATGCATCCTTGCGTGTAACGCCTACTGCTGCTGGCGCTGCTGTTGTTGCTGCTGGGAGTCGATGGTCATCCCAGAGGGGAAGTCGTACTCGTAAGACCACTTTTACTACTTCCACCAAGCAATTGACTGTCCAACAGTCCTTTGCGAGGAAGATGAAATATCACAGCAGTCATCCTGCTGCAAAGCGGATAACTGAGGCCTTGGCATCCTGGGTGGTGAGAAACGTGGTTCCGGTATCCATCATTACTGCAGAGCCAACTAGAGACTTGTTGGAGGTACTGTGTCCCCGGTACCAAATACCATCTAGGTTCCATTTCTCTAGGCAGGCGATACCGAAAATGTACACAGACCTCAGAAAAAGAGTCACCAGTGTCCTAAAAAATGCAGCTGTACCCAATGTCCACTTAACCACGGACATGTGGACAAGTGGAGCAGGGCAGGGTCAGGACTATATGACTGTGACAGCCCACTGGGTAGATGTATGGACTCCCGCCGCAAGAACAGCAGCGGCGGCACCAGTAGCAGCATCTCGCAAATGCCAACTCTTTCCTAGGCAGGCTACGCTTTGTATCACCGGTTTCCAGAATACGCACACAGCTGAAAACCTCTTACGGCAACTGAGGAAGATCATCGCGGAATGGCTTACCCCAATTGGACTCTCCTGTGGATTTGTGGCATCGGACAACGCCAGCAATATTGTGTGTGCATTAAATATGGGCAAATTCCAGCACGTCCCATGTTTTGCACATACCTTGAATTTGGTGGTGCAGAATTTTTTAAAAAACGAGAGGGGCGTGCAAGAGATGCTGTCGGTGGCCAGAAGAATTGCGGGACACTTTCGGCGTACAGGCACCACGTATAGAAAACTGGAGCACCACCAAAAACGCCTGAACCTGCCCTGCCATCATCTGAAGCAAGAAGTGGTAACGAGGTGGAATTCAACCCTCTATATGCTTCAGAGGTTGGAGGAGCAGCAAAAGGCCATTCAAGCCTATACAATTGAGCACGATATAGGAGGTGGAATGTACCTGTCTCAAGCGCAGTGGAGAATGATTTCAACGTTGTGCAAGGTTCTGCAACCTTTTGAACTTGCCACACGTGAAGTCAGTTCAGACACTGCCAGCCTGAGTCAGGTCATTCCCCTCATCAGGCTTTTGCAGAAGAAGCTGGAGGCATTGAAGGAGGAGCTAAAAGGGAGCGATTCCGCTAGGCATGTGGGACTTGTGGATGCAGCCCTTAATTCGCTTAACAAGGATTCACGGGTGGTCAATCTGTTGAAATCAGAGCACTACATTTTGGCCACCGTGCTCGATCCTAGATTTAAAACCTACCTTGGATCTCTCTTTCCGGCAGACACAAGTCTGCTGGGGTTCAAAGACCTGCTGGTGACAAAATTGTCAAGTCAAGCGGAACGCGACCTGTCAACATCTCCTCCTTCACATTCTCCCGCAACTGGGGGTGCGAGGAAAAGGAATTCCGAGCCCACCCGCTGGCGGTGATGCAGGGCAGTCTGGAGCGACTGCTGATGCTGACATCTGGTCCGGACTGAAGGACCTGACAACGATTACGGACATGTCGTCTACTGTCACTGCATATGATTCTGTCACCATTGAAAGAATGGTGGAGGATTATATGAGTGACCGCATCCAAGTAGGCACGTCAGACAGTCCGTACTTATACTGGCAGGAAAAAGAGGCAATTTGGAGGCCCTTGCACAAACTGGCTTTATTCTACCTAAGTTGCCCTCCCACAAGTGTGTACTCCGAAAGAGTGTTTAGTGCCGCCGCTCACCTTGTCAGCAATCGGCGTACGAGGTTACTTCCAGAAAATGTGGAGAAGATGATGTTCATTAAAATGAATTATAATCAATTCCTCCGTGGAGACATTGACCAGCAGCAATTGCCTCCACAAAGTACACAGGGAGCTGAGATGGTGGATTCCAGTGGGGACGAATTGATAATCTGTGAGGATCGGGAGGTACACGGTGATATATCGGAGGATGATGATGAGGTGGACATCTTGCCTCTGTAGAGCCAGTTTGTGCAAGGAGAGATTAATTGCTTCTTTTTCGGTGGGGGTCCAAACCAACCCGTCATTTCAGTCACAGTCGTGTGGCAGACCCTGTCACTGAAATGATGGGTTGGTTAAAGTGTGCATGTCCTGTTTATACAACATAAGGGTGGGTGGGAGGGCCCAAGGACAATTCCATCTTGCACCTCTTTTTTCTTTCATTTTTATTTGCGTCATGTGCTGTTTGGGGAGTGTTTTTTGGAAGGGCCATCCTGCGTGACACTGCAGTGCCACTCCTAGATGGGCCCGGTGTTTGTGTCGGCCACTAGGGTCGCTTAGCTTACTGACACAGCTACCTCATTGCGCCTCTTTTTTTCTTCTTTGCGTCATGTGCTGTTTGGGGAGTGTTTTTTGGAAGGGCCATCCTGCGTGACACTGCAGTGCCACTCCTAGATGGGCCCGGTGTTTGTGTCGGCCACTAGGGTCGCTTAGCTTACTCACACAGCTACCTCATTGCGCCTCTTTTTTTCTTCTTTGCGTCATGTGCTGTTTGGGGAGTGTTTTTTGGAAGGGCCATCCTGCGTGACACTGCAGTGCCACTCCTAGATGGGCCAGGTGTTTGTGTCGGCCACTAGGGTCGCTTAGCTTACTCACACAGCTACCTCATTGCGCCTCTTTTTTTCTTCTTTGCGTCATGTGCTGTTTGGGGAGTGTTTTTTGGAAGGGCCATCCTGCGTGACACTGCAGTGCCACTCCTAGATGGGCCAGGTGTTTGTGTCGGCCACTAGGGTCGCTTAGCTTACTCACACAGCTACCTCATTGTGCCTCTTTTTTTCTTTGCGTCATGTGCTGTTTGGGGAGTGTTTTTTGGAAGGGCCATCCTGCGTGACACTGCAGTGCCACTCCTAGATGGGCCCGGTGTTTGTGTCGGCCACTAGGGTCGCTTATCTTACTCACACAGCTACCTCATTGCGCCTCTTTTTTTCTTTGCGTCATGTGCTGTTTGGGGAGTGTTTTTTGGAAGGGCCATCCTGCGTGACACTGCAGTGCCACTCCTAGATGGGCCCGGTGTTTGTGTCGGCCACTAGGGTCGCTTATCTTACTCACACAGCTACCTCATTGCGCCTCTTTTTTTCTTCTTTGCGTCATGTGCTGTTTGGGGAGTGTTTTTTGGAAGGGCCATCCTGCGTGACACTGCAGTGCCACTCCTAGATGGGCCCGGTGTTTGTGTCGGCCACTAGGGTCGCTTAGCTTACTCACACAGCTACCTCATTGCGCCTCTTTTTTTCTTCTTTGCGTCATGTGCTGTTTGGGGAGTGTTTTTTGGAAGGGCCATCCTGCGTGACACTGCAGTGCCACTCCTAGATGGGCCAGGTGTTTGTGTCGGCCACTAGGGTCGCTTAGCTTACTCACACAGCTACCTCATTGCGCCTCTTTTTTTCTTCTTTGCGTCATGTGCTGTTTGGGGAGTGTTTTTTGGAAGGGCCATCCTGCGTGACACTGCAGTGCCACTCCTAGATGGGCCAGGTGTTTGTGTCGGCCACTAGGGTCGCTTAGCTTACTCACACAGCTACCTCATTGTGCCTCTTTTTTTCTTTGCGTCATGTGCTGTTTGGGGAGTGTTTTTTGGAAGGGCCATCCTGCGTGACACTGCAGTGCCACTCCTAGATGGGCCCGGTGTTTGTGTCGGCCACTAGGGTCGCTTATCTTACTCACACAGCTACCTCATTGCGCCTCTTTTTTTCTTTGCGTCATGTGCTGTTTGGGGAGTGTTTTTTGGAAGGGCCATCCTGCGTGACACTGCAGTGCCACTCCTAGATGGGCCCGGTGTTTGTGTCGGCCACTAGGGTCGCTTATCTTACTCACACAGCTACCTCATTGCGCCTCTTTTTTTCTTCTTTGCGTCATGTGCTGTTTGGGGAGTGTTTTTTGGAAGGGCCATCCTGCGTGACACTGCAGTGCCACTCCTAGATGGGCCCGGTGTTTGTGTCGGCCACTAGGGTCGCTTAGCTTACTCACACAGCTACCTCATTGCGCCTCTTTTTTTCTTCTTTGCGTCATGTGCTGTTTGGGGAGTGTTTTTTGGAAGGGCCATCCTGCGTGACACTGCAGTGCCACTCCTAGATGGGCCAGGTGTTTGTGTCGGCCACTAGGGTCGCTTAGCTTACTCACACAGCTACCTCATTGCGCCTCTTTTTTTCTTTGCGTCATGTGCTGTTTGGGGAGTGTTTTTTGGAAGGGCCATCCTGCGTGACACTGCAGTGCCACTCCTAGATGGGCCAGGTGTTTGTGTCGGCCACTAGGGTCGCTTATCTTACTCACACAGCTACCTCATTGCGCCTCTTTTTTTCTTCTTTGCGTCATGTGCTGTTTGGGGAGTGTTTTTTGGAAGGGCCATCCTGCGTGACACTGCAGTGCCACTCCTAGATGGGCCAGGTGTTTGTGTCGGCCACTAGGGTCGCTTAGCTTACTCACACAGCTACCTCATTGCGACTCTTTTTTTCTTTGCGTCATGTGCTGTTTGGGGAGTGTTTTTTGGAAGGGCCATCCTGCGTGACACTGCAGTGCCACTCCTAGATGGGCCCGGTGTTTGTGTCGGCCACTAGGGTCGCTTATCTTACTCACACAGCTACCTCATTGCGCCTCTTTTTTTCTTTGCGTCATGTGCTGTTTGGGGAGTGTTTTTTGGAAGGGCCATCCTGCGTGACACTGCAGTGCCACTCCTAGATGGGCCCGGTGTTTGTGTCGGCCACTAGGGTCGCTTATCTTACTCACACAGCTACCTCATTGCGCCTCTTTTTTTTCTTCTTTGCGTCATGTGCTGTTTGGGTAGTGTTTTTTGGAAGGGCCATCCTGCGTGACACTGCAGTGCCACTCCTAGATGGGCCAGGTGTTTGTGTCGGCCACTAGGGTCGCTTAGCTTACTCACACAGCTACCTCATTGCGCCTCTTTTTTTCTTTGCGTCATGTGCTGTTTGGGGAGTGTTTTTTGGAAGGGCCATCCTGCGTGACACTGCAGTGCCACTCCTAGATGGGCCCGGTGTTTGTGTCGGCCACTAGGGTCGCTTATCTTACTCACACAGCTACCTCATTGCGCCTCTTTTTTTCTTTGCGTCATGTGCTGTTTGGGGAGTGTTTTTTGGAAGGGCCATCCTGCGTGACACTGCAGTGCCACTCCTAGATGGGCCAGGTGTTTGTGTCGGCCACTAGGGTCGCTTATCTTACTCACACAGCTACCTCATTGCGCCTCTTTTTTTCTTCTTTGCGTCATGTGCTGTTTGGGGAGTGTTTTTTGGAAGGGCCATCCTGCGTGACACTGCAGTGCCACTCCTAGATGGGCCCGGTGTTTGTGTCGGCCACTAGGGTCGCTTATCTTACTCACACAGCTACCTCATTGCGCCTCTTTTTTTCTTTGCGTCATGTGCTGTTTGGGGAGTGTTTTTTGGAAGGGCCATCCTGCGTGACACTGCAGTGCCACTCCTAGATGGGCCCGGTGTTTGTGTCGGCCACTAGGGTCGCTTAGCTTAGTCATCCAGCGACCTCGGTGCAAATTTTAGTACTAAAAATAATATTGTGAGGTGTGAGGTATTCAGAATAGACTGAAAATGAGTGGAAATTATGGATTTTGAGGTTAATAATACTTTGGGATCAAAATGACCCCCAAATTCTATGATTTAAGCTGTTTTTTAGTGTTTTTTGAAAAAAAACACCCGAATCCAAAACACACCCGAATCCGACAAAAAAAATTCAGTGAGGTCTTGCCAAAACGCGGTCGAACCCAAAACACGGCCGCGGAACCGAACCCAAAACCAAAATACAAAACCCGAAAAATTTCCGGTGCACATCACTACCTTCAGTCCGGACCAGATGTCAGCACTCGCTCCAGACTGCCCTGCATCACCGCCAGCGGGTGGGCTCGGAATTCTTAGCCTTTTCCTCGCACCCCCAGTTGCGGGAGAATGTGAAGGAGGAGCTGTTGACGGGTCACGTTCCACTTGACTTGACAATTTTCTCACCAGCAGGTCTTTGAACCTCTGCAGACTTGTGTCTGCCGGAAAGAGAGATACAACGTAGGTTTTAAATCTAGGATCGAGCATGGTGGCCAAAATGTAGTGCACTGATTTCAACAGATTGACCACCTGTGAGTCCTGGTTAAGCGAATTAAGGGCTCCATCCACAAGTCCCACATGCCTAGCGGAATCGCTCTGTTTTAGCTCCTCCTTCAATGTCTCCAGCTTCTTCTGCAAAAGCCTGATGAGGGGAATGACCTGACTCAGGCTGGCAGTGTCTGAACTGACTTCACGTGTGGCAAGTTCAAAGGGTTGCAGAACCTTGCACAACGTTGAAATCATTCTCCACTGCGCTTGAGTCAGGTGCATTCCCCCTCCTTTGCCTATATCATGGGCAGATGTATAGGCTTGAATGGCCTTTTGCTGCTCCTCCATCCTCTGAAGCATATAGAGGGTTGAATTCCACCTCGTTACCACCTCTTGCTTCAGATGATGGCAGGGCAGGTTCAGGACTGTTTGCTGGTGCTCCAGTCTTCGGCACGCAGTGGCTGAATGCCGAAAGTGGCCCGCAATTCTTCGGGCCACCAACAGCATCTCTTGCACGCCCCTGTCGTTTTTTAAATAATTCTGCACCACCAAATTCAATGTATGTGCAAAACATGGGACGTGCTGGAATTTGCCCAGATGTAATGCACGCACAATATTGCTGGCGTTGTCCGATGTCACAAATTCCCAGGAGAGTCCAACTGGGGAAAGCCATTCTGCGATTATGTTCCTCAGTTTCCGTAAGAGGTTGTTAGCTGTGTGCCTCTTATGGAAAGCGGTGATACAAAGCGTAGCCTGCCTAGGAACTAGTTGGCGTTTGCGAGATGCTGCTACTGGTGCCGCCGCTGCTGTTCTTGCTGCGGGAGGCAATACATCTACCCAGTGGCCTGTCACAGTCATATAGTCCTGAGTCTGCCCTGCTCCACTTGTCCACATGTCCGTGGTTAAGTGGACATTGGGTACAACTGCATTTTTTAGGACACTGGTGACTCTTTTTCTGACGTCTGTGTACATTTTCAGTATCGCCTGCCTAGAGAAATGGAACCTAGATTGTATTTGGTACCGGGGACACAGTACCTCAAACAAGTCTCTAGTTGCCTCTGAATTAACGGTGGATACCGGAACCACGTTTCTCACCACCCAGGCTGACAAGACCTGAGTTATCCGCTTTGCAGCAGGATGACTGCTGTGATATTTCATCTTCCTCGCAAAGGACTGTTGGACAGTCAATTGCTTACTGGAAGTAGTACAAGTGGTCTTCCGACTTCCCCTCTGGGATGACGATCGACTACCAGCAGCAGTAGGCGTTACACTCAAGGATGCATCGGAGGAATCCCAGGCAGGAGAGGACTCGTCAGACTTGCCAGTGACATGGCCTGCAGGACTATTGGCTTTCCTGTGTAAGGTGGAAATTGACACTGAGGGAGTTGGTGGTGTGGTTTGCAGGAGCTTGGTTACAAGAGGAAGGGATTTAGTGGTCAGTGGACTGCTTCCGATGTCATCCAAATTTTTTGAACTTGTCACTGACTTCTGATGAATGCGGACCAGGTGACGTATAAGGGAGGATGTTCCTAGGTGGTTAACGTCCTTACCCCTACTTGCCAGCTTGACAAAGGCAACACACGGCTTGACACCTGTTGTCTGCATTTGTGTTGAAATAATTCCACACCGAAGAGGTGATTTTTTTGTATTTTGACCAGGCATGTCAATGGCCATATTCGTCCCACGGACAACAGGTGTCTCCTCGGGTGCCTGACTTAAACAAACCACCTCACCATCAGAATCCTCCTTGTCAATTTCCTCCCCAGCGCCAGCAACACCCATATCCTCATCCTGGTGTACTTCAACAGTGACATCTTCAATTTGACTATCAGGAACTGGACTGCGGGTGCTCCTTCCAGCACTTGCAGGGGGCATGCAAATGGTGGAAGGCCCAAGCTCTTCCCGTCCAGTGTTGGGAAGGTCAGGCATCGCAACCAACACAATTGGACTCTCCTTGGGGATTTCTGATTTAGAAGAACGCACAGCTCTTTGCTGTGCTTTTGCCAGCTTAAGTCTTTTCATTTTTCTAGCGAGAGGATGAGTGCTTCCATCATCATGTGTATCTGAACCACTAGCCATGAACATAGGCCAGGGCTCAGCCGTTCCTTGCCACTCCGTGTCGTAAATGGCATATTGGCAAGTTTACGCTTCTCATCAGACGCTTTCAATTTTGATTTTTGGGTCATTTTACTGAACTTTTGTTTTTTGGATTTTACATGCTCTCTACTATGAAATTGGGCATCGGCCTTGGCAGACGACGTTGATGGCATTTCATCGTCTCGGCCATGACTAGTGGCAGCAGCTTCAGCATGAGGTTGAAGTGAATCTTGATCTTTGCCTATTTTAACCTCCACATTTTTGTTCTCCATTTTTAAATGTGTGGAATTATATGCCAGTATCAATAGCAATGGCCTACTACTATATATACTGCGCACAACTGAAATGCACCACAGGTATGGATGGATAGTATACTTAAAGACACCGAGCTAGCTAGAGCAGTGACCTTCCATACCGTACTGCTATATATACTGGTGGTCATTGTCAGCAAAACTCTGCACTGTACTCCTCCTATATAATACTGCTGGTCCCCAGTCCCCACAATAAAGCAGTGTGAGCACAGATATATGCAGCACACTGAGCACAGATATGGAGTGTTTTTCAGGCAGACAACATATACTGGTGGTCACTGTCAGCAAAACTCTGCACTGTACTCCTCCTCCTATATAATATACTGGTGGTCCCCAGTCCCCACAATAAAGCAGTGTGAGCACAGATATATGCAGCACACTGAGCACAGATATGGAGTGTTTTTCAGGCAGACAACGTATACTGGTGGTCACTGTCAGCAAAACTCTGCACTGTACTCCTCCTATATAATATACTGGTGGTCCCCAGTCCCCACAATAAAGCAGTGTGAGCACAGATATATGCAGCACACTGAACACAGATATGGAGTGTTTTTCAGGCATACAATGTATACTGGTGGTCATTGCTAGCAAAACTCTGCACTGTACTCCTCCTATATAATACTGCTGGTCCCCAGTCCTCACAATAAAGCAGTGTGAGCACAGATATATGCAGCACACTGAGCATAGATATGGAGTGTTTTTCAGGCAGACAACATATACTGGTGGTCACTGTCAGCAAAACTCTGCACTGTACTCCTCCTATATAATATACTGGTGGTCCCCAGTCCCCACAATAAAGCAGTGTGAGCACAGATATATGCAGCACACTGAGCACAGATATGGAGTGTTTTTCAGGCAGACAACGTATACTGGTGGTCACTGTCAGCAAAACTCTGAACTATACTCCTCCTATATAATACAGCTGCTCCCCAGTCCCCACAATTAAGCAGCGTGAGCACAGATATATGCAGCACTCTGAGCACAGATATGGAGTGTTTTTCAGGCAGACAACGTATACTGGTGGTCACTGTCAGCAAAACTCTGCACTGTACTCCTCCTATATAATACAGCTGCTCCCCAGTCTCCACAATTAAGCAATAAGCACAAATATTTTTGCATCAAGAATTCAAGATTAATAAACGGAGAGGACGCCAGCCACGTCCTCTCCCTAACTTTTCCAATGCACGAGTGAAAATGGCGGCGACGCGCGGCTGCTTATAAAGAATCTGAATCCCGCGAGAATCCGATAGCGGGATGATGACGTTCGGGTGCGCTCGGGTTAACCGAGCCATACGGTAGAATCCGAGTATGCCTCGGACCCGTGTAAAATGGGTGAAGTTCGGGGGGGTTCGGTTTCCGAGGAACCGAACCCGCTCATCACTAATAGTAACATAGTAACATAGTATTTGAGGTTGAATAGAGGCAAATTGCCCATCGTGTTCAACCTGTTTTAAGTTGTGATGATTCTACATACTTGTTGAATAATGATTTATGACTAGTTAGCTACTATAACTCATGTTACCCTCGGATTAACCACGTTGATATTTTAAGTATTATAACCTTGGATAGCTTTTTCATTCAGAAATGAATCCATTCCTTTTTTAAATCCAATTACAGCGTCCGCCATTACCAACTTCCCTGGCAGGAAATTCCACATCCTGATTGTTCTATCAGTGAAGCACCCTTTCCTCCGTTGCGTTCGGAACTTTATCTCCTCCAGTCGCAGCGAGTGCCCACGTGTCCTAAACTGTGTTCTTTTAATAAATAATTCCTCTTATAACTCTGTGATGTCCCTTTACATATTTGAAGATATTAATAATATCTCCTCTTAGGCACCTCTTTTCTAGTGTACACATATTCAGCCTAGTAAGTCTTTCCTTATAGTCCAGTCCTTCTAGGCCTTTAATCAATTATGTAGCTCACTTTTAAACACTTTTGAGTTCACTGATGTCGTTTTTTATACAATGGTGCCCAAAACTGAACACAATATTCCAGGTGCGGACGTACCAATGCCTTATACAGCGGCATGATTACATCCGAGTCCCTTGTCTCAATTCCCCTTTTTATGCACGCTAGCACCTTACTTGCCTTCTTTACTGAGTTTTGACATTGTGTACGGTTATTAAGCCTATTATCAATGAATACCCCCAAATTTTTTTCCAACTCTGTTTCCCCTAGGCGTTCCCCATTTAATATGTAGGATGCAAGTTTGTTTTTAGTCCCAAAATGCATAACCTTGCATTTGTCTGTATTGAATCTCATTTTCCATTTAGATGCCCAGAGTTCAAGTTTAGATAGATCATTCTGCAAGGACTCCACATCCAATTCTGAATTAATTACCTTACACAGTTTAGTATCATCTGCAAAGATTTGCACTGTGCTTTCCAGGCCTATTTCTAGGTCATTGATAAATATGTTGAACAGTAGTGGTCCGAGTACGGCCCCTTGTGGTATTCCGCTGACTACTGGGGACCAGGTTGAGGACTTCCCGTTGACCACTATTCGCTGTACCCTGCTATCCAACCAGCTGCTTATCCATGTGCAAATAGTTTTTCCTAGGCAAAGCTCCTTTAATTTGATCATCAGTCTCCTGTGAGGAACTGTATCGAAGGCTTTTGCAAAATCTAGGAAGACCACATCCACTGCTTTTCCTTGATCAAGATTATTGCTCACTTCCTCGTAGAAGCTAATTAAGTTAGTCTGACATGAATTGTCCCTCACAAACCCATGCTGGTTCTTGCTAATAATCCTAGCGGACTGTAGATACTCCTGTATGCCGTCCCTTAGAATTTCTTCCAATATTTTCCCCACTATAGATGTTAAACTAACTGGTCTGTAGTTTCCCGGAAGATTTTTGGATCCCTTTTTAAATAATGGCACTACCTCAGCTATATGCTAATCCTTCGGTACCATGCCTGATCTAATTGAACTATTGAAAATTAAGTATAGGGGTCGTGCTAGTTGTGAACTAAGCTCCATAAGAACCCTCGGGTGATGTCCATCAGGACCAGGTGATTTATTAATCTTAATTTTGCTTAGTCTTTCCCGGACCACTTATTCACTTAAACAAGTATCTAACCATGAATCATTACTGTCACAATTGTTATGCTTTACTCCCACCATCAGTTCTTCACTGGTGAATACTGATGAAAAGAATTTGTTCAGTATTTCTGCTTTTATTTCGTCATCATTTATCAATTCTACTAATTCATCTTTTAATGGACCTATATTCTCTTTTTTTAACCTTTTACCATTTATGTATTTAAAAAACTTTTTAGGATTGGTTTTACTCTCTATTGCGATTTGCTTTTCATTTTCCATTTTAGCTGCTCTTATTGCTTTTTTGCTTTTCTTATTACACTCCTTGTAATACTTGAAAGACTCCTTCTTTCCATTAGATTTAAATGCTTTGAAAGCCCGCTTTTTTTATCCATTTCTGCCTTAACCTTCTTGTTAATATATATATATATATATATATATATATATATATATTATGTACATATATCTACATATACACACTACATATTTATAGTGTACAGTATAATACAACACATATAATAAAACACTTACATTTTTTAGACTTAGCTGAAGCCTGAATGTCCCAGTGTCTGAATGTCCCACCTGTTTGTAGGGCTTTGCCTTTTATTAAATAAATTCAAATATCACCAACAAAATGGCACTGCTCATATATTTATATGGGCTACAAGAAAATGGTTGATGCTATTTTCCTTATTACTGTCTCCATAGTGAATAAATAAACAGGTGAAGTAAATCATTATTCAGGCCCACTCCCCCATGTGAATCGCGGAACAATGCCGCGAGGGGGCTGGGCAATGATTGACGACCTTGGGATTGCAGTAAGAACAAAAGAAAATGTGGTCCTGGGTACCCAGAAACTTCCCCTGCGTGTGCTACTGGAGCTACACAAAATGAATACACTACAACAAATAAAGGTGGTCATTCAGCCCTGATCGCTATGGTGCATTTTTTGCATCCCTGAAATCAGATAGTCGCCGCCTACAGGGAGAGGATATTAGTTGTGTGCAGGTGTGCGATCACATTTGTAGCAGAACTGCACAAACATAAGTTTGTGCAGTGTCTGCTCAGCCCAGGACTTACTCTGCTGCTGCAATAATCGGGGCCAGAGCTGACATAAGAAACCCTCCCTCCAAACGCCTGGTCCCTCCTGCATTTTTCCAGACACTCCTTGAAAACGGTCAGTTGCCACCCACAAACGACCTCTTCCTGTCAATCACCTTGCGATTGCTGGTGCGTTCGGAATTTACACAACATCCCATCACTGACCGGCGATCCCCATTGCTGCGGTTCATCATGCGTGTCCATTGCGGTGCATAAGCATGCGCAGTTCAGTCCTGATCACTCGCTGTGCAAAAACTCACAGTAGTGATCAGGTCTGAATTACCCCCGAAGTTTAAAAAAATCTGCACATCTGACAAGACCACATTACCAACACCAATAAACAACTACAATACTAACAACACAAAGGGAAAAACCTAGTCCAGGCCTAGCAAACCTCTGGCTCTCCAGCTGCTATGAAACTACACATCCCAATATGCCCTGCCACAGTTTTAGAATTCCCTAAAAGAAAAAAGTGTGGCAGGGCATGCTGGGACTTGTAGTTTCACAACAGCTGGACAGGTTAGCCCGCCTGACCTAGTCACAATGCCAGGAAGATTTACATTTGTATATATACTCACCCTTCTACAAACATTGAGAACTTTTTACACATACTTGTAATACCAATAATACATCTATACTGTAAGTTATTGCAAAAGTAAACATATTATAAAAACACTAAAAATGTAACTAAAACATAGTCCCAAAATATATGTTGTTTAAGTATTCAACAGTACATTAACATGGCATTTAAAACATTACACACCATATAATTACTTGCAGCATATACAAAAACAACACAAAAAAATAACAATTCACAAAACAAAATACAGCAAAGGGTTTGTATACTTACCAGCCTTCCTAGGGGATCTGATTCCTTTACATAAGTCGCCCTGACCACATCTGCCATGATAAGTTTCTACAGGTGCTCCTCATACTCCGGGTTGGTGGCAATAAAGGGGGCCCCCTCCTGTCTGGCATGTAGACTTGTCCTCCTTGGCCATTTTGGCTTTCACACATCTTATGATATCACAAAACTGCTTCTAGCAGGTCTTCTCCATGCGGTGCACCACATATTCACAGTTGATCCTCTGCCAGATGGCATTTTTCTGCCAGCTGGATACCTTTGCAACCTCACGGCCAAACAGCTGGCAATGGTGCATCATGATCTCCTGCACCAGGCCCATGTTCTCCACCAACTTTTGCGGCTTGTCTTGGTATTGGTGCGCTGCTGCGTTGCTGTGTAACCTCCTTAATCTCACTAGAAGAAATGCGAGCTGCATCCTCTGCCACCTCCTCCACCTCTCCCACCTCACTAACCTCCAACTCAGACATAACTAGAGATGTGCGGCGGGCACTTTTCGTGTTGTGGTTTTGCTTTTGGTTCCATGCTCATGTTTTGGATCTGGATTGGTTTTGCCAAAACCATACTTTTGTGTTTTGTGATTTGGATTTGGGTCTGGATGATTTTTGAAAATAACATAAAAACCGCTAATATCACAGAATTTGGGGGTAATTTTGATTTTACGGTATTATTAACCTCAATAACATTCATTTCCACTTATTTCCAATCTATTCTGAACACCTTACACCTCACAATATTGTTTTTAGGCCAAAAGGTTGCAACAAGGATGGATGACTAAGCTAAGTGACACAAGTGTGCGGCACAAAGCCACAAACACCTGGCCCATCTAGGAGTGGCACTGCAGTGGCAGACAAGATGGCATATTTAAAAAATAGGCCCCAAACAGCACATCACTATAAATTGGAGGGTTCTGCGCACTGAGTGTCTTTATTCTACAGCTAGCCGGGGTGTGCTGCTTGTTCTGATGGGTGTTCTAACCCACCTATAAGTAAATGGAGATGCTTAGTGGATATACCACAATAGAACTGCGCTCAACCCCTAAGGTTGTTTAGCTAATGTTTAGCTAATGAATGCACATCAGATGTAATAAAGGATAATATATGAACAGACCCAAATATGACTATGGTGTATTAATGGTGTTCCTGTAACAAATACAAAAAATGGCGCAAGGGAAATGCTGCCTGGGAAAATACTGACTCAAAACAGGATATCACCTATATCCAACAACATATGCAAAAGAAAGGGGGTGAGTCAGTTGTCTCCTTTGGCGCATAGGAAAAGGGAACAGGGGAGGCCTATGGGAACGATACAGATTAATTCCCTCGGTATACAGATAATGAGCTTGAAGGGAATAGTTCGCGTACCCCCACTCACACTGTACGGGGGTGAGATGTATCCATAAAGGTATCTTTCTCAATCGTAAACCAGGGTTTGTATGTATCTAGGCCTTCTCTCGGGATGGCAATCAGAATTGTAGAGAAGAAGAAACGACGGGTCGTACCCCAACTCACATGACACGGAACTTGATGACTCCTATCAAGGTATCTTTTAAGTGTTCAATGTAGGTTTGTGATATAACTTCTCAGCAAAACGACGGTCTCATAGGATTTGTAAAGAAAAAAGAACACACAATGTGTAGTATTTCGAAATAACCCCACTATAATATGAAATAACATGGAATGTGGGTAACCTACACCGTGATCATGTGGTACACTAATATTAGGTTTGCTGGGTGTACTGTGAATCTGCCCTTCACAATGGTAGAAGAATAAAGCCAAAACGTACCCCTCACTCACACAAGAGAAAATGGGGTGACTCCCATCAAGGTATCTTTGAACCACCATACACATCTAATTGGCGTACCCCAACTCACGAGTAGCAGTGTAGACCAATTCTTATCTGGGTTTCTTTGTTGTCTTGATATCTTTCTTAATCGTTAGACAATTAGACTCAGGAAACTCTTCTTATAGTATATAATCCATAAAACAGTTTATTGTTTCCAAACAAGATTCCACCAAACTGATAGAATATGTGCAAAGTCCACAAAATCAAAAAAGAACAATATTTTCAGAAACCTTCCCGCAAGTCATTCATTGGTTGATACCAGGATTGGTTTTCCAACCGAGTTTAAACAAAATAAATTCAAAAAAAAAAAAAAAGTAGAAATAGAAAAAAATAAAAAAAATGTTTAAAAATCACAATACATCCAAAATGTCCTCCAGTGTGATCTATTAAAAGAAATTGATGGCTACTCACACAGTGGTATGTCGACGCGTTTCGGTCCTGGGACCTTCCTCAAGACATGACCAACTGTGTGGGGAGCCAGATATTTATGATATGAGTAGCCAATTGTACGCTGACAGGAAATTGATGTAAAGGAAGTGACATCATCCTGTAATTCAGTATTTCAAATAGATCTATCTTTACTTATACTCCAAATTATAATTCTATTTGTCCCCCTGGTCTAGTGACACAAACTAAAACATTTTCAGGGCTTTTTAGTATGTAGTTTAAAATGTCTTATGTACGGAGTGGTTTTATCCGTACATTTTGACTGGCTTCTGGTCCCGCAATGATTTCTGGGAAGTGTAGTTCAATGAACCATAACGGTCTCACTATCTTAACTCATACGAGTGCCAAAGAACTATAAAATGTGTTAGTCGTTCACCTAATGTTTAATGTTATTTAATGGTGTACCTAAGACATTAGTCTAACTTTAAAACTATAAACCCTCGCACCGAATCGATATATTGCTTCCGGGAGCAGAGGGATTTATGGGAAATGTAGTTGATTTAACAAAACGACTTTTAATTATCCTTTTGTTAATTGATAGATTTACACACTTAATTCTAAACTGAAAAAGATTCTGTATCTCCTACTAGTCTAGTGACACAAACCAGGACATTACCAGGACTTTATAATGTGGAGTTTCAAATGTTTTATGTACGGAGTGATTTTCTCCGTACATTATGACTCACTTCCGGTCCCGCAATGGTTTCTGGGAAGTGTAGTTCAATGCACCAAAATGGTCTCACTATCAAAACTTATACGAATGCCACAAAACTCTAAAAAGGTGCATACAAGTGTTAGTCATTCGCCTAATGTTTAATGGTATATATAGGACAGTAGTCTCACTTTAAAACTATAAACCCTCGCACCAAACCGATGCGTCACTTCCGGGAGCGGAGGGGTTTATGGGAAATGTAGTAGATTAAAAAAACGACATTAAAAAATCCTTTCATAAATAGATTTGCAAACATCATTCTAGACTGAAAATGTCCTCACAGTCAATTTCAAAGGTCTCCTGTTTGTTATTCTCATGACGTCCTTTTAAACGATCAACACCACATGGATTAACGCTTGCGCAGTCGCCCTCAGTGTGCGTCGGGATATGCAGTCCAGGGAGTCATCCTTCTTTTGTATGCCCGACATGTCACCAACTGTCATAGCGTTGCCGTATCTTGCATCGATCAGTATCCTCATATAAATTAATGAATGTCATAAGATCTGGATTTTTCTGTGGTATTGGAGAACTTCTGACAGGACCCTCCATACTTCGGTTACGTGATCGATCGGACGGATCGGATATAGTTTGATGATTGATCGAACATATGTTGACGTGACCAGACATATGAAAAAATAAAAACAAATTGTAAATAAAAATAAAAATACTAATAAAAGAATAGAAACATGTGATAAAAAATGAGTACAGCACAAAAAAATATTAAAGTGATATGATTGTTCATAAAAACCACTTCAATTCAAAATCGGAATTGAGACCTCCTGGTAACAAAGTTTTACATTGATAAATTAGTCTCATCTCCGCTTTTGCTAGTGTGGTGGCTGTATCTCTATTCCTTAAACTTGATTTTATATGTTTAATCCCATAAAAACCCGTGATTTCTGTAGGGGAACAACTATGTTGGTCTTTAAAATGTGCAGACAAAGCATGTGTGCTCAAACCATTCCTAACGTTCCTAATGTGTTCTCCAATCCTGACTTTCAAAGGACGTGACGTACGTCCAATATAAAATAAACCACAGCTGCAACTAATTGCATAAACCACATTTCTGGTGTCGCATGTGATAAAGTCGGTGATCTTAATAGTTTGATTGTTAATGCAGACTTCAATAATTTTATTATCACCTTTGCTGTTTCTGCAACCGGTACAATTTAAACATCTATAGAATCCTTTGGATAGGACTCTGGGGTATGATATAGATGCTGCTGATGCACTGCATACCAGGGTGGACTTAATATTGGGTGCTTTTTTGTAAATATGGATCGGTTTCTCAGGAATTAATGGCCCAATTAATGGATCACTCTTTAGAAGCTTCCAATGTCTTCTAAAGATATCTTCCACCTTTTTGTGGTGGGTACCATATTGAGTGATGAAGGCCCATTCATATCTTTTATCTTTGGTTGATTGCGGGGTCTTCTTTAATAGATCCTGTCTGGATACCATATCAGTATGGACTTTAGCTTTGTCCACAGCAAGTCTGGTGTATCCACTGGCTATAAACCTATCGGTCAGATCTTTAGATTGTGTCTGGAATGTGATTTCATCCGTACAATTCCTTTTCAATCTTTTGAATTGGCCACTGGGGATTGCTTGTAACCAATTCTGATGGTGACAACTATCTGCCGGGATGTAGCACTGGGAATCCGTAGGTTTGGTAAAGGTTCTAGTGTTGATGGTACCTTCTTCTATATAGACAGTGATGTCTAAAAAATTCACCAGGTCTTTGCTTGTTTCAAAACTTAATTTGATATTCCTATCGTTATTGTTCAGACTGTTGCAAAAATCATTCAAGGTCTCACAATCTCCCCTCCATATGAAAAATATATCATCTATATACCGTACATAGGACACCAGGTTCGCGCCATGGGGATTGTTGGACCAGATGTTTTCCAACTCCCATGCCCCCATAAAAAGGTTGGCATAACTTGGCGCGAACCTGGTGCCCATAGCTGTACCAGTTTTTTGTATATAGAATTGATCCTTAAACAGGAAAAAGTTGTTATTTAGAATAAAATGAATACCTTCCAGGATCAATGCTTGGAGACCTGTGTCCAGATCCGAAAGTCTTAAAAAATGCTCCACTGCTTTTATACCCTGTGTATGGTTAATTATGGTATACAGAGAACTTACGTCGGCTGTCACCATAATGTAATTCTCCTCCCACTTAAGTTGTTCCAAACGTACCAGAAAGTCCTTTGTGTCCTTCAGGTGCGACTTGTTTAACACAACTAGTGGCTGGAGATAGAAATCTATAAATTTGGATAAATTGGCCGTAACTGAATTAACTCCAGAGATGATAGGCCTCCCCGGTGGGTTTAGGGCATCCTTATGGACTTTAGGAAGTATATAGATAACGGGTGTAGTGGGTGTTTCATTAACGATGTACTTTGCTTCTTTCGTGCTGATGGTATTTGATTTTTCATAAGGGTCAATCCATGCTTTAAGTTTGGCAATCGTCGTTACCGTTGGATCGTTCCTGAGCCTTTTATAAGTGATCTCATCGTTTAGTTGTCTCATAATTTCAAGTTCATAGCAGGTGACATCCATTAAGACAACTCCCCCACCTTTGTCGGCTGGCTTCACTACAAGGGATTTGTCCTGCCTAAGTTCTTTTAATGCTTTCCGTTCCTTAAATGTCAAATTACATTTCTTCTTCTTATCCTTTTCCCCCATCTGTTCTAAATCTTCCATCACTAGTAGCCCAAAGGTCTCTATGAATGGACCTTGTAGATGCTTGGGATAGAAAATTGATTTTGGTCTGAAGGATGTGGTCTGCCCCTCCTGTTCCTTGACAGTGTTATCTTGACTAGCGAAAAATCTCTTTAAAGTCAATTTACGTATAAATCTCTGGACATCCAAGTAAATGTCAAAAGGACTGGGAATATAGCTCGGGGCGAATTTTAGTCCCTTTTCAAGGAGCGATTTTTCACTATAGACAAGTGTGTGAGAACTTAAATTAAAGATCTTAACCTTCGATAGTGGATTCACAGTTTCTATATTCCCCGAGTGAGGATTCGTGTCCTTCCTTTTTTTCTTCTTACTCTTTTTCTTCCTTTTGTGTGTCTGAACATTTTTAACTCCACCCCTTTTCCCTCTATACTTCCTGTGTGTTATCTGTAACGCACTGGTAGTCTGTCCTTCCCCAAAAAACGAGTAGATCTGCGTAAATTATTTAGAGGTGAAAATTGATTGGATAAAGTTACTCGGTCCCTATCTTGATGGAATGTTCTACTTTCCGTTTCTTTGAATTGTACTCCCCTCCATTCAGGAGTCAAATCTCTGCCTGTTCTCCTAAAGTGTGGTTCTACTGATGGTTCTCTCCTCTGAGGTCTAGAGATTGGTCTATTTCTCGTTACTGGTGATCTATACCGTGGAGGGCTATATCTTCTCACATCTTTCCTCCCCTCTGCGGTATCTAAAGGTCTGGTCTTCCTAAATTGCTTACGTTGTTTTTTATTGGGGATCTGGTTATCCAATGTTTCTATGGATCTTTCCTCGTTTGACATCTCTTCTCGTTGTTTGCTAATGTCAATCTTATCTCTTTGATATTTATTTACTTTTTTATCAATGAGTAATTTTTGTGTTTTTTTCAAGTTTTGTTCAATTCTATTTTCAATGGTTTTGTATTCATTAGAATTAGAATATGGACCAACCAGAGATTTATAAGTGGCTATCTCACCATCTAACCTCTCTAATTCCCTTCTTCTATCTTTGATGATTAGTTTCATCAGGGAGAATGAACATGTTCTCGTAATCTCCTCCCACTCTTTTTTGAAATCTTCATCTGAAGATGTAAAAGTGGAGGTTTTTACTATTTTTAATCCTTTCGGAATTAAATTCTCAGATAGGTATCTCTAGAGTCATGACCTCCCACCAAATTTTACATTCTTTAGTCAGGATAGATGATAACTTGTTCATCATCCCTTCCATATCATCATCATGGAGATCATTGGGAGAGACATCGATCCCGAATGCTCTTTCCAGGATGGCATTTCTATGGTCTCTGATGGTAAAACATATTAATTTTCTTTTTGCACGGAAATAATGGAAGATGGGAAATGGAGTGCTGCCTTTGTGAATGTATGTTTACAGAATAGGTGAATGAAATAGACTATGGTGTATTAATGGTGTTCCTGTAACAAATACAAAAAATGGCGCAAGGGAAATGCTGCCTGGGAAAATACTGACTCAAAACAGGATATCACCTATATCCAACAACATATGCAAAAGAAAGGGGGTGAGTCAGTTGTCTCCTTTGGCGCATAGGAAAAGGGAACAGGGGAGGCCTATGGGAACGATACAGATTAATTCCCTCGGTATACAGATAATGAGCTTGAAGGGAATAGTTTGCGTACCCCCACTCACACTGTACGGGGGTGAGATGTATCCATAAAGGTATCTTTCTCAATCGTAAACCAGGGTTTGTATGTATCTAGGCCTTCTCTCGGGATGGCAATCAGAATTGTAGAGAAGAAGAAACGACGGGTCGTACCCCAACTCACATGACACGGAACTTGATGACTCCTATCAAGGTATCTTTTAAGTGTTCAATGTAGGTTTGTGATATAACTTCTCAGCAAAACGACGGTCTCATAGGATTTGTAAAGAAAAAAGAACACACAATGTGTAGTATTTCGAAATAACCCCACTATAATATGAAATAACATGGAATGTGGGTAACCTACACCGTGATCATGTGGTACACTAATATTAGGTTTGCTGGGTGTACTGTGAATCTGCCCTTCACAATGGTAGAAGAATAAAGCCAAAACGTACCCCTCACTCACACAAGAGAAAATGGGGTGACTCCCATCAAGGTATCTTTGAACCACCATACACATCTAATTGGCGTACCCCAACTCACGAGTAGCGGTGTAGACCAATTCTTATCTGGGTTTCTTTGTTGTCTTGATATCTTTCTTAATCGTTAGACAATTAGACTCAGGAAACTCTTCTTATAGTATATAATCCATAAAACAGTTTATTGTTTCCAAACAAGATTCCACCAAACTGATAGAATATGTGCAAAGTCCACAAAATCAAAAAAGAACAATATTTTCAGAAACCTTCCCGCAAGTCATTCATTGGTTGATACCAGGATTGGTTTTCCAACCGAGTTTAAACAAAATAAATTCAAAAAAAAAAAAAAAAAGTAGAAATAGAAAAAAATAAAAAAAATGTTTAAAAATCACAATACATCCAAAATGTCCTCCAGTGTGATCTATTAAAAGAAATTGATGGCTACTCACACAGTGGTATGTCGACGCGTTTCGGTCCTGGGACCTTCCTCAAGACATGACCAACTGTGTGGGGAGCCAGATATTTATGATATGAGTAGCCAATTGTACGCTGACAGGAAATTGATGTAAAGGAAGTGACATCATCCTGTAATTCAGTATTTCAAATAGATCTATCTTTACTTATACTCCAAATTATAATTCTATTTGTCCCCCTGGTCTAGTGACACAAACTAAAACATTTTCAGGGCTTTTTAGTATGTAGTTTAAAATGTCTTATGTACGGAGTGGTTTTATCCGTACATTTTGACTGGCTTCTGGTCCCGCAATGATTTCTGGGAAGTGTAGTTCAATGAACCATAACGGTCTCACTATCTTAACTCATACGAGTGCCAAAGAACTATAAAATGTGTTAGTCGTTCACCTAATGTTTAATGTTATTTAATGGTGTACCTAAGACATTAGTCTAACTTTAAAACTATAAACCCTCGCACCGAATCGATATATTGCTTCCGGGAGCAGAGGGATTTATGGGAAATGTAGTTGATTTAACAAAACGACTTTTAATTATCCTTTTGTTAATTGATAGATTTACACACTTAATTCTAAACTGAAAAAGATTCTGTATCTCCTACTAGTCTAGTGACACAAACCAGGACATTACCAGGACTTTATAATGTGGAGTTTCAAATGTTTTATGTACGGAGTGATTTTCTCCGTACATTATGACTCACTTCCGGTCCCGCAATGGTTTCTGGGAAGTGTAGTTCAATGCACCAAAATGGTCTCACTATCAAAACTTATACGAATGCCACAAAACTCTAAAAAGGTGCATACAAGTGTTAGTCATTCGCCTAATGTTTAATGGTATATATAGGACAGTAGTCTCACTTTAAAACTATAAACCCTCGCACCAAACCGATACGTCACTTCCGGGAGCGGAGGGGTTTATGGGAAATGTAGTAGATTAAAAAAACGACATTAAAAAATCCTTTCATAAATAGATTTGCAAACATCATTCTAGACTGAAAATGTCCTCACAGTCAATTTCAAAGGTCTCCTGTTTGTTATTCTCATGACGTCCTTTTAAACGATCAACACCACATGGATTAACGCTTGCGCAGTCGCCCTCAGTGTGCGTCGGGATATGTAGTCCAGGGAGTCATCCTTCTTTTGTATGCCCGACATGTCACCAACTGTCATAGTGTTGCCGTATCTTGCATCGATCAGTATCCTCATATAAATTAATGAATGTCATAAGATCTGGATTTTTCTGTGGTATTGGAGAACTTCTGACAGGACCCTCCATACTTCGGTTACGTGATCGATCGGACGGATCGGATATAGTTTGATGATTGATCGAACATATGTTGACGTGACCAGACATATGAAAAAATAAAAACAAATTGTAAATAAAAATAAAAATACTAATAAAAGAATAGAAACATGTGATAAAAAATGAGTACAGCACAAAAAAATATTAAAGTGATATGATTGTTCATAAAAACCACTTCAATTCAAAATCGGAATTGAGACCTCCTGGTAACAAAGTTTTACATTGATAAATTAGTCTCATCTCCGCTTTTGCTAGTGTGGTGGCTGTATCTCTATTCCTTAAACTTGATTTTATATGTTTAATCCCATAAAAACCCGTGATTTCTGTAGGGGAACAACTATGTTGGTCTTTAAAATGTGCAGACAAAGCATGTGTGCTCAAACCATTCCTAACGTTCCTAATGTGTTCTCCAATCCTGACTTTCAAAGGACGTGACGTACGTCCAATATAAAATAAACCACAGCTGCAACTAATTGCATAAACCACATTTCTGGTGTCGCATGTGATAAAGTCGGTGATCTTAATAGTTTGATTGTTAATGCAGACTTCAATAATTTTATTATCACCTTTGCTGTTTCTGCAACCGGTACAATTTAAACATCTATAGAATCCTTTGGATAGGACTCTGGGGTATGATATAGATGCTGCTGATGCACTGCATACCAGGGTGGACTTAATATTGGGTGCTTTTTTGTAAATATGGATCGGTTTCTCAGGAATTAATGGCCCAATTAATGGATCACTCTTTAGAAGCTTCCAATGTCTTCTAAAGATATCTTCCACCTTTTTGTGGTGGGCAGGGCCGGCTCCAGGCATGTTCGACTGGAGCGGCCGCGCGGGGCGCCACTCTTTTAGGGCGCCGCACGCTGCGGCCGCCATATTCCTGCCTGGAGCCAGCCTTCAAACTGTGTGTGTGTGCGCGCAGCGCGCTGTGCGGCGCCGGCGTCTGACGTTAGACGCCGGCGCCGCGCAGCGCAGACGGAATCGTTCATCCGTCCAGCCGCCCGCCCGCCTGCCTGCCTGCCTGGGCCCACAGCAGTACTCCCCCTCCCGGCTCCCAGCACCGCAGTCCGCAGTGACAATGCCATGTAAGTTAAAATCTGCACTGTGGGGGCATTATATATCTGGCACTGTGGGGGCATTATGTTTATTCATGTGGGGGCATATCTGCACTGTGGGGGCATTATATATCTGGCACTGTGGGGGCATATCTGCACTGTGGGGGCATTATATATCTGGCACTGTGGGGGCATATCTGCACTGTGGGGGCATTATATATCTGGCACTGTGGGGGCATAGCTGCACTGTGGGGGCATTGATTCTTGCACTGTGGGGGCATATCTGCACTGTGGGGGCATTATATATCTGGCACTGTGGGGGCATATCTGCACTGTGGGGGCATTATATATCTGGCACTGTGGGGGCATAGCTGCACTGTGGGGGCATTGTTTCTTGCACTGTGGGGGCATATCTGCACTGTGGGGGCATTATATATCTGGCACTGTGGGGGCATATCTGCACTGTGGGGGCATTATATATCTGGCACTGTGGGGGCATTATGTTTCTTGCACTGTGGGGGCATATCTGCACTGTGGGGGCATTATGTATCTGGCACTGTGGGGGCATATCTGCACTGTGGGGGCATTATATATCTGGCACTGTGGGGGCATAGCTGCACTGTGGGGGCATTATGTTTCTGGCACTGTGGGGGCATATCTGCACTGTGGGGGCATTATGTATCTGGCACTGTGGGGGCATATCTGCACTGTGGGGGCATTATATATCTGGCACTGTGGGGGCATATCTGCACTGTGGGGGCATTATATATCTGGCACTGTGGGGGCATAGCTGCACTGTGGGGGCATTATGTTTCTGGCACTGTGGGGGCATATCTGCACTGTGGGGGCATTATGTATATGGCACTGTGGGGGCATATCTGGCACTGGGGGCATTAATGTATCTGACACTGTGGGGGGCAATAATGCATCTGGCACTGTGTGGGCACTTATGCATCTGGCAATATGTGGGCATTTATGTATCTGGCACTGGGGGGATTTATGTATCTGGCCCTGTGGTGGCATATCTGGCACTGTGCGGGCATTTTTATATATGGCACAGTGGGGACATATCTGGCACTGTGTGGGCATTTTTATATCTGGCACTGTGTGGGCACTTATGTATCTGGCACTGCGGGGGCATCATGTATCTGGCACTGTGGGGGGCATATCTGCACTGTGGAGGCACTTATGTATCTGGCACTTTGGGGGCATTTATGTATCTGAACTGTGGGTGCATATCTGGCACTGTGTGGCCATTTATGTAGCTGGCACTGCTGGGGGGCATGTCACGTGTAGCTGGCACTGCTGGGGGGCATGTCATGTAGTGTTCCCGCTAGGCGTCTGTGGCTAGGCAATGTGTCTCAGTGCTGTGCCTGGCGCAAAGTGTATAGGAGGTTCTACCTGGTGCAGTGTGTATTAGCTGCACTACTGTGTGGTGTAATGCAAATTGCCACTATTATGTGGCCACGTACCTTCCCCACGAAGTAACTCCCATTAATTTTTGCTGCGCGCCTTCGGCGCGCACTGTCCATACTTTGACATATAGGTTAGGGAACAACAAGCAGTATGTACATCATTTTGCCCTCCTAACTTAAAAATGTGCCCTCCCTGTGATCAGCACCATGCCCTAAAAAGTGAACACTATCCTGTGTAGCTGGCACTGCTGGGGGGCATGTCATGTGTAGCTGGCACTGCTGCGGGGCATGTCATGTGTAGCTGGCACTGCTGCGGGGCATGTCATGTGTAGCTGGCACTGCTGGGAGGCATGTCATGTCTATCTGGCACTGCTGGGAGGCATGTCATGTCTATCTGGCACTGCACATTATGTGTATCTGGCACTATACTGGAGACATTGTGTGTAAGGAACACTACTGTGGCTATGTGTAAGGCTGCTAATTGTGTGAAAATATTTTTACAGTTTGATGATATGAAGTTACGAGTCCACGCCCATTTTTCCAGAGGCCACACCCACTTTTCCGGGAGCGCGCGCGCCTTCGGCGCGCGCATGGGGGGGGGGCGCTTTTACATTTTCTCGCTCAGGGTGCTAGTAGGCCTGGAGCCGGCCCTGGTGGTGGGTACCATATTGAGTGATGAAGGCCCATTCATATCTTTTATCTTTGGTTGATTGCGGGGTCTTCTTTAATAGATCCTGTCTGGATACCATATCAGTATGGACTTTAGCTTTGTCCACAGCAAGTCTGGTGTATCCACTGGCTATAAACCTATCGGTCAGATCTTTAGATTGTGTCTGGAATGTGATTTCATCCGTACAATTCCTTTTCAATCTTTTGAATTGGCCACTGGGGATTGCTTGTAACCAATTCTGATGGTGACAACTATCTGCCGGGATGTAGCACTGGGAATCCGTAGGTTTGGTAAAGGTTCTAGTGTTGATGGTACCTTCTTCTATATAGACAGTGATGTCTAAAAAATTCACCAGGTCTTTGCTTGTTTCAAAACTTAATTTGATATTCCTATCGTTATTGTTCAGACTGTTGCAAAAATCATTCAAGGTCTCACAATCTCCCCTCCATATGAAAAATATATCATCTATATACCGTACATAGGACACCAGGTTCGCGCCATGGGGATTGTTGGACCAGATGTTTTCCAACTCCCATGCCCCCATAAAAAGGTTGGCATAACTTGGCGCGAACCTGGTGCCCATAGCTGTACCAGTTTTTTGTATATAGAATTGATCCTTAAACAGGAAAAAGTTGTTATTTAGAATAAAATGAATACCTTCCAGGATCAATGCTTGGAGACCTGTGTCCAGATCCGAAAGTCTTAAAAAATGCTCCACTGCTTTTATACCCTGTGTATGGTTAATTATGGTATACAGAGAACTTACGTCGGCTGTCACCATAATGTAATTCTCCTCCCACTTAAGTTGTTCCAAACGTACCAGAAAGTCCTTTGTGTCCTTCAGGTGCGACTTGTTTAACACAACTAGTGGCTGGAGATAGAAATCTATAAATTTGGATAAATTGGCCGTAACTGAATTAACTCCAGAGATGATAGGCCTCCCCGGTGGGTTTAGGGCATCCTTATGGACTTTAGGAAGTATATAGATAACGGGTGTAGTGGGTGTTTCATTAACGATGTACTTTGCTTCTTTCGTGCTGATGGTATTTGATTTTTCATAAGGGTCAATCCATGCTTTAAGTTTGGCAATCGTCGTTACCGTTGGATCGTTCCTGAGCCTTTTATAAGTGATCTCATCGTTTAGTTGTCTCATAATTTCAAGTTCATAGCAGGTGACATCCATTAAGACAACTCCCCCACCTTTGTCGGCTGGCTTCACTACAAGGGATTTGTCCTGCCTAAGTTCTTTTAATGCTTTCCGTTCCTTAAATGTCAAATTACATTTCTTCTTCTTATCCTTTTCCCCCATCTGTTCTAAATCTTCCATCACTAGTAGCCCAAAGGTCTCTATGAATGGACCTTGTAGATGCTTGGGATAGAAAATTGATTTTGGTCTGAAGGATGTGGTCTGCCCCTCCTGTTCCTTGACAGTGTTATCTTGACTAGCGAAAAATCTCTTTAAAGTCAATTTACGTATAAATCTCTGGACATCCAAGTAAATGTCAAAAGGACTGGGAATATAGCTCGGGGCGAATTTTAGTCCCTTTTCAAGGAGCGATTTTTCACTATCGACAAGTGTGTGAGAACTTAAATTAAAGATCTTAACCTTCGATAGTGGATTCACAGTTTCTATATTCCCCGAGTGAGGATTCGTGTCCTTCCTTTTTTTCTTCTTACTCTTTTTCTTCCTTTTGTGTGTCTGAACTTTTTTAACTCCACCCCTTTTCCCTCTATACTTCCTGTGTGTTATCTGTAACGCACTGGTGGTCTGTCCTTCCCCAAAAAACGAGTAGATCTGCGTAAATTATTTAGAGGTGAAAATTGATTGGATAAAGTTACTCGGTCCCTATCTTGATGGAATGTTCTGCTTTCCGTTTCTTTGAATTGTACTCCCCTCCATTCATGAGTCAAATCTCTGCCTGTTCTCCTAAAGTGTGGTTCTACTGATGGTTCTCTCCTCTGAGGTCTAGAGATTGGTCTATTTCTCGTTACTGGTGATCTATACCGTGGAGGGCTATATCTTCTCACATCTTTCCTCCCCTCTGCGGTATCTAAAGGTCTGGTCTTCCTAAATTGCTTACGTTGTTTTTTATTGGGGATCTGGTTATCCAATGTTTCTATGGATCTTTCCTCGTTTGACATCTCTTCTCGTTGTTTGCTAATGTCAATCTTATCTCTTTGATATTTATTTACTTTTTTATCAATGAGTAATTTTTGTGTTTTTTTCAAGTTTTGTTCAATTCTATTTTCAATGGTTTTGTATTCATTAGAATTAGAATATGGACCAACCAGAGATTTATAAGTGGCTATCTCACCATCTAACCTCTCTAATTCCCTTCTTCTATCTTTGATGATTAGTTTCATCAGGGAGAATGAACATGTTCTCGTAATCTCCTCCCACTCTTTTTTGAAATCTTCATCTGAAGATGTAAAAGTGGAGGTTTTTACTATTTTTAATCCTTTCGGAATTAAATTCTCAGATAGGTATTTCTCTAGAGTCATGACCTCCCACCAAATTTTACATTCTTTAGTCAGGATAGATGATAACTTGTTCATCATCCCTTCCATATCATCATCATGGAGATCATTGGGAGAGACATCGATCCCGAATGCTCTTTCCAGGATGGCATTTCTATGGTCTCTGATGGAAAACATATTAATTTTCTTTTTGCACGGAAATAATGGAAGATGGGAAATGGAGTGCTGCCTTTGTGAATGTATGTTTACAGAATAGGTGAATGAAATAGACTATGGTGTATTAATGGTGTTCCTGTAACAAATACAAAAAATGGCGCAAGGGAAATGCTGCCTGGGAAAATACTGACTCAAAACAGGATATCACCTATATCCAACAACATATGCAAAAGAAAGGGGGTGAGTCAGTTGTCTCCTTTGGCGCATAGGAAAAGGGAACAGGGGAGGCCTATGGGAATGATACAGATTAATTCCCTCGGTATACAGATAATGAGCTTGAAGGGAATAGTTCGCGTACCCCCACTCACACTGTACGGGGGTGAGATGTATCCATAAAGGTATCTTTCTCAATCGTAAACCAGGGTTTGTATGTATCTAGGCCTTCTCTCGGGATGGCAATCAGAATTGTAGAGAAGAAGAAACGACGGGTCGTACCCCAACTCACATGACACGGAACTTGATGACTCCTATCAAGGTATCTTTTAAGTGTTCAATGTAGGTTTGTGATATAACTTCTCAGCAAAACGACGGTCTCATAGGATTTGTAAAGAAAAAAGAACACACAATGTGTAGTATTTCGAAATAACCCCACTATAATATGAAATAACATGGAATGTTAGCAAAAGCGGAGATGAGACTAATTTATCAATGTAAAACTTTGTTACCAGGAGGTCTCAATTCCGATTTTGAATTGAAGTGGTTTTTATGAACAATCATATCACTTTAATATTTTTTTGTGCTGTACTCATTTTTTATCACATGTTTCTATTCTTTTATTAGTATTTTTATTTTTATTTACAATTTGTTTTTATTTTTTCATATGTCTGGTCACGTCAACATATGTTCGATCAATCATCAAACTATATCCGATCCGTCCGATCGATCACGTAACCGAAGTATGGAGGGTCCTGTCAGAAGTTCTCCAATACCACAGAAAAATCCAGATCTTATGACATTCATTAATTTATATGAGGATACTGATCGATGCAAGATACGGCAACGCTATGACAGTTGGTGACATGTCGGGCATACAAAAGAAGGATGACTCCCTGGACTACATATCCCGACGCACACTGAGGGCGACTGCGCAAGCGTTAATCCATGTGGTGTTGATCGTTTAAAAGGACGTCGTGAGAATAACAAACAGGAGACCTTTGAAATTGACTGTGAGGACATTTTCAGTCTAGAATGATGTTTGCAAATCTATTTATGAAAGGATTTTTTAATGTCGTTTTTTTAATCTACTACATTTCCCATAAACCCCTCCGCTCCCGGAAGTGACGTATCGGTTTGGTGCGAGGGTTTATAGTTTTAAAGTGAGACTACTGTCCTATATATACCATTAAACATTAGGCGAATGACTAACACTTGTATGCACCTTTTTAGAGTTTTGTGGCATTCGTATAAGTTTTGATAGTGAGACCATTTTGGTGCATTGAACTACACTTCCCAGAAACCATTGCGGGACCGGAAGTGAGTCATAATGTACGGAGAAAATCACTCCGTACATAAAACATTTGAAACTCCACATTATAAAGTCCTGGTAATGTCCTGGTTTGTGTCACTAGACTAGTAGGAGATACAGAATCTTTTTCAGTTTAGAATTAAGTGTGTAAATCTATCAATTAACAAAAGGATAATTAAAAGTCGTTTTGTTAAATCAACTACATTTCCCATAAATCCCTCTGCTCCCGGAAGCAATATATCGATTCGGTGCGAGGGTTTATAGTTTTAAAGTTAGACTAATGTCTTAGGTACACCATTAAATAACATTAAACATTAGGTGAACGACTAACACATTTTATAGTTCTTTGGCACTCGTATGAGTTAAGATAGTGAGACCGTTATGGTTCATTGAACTACACTTCCCAGAAATCATTGCGGGACCAGAAGCCAGTCAAAATGTACGGATAAAACCACTCCGTACATAAGACATTTTAAACTACATACTAAAAAGCCCTGAAAATGTTTTAGTTTGTGTCACTAGACCAGGGGGACAAATAGAATTATAATTTGGAGTATAAGTAAAGATAGATCTATTTGAAATACTGAATTACAGGATGATGTCACTTCCTTTACATCAATTTCCTGTCAGCGTACAATTGGCTACTCATATCATAAATATCTGGCTCCCCACACAGTTGGTCATGTCTTGAGGAAGGTCCCAGGACCGAAACGCGTCGACATACCACTGTGTGAGTAGCCATCAATTTCTTTTAATAGATCACACTGGAGGACATTTTGGATGTATTGTGATTTTTAAACATTTTTTTTATTTTTTTCTATTTCTACTTTTTTTTTTTTTTTTGAATTTATTTTGTTTAAACTCGGTTGGAAAACCAATCCTGGTATCAACCAATGAATGACTTGCGGGAAGGTTTCTGAAAATATTGTTCTTTTTTGATTTTGTGGACTTTGCACATATTCTATCAGTTTGGTGGAATCTTGTTTGGAAACAATAAACTGTTTTATGGATTATATACTATAAGAAGAGTTTCCTGAGTCTAATTGTCTAACGATTAAGAAAGATATCAAGACAACAAAGAAACCCAGATAAGAATTGGTCTACACCGCTACTCGTGAGTTGGGGTACGCCAATTAGATGTGTATGGTGGTTCAAAGATACCTTGATGGGAGTCACCCCATTTTCTCTTGTGTGAGTGAGGGGTACGTTTTGGCTTTATTCTTCTACCATTGTGAAGGACAGATTCACAGTACACCCAGCAAACCTAATATTAGTGCACCACATGATCACGGTGTAGGTTACCCACATTCCATGTTATTTCATATTATAGTGGGGTTATTTCGAAATACTACACATTGTGTGTTCTTTTTTCTTTACAAATCCTATGAGACCGTCGTTTTGCTGAGAAGTTATATCACAAACCTACATTGAACACTTAAAAGATACCTTGATAGGAGTCATCAAGTTCCGTGTCATGTGAGTTGGGGTACGACCCGTCGTTTCTTCTTCTCTACAATTCTGATTGCCATCCCGAGAGAAGGCCTAGATACATACAAACCCTGGTTTACGATTGAGAAAGATACCTTTATGGATACATCTCACCCCCGTACAGTGTGAGTGGGGGTACGCGAACTATTCCCTTCAAGCTCATTATCTGTATACCGAGGGAATTAATCTGTATCGTTCCCATAGGCCTCCCCTGTTCCCTTTTCCTATGCGCCAAAGGAGACAACTGACTCACCCCCTTTCTTTTGCAGACCCAAATATGAGTTTGCACTTGGATATAGAAATCACAAAAATAACAATATAATGCAAATTAATTGTTGTGAGCTACTATTTTTATTGTATACTGGCCAATCTAAAGGTGTACGGTTAATGCCCAGGGTGGGCGATATTGTCTCTTATAAAGTTCATGCAGGTTATAATACAGACTGCGGTGTCCCGTACATCTGCTGTTGAAAAGTCTTTAGGAAAAAAATAATAATAACAAATGCTGGTGTTGGTAAAAAAATCTTTAAAACCTTCATGATGCCCTGAGCTTACGGTGGTGGCATAAGTGGGGTAACAAAGGGGTCTCCGGACTGGTTTCCTCTCTCTGCCCCTGCTGCCCGTGGTGCGTCCTTGTTCAGACGCCCCCCAGGTGCAGGTCAGTCAGAGAGGTGGACCTGTCTAGCGGTGGGGAAAGGATTCAGATGGCGCTCTGCAGAGCGGCTAGCTGCGGCTCTCCCACTGCTTACAGAGAACTCGCCTGTCGCCCGCTCCAGCCGCATGCCGCGCTCCGTCACCGGCTTCCTCCACTGTCTGGTATCCTAGCAGTACTGCTAGCTTCCGGGTTGGTCCGGTCACGTGACTGTTTTTTTTTAACGTGGGAAAGAGTCTTCCTGATGAAGTCTTTGAATCTGTAGTGGTTCTTTATTTGTAGTTCCTCCAACGCGTTTCAACCTTTCAGTCTTCCTCTGGGAGTGCTTGAAGTGTCTAGATTGGGTTAGGTAGGGTCCTATTTCCAAAATTGGAGTATGATGTGACATAGCTGATCTAGTATAATGTTTAGGAGAGATATACAAATAATACAGATATCTTATTTATGTATTTGTTAAATCCATGTTTGTAATGCCTCTGCATCATTATATATTAGAAATAGGTACCCTATGTTAATATTTGTAGTTCTCCTGCTGATGGTGTCTAAAATGAGGAAAGGAGGGGTGTACAGTATTTGGATGATGTTGTGCTACCATTGTAGTATCGGACCTTATTGTCTTTAAGATTATTTGCAGATGACGACCTGATCTCATTGTCAATATTGAGACCCCTAGGGGCTAGGGTCCCCATATTGACAATCATGCTCAATTCTTCCTTGTTGATTTTGTGAATGAAATCCCATCCTCTCCAGTTTCTTTTCACCTCTTTTAGCCCCGTGAATTTGAGCAATGTGGGATCTGAATGATGGTAGTCCCTAAAGTGTAAAGATAACGGGTGTTCTTCCGTCCCCTTCCTGATGTTCTGTACATGCTCGGCTATTCTCGCTTTTAAAGGTCTTATCGTCCTTCCTATATAGAATTTTATGCACAGGCACTGTAATATGTATATGATGCCCTGGGTGTGGCATGTTAGCCTGTCCCTAATCCTAAAGTCATAGTCATTGCTCACAGATCTCATGTTGCATGTAGGTGCAGTGCTTTTTGCGCCCGTGGTTTTACATCCTATACAAGTCCGACAGTGGAAAAAACCTCCTTTCTTGTGCATCCCATCTATTGTGGTTTGTGTTTTGTTAGTTGGTGGTATGCAGCTGTGTGCTAATTTTTTTTATATCGGGGGCTTTTCTGTATACCACCTTTGGCTTTGGTGGTAAGATTTCGGCTAAGGTGTCGTCTTGTAGTAATATGGGCCAATGTTTCTCAAGAATCTTTTTCACCTTGTTCGCTTGTTGTGAGAACTGTGTAATGAATAGAGGTTCTTCAGTGCTTGTTGCCTGTTCTGGTTTCTTGTAGAAGTGGTGCTCTATCATTTTCTCTCACTGTGGTGAAAGCCTTTTGAATTAACTCTGGGTGGTATTTATTTTCTCTGAATCTATTGCTAAGGGTGGTCCCTTGTGTGCCATAGTCACTGATTCTGGAGCAGTTCCTCCTTAATCTCTTGAACTGGCCCATTGGTATACCTTTGAGCCAGGTGGGATGGTGCCCACTGGATGCCAAGATAAAGCTTTTGACATCCACAGTCTTATTAAATGTGTTGGTGTGTATGGCACCTTTATGTATAAATATATTGAGGTTTAAGAATTCTACTGTCTTGGTGCTATAGTTGGTGATGAATTTCAAATGCAGATCATTCTGGTTGAGGTTGGAAATAAAGTTTCTGAGTGATTCCTCACTTTCCTGCCAAATGAAGAATATATCGTCTATGTACCTGGTCCATAGGACGAGACTTGCGCCAAGCTCCGGGTCTGACCAGATGGTATCGTCTTCCCATTTGCTCATAAATAGATTTGCGTAACTTGGCATAAATCTCGTCCCCATTGCGGTCCCCGTGGTTTGGAGATAGAATTGGTTGTCAAACCATACATAGTTGTTTGTCAATATGTATTTGATGCCCTCCAAGATGAAATCTCTTTGTTCTATAGTCATATCTGGATCGGTTTCTAAAACATGTTTTGTACTGCAGATTCCTTGTGAGTGGTCTATTATGGAATATAGAGAGGTGACTAGCCAACAGTCGTCACTCCATGTAATGGATTGTAATTTCTGTAGAATGTCTGTAGTGTCTTTGAGATGCGATTTCTGTGATTTAACATATGGCTGTAAGAAAATGTCAATGTTTGAACTTAAGGAACCTATGCCTGATATAATGGGCCTCCCTGGGGGCTTAGTCGGATATATGTGTATTTTGGATAAGTAGTAGATTACGGGTATTATGGGATGTAGTGTATTGAGATATGTGTGTTCTTGGATTGATAGGATACCTGTGTCCAGACCTGTTTTCAGAAGGGTTTGTAGTTGTTATTGAAAGAACTTGGTGGGGTCTCCTTTCATTTTCTGATATGTTGTAGTATCGTTCAGGATTCTGTTGGCCTCTGCCATGTAGTTGTGTTTGTTGAGTAACACTATCTCCCCTCCCTTATCAGCTGGCTTGATGATCAGGTCAGTGTTCTTGCATAGAACAGTAAGGGCTTTTCTTTCATTGTTAGTGAGATTGGGTGATTTGGATTTGGTGATGGTATTGTCCAATTTCATAATTACTTTTTCTACAATATTGGTAAAGGTGGCTATGTTATTGCCCATCATGTAACTGGGGTAAAACTGTGATTGAGGTTTCAAGTCGGTGTGTAAAAATGGATCCTTGTTACTGGGTTTGTGTTGTGGTATCAGAGTTTTATGGAAGTATTTCTTGAGGGTTTGTTTTCTTTTGAATTTTTGAATGTTCATGTATTTCTCGAATTTATTCATAGGTGCGGTTGGGGCAAATTTCAATGCTTTGTCCAGGGCACTGATCTGGTGGGTATCTAGTGTAAGGTTGCTCAGGTTAAATATGCCCTGGCCTTTCTTGTCCATGTTGTTCATGGTCCATGTTTTACTATTTTGTCCTCCCCTGCATACTCATCTGGTTTGGATAGTTTCCTCTTTGTGGATTGATGAGGTGTTTTGACAAACTCTTCCTGAGGGTGGTGGCCTGTCGCTAGCCCTAAAAAATGTTGTTCTCTACATAGTGAATGTTTATCTGTTGTGATTGGTTCTCTAGTGGATGCAGTGGTGGCAATGTTTGCACTAAGGTCTGTAATTGATGAAGTTGCTGTATTCAATGCTCTTAATTCGTTATCCAGCCACCCTTGTTCTAAGGATTGTCTTGCTACCTCTAGTGACGGATCTTCTTCTATATTATAGATGGAGAAGGAAGTGTCGTAATCTGTAGAGTCGAGTGATGTGTTTTTAATGTCCATGTCTGAAACAGTAGGAGCTATTTTTGGGGGTTGTGTGTGAAGTTTTTTCATATATTGTTGATAGGTTAGTTTTAACCTCTTGTAGACGGGTGTCCTTGGTTGTCCCTTGTTTTTTGTGGTCAGGGAGTGTGTTCTATCTTTAGTCTGGTTGTCAAACTCATGTTGTTTTTGTATTAACTTGTTGTGAGTTTTTTGTCCTGCCCTATGAATTTGTCTCTCAGTATTTTGTTCCTTTTGACTAGTATGATCTTGTCTTCTCCTTGCTTAACTCTTTTGAGTGTAAGTTCGGTAAGGGTGTGAAATTCCTGATCGTGTTCAAAGGGTACTTTCTGGCGGCAATTGCTGGTAAAGGTCTTCCTGGAGGAATTTGTAATTCATTTCAATGAACATCATCTTCTCCACATTTTGTGGAAGTAACCTCCTACGCCGAACGCTGACAAGGGTACCGGTTGCACTAAACACTCTTTCGGAGTACACACTGGAGGGGGGGTCAACTTAGGTAAAATAAAGCCAGCTTGTGCAAGGGCATCCAAATTGCCTCTTTTTTTTCTGGCAGTATACATACAGACTGTCTGACATGCCTACTTGGATGCTGTCACTCATATAATCATCCACCATTCATTCAATGGTGACAGAATCATATGCAGTGACAGTAGACATATCAGTAATCATTGGCAGGTCCTACAGTCCGGACCAGATGTCAGTACTCGGTCCTGACTGCTGTGCATCACTGCCAGCGGGTGGGTTAGGGAATCTTATCCTTTTACTCGCAGCCCCTGTTGTAAGAGAAAATGAAGAAGGAGCAGTTGACGGGTCACGTTCTGTTATGCACACCAGTGCCAGCTGGAATGTACTGGTGTCTGAACGGTGAGGGATGCAAAACAAATGAACTCACAGACAGACTGGGGAATATGACATTACATACACAAAATAAACACAAAGTGAACAGAGAAGCCCAAAAGCTAAGAAACTGGGTGTCTCCCTAATATTAGGAATGCTCAGATGGAAAGAAGCAAGATGTAGTGATTTAATACGTAGAGAACCCTAAATGCTGTTGCTAAGGGCAACAGCAAAACCCTAAAGGGTTACCAACGGGTGTGGCAGTAAACTCCTTGGTCAGAGATGGAATAATAGACACAAGGAGAGTCTCCACAATCCTAGTCCTCACTTGCAGTGCACTGGTTCAGCTTACTGCCACTAAACTGACACCTGAACACCTTGCACAGTGAGAAAGGATTTTGGCAGGCAAGTCTGAGAATACAGCCGCAAACTTGCTAGGTTCACAGAGTAGCAAAAGAACCCCAGCAGGTTAAACGACTGACTCCAGTCTTACTGCTAGGTCTGGATTGGCAGAGTGTAATACCAAATCCCAAGGCCTATTTGCAGTAAGCAACAAACAAATACAAAGTTTACACAGTACTAGCTAGCTTTCAGGAACTGACTAACCAACAAAGATTCAGCAGCATCTGCCTAACCTGAGAACAGGGTTTATATAGCAGGTGCTGTCCACGCCCCACTCAGACCTCACAGACTGTGAGCACAAAAACCAGCACCGGATCCCCTGCCGTGCACAGAGCCTGTAACCACTGCACAGCAAAAGACCCGAACCGGAGTATCAGCTACGCTCAGGTTACTCCGCTAGTACTTGTCTCCCGGTTGCCATGACGACGTGGCAGCTCAGAGCAGGAGACCCTAACAGTACCCCCCCTCTGACGAGGGGTCAAAGAGCCCCTACCACCGGGTTTATCGGGGAACTGCGAGAAGAAAGAGCGTAACAGTCTGGGGGCATGAAGATCACAACTGCGCACCCACGACCGCTCCTCCGGGCCATACCCCTTCCAGTGCACCAAAAATGACAGCCGACCCCGAACCATCTTGGAGTCAAGAATCCTTTCAACAACAAACTCCCTCTGGCCACGTATCAGAAGAGGGGATGGTCTTCCACTGGAATAAGGATTACTAATCACCCGTTTTAAAAGGGAACAATGAAATGTTTTATTGATACCCAAAGAACGGGGTAGATCTAACTGAAATGCCACCGGATTGATAACCCTAGTGATCTTATAAGGACCGATGAACCGGGGGCCTAACTTATGAGATGGCTGTCTCAACTTCAAATTCTTGGTAGACAACCAGACGAAGTCCCCTAATTTGAAGCTGCAGGGTCTTTTCCGCTTATCAAAAACCCTTTTGGTCACTAATGACACAGACACAAGGGCTTTCTTCACTTTCCTCCAAATACCTCTAAGGACCGAAACCATAGAGGAACCACCAGGCGTGGAGTCCAGGGGGTCAAAAGAATTGGTCTTAGGATGATGCCCATACACACAAAGGAAGGGAGAGATCCCTGTAGCAGAGTGAGCCGCGTTGTTATAGGCAAACTCCGCCATGGACAGATGAGCAACCCAGTCAGTCTGACACTTGGAGACATAACACCTGAGGAACTGCTCCAAGGACTGGTTCACCCTTTCAGTCTGCCCATTAGACTGCGGATGGTAGCCTGACGACAAGCTGACAGAAATCTGGAGATCGGAACAAAATGCCCTCCAGAATTTGGCCACAAACTGGGATCCGCGGTCAGAGACCACATCAAGTGGCAACCCGTGAAGGCGCACAACATGCAGCATAAATAATTCAGACAGGCGTCTGGCCGATGGCAGCCTAACCAATGGAACGAAATGCGCCATCTTCGAAAATCTGTCAACGACAACCCAGATGGCTGTCATCCCCGAGGATTTGGGCAAGTCCACCACAAAATCCATTGAAATGTGGGTCCATGGCTTAGATGGAATAGAGAGTGGATGTAATGGGCCAACAGGAACCCCTCTAGGAGTCTTATTTCGGGCACAGATGTCACATGCCCGAACCCACTGATCCACATCCCTAGCCACCGAGGGCCACCACACCGCCCTAGATAGCAACTCCCGAGTTCTGGCAATACCCGGGTGACCTGCCGACTTCTTGGCATGGAATTCCAGGAACACTCGCTGTCTTAACCTAGGAGGCACAAACAAAAGACCTACCGGAAGGTCTGGAGGAGCCTGCTCCTGTGCTCTAAGGACTAATGACAAGAGGTCCTGGGTAATGCCCACTTTAATACATGATACACAATGGGCAATGGCTCCTCGGTGGTCTCCTGGATTGGAGCAAAACTCCGCGAGAGCGCATCAGCCTTGATGTTTTTTGACCCAGGGCGATATGTTATCAAAAAATTAAAGCGAGCAAAAAACAAAGCCCATCGTGCCTGCCTGGCATTGAGGCGCTTCGCTGACTCTAAATATGCCAAATTCTTATGGTCGGTGAGAATTGAGACCACAAACTTAGCCCCCTCAAGCCAGTGTCTCCACTCCTCGAGTGCATCCTTAATAGCCAACAATTCCCGGTTACCCACGTCATAATTCATCTCGGCAGGCGAAAATTTACGGGAAAAGTAAGCACAGGGATGAAGGCGATTATCAGACACCCCCATCTGAGAGAGCACTGCCCCAATACCCATCTCAGAGGCATCCACCTACACCACAAAAGGACGCTCTGGATCTGGGCGTCGCAGCACCTTGGCCGAGACAAATGCCCTTTTGAGATGGGCAAAAGCCGCATTGGCCTCAGAAGACCAGTGAGCAACATCCGCCCCTTTCTTAGTGAGTGCCACCAAAGGCGCCACTATAGACGAAATTCCAGCGATAAATCGTCTATAAAAATTCGCAAAGCCCAGAAAACGCTGAAGCGCCTTCAAACTAGTGGGCTGCACCCAATCCAGGACTGCCTGTACCTTGGAACCCTCCATTTGGAAACCTTCTGGGGAGATAATATATCCTAGAAATGCGATTTGCTGAACTTCAAATTCGCACTTCTCCAGCTTCGCCCCAAGCCGGTGGTCTCTGAGTTTCTGGAGGACTAAGCGTACATGCTTCCGATGTTTCTCCAGGGAATGGGAGAAGATTAGGATGTCATCTAAGTATACAACTAAGAATCTATCCAAATATTCCCTGAGCACATCGTTCATGAAGTCCTGGAAGACTGCCGGGGCATTACAGAGTCCAAAAGGCATCACCAAATATTCATAATGCCCTGAGTGGGTATTAAAGGCAGTCTTCCATTCATCCCCCTCTCTTATTCGGATTAGATTGTACGCACCGCGTAGGTCAATCTTAGAAAAAATGGTGGCAGTACGAAGCTGGTCAAACAAGACCGAAATGAGAGGCAGTGGGTATGAGTTATTAATCGTGATACGGTTCAATTCCCTGAAGTCGATGCAGGGTCGCAACGAACCGTCCTTTTTACCCACGAAGAAGAACCCCGACCCAACTGGAGACTGTGAAGGTCTGATAAATCCCTTAGCCAAGTTCTCCTGAATGTACTCTGCCATAGCCTGAGTCTCAGGACGTGACAGGGAGTACAACCTGCTCTTGGGAAGCTTAGCATTCGGCAACAAATCAATGGCACAGTCATAGGGGCGATGGGGAGGTAGTACCTCTGCAACTCTTTTGGAGAACACGTCCGCAAAATCTGCATAACATCCTGGCAATCCTGGCAAACTTAGCTGCGAAAGCCTGACTGGAAGGCTCAAGCAACTCCTGAAACAATCAGTACCCCAACTAAGAATCTCCCCAGAGACCCAGTCAAATTGAGGATTGTGGGCCCTTAACCAGGGTAACCCCAACACCAATGGGGCAAAAGTACAGACAGTCACATAAAAGGACAATTTTTCAGAGTGTGTGGCTCCAATAGACAAAGAATTCTGGCTAGTGCAAGAGGTAATTTTACCCTGGGATAATGGTTCCCCGTTTAACCCACAAATCTCAATTTCCGATGCCAAGGGTACTAAGGGAACAGAGTGTTTCAGGGTGAATTGGGGGTCCATAAAAACCCCGTCGGCCCCACTGTCCACAAAGGCCTCAGTCTTGACAGTTTGACCGAGGATCTTCAAGGTCACCGGAATGATAAAAGTCTTCTTGGGAAATTCTGACTTCTGGCCTGACAGGATATTTCCCATCACCCTCAGGCCCTGAAGTTTTCCGGCTTTTCTGGGCATGATACTACCACATGACCTTTATTCCCACAGTACAAACATAACCCATGCTGTCTCCTCTGCGTCTTCTCACGCGAGGAGAGGCGGGTAGCCCCAATCTGCATCGGCTCCTCGGAAAATTCCTCAGAGTCTGAGGTTCCCTTGGGAAAGAAGGAAACCTCGGTCTCCCTTTCAAGCCCGCGCTCTCTCAGCCGTCTATCCACCCGAATGGATAACTGCATGAGCTGATCCAAGCTATCAGGCAAGGGATATTGTACCAGTTGGTCTTTTAACTGGTTAGAAAGACCTCTTCGGTACTGGTGTCTCAGGGCTGGGTCATTCCACTGGGTATCATGGGCCAAACTCCGAAACTCCGTACAATAAACCTCAACTGGCCTTCGCCCTTGCTTAAGGATCGAAATCTGAGCCTCGGCTGAGGCCGTCTTGTCAGGGTCATCATACAACATGCCCAGTGCCGTAAAAAAAGCATCCACACTTTTAAGCGACGGACAGTCAGGCTGCTGCAACCCATATGCCCAGACCTGTGGGTCTCCTTGTAGCAAGGAAATCACTATGCCCACCCGCTGAATCTCTGACCCAGAAGACTGAGGCCTAAGCTGGAAATATAGCTTGCAGCTCTCCTTGAAACAAAAGAACTGCGAGCGATCTCCAGAAAAACGATCCGGGAGATTTACTTTCGGCTCCTTAACCCCTGAAGGTACTGCTGCTGCGGGAGCCCTGCCAGCGGCTTGCGAGGTGTGCATTTTAATGGACAAATCATTAAATTGTCGAGTCAGGACCTGCACCTGATCGACCACCTGTTGCAAAGTATTTTGAGGGGTATGCTCCATATTCCCACAAAATTTCAACAGGAGTATTAGGCTGCTGAATATGTTATGCACACCAGTGCCAGCTGGAATGTACTGGTGTCTGAACGGTGAGGGATGCAAAACAAATGAACTCACAGACAGACTGGGGAATATGACATTACATACACAGAAGGTGATAGGGTAACAAAATAAACACAAAGTGAACAGAGAAGCCCAAAGGCTAAGAAACTGGGTGTCTCCCTAATATTAGGAATGCTCAGATGGAAAGAAGCAAGATGTAGTGATTTAATACGTAGAGAACCCGAAATGCTGTTGCTAAGGGCAACAGCAAAACCCTAAAGGGTTACCAACGGGTGTGGCAGTAAACTCCTTGGTCAGAGATGGAATAATAGACACAAGGAGAGTCTCCACAATCCTAGTCCTCACTTGCAGTGCACTGGTTCATCTTACTGCCACTAAACTGACACCTGAACACCTTGCACAGTGAGAAAGGATTTTGGTAGGCAAGTCTGAGAATACAGCCGCAAACTTGCTAGGTTCACAGAGTAGCAAAAGAACCCCAGCAGGTTAAACGACTGACTCCAATCTTACTGCTAGGTCTGGATTGGCAGAGTGTAATACCAAATCCCAAGGCCTATTTGCAGTAAGCAACAAACAAATACAAAGTTTACACAGTACTAGCTAGCTTTCAGGAACTGACTAACCAACAAAGATTCAGCAGCATCTGCCTAACCTGAGAACAGGGTTTATATAGCAGGTGCTGTCCACGCCCCACTCAGACCTCACAGATTGTGAGCACAAAAACCAGCACCGGATCCCCTGCCGTGCACAGAGCCTGTAACCACTGCACAGCAAAAGACCCGAACCGGAGCATCAGCTACGCTCAGGTTACTCCACTAGCACTTGTCTCCCGGTTGCCATGACGACGTGGCAGCACAGAGCAGGAGACCCTAACACGTTCTTCTTTATTTGACAATTTTCTCACCAGCAGGTCTTTGAACCTCTGCAGACTTGTGTCTGCCGGAAAGAGAGATACAGATGTAATGCTCGCACAATATTGGTGGCGTTGTCCGATATCACAAGTCCACAGGAGAGTCTAAGTGGGGTAAGCCACTGTGCGATGATGTCCCTCAGTTTCTGTAAGAGGTTGTCAGCGGTGTGCCTCTCATGGAAAGCAGTGATACATAGCATAGCCTGACTAGGAATGAGTTGGAGTTGCGAGATGCTGCTACTGGTGCCGCTGCTGTTGTTGCTGTGGGAGGCAATACATTTACCCTGTGGGGTGTCACAGTCATATAGTCCTTAGTCTGCCCTGTTCCACTTATCCACATGTCCATGGTAAAGTAGACAGTGGGTACAACTGCATTTTTTAGGACACAGAGGACACTTTTTCTGACATCTCTGTACGTTCTCGGTATCGCCTGCCTAGTGAAGTGGAATCAATATGGGATTTGGTACCAGGGACACATGACCTCCATCAATTCTCTAAGTCCCACTGAACTAATTGCCGGACGCACGTCTGACACCAACATAGCTGTCAAGGCCTCAGTTATCCGCTTTATAACAGGTTGACTGCTGTCATATGTAATCTTCCTCGCAAATGACTGTTGGACAGTCAGTTGCTTACTTGAAGTAGTACAAGTGGTCTTCCGACTTCCCCTCTGGGATGATGATCGACTCCCAGCAGCAACAACAGGTGTACCACTCAAGGATCCTCCGGAGGAATGCTGGTTAGGAGAGGACTGCTCAGTCTTGCCAGTAACATGGCCTGCAGGACTAATGACGTTTCTGACTGAGGAGGAAATTGATGTTGAGGGAGTTAGTGGTGTGGCTTGCAGGAGCTTGGGTACAAGAGGAAGAAGGAATTTAGGTGTCAGTGGACTGCTTACGCTCTCACCCAAAGTTTCAGAACTTGACACTGACTTCTGGTGAATGCATAGCAGGTGACGTATAAGGGAGGAAGTTTCTAGGTGGTTAACGTCCTTATCCCTACTTATTACAGATTGACAGAGGCAACACATGGCTTGACACCTGTTGTCCGGATTTGTGGAGAAATAATTCCACACCGAAGAGGTGGCTTTTTGGGTATATTGCCCACGCATCACAATGGGCTTTTTCATCCCACGGACAACAACTGTCTCTCCCGGTGCCTGATTTAAACAAACCACATCACCATCAGAATCCTCCTCGTCAACTTCCTCCTCAGCGCCAGCAACACCCATATCCTCATCCTTGTGTAGTGACATCTTCAATTTGAATATCAGAAACTGGACTGTGACTGCTCCTTCCAGCACTTGCAGAGGGTGTGCAAATGGTGGAAGAAGATGGGAAGGTCAGGTATTGCAACGCCGACCCACTTGGACTCTCCTTGGGGATTTGTGATACCACTTTAGAATGCACAGTTCTTTGCTGTGATTTTGCAGCTTAATTCTTATCATTTTTCTAGCGGGAGGATGAGTGCTTCTATCATCATGTGAAGCTGAACCACTAGTCATGAACATAGGCCAGGACCTTAGCCATTCCTTGGCACTCCGTGTTGTAAATGGCATATTGGCAAGTTTACGTTTCTCTTCAGACCATTTAAATTTAATTTCTGGGGTCTTTTAACTGAACTTTGGCTTTTTGAATTTTACATGCCTTCTACTATCACATTGGGCATCGGCCTTGGCAGATGACGTTGATGGCATTTCATCATCTATGTCATGACTAGTGGCAGCAGCTTCAGCGCTAGAAGGAAGTGGTTCTTGATTTTCCCTATTTTAACCTCAACATTTTTGTTCTCCATTATTTTTCTGGTGTTATATAACACAATATGTAGCACAGGACATCATATCCGTACACCACACATGGCACATCCTGTAAAAATTATTTGAAGTAAATATTAATAACCCCTTTAAATGGAGTAAATAATATACAGCACAGGACAGTACCACTGGACTTATACGACAGTACCACTGGAATTATATGGCAGTATCACTGGAATTATATGGCAGTAGCACTGGAATTATATTGTCGCAACTGAGGGTTTAGGCTGACAGGAGGAAGCCTCAGTTGTAGGGGCTGAAATGAAATTAAACTTGGGAGGTTTAATCAGACCCCTGGACATGTAAGTGTAGAAGGATTATCCGAAGCTTCCATGAGCGTGAAAGGCATCGACCTTGCGATTCTGAGAGCGTGGACAGAACTGGAGCTTAAAGTCGAACCTGGAAAAGAAAAGTACCCATCTGGCCTGACGAGGATTTAGACATTGTGTGCTTTTCAGATATAAAAGATTCTTGTGGTCGGTAAGTATAGAGATTGAATGAGAAGCTCCCTCCAACAGATATCTCCACTCTTCTAGAGCGAGCTTGATGGCTATCAACTCCTTGTCACCAATGGCATAGTTGCACTCAGCTGGGGAGAACTTCCGGGAGAAGAAACTGCAAGGATGTAGATGACCATCTTTAGCCCTCTGGGATAGCACCGCTCCTACTCCAACGGAGGAGGCATCCACCTCAAGGATGAAAGGAGAGTCGATGTCGGGCTGTTTCAGAACCGGTGCAGAGATGAACCGTTGCTTTAGTAGATGAAAAGCTTGCGTAGCTTCTTCAGACCACTTGGATGGATTAGCACCCTTCTTGGTCAACGCAGTGATAGGCACCACAATGGTGGAAAAGTCTCGTATAAACTTTCTGTAGTAATTGGCGAACCCTAAGAACCTCTGGACCCCTTTGAGGGTTAAGGGTATCGGCCAATTCTGGATTGCTTGTAGTTTCTCAGGATCCTTCTCTAGTCTGGAGCCGGACACAATGTAACCTAGAAATGGAATTGACTTAACTTCAAAAACACATTTCTCTAATTTGCAATAGAGATGATTGACATGGAGACGGGACAGAACCTCCTTTACCCAGAAACGATGTTCCTCTAGATTATTGGCAAAGATAAGGATATCATCTAGATAAACCACGGCATGGCGGTATAAGATGTCTCTGAAGATCTCATTCACGAAATGCTGGAAGACAGCTGGAGCGTTGCTCAATCCGAAGGGCATGACGAGGTACTCATAATGTCCATCACAGGTGTTAAAGGCGGTCTTCCACTCGTCACCCTCACGGATCCGGATGAGATTGTAGGCACCCCTCAAATCCAACTTTGTAAAGATGGTTGCTCCGCTAACTCTATCGAAGAGCTCTGTAGTCAAGGGTAAAGGATATCGGTTCTTGACGATAATGTCATTCAGATCTCTGTAGTCGATGCACGGCCGCAGGCCACCGTCTTTCTTCTTAACGAAGAAGAAGCCTGCGCCAGCTGGAGAAGAAGAAGGTCGGATAAAACCCTTCGCCAGGTTCTCCTTGATGTACTCCTCCATGGAATGCGTCTCGGGCAGAGACAATGGATAAGTTCGGCCTCGAGGTGGAACCTTCCCTGGAATGAGATCAATTGGGCAGTCCCATTCTCTATGAGGAGGAAGGATATCAGCGGAAGCTTTACTGAACACGTCCGTGTAGTCTTTGTAATGGAGGAGGTGGAACATCAGACGACCTGGGGAAGGAAGAACAAACAGGAAGCACTTTGGACAAACAGGTCTCAGCACAGGAGGGACCCCATGCTAGTATTTGCGTAGTCGTCCAGTCAATTGATGGATTGTGGAGACGAAGCCATGGAAGGCCAAAAACCACTGGATGTGTGGCTCTGAATGAAGAACTCCTACTCTCAGACGAACTGGTAGAGTCCTTAGAGAAATAACTGCGTCAAATATCTTGCTGCCATCCACGGCAGTCAAGAAAATGGACGAGGACAGTCTCTCGGTGGGTAGGGACCACCGTTTAACATAAGCTTTGGTTATGAATTCCCAGCTGCTCAGGAATCTAGGAGGGCAATGACATTCCTATAACGTTGAGCAATTTGAAGCGAGACTGGGAGATTACAATCATGAGGAGATGGAGAGGAGATCATTACTCCTAGCCAGCCCTCTCCTTGGCGAGCTAGGATTTGAAGTTTCCCGGATGTTTGGGACAGGCATTGATAGCGTGAGACGGAGCTGCACAGTAGAGACAGAGAGACTCAGAGAGACGTCTTCGGCGCTCAGCGGGAGATAGACGGGAACGACCAATTTGCATGGGCTCATCTTTGGATGGAGACGGTTGACGAGGAGGAGGAGCAGAACATTTTGGAATAGATGATCTTCCTCGCTCAGTAGCTCTTTCTCTGAAGCGTAGATCAACTTTTGTGCATAGTGAAATTAGCTCATCCAACTTAGAGGGCAAGTCTCTGGTAGCTAACTCATCCTTGATGCGTTCTGATAAGCCATGCCAGAATTCAGCATACAGGGCCTCGTCGTTCCATGCCAGTTCGGATGCCAGGATTTTGAACTGTATAAGATACTGTCCCACAGTACGTGTTCCATGGCGTAAACGGAGAATCTCAGATAAAGCAGAGGTAACCCGGCCTGGCTCGTCGAAGATGCGCCTGAATGTTGCTACAAAGTCAGTATAGGAGGACAGCAGGGTATCAGACTTCTCCCATAAAGGTGATGCCCAGTCAAGGGCTGAGCCACTGAGAAGGGAAATAATATAGGCAATTTTAGTACGGTCACTGGGGAAATTGCCAGGTTGTAGCTCAAAATGGATTTCACATTGGTTGAGAAATCCCCTGCAGAATCTTGGAGATCCGTCGAATTTTGCTGGAGTTGGAAGATGAAGACGTGGAGTAGAAATGGGTAAGGTGGGTGGGGTAACAGCTGGTGTCACTGTGGTGGATGCACCAGACGTGCCCGGTCCACGGAGGGTCGTTTGAATCTCATCCAGCCGAGTAGAGAGATCCTGGAGACAGCGGATGATGTGGCCTTGTGCAGCCTCCTGATGTTCGAGTCTGGCTGCCAGTTCTAGCATCGGCCTAACCGCTTGATCCTGGTCTCCGGCTGGATTCATATGGTCAGTGCTTACTGTCACAACTGAGGGTTTAGGCTGACAGGAGGAAGCCTCAGTTGTAGGCGCTGAAATTAAATTAAACTTGGGAGGTTTAATCAGACCCCTGGACATGTAAGTGTAGAAGGATTACCCGAAGGTGTGACCATGACAACCAGGTTTAAAGTCAATAAAAGTTTTATTAACAGACTCCGTGTAGAAACAACAGTATTCACAGTTGATAATAAGCAGTGGCAAATAATACAGTTCCTGGATCACATTAACCATAGAAGGTATCACAGAGCACTGGTAGGTTGAGGAACAGATGTTAAAGTCCTTTGATGGAATAACCTTACCAGGCCTGGCTGTAGTAGTGAAGATAGCCGAGGAACACGCCAGTAGGTGTATTAGATGAAGCTGGTAACTTGAATAAACTGTTGTAGTTACTGGATGGAACCAGCCTGGTGGTAGAGACACGGAGTAGACGCTGAATGGAATCAGCCAGGTGATGAAGACACGGAGTGGATGCTGGATGGAACCAGCCAGGTGATGAAGACACGGAGTGAATACTGTAAGATGCTAGGGAGCGTAGAAACAGAATAGTTGAAAAGTGGTTACCGGTGGTTAGTGGATACTGCTGGTAAGTAGGGATCCGCTGGAACAACACCGGCACTTTAAGGAAGCTGGATTCTGCTGGAAGCTGACCGCTGGAAGCAGATGGGTTAATAGCTGGAAGCTGGAACAGCCACGGAGGACTGCAGAGTCAGGCTGCACCGCAGGATGGAAGGCAGGTGCGGGTCTCTTAGTGGATGCTGGAGACAGGAGCTGGAACCTGGAGAAACAACCACAGGAGAGAGAGACTGGAACTGGGTTTGACAAACAAAGCACTGACCATTTCCTGGTTCAGGCACAGGATACTTATACCTGCTGCAGGGCAGGCATTGGCTGATCAATCATGCAGATTCCATAGTGCAGCAGATTGGTGGAGATAGAACATGTGACTGGAACCAACATGGCTGCACCCATGTTAGTACTTGGAGGGAAAGCTGGTTTGGAAAACCATGTGGAAACATAGCAGTAATGGCGGCGCCGGCCGCAGAGGACAGGAGACGCCAGACTGACAACTGTACACTGAGACACATGGATGACAGCGGAAGCAGCGGCAGGCATGAGGCACCACTCTGACAACCTGCAAACTATAACACAGGAGCGGCGGCGGAGGCCGCGGAGGACAGGAGACGCCATGCAGGATTCAAACATGGCGCCGCTGTGACAGCGTCTCAGAGTGACAGGAGGGATATGCAGATTGTGGACACAGATGAGATCTGGCCCTGGAACGCTGAGCTAGCCTCAGGAGACATCTAAAAGGCAAGTAATGGCGTCCAGATACCCGGATCGTGACATATATGGCAGTATCACTGGAATTATACGACAGTACCACTGGATTTATATGGCAGTACCACTGGACTGGATTTATATGGGAGTATCACTGGAGTTATACGGCAGTACCACTGGAATTATACGGCATAATCACTGGAATTATAAGGCAATATCACTGGAATTATACAGTAGTACCACTGGACTTATTATACGGCAGTACCACTGGACTGGATTTATACGGCAGTATCACTGGAATTATATGGCAGTATCACTGGAATTATACACCAGTACCTCTGGAGTTATACGCCAGTACCACTGGATTTATACGGCAGTACCAGTGGACATATACGGTAGTATCACTGGAATTATATGGCAGTATCACTGGAATTATACGGCAGTACCACTGGATTTATACGGCAGTACCACTGGACTGGATTTATACGGCAGTATCACTGGATTTATATGCCAGTACCACTGGAATTATACGGCAGTATCACTGGAATTATACGACAGTACCACTGGACTTATAAGGCAGTACCACTGGACTGGATTTATACGGCAGTATCACTGGAATTATACAGCAGTATCACTGGAATTATATGACTACAACTGGATTTATACAGCAGTACCACTGGACTGGATTTAAATTGCAGTATCACTTGAATTATACATCAGTACCACTGGAATTATGCGGCAGTATCACTGGAATTATTCAGCATTATTACTGGAATTATATGGTAGTACCACTGGACTTATTATATGGCAGTACCACTGGACTGGATTTATACGGCAGTATTACTTGAATTATATGGCAGTATCACTGGAATTATACGCCAGTACCACTGGATTTATACGGCAATTCCACTGGACATATACGGTAGTATCATTTGAATTATATGGCAGTATCACTGGATTTATACGGCAGTATCACTGGAATTATATGGCAGTACCACTGGACTTATACGGCAGTACCACTGGACTGGATTTATATGCCAGTACCACTGGAATTATACGGCAGTATCACTGGAATTATATGGCAGTACCACTGGACTGGATTTATACGCCAGTATCACTGGACTTATACGCCAGTACCATTGGATTTATACGGCAGTACCACTGGATATATATACGGCTATATTACTGGAATTATATGGCAGTACCACTGGAGATATATGGCAGTATCACTGGAATTATATGGCAGTACCACTGGACTTATACGGCAGTACCACTAGACTTATACGGCAGTACCACTGGACTGGATTTATACAACAGTGTCACTGGATTTATAAACTAATACCACTGGAATTATATAGCAGTATCACTGGATTTATACAGCAGTACAACTGGATTGGATTTATATGGCAGTATCATTGGATTTATATGCCAGTACCACTGGACTGGGGTTACAGCAGTATCACTGGACTTATACAGCAGTACCATTGGACTGGATTTATACAGCAGTATCATTGGATTTATATGCCAGTACCATTGGATTTATATGGCAGTACCAATGGATATATACGGCAGCATCACTGGAATTATATGGCAGTACCACTGGACATATATGGCAGTATCACTGGAATTATATGGCAGTAACACTGTACTAATGCGGCAGTACCTCTAGACTTATACGGCACTACCACTGGACTGGATTTATATGGCAGTATCACTGGACTTATACACCAGTACCACTGGAATTATATGGCAGTATCACTGGACATATACAGCAGTACAACTGGACTGTATTTATATGGCAGTATCACTGGACTTATACGCCAGTACCACTGGAATTATACGGCAGTATCACTGGAATTATATGGCAGTACCACTGGACTGGATTTAAACAGCAGTATCACTGGACTTATACAGCAATACAACTGGACTAGCTTTATATGGCAGTATCACTGGACTTATACGCCAGTACCACTGGAAATATACGGCAGTATAACTGGAATTATACGGCAGTACCACTGGACTTATATGGCAGTACCACTGGACTGGATATGGCAGTATCACTGTAATTATATGGCAGTATCACTGTAATTATACGGCAGTACCACTGGATTTATATGCCAGTACCACTTGACATATTGTTAGGGTCTCATGCTCTGTGCTGCCACGTCGTCATGGCAACCGGGAGACAAGTGCTAGCGGAGTAACCTGAGCGTAGCTGATACTCCGGTTCGGGTCTTTTGCTGTGCAGTGGTTACAGGCTCTGTGCACGGCAGGGGATCCGGTGCTGGTTTTTGTGCTCACAGTCTGTGAGGTCTGAGTGGGGCGTGGACAGCACCTGCTATATAAACTCTCTTCTCAGGTTAGGCAGATGCTGCTGAATCTTTGTTGGTTAGTCAGTTCCTGAAAGCTAGCTAGTACTGTGTAAACTTTGTATTTGTTTGTTGCTTACTGCAAATAGGCCTTGGGATTTGGTATTACACTCTGCCAATCCAGACCTAGCAGTAAGACTGGAGTCAGTCGTTTAACCTGCTGGGGTTCTTTTGCTACTCTGTGAACCTAGCAAGTTTGCGGCTGTATTCTCAGACTTGCCTGCCAAAATCCTTTCTCACTGTGCAAGGTGTTCAGGTGTCAGTTTAGTGGCAGTAAGCTGAACCAGTGCACTGCAAGTGAGGACTAGGATTGTGGAGACTTTCCTTGTGTCTATTATTCCATCTCTGACCAAGGAGTTTACTGCCACACCCGTTGGTAACCCTTTAGGGTTTTGCTGTTGCCCTTAGCAACAGCATTTCGGGTTCTCTACGTATTAAATCACTACATCTAGCTTCTTTCCATCTTAGCATTCCTAATACTAGGGAGACACCCAGTTTCTTAGCCTTGGGGCTTCTCTGTTCACTTTGTGTTTGTTTTGTTACCCTATCACCTTCTGTGTATGTAATGTCATATTCCCCAGTCTGTCTGTGAGTTCATTTGTTTTGCTTCTCTCACCGTTCAGACACCAGTACATTCCTGCTGGCACTGGTGTGCATAACACATATACGGCAGCACCACTGTACATATACTGCAGTATCACTGGAATTACAGTATATGGCAGTATCACTGGACATATACAGCAGTATTACTGGATTTGTACGGCAGTACCACTGGACAGATACAGCAGTATCACTGGTATTATATGGCAGTACCACTGGACAGATACAGCAGTATCACTGGTATTATATGGCAGTACCACTGGACATATACGGTAGTACCACTGGACTTACTGTATATAGCAGCATAGGGACACCACCACTGGAATGATATAGGACAACTCAGCACCACTGCAATGGACTGGACTTATACAGCAGTACTGGACATATGGCAGCAGATGACACCACCACTGTGACTGGACTGATGCAGCACAAGACACCACCACTGGACTGATGCAGCACAACACAGCACCACTTGACTGGACTTATACAGCAGCTCTGTACATATGGCAGCAGAGTACACCACCACTGTGACTGGACTGATGCAGCACAAGACACTATCACTGTACAACAGGAGAACACAGGACAACCAGCACCACTGCACTGGACTTATACAGCTACACTGGACATAAGGCAGCAGAGTACACCACCACTGTGACTGGACTGATGCAGCATAAGACACTACACTGGACTGAGCAACACAAGACAGCACCGCCACCCCACTTTCCATCCCGCACAAGCATTGAGGACGGATACGCATCCTCTCGTTACACTCTCTGGGACTGGAGTGAAAATGGTGGTGACGCGCTGCTCCTTATATGGAATCTAAACCCTGCGAGAATCCGACAGCAGGATGATGACGTTTTTATTCTGGTTTCCGAGTCAGGAAGGAAAACCCGATCCAGGCTCGGATCCGGGCTTGGATCCAGGCTCGGGTAGGGAAGTTCGAGGGGGTTTGGTTCTCAGAGAACTGAACCCGCTCATCTCTAGATATAACGCACAAAACAAAATTAAAGGACAAACACACTCCTTCACTCTATCTACACAAACAGTAGAACACTCCAACCGGGCAACTCACACCAACTCCTCAATACACCACCTCTCCCCACACCTCTAACTAAACCTACAAGGTTCAGACTGTTTGGGGCGTATTTGTATGTCTGTGCCATGACACTCACATATGACACTTTTGACCAATCATGTATGTTTTTTTAAACTGTTTCCGGCTACTACCATATTTCTCTGTGAAAATGCTGCTACTTTTGGAAATACGAACTGGTCTTTTGGATCATACAAACCAGTGGAGTTTCACAAATGCAGCAATAAAATACCATACATACACGTGTCCTCGTACATCTTTGCACCTTGCACTACAAATAGCGTTACACATAACGCATACGTGCTGTTTGACTCGGTAGCCAGAGCATCTTTTTTTTGTATTTTTCCCCATGAAAATGCCTTTTATGTATAGTAATGTTTTCAGAGGTTATTAGTGTAGGCACAAACAAACATACAGCTTGGCGCTAGCAGCTAAAATAGAATGTGTGTGCATAAAAATAAAGAAAAAGAACACTCTGTTTCAATCGCAGCTGTTAAAAAGAGGGAGAGTACTCTACCCTCCAATTTACAAGAAACAGAAACACACAAATAACAGCGCTGATTTAAAACATATGTGTGCTTTTAATTTAACACAATTAAAACCAATCAAAAAACACATTTATTAACTAAATCCTAGATACCGGTTAATCCTGCAGAACATGACATCCTCAGCATAATTAGCACAATGCAGTCAAAAAGCCTTTACAATAATATTTAAGTATTAGTATAATTAATTAAATGAGTGTTATCACTCTCTAGCGTAACAGTCTCTTTCCAAACAGTACTTAATTTGATGGTAGAAGCTGATTGGTTAGTAGCAGCAAATGAGGCAGTGTTAGCAATTTCCACTATGACAAGCTTGTCAATTAGTTGCAAGAAAAGTTCAAAGCTGTGATGGTGGATTAATGCATATTTTAAATCGGACTGTCAGATTTTAGAGAAAGAGTCCATGTAACTGATAGATACAACCTGCTTTAAGGGTTCAGACTTAACCCTTTGTGGTCCAATAGTTGGTATCTCCCGACTCCTGGTGCTTTTAATAACCGTTTTCGTGGGTCTTATCCGGAGTGTCCCAACAATGGTCCAAACATGAGCAGGTGTGAAGGCTTAGGCATCCGGTACCGGACAACTGGTGAAAGACTCTTACGCGTTTCTCCGCCTGTCACTTAATCAGCGGCTTCCTCAGAGAATTGTAAACTTTTATTTCCATACTTAAAAATAGGTACCATGAACAGGCATAGTGTTTAGTCTGATAGCCTGAAAGTGCAAAAAATAGTAATAATATAAAAGTTTAAAAATTTTAATATAGAACAACTATTTCAAAAGAGTGCGCCACACAGTAAGCCCACTTTTTAGTGATAGGCCCACTAGTGGCTTACACTAATAACCTCTGAAAAAATACTGTAATTTAGCTTAGTGGCGCACCTCCAACCCCAAATGATTATTTTGAGGGCCTTTCTTGGTCCTGATTAAAAAACATTTGTTTGAATGGTTGGTTTCATATTGATATCCTTAAATTAACTCTTACTTACCTGTGCAGTGTCTTTTGGACCTTGTGTCCCCACCTTAGAAAAATGTATAGTAATGTAACAGGATGCACAAGCAGCTTCTGCTGATTAAAATGGTATGCAGCATGCCTATATTCTGTGTGTAACAGTGATTGTATTTGCATACAAAATGCTATGCATTTCAGATGTAGACAGAGCCGCCATTACACACAATTTACAACTAAGACGCATTTCCGTGGAAAAAATGCAAAATAAGATGCTCTGCGCCACCGAGTCCCGCCATGTCATGGTGCTGCTTCAAGGGCTAGTTAGCATGATTCCAGCAAGGATGTAAATACGAATCTGTAAATACGAATGCATATACCATTGGTAAACTTGAGTTGGCCAAACATGGGAGCTGTATGAATTTCAGAAGATGACTTCAACAATTAAACCTAAAAATGGACGATGTCAACTTAGAATGATCTTGACTGACATAAGCTGAAACAGGAGATTAGTACATTTTCCTACAAGTGTCGCACCTTTGCATTTGTATCTACATTTTTTTTTAAATATGTTTATTTGGTTTTTCACAGTAAAGAAAACAAAGATACAGGCATATTACACAATGGCATATCTGCGGTAAGATACATATCCAGATATGAGAGGAAGACAACCTAAAGGAAACACAATGGCATCTTTGTAGAAAATAAACAATATATCAGATGCAAGGCTCCCAAGGATAAAAAGGGTCATATTAATAACGGCAAAAGACAACGCCCGTAGGGAGATCTTTAACCAAAAATCTAAATATACCTGTGTAGATATTGTACAACAAAAGAACAATACCACAAATAAACCAACGAAAAAAGAAAGAAAGAAAGAAAGAAAGAAAGAAAGAAAGAAAGAAAGAAAGAAAGAAAGAAAGAAAGAAAGAGGGGGGCTAAACTAAGAAGGGAAGAAAGGGGTAGGGAGGGGAGGGACATAGGAAGCGAAGTCAATGTCGATGGCGTACATCGGGATATCATCCCATGACAAACATTAAATAGAACCCGAATAGGAAATGGGGAATATGAACAAAAACAAATATTTGTAATTCACTTAAACATTAAGGTATATTAGCAATACGGAGTAACAAAAACCATTTAGTTGAGTCAAACAAAGATAATATATGTTGCTGGTGAGAAGGGTCAAGAGATTCTATAAATAGGCCCCATTTTTTATAAAAGCGTAGAACATTGCATTCCACATTAGGCATAGTGAACTGGCACTCTACGTATAAAGTGCGAGTAAGGCGTGTGCGCAATGTATCAAGTCTAGGTGGGGCTTTGATAATCCAGTTAGTAAGAATAAACTTTTTTCCCCAGAGTTTGAATCACATATACAGTAATAACGGAATAAGATGTTTTTTATGTAATGGAATGCTCCAGTCAGTAAAGATCAGGCCAAGCAAAGCTTTGCAATTCAGCTTTAACTTAAGCTGAAATGTGGAATTGATAAACCATAACACCTTGTACCAGAATTTCTTTATTTTAGGGCAGTTCCAAAAACAATGCAAAAACAAAGCATTAGAAGCCCCACATTTCTGGCAGTTCCCAGATTCTGAAGGGACCATATGTTTTCGTTGGCCTGGCGTAATGTAGGTTCTGTGTGTAAATTTAACATGTGTTTCCTGGAGTTGTGTCGAGTGGAGTGCCCTGAGAATTTTAGTAAAATTACCAGTTAATTCCATTTCAGTAGTGGGAGAAAGATCATCCTTTTCCCAACTCTTGACAGTCGATGCCCAAAGTTTTGTTTCAAATCCAGCTGAAATATCCCAGTAAATATAAGATGTTTTATAAAATGAGAGCTTAACTATTTCAATAATATGTGTAAGAGGATAGAAGTCAAGAGATGGGTCACATGAGGGAGTTAAGGATAATATATAGTGTCGTAATTGAAGATGCATAAAAAAAAGTCTGCACGTGGGATTTGGTATTTAGTAATTAAGTCAGAAAAAGACATTAATACACCCCCATGATCAAATACATCTTGGATTAACGCAATGCCCTTATGCTGCCAATGGGAGAACCGTATATTGTCTAAAGCTGCTGGAAAACATGGTATAAATTTGGAATGAGCCGGGTTTCTTTGAAGTGATTTATTGACAGACCACCATGCCAAGTAGGTATCCCAAAACAGAGGGTTAGTACGGACACAAGGAGAGAGGCTAGTTTTAGGAGTGTGAAGTAGTGCACGGAGATCAAATGGAGTGCAAAGTGTCTGTTCTTTTGCATAATTAGAGTAGGAAGCATAAGAGAGTAACCAATCAAATACGTATCAAAATGCTACAGCTTTAGTAAAAGCGGATACATCTGGTACAGCCAGACCACCCGCACCTTTGCGTAGTTTGAGTTTAGTCAAAGCCACTTGTGGTTTTTAACCCGACCAAAGGAACCTGGCAAAAAAAAAATCACAAAAATGGAGGTCCTGTTTCGTCAGGGTATATGATAACATCTGGAGAGGATAGGAAATTTTGGGAAAAACAATACTTTTAGGACTGCAACCCTCCCCATAAGGGATAAGGGGAGGGGTGCCCAGGTATTTAATTGAATAGCTATATTTAGCAAAATAGGAGCAAAGTTCAGAGCATAGATATTAGATAAAGCGGGTGGAAAAAATATGCCTAAGTATTTCAACTTGGACGTAGCATGTTTAAATATAGACAGGATAGGAGAAGAAGGAGATGAGGCAAGAAGAGTAGATGCAGAAGAGGTTAGTGGGAGGAGCTCAGACTTATCATAATTAATCTTAAATCCTGAAAAAAGGCCAAATGAATTGATGAAGTGAAGAATGGTTGGGATGGAGACAAGGGGATTAGAAAGAAACAGTAACATGAGGGAATGATGGGCGATACAAATGCCCAGAAAATCAGGGAGGTTACGGAGAGCAATCACTAAGGGTTCAATGGCCAATGCAAATAAAAGCAGGGAAAGTGGACAACCTTGTCTAGTGCCTCTGCCTAAGGGAATAGGGGCTGATAGGTATCCATTACATATAATACGGGAATGGGAACCAGTGTATAATATACGTAAAAGGGAGATTAGTTGATCAGGAAAATTTAATTTATTAAGGGTCGTAAATAAATGTTCCCAAGAAACCATATCAAACGCTTTCTCCGCGTCAAGTTATAATATGAAAGCAGCGTCAGGGTTTAAAGAAGATCTCAACCAGTGAAAAGCTGCAATCACCTTACGGATTTTAATTGAAGAATGTCTGCCTACTATAAAGCCCGTCTGGTCTGAATGGATGATCCCCGACAGCAGGTATTTGATTCTATCTGCCAGAAGCTTTGTGATCAATTTATAATCTACATTGAGTAGAGATATAGGTCTGTGAGAACCAGGTAAGCAGGGATTCCTGCCCGGCTTTGGCAACAAACGGATAATAGCATCAGTAAAATATTTGGGCATAACCAGAGCTTTAAGTAAGGCATTCAAAAATGAGACTAATGGGTCTATAACTTTTGGGAGAAGTATTTTATAATACTCTCCCGAAAATCCATCTTGACCAGGGGAATTCACAGGTTTAAGGTGTTTTACAGCGGCCTCAATTTCCTGGGGCATGAACATAGCACATATGGCGGCCTGTACGTCATTTGGAATAGAAGGTGTGTCGATGGAATCCCAAAAGGAAGACTCTTCAGATATATCCCTAGTGGGCTGGGCATATATACCCTTATAAAAGTCTTATAATAATGAGGCCATGTGTCTACCCGTAGAGGTAAACGTGCCGTCAGGGTGTTGTATAGAGTGAATGGATGTAGGAGTTGACGACTTTACTAGGTTTGAGAGCAAATGGCCTATTTTGTTACCAAACCTATAAAACTTGTGATCTCTATAAAAATTCTGGTTATCACCCATAGAGGCGAGCAGACCATCAAATTTATGCTGAGCTAAAATAAAACCGGACTTAGTACTAGGGGTTGTGGTAGTCTTATAAGTTTGGTAAGCCGTAGTCATTTGAGATTGTAGTAGTTTATAGGAGGCAGCACGTTCTTCTTTAGCTTGAGTGACTTATTGAATTATACATCCTCTAATCACCACCTTATATGATTGCCAGAAGAGGAAAGGATCCGACTCCAATACGGAGACGTTATCAAGTCATAACTCCTCCCAGAATAAATCAAGCTTATTGCAAAAACCCAAAGAAGAATCAAAGTAAGAGGGAAGGCACCATAGTTTGTAAGAGCCTACATCCAAAGAGGAATAAAAGGTAACCCAGATAAGAGAGTGGTCAGAAAAAAAACATTGGCTCAATACATGCATCAATAATATTAGAAAATATGAAATCAGACAAAAGGATATAGTCGATGCGAGAAAGTATACCATGAGCTGCGGAGAGATGCGTAAAGTCTCTATCAATAGGGTGTAGGGCTCTCCATGCATCTGTAAGCATTAGTTGTTGAGAAACAAAAGGAATACCTATCTTAGGAGGCAATCTCCTGTGGGCAGAAGAGTTGGAATCCATATATGAGGAAAAAACAATATTAAAGTCACCCCTCCAGATATAAACAATTAGACATATAGGGGGCCAGTTTACATATTATCATACGGAAAAACGGAGCAGAGTGGGAATTAGGTGCATAAATATTGCAAAACATATACCGAGAATTATAAAGAGAGAGGTCAATTATTACATATCTACCATTAGGATCAATGTCAGTGTGGTGGACCTCTATAGGGAGCCATTTTTTTTGCCAGAAATACCACTCCTCTAGCCTTGGAGGAATAAGGGGCAGCCGCAAGGACTGTCCATCCTAGAGTGGCTAATTTTAATGATTCTGAAAGCAGCAAATGTGTTTCCTGTAGTAAAACGAGGTCTAAATGCAGTTTGTTTAAATATAGGAGCAATTTCTTACACTTAATCGGAGAATGGATACCTCCCACATTCCAGGAACCTATCTTAATCAATGCCATAGAGCATATAACACAGGTGATAAATACTCAATTCTGAGTTCGCTAAATATAAAACACAGACACAAGGGGAGGAGGGAGGGGGGAGGGGAAGAGCAGAAAGAGACAAAGACAAAGGAGTATAAAAAGTACTCCAATAACATTGGTAAGAAGAGCAACTTCACAATTCACAAGGATAACGTAAGTCATAATACAAGTTCGTCTGGAAGGCGGAGCTCCCAGCCGAAACCGCACTATCTATGAACCTAAAGAGGGAGCAAAAGTCCCTTCTGAAATCAAACCAGTGACCATCATATACGTATTAGTTAACTACAATTCTGCCATAACAACATTTTGAAATATAAAAGAAGCACGGTAGCGTGATGCTGAGAAAACAAAAAACAGAAAACATTGTATGCAACACTTCAAATAATCTGCAAAAATTTTCAAAAATAAAAAGAAGAGTAATAAAATATAAAATATAGAATAGAAGAATGTCAGAGATAAATGCAGATTCGATACGTGACCACCAAGAGAAATGTCCCATCAGTAGCAACAGGTAAGTACTTAGCAAATATATGCACATCTGAGGAGGGAAGGTCTTGAGCAGTAAATGATGGTGAACATGGATATCAAATAGGACGAAGTAAAAAGGCAGCCAGTCCTTTCAGGTATCGTCATCAGTCAGCGGGTTCACTTGTTCCTTTATATACGCCATCGCATCATCCGCTGAGGAAAAATCTTTGAAGGATGTGCCACTGAAGATTCTCAGATGATCTGGGTAGAGAAGGGCGAATTTCCTTCCGTTCTGGACTAACTGCGAGCACACCGGGGTAAAGGCTTTACGAAGCCGTGTCAATTCAGGAGAGTAGTCCTGAAAAATAAGAATTTTCGTGCCATTCCACAAGAGATCTCTTTTTCTCTGGAAGGAGGACCAGATGGATTCTTTGTGTATATAGTTCAAGCACTTAAACAAAATGACATGAGGCCTAGAGGAGGAAGAGTCTCGTAGTTGTCCCGTCCGATGAGCCCGCTCTGTCACAAGATCTGAACAAATGTCTTGAATGTCAAGTAAATCAGGCAAGGTTTGTCTCAAAAATAGGTACAAGGCCGGCCCTTTAAGGGATTCTGGGAGGCCCACTATCCTTAAATTGTTTCCACGTGACCTATTTTCCAAGTCATCAAGTTTAGCCCATACTTGCATGTCAGATTGTTTCAGCTGCATGGTTAGATCTTGCAGAGACGAAATGGCCTGGAAATTTTCACCGGCGGTGTGCTCCACTGCTAATACCTGTTTGGCTAATTGTTTGCATTGGCTCTTAATGTCCGTGACTGCTTGTTGAAGGGCAGCTGCAGTCACCGCAGCTTGTTCCTTTAGCATAGGCTGCACCGTCTCTCTCACAGCCTGTACTACATCTGCATAGGTGAGGGAAGAAGGGGGGGAGTAACTGAGAGGCGATGGACCTTATCAGGAGCTGTGGGAGGTTGTAGGGCTGTTGAGGAGACAGTAGCCGATGGCAACAACTGAGGAAGGGTAATGGTAGAAGTGTCTCCATCAACAACCGGCCCGGCAGCCATTTTGTTGGCACAGTGCGATCCGTACGGGGGTGCTTACCAAGCATCTGTCCTGTTAAATACCTGTCCATAGGACAGCTTAAAACAAAAGGGTGATGTTTCCCCCAGGGCTCAACACAACACACACACTCCTGCCCCTTGAGTATATGGCACCACCAACAGCACAATTAGCACAATCACATGTTTATATATGCGGTCTGAAGAACTGGAAGGTGAAGCTGGAAAGCATGGCTATGTAGCAGATAATGGGGCTATCAGCCCCGTGTATAGTGAGTCAGGGGAGAGTCGGGCAGCAGCCAGAGCGGGCCAGCTAAGCTGCAAAGGACAGCAACAGGAGACAGCACACAGGAGGGACGTGGGAGGATCTCCTGATCTGAACTCTGTATCGCCTGGAGAAGAGCCTGTGGCAAGATGTCCGGATGCCGCCGCAGCCTCTAAGGGGGTCACCGGATCGGGTGGATGAGCTGTATAGCAGCCAGAATGGGCCAGCAGAGTTGCCTTGGACGGCGCCGGGAGAGACTGCCTCACAGCACACAGGTGGGATGTGGTAGGCTCCCCTGAACCAAGCTCCATAGCGCTGAGATGCGCCCGCGGTAAGGTGACGGGTGCCGCTGCAGCTTCTGGAGGGCTCACTAGTTCGGGTGGGTGAGCCGGGTGGCAACCAGAGCAGGCCAGTAGAGCTGCCGGGTTTGGCTGCGGAAGAGACCGCCGCGCAGCACACAGGAGGGACGTGGCTGGAACCCCTCACCTAAGCTCCGGAGTGCCGGGAGGCACCGACAGCGAGGTACCCGGGTGTCTCTGCAGCCCCTAAGAGGGTCACTGGTTGGATTGGGTGGACTTAAAAAAGCCCTAGCAGGGTAGATTAGATGGACGGCACCGGAGCTGAAAGGACACCCTTACATCAGCCGTACCGGAACCGGAAGTCTCACATTTGTATCTACTTGACTGTGAGGGCATCAGACACAGCTATCTGTGTGTTGGAAGTGCCAGACCTAGACTGGATATATTGGAAAGAGTTTCTCCAGTCATGGCTTTTATATAGTTGTATTAATGGTTGGTAAAAAAACTTGCAATTTCATTTGCACCCTCAGCCACATTACCAAGAACAACCACTCATATTGTAAGAGACTGATTTTTAAGTGTTTTTGAAAATATGACCAATGTTTTTCAACCCTTAAATGACCCCGTTTAAATCAAAACTACATGGTTTGTGGGTGTGGTATGGAAGGTAGATAGTAACTAGGTCGACAGTGCCTAGGTGGACCACTATTGGGTGACAGTAGCTAGGTCGACAGGGTCTCTAGGTCGACAGGGTCTCTAGGTTGACATGGTCTAGGTTGACAGGCCAAAAGGTCGACATGAGCTTTTAATGTTTTATTTTGTGTTGTTTTCTTTGTAGAGTGACTGGGAACCCCAATTAGTGCACCATGTCCCCTTGCATGGCTCGCTTTGCTCGCTATGCTTCGGGCAGGTAACTGTTCCCAATTGTAGTCCACGTGGATCGTTAAGTATGAAGAGGTTAAAAAAAAGAAAAATATCATGAAAAATTCTTGTCAACCTTTTGACCTGTCGACCTAGAACATGTCGACCTAGAGACCCTGTCGATCTAGAAACCCTGTCGACCTAGTTACTGTCGACCAATAGTGGTTCACCTAGATAGTATCGACCTAGTGGTCGGACACTGCAGATTTGTTAATGTATTTATATAAAACTGAACAACCCCAAACTTAAGGGATTTGAGTGTTTCTGAGTGGCGTCTCTTGTTGTCCCTTCACACTTGCGACAGGATGTAATGGAGTCTGAGATCATTGGAGGTGCAAGATGCTGGCCAATCTTGGATGTTTCTTTTAGGGGAAATCATTTACAAAGCATGGTTTTGCATTGCAAGTGCTTGCCCCTTTAAAAAGACATCTAAGACCGTCCGGCATCCCGCTCCTCCAGCAATCTCATACTCCTTTACATCGCGCTGCTAGTTCCCAGAACAAGGAAAAACATAATTTTCCCAAAGTAAAATATTCTGTGTTTTTGATTCCATGTAAGTCTCTCCCTCATGTTTGGGTGCTATTTCACTGGAGAGCAGATGGAGAAGGTGTGGGGTGGGGCTGGAGCACTGTGCATTATAAAACAAAATGCCACTAGCACACCATCAGGGACTCATTAGGAGGGACCATTTTAGGGGGAGCATATACAGGATTTTATGTATTTGTTGTACATTACATATTACTTATTAAATAATAAATTTGTGGTGCTGGAACTTGGAAGGATGAATGGCTGTCTGCAGGCATCATCATTGTCAGTGTTTGCCACACTCACTGCGCAGTGCACACAAACACTGCAGTGCAAAGTACAGTATGTTTGGTACTGTAAAAACAATTATTAAAAAGTGAACATGCATTTTTTTATTCTGCAGTATTGCTTGTCACACTTGTGTTTGAGTGTTGATTTGATTATATGGCAACAAATAATACTTTGCTGTGTCTACCTTGAGCTGCACCCCAAGAAACCCATCTTCTGCAGCGGGGTACACTGGTATTCCACAGGGAATAACATTGGGGTGTAGAGTTGGATCTTGATCCGAGGCACCAACAGGCTAAAGCTTTGCCTGTTCCAAGGATGCACTGAACCGCTTCCTCTATAGCTTCACCTCCAGGCACTGGAGCTCATTTAGTAAGTTGGTGCCTGCAGTGCAGGTCACTAACAGGTGGGACTGCGCTAGGCAGCCCTAATAAGAGCTTTTTAAGAAGAAAGAAGACTTCAAGGGTCGCAGCACAGTCATGTCAGGCTGACATTCTGTGCTGAGGCTCCGTCTCCTCACCCAGCGGTGCTGCATACTCCCGCGCCCTGGTTGCCGGGTACTTCCAGCGGAGGCACTCCGGTCATCAGGCACACATCACCGCTGCTGCTCTCCTGGATCGCATGGCTGCACTTCAGGGAGGAGGTAAGAGGGTCCCCCAGGTGGGACCTGCCGAAATCGCGGTCCCAGGAGACGGACTGCACCGCTGGCATGGACACTGTGGCCATGCAGGGACCCCACTATATCTACCAGGGCAGGGAGCACAGGTCGGATTTACTAAATCTATTTAGTATAGGCTCCATAGTACCCGGTGGTGAAGTCCAGCAGAGGGGATAAGGCGCTGACCTGTAGCCCCTCCCCCAGCTCCAAGCGCCATCTACAGCAGGTGTACCAGTTCTGGAGCTGCATCTCTCTCCCTCACTCCCTGTCAGCGTTTGGGCGCCATTTCACAGAGCTGCGCTGATCCTGGGACTGCTGGGCACTGTCTCCTCTGTAAAGCCGCCTGTCTCATCAGCGCTGTGCATTTACAGGACACTTGAGTACATTCTACATGTAATTTAGACAGTGTTAGTAAAGAACAAGTGCACTACTATATGAATATATAGTACAAGTATTCTGTGATATACATCCATTGTTTACTGTGCATTGTTGTTAGAGATGTGCGGCTGTCACTTTTTGTGTTTTGTGTTTTTGGTTTTGGTTCTAATTCCAATTTTGTGTTTTGGCTTTGGCTTGGTTTTGGCAAAACCACCCTTTCATGTTTTGGTTTTGGTTTTGGATCTGGATGATTTTTGGAAAAACACCTTAAAAACGGCTAAAATCACAGAATTTGGGGGTAATTTTGATCCTATGGTATTATTAACCTCAATAATATTCCACTCATTTCCAGTCTATTCTTTTTTTTTATTATTCTTTATTTATACGTGGTTAAGCATGGTAAGATAACATTACATGGAAACATGGGACAGGTGGCCATCGGTACCAGCGTCCAGCATAAACCACAAATTTTCAAATAGACAACAGAGTTAATTAATGAAGAAAGAACAGTAACATTCAAATATGGAATTCGGGGGGGGGGGAGGGGGGAAAGGGGGACAGGGCGGGAAAAAACCACGGTATAATCTGTGCACAGTATATATCCTGGAAATAGTAAAATCAGAAAAAAGAGGAAGAGGGGGGTCAAGGGGGAGACGAGAGAAGATTAGGAAAGGGGAAGGAAGAGGAGAGAGAGAGAGAGAAGAAAAGAGGAGGAGAAAGGCCTGGAAGAGGAATAGTAGGCAATGCCCATGGGTCTGCGGAGGAAGTTAGGAGTAAGAGGAGGGGGATGGCAATCTACATTCAGCAGCGAGCCAGGGGGCCCTGACCTGCTCAAAAATGTGACCCCGGTCGTGGAGATAGTATGTGATCTTTTCCATTGAGGCAATGTGCCAAATTTTAGTTTTAAGGGACGGGAGGGAGGGTGGGGAGGCGCTCTTCCAATTAAGAGCTATCAGCGACTTTGCCGCCATTAGGATATGTGTGGCCAGCTTTTGGGAAAATTTATTGAGCAACGGGGGTGGGTAACATAGCAAATAGATCCAAGGATCTTTCAGCACAGGAGAATCCAAAAGCGAGTTGAGTAGGGAGTGGACTAGGTTCCAGAAGGAAGCAATGGACAGGCAGGTCCACCATATGTGGAGCATATTGCCTCTAGCCCCGCAGTTCCTCCAACAATTAGGGGAGGAAGACGGAAAGAGTTTGTTTAATCGGTCAGGGGTGTAGTACCAACGGTAGTAAACTTTGTAGGCCATTTCTTTAAAAGCAGTGGCAAAAGAGCATTTAGCAATCCCCAGTCTCATGTCTTCCCAGTCTTCACTCTCTGGTGGGGGCCCAAGATCACGTTCCCATGCAAGCTCATGGGGCCGGGAGGGGGGAAGGGAAGAATCTAGTAAAAGGGAGTAGAGTTGGGAGATTAGGCCTTTGGAGAGATGGGAGTTGATGCATAAGCTTTCAAAGGGGGTGAGGGCACGAAGCAAGGCGGAGGAGGGGAGAGAGCCTGGGAAGTGGCAAATTTGTAAAAATTGGAAGGGATTAAGTGGGTGTGAAGGGGTCTTTTGTTGGAGGTCAGGTAGGGACAGCCATTGGCCCTGATCGGCAAAATTGGTCGGGAATTTGAAGCCCAGCATAATCCTTAAACAGAACCTCACAGTTGAGAGTCCAGGAGGAAACATAGGGTTCTGCCAGGTAGGGGTCAAGGACGAGGGGGTAGTGGTGAGACCCTTCTTCAGGGAGAGGGAATCCCAAGTTTTAAGGTTAAATTTAATAGTGGGGAGAAGTTTAGAGGTTGGAGGTCGGGAGGTGGAGGGCAGACCCCACAGGGGGGTCAGGTCCGGGAGGCCAATGAAGGCTGCCTCAATATCCAGCCAAGATACAGATCCCGGAGGAGCATAAGAGGTGACAATATGGGATAAGTGGGAGGCGAGATAGTAAAGTTTGACATCAGGAAGGCCACTACCTCCCGCGGGGGTTGGCCTTTATAGGGTATTGCCGGCGATGCGGGGGGGTCTGTGATTCCAAATAAAATGCACAAGGGCTCGTTGGATAGTGCGAAGAAAGGAGGCCAGGACTGCTACTGGGTGGGTCTGGAAAAGATATAGCCATTTGGGGACCATGGTCATTTTAACCGCTATGATCCTGCCCAGCCACAAAATAAAAGGACTGTTCCAGGAGGTCAGGTCAGCGAGTGTGTTGGTGAGGAGGGGTGGAAAGTTTTCCCGGAAGAGGGAATCATAACGAGAGGTCAGGTATATCCCCAGATATTTAATCTTTGTGGGCTGCCATTTAAAATTAAAGTTAGCGCGAAGGGATTCAGCCTCTCGATGAGGGATATGAAGCAGTATAGCCTCGGATTTGGAGTAGTTGATCTTATACCCTGATATAAGGCTATAGGAATGCAGGACTGAGAATAAGTTTGGGAGTGAGATAAGGGGTTGGGTCAGAGAAAGTAGTATGTCGTCAGTGAAGAGGGAGATTTTAGGGTCAGTGCGGCCTACTTGTATTCCGTGTATATCTGGATGAGCTCTAATTTGAGAAGCAAGGGGCTCAATAATGAGGGCAAATATTAGCGGTGAGAAGGGGCAACCCTGACGTGTACCATTTGAGATGCTAAGTGGGGCTGATGGGACACCATTAATTAAAACTGTGGCAGAGGGGGCGGAGTATAGTGCCAGGACGCCAGTGAGAAAGCCACCGGACAAGCCATAGGCCTCCAGGGCGGCTCTCAGAAAACTCCAGGAGAACCGGTCAAATGCTTTTTCAGCATCCAAGGAGAGCATGATAGTGGGGGATCTCCTGGAGTTCGAGATATGAATAAGATCAATAGCAAGCCTGGTGTTATCTCATACCTGAAGGCCCGGGATAAACCCCACCTGGTCGTAATGAACAAGGGAGGGGAGGTATGGGTTAAGGCGGTTGGCCAGGATCTTAGCAAAGATTTTCAAGTCCAAGTTCAGGAGAGATATAGGGCGGTAGCTAGCGCAGTTAAGGGCATCCTTGCCTTCTTTGGGGATCACCACAATTCTTGCCTCCAACATCTCAGGGGGAAAGGGGTCGCCATGGACAATCCTATTGAACAGGGACTGAAGGTGGGGGGAGAGAAGAGCAGAGAATTTTTTGTAGTAAAGAGCCGTGAACCCATCCGGGCCCGGGGATTTACCAATTTTTTGCATGAGTATAGTCTGAGCAATTTCTTCCACTGAGATCTCACTGTTAAGATGGTCCATGGCGTCCTGGGGCAATCTAGGCAAGTTAGAAGCAGAAAGAAAGTGGGAGACTAGATCGGAGTGGGGCAGAGGGGAGGAACCAGGTGAGGGGGGTGTGAGGTTGTACAGGTCAGTGTAGTAGGATTGGAAGGCAGCTCTAATGGCAGTGGGGTCTTGGACAAGTTGATTGAGAGAGTTTCTGATAGAGACAATATTAGTTTTGGCTCTCGTGGAACGGAGTCATGCCGCTAGGATCTTGTCCGCCTTGTCTCGCTTCTCATAAAAGGATTGGCGAAGCCACTTAAGACGTTTGGCCACACGTCCAGTGAGAAGGAGATCAAGTTCCGCCTGTATGAAGTTCGGACAAGACAGCCTTGTCGGAGGACGCCTTATGCTGGGTCTCAAGTGAGTGGAGTTTAATAGAGAGTTTGTTAAACTTAGAGAGGGATTGTTTTTTAACTTTTAAAGCTAGGCTGATAACGTGTCCACGAAGAACTGCCTTGTGTGCCAACCAGAGAGTGGACCTAGAGATATCAGGGGTATCATTCAAGGTAAAATAGTCGGAGATCGTATCCCGAAGATGGGAACGTATATCCGGATTGTGGAGGAGGGAGTCGTTAAGGCGCCATGTCATGGGGCGAGGGCGCAAGACCAGACCTAAGAGATCGCAGGTGATAGGGGCATGATCAGACCAGATCAGTGGATGAATATGGGCATCGTGGAGATTTAAGGCGAGATCGTGGCGGAGCAGGACCATATCAATGCGGGAGTAGGAATTATGAGGGGCAGAGTAAAAGGTATAATCACGAGCAGAGGAGTCTTTTATCCTCCAGGAGTCATAGAGAAGCTGGGATCGCATGAGACAAAGGAGGGATCTGGAGCGGAGGGAGTCCGACGAGGAAGCAGTAGGGGGAGAGGGAGAGCGGTCTACCTGTGGATTTAAAATGGAGTTAAAGTCCCCAGCAAGTATGAGGTCGCCTTGCCGGACTCCAGTAAGGAGGTTATCTAGCTTTGTAAAGAATCGTTCCTGTTGTTGGTTAGGGGCATAAACATTGGCTAGGGTACAGAGGTTGTTATTAAGTTTCCCCACCAAGACAAGAAACCGGCCATCTTTGTCGGGATATGAGTCTAGAAGCTCAAAGGTGAGGTGGCGGGCGAATAAAATCGCAACCCCCCGTTTCTTGGCCGAATGGTCGCAGGCATGGAAAGAATCAGGGTATGGATTACATTGTAGCGTAGGATGGGAGTCATGCAGGAAGTGAGTCTCCTGTAGGAAGACCAGGTCACCTTTATGGAGTTTAAGGGAGGCAAAGAGCTTACCTCTCTTTTGGGGGCTATTCAAGCCCTTCACATTAAAAGATAGTACCCGGAGAACCATGGGCAAGCAACAATGAGGTAGGCAGATTAGAAAGAGCGGAGAGCACTGAAAGTAGAGGGAGGAGAGAGAAAGATAGAGAAGAAGGATATAAAGCGAGAGAGAGTGTGGTCAGAAGGGAGGGGGGAAGGAAAGGAAACCGGGAAGGGAGGGAGGGTGGTTGGTTGGTCATCCGGCAGTATGGGCCAGGACCGGTGGTGCTGACAGGGGAAAGGAGTACTAGGTGTTGGGAGGGCACCTAGGTCAGCGAGAGGGCTCAAAGCCCTAAGGGGGTGCGGCATGGGGTCCGGACAACGGATCAAAAACAGCTTGGTGAAAGGTAGGAGGCAAACCTCCCCTGGAGGGACCTGAGGGAGAAAGCTGGAGAGAAGACAGGGAGAGAAGACAGATAGAGTGCCAGCTCCAGAAGGGAAGGGAGGGGGGGGGGGGGTAGATGGAAAACAAAAAGACAGGTTTCAGCATGTTAACATATCAGCAGTGTAACATTTTAACATGGGGTGACAACAGAACAGTCGTGAGGTAACTAAGGAGCTGGGAGAGCAGGATACAGGGAGTCTAAAGTGGAACAGCTCCCCGGGTAGGGGAGTGCGACAAGGAAGGGTCGACCCAATTAAGTAGAGAAGACATTGAATTAGAGAGCTGAAAGTTCATCAGGGAACTGGAGGTGGAGCCTGGGAGGCCGCAGAGGCCGGGACCGTAAACCACTCAGATCGAGGGGGCTGAAGCAAGTCCCGCTGTGTCCGTGGCGGCAGGGGTTGGGTATGGATATCCTGTTCCGCGGTGGGGATGCCCAGCTTGGAGAGCAGCGTTTGAGACTCAGATAGATCCCTGGCCGTGAGGAGCTTCCCTTGGTGCCAAACCAGGATACGAAAAGGGAAACCCCAGCGGTATTTAACATTATGACGGGAGAGCAGGGAAGTAACGGGTTTGAAGTCTCTGCGTTTGGCCAGGGTGAGTGGGGATAAGTCTTGGAAAATCTGAAGAGGGGTATTCTGGAAAGTCACAGATCCCAGCCGTCAGGCCTCCCTCATGACTGCCTCCTTCGCAGTGAAGTAGTGCAGTCGGAGAATGACATAGCTGGGCTGGGAGAAGTTCTGAGAACGAGGTCGCAGGGCTCGATGCGCTCGATCCAGGAGCAGATGTTCTTCAGGGGTGTCAGGTGACAGGTGTGCAAAGAGGCGCTTGAGGTAGAGATCAAGGTGGGCCGCCTCGACCTCCTCAGGGACACCCCGTCCTCAGGTTGTTTCTCCTCGTCCTATTGTCCTGGTCTTCATGCTCCTCCCGCAAGTGGGCAACATCTTGGCGGAGTTGATGGAAGTCGGTCTCGAATGTTTGTTGGAACGACACCACCTCTTCCACTCGTCGTTCAAGTAGATCGGTTCTGGAGCCGATGTCGGCGATATCAGATTTCAGGGAGTGGAGAGCCTGGACTGAGGTCTTAACATCCCGCATCTCCTTAAGGAGGGAGAGAAAGTCCTTGCGGGTGAGGGGCGTGAGATCGTCATCCTCGGCCTCTGAGTCGGAGGCACCCCGGGGGGGTCCGGGAGCATCAGGCCTGCTCTTGGCCGGGGTGTTTTTTTTGGTAATGAATGATGTGAGGTCGGACCCCTGTGACTTTTTGCCACCCCTGGTCATCATGAACATATGAAGAAGTGGGTGGGCAGCAGGGTGGGAAGTAGAGGTGGCGCTACAGCAGTGAGGCTCAGGACCAGGGAAGGTAAGGCGAGGGCCCTAGGGAGGCATCATGGTGTGGTCAGCCGAGCACGGCAGGTGGAGTAGGTCCAGGGAGTCCCAGGAGAGCAGGGGGCCCACGTGACCCCGGAGAGGAGCCAGACAGACAGAGGTCGCAGGAGGTGGGGCTTCGTGGAGTACCATCCCTGTTTAGGGACCGCGGAGATGAGCCCCGGGCACGGAACAGCCAGTGACCGGGACAGCACCGGGGCCGGACAGCAGGGGAGGGGGGGTCTGCGGTTAGCAGCAGGAACGGCCCTCAGTTGGAGTATAATGTGTGGTCCAGAGGGCTGTAGCAGGGGGGATCACAGTCTGCAGGTAATGAGGGAGATGGGCCTGGAGGCCTGCAAAATGGCCGCCACTAGTGTGCCACACAGGGAGCTGCAGGGAGTACCAGGGTTTTTCCGGAGCCTCTCAGGAGGTCCCCGCCATCTGGTGGCACCAGGGGGTCCGGGGCAGCCATCAGGTATGTGCGGAGGAGGGAGGGGTCTGTCAGGCGCCCGCGGGAGCCCTTCGTGAGTGTGTCCCGGGCCCGGAGCTCCCGAGCGGGCCGCCACCAAAATCGAGGTCCCGGCTTAAGATCGGGGTGTAGGCCTCAGTCCCCGGGAGCCGCCGGAAGCCTCCACAGTGCCCAGGAACGAGTCTCAAGGCAGGGGCAGGGGCCGTAGTGGGCCGTACATACCACAGGGATCCTGCCGTCTGCCGTCAGTCTCGGGTCTCCACAGCTGCAGAGCCAGCCCCCCGGCCCCCGGTGACCTCCAGCGAGATGGCCGCCGCTCGTACTGCGGCCTCCAGCCCCCAGTCTCCAGGTGTGGGTATGAGGGGTTACAGGCGGGACGACAGAGAGGCAGCGGCTCCCAATAATATCGCGTCTCCGGCCCGCCGCTCCAGCCCGACTCCAAACTCGAGCGCCCAGCTTCGGGCTGGGGGGCGGCCGCAATCCGCAGGAGTCCTTAAAAGCACTCCCCGACTCCGTGGGTCCCCCACAGCAGCTGCGGACACATACAGGGGGTCACAGGAGGCAGTCTGGGGCAGCCTGGTGCAGGTCAGGGGAAGGAGAGGCGAATTAGGAAGACTGTATGTGCAGGAGCTGGAGAGAACACGTCCTCTCTCCAAGACGACCAGGCCACCCCCTCGTTTCCAGTCTATTCTGAACACCTCATACCTCACAATATTGTTTTTAGGCCAAAAGGTTGCACCGAGGTGGCTGTATGACTAAGCTAAATGACACAAGTGCGCGGCACAAACACTTGGCCCATCTAGTAGTGGCACTGCAGTGTCAGACAGGAGGGCAGATATAAAATAGGCCCCAAACAGCACATAATGCAAAGAAGAAAAAGGTGCACCGAGGCTGCTGTATGACTAAGCCAAGCGACACAAGTGTGCGGCACAAACACCTGGTCCATCTAGGATTAGCACTGCAGTGTCAGACAGGATGGCACTTTTCAAAAACTAGGCCCCAAACAGCACCTCATGCAAAGATGTAGAAGAGGTGCAATGAGGTAGCTGTATGACTAAGCCAAGCAACACAAACAAATGGCCCATCTAGGAGTGGCACTGCAGTTGCAGACAGGAGGGCAGATATCCAAAAAAAGGCCCCTAACAGCACATGATGCAAAGAAGAAAAAGAGGTGCACCGAGGTTGTTGTATGACTAAGCTAAGTGACACAACCACCTGGCCCATCTAGTAGTGTCATGCAGTGGCTAAATGTCGAAAGTGGGCCGCAGTTGTTTGGTCCACTGACAGCATCTCCTGCATGCCCCTGTCATTTTTAAACAATTCTGCAATTGGTGGACTTATATGGCAGTACCCCAGGACTAATACAGCAGTACCCCTGGATTCATATGGCAGTGTCAGACAGGATGACACTTTTCAAAAACTAGGACCCAAAAGCACCTCATGCAAAAATGTTGAAGAGGTGCAATGAGGTAGCTGTATGACTAAGCCAAGCGACACAAACAATTTCCACTGGAATTATACGTCCAAATCACTAGAATTATACGTCCAAATCACTGGAATTATACGTTCAAATCACTGAAATTAAATGTCAAAATCACTGGAATTATACATCCAAGTCACTGGAATTAAATTGCAAAATCACTGGAATTATACTGCAAATCACTGGAATCCACCATCACAGGTCTCTGTGTACTTTCTGGTGACAATTGCTGGTAAAGGTCTTAACGGAGGAATTTATAATTAATTTTGATGAACATCATCTTCTCCACATTTTGTGGAAGTAACCTCCTACGCCGATCGCTGATAAGGTTACCGGCTGCACTAAACACTCTTTCGGAGTACACACTGGACGGGGGGGCAACTTAGGTAAAATAAGGCAAGTTTGTGCAAGGGCATCCAGATTGCCTCTTTTTCCTGCCAGTATACATACAGACTGTCTGACATGCCTACTTGGATGCTGTCACTCATATAATCCTCCACCATTCTTTCAATGATGACAGAATCATAAGCAGTGACAGTAGACATGTCAGTAAACTATGGCAGGTCCTTAAGTCTGGACCAGATGTCATCTTTCACTCCTGACTGCCCTGCATCACAGTCGGCGGTGGGCTAGGAAATCTTATCCTTTTCTTTGCAGCCCCAGTGGTGGGAGAAATTGAAGGAGGAGCTTTTAATCGGTCACGTTCCGCTTGAGTTGACAATTTACTCACCAGCAGGTATTTGCACCTCTGCACACTTGTGTCTGCCAGAAAGAGAGATACAACGTAGGCTTTAAACCTAGGATCGAGCACGGTGGCCCAAATGTAGTGCTCTGATTTCAACAGATTGACCACCCTTGAGTCCTGGCAAAGGGAATAAAGGGCTCCATTCACAAGTCCCACATACTTTGCGGAATTACTCCGTCTTAGCTCCTCCTTTAATTTCTCCAGCTGCTTCTGCAAAAGCCTGATGATGGGAATGACCTGACTCAAGCTGGCAGTGTCTGAACTGACTTCACGCCTGGCAAGTTCGAAGGGTTAGAGAACCTTGTACAAGACGGAAATCATTCTTCACTGCACTTGAGTCAGGTGCATTCCCCCTCCTTTGCCTATATCATAGGTGGATGTATAGGCTTGAATGGCCTTTTGCTGCTCCTCCATCCTCTGAAGCATGTAGAGTGTTGAATTCCACCTTGTTACCCCCTCTTGCTTTAGGTGATGGCAGGGCAGGTTCAGGCGTGTTTGATGGTGCTCCAGTCTTCATCACGCGATGGCTGAATGTCGAAAGTGGCCCGCAATTTTTTGGGCCACCGACAACATCTCCTGCACGCCCCTGTCATTTTTAAAAAATTCTGCGCCACCAAATTAATTGTATGTGCAAAACATGGGACATGCTGGAATTTGTCCAGATGTAATGCACGCACAATATTGGTGGCGTTGTCCGATATCACAAATCCCCAGGAGTGTCTAATTGGGGTAAGCCATTGAGCGATGATGTTCCTCAGTTTCTGTGAGAGGTTGTCAGCGGTGTACCTCTTATAGAAAGCAGTGATACATAGCATAGTCTGCCTAGGAACGAGATAGCGTTTGCGAGATGCTGCTACTGGTGCCGCTGCTGTTGTTGCTGCAGGAGGCCATACATCTACCCAGTGGGCTGTCACAGTCATATAGTCCTTAGTCTGCCCTGTTCCATTTGTCCTTATGTCCGTGGTTAAGTGGACAGTGGGTACAACTGCATTTTGTAGTAAGGATACTAAGGGCACTTTTTCTAACGTCTGTGTACATTCTCGGTATTGCCTGCCTAGAGAAGTGGAACTTAGATGGGATTTGATACCGGGGAAACAGTACCTCAAACAATTCTCTAAGTCCCACTGAACTAATGGCAGGTATCGGCCGCACGTCTAGCACCAACATAGCTGTCAAGGCCTCAGTTATACGCTTTGAAAAAAGGATGACTGCTTTCATATTTCATCTTCCTCACAAAGTACTGTTGGACAGTCAATTACTTACTGGCAGTAGTACAAGTGGTCTTCTGACTTCCCCTCTGGGATGACGATTGACTCCCAGCAGCAACAACAGCAGCTGCAGCAATAGCAGGCATACCACTCAAGGATCCACCAGAGGAATCCCGGTTAGGAGAGGACTCCTCAGTCTTGACAGTGACATGGCCTGCAGGACTACTAACGTTCCTGACTGAGGAGGAAGTTGACGTTGAGGGAGTTGGTGGTGTGGCTTGCAGGAGCTTGGGTGCAAGAGGAAGAAGAGATTTAGGTGTCAGTGGACTGCTTACACTCTTACCCTAGATTTCACAACTTGACACTGACTTATTATGAATGCGCTGCAGGTGATGTATAAGGGAGGATGTTCCTAGGTGGATAGCATCCTTACCCCTACTTATTACAGATTGACAGAGGCAACAAATGGCTTGACACCTGTTGTCAGGATTTGTGGAGAAATAATTCCACACTGAAGAGGTGGCTTTTTTGGTAGTTTGCCCAGGCATCACAATGGGCTTCTTCATTCCACGGACAACAGGTGTCTCCCCCGGTGCCTGACTTAAACAAACCACATCACCATCAGAATCCTCATCATCAACTTCCTCCTCAGTGCCAGCAACACCCAATATCCTCATCCTGGTGGACTGTGGGTGCTCCTTCCAGCACTTGCAGGGGGCGTGCAAATGGTGGATGGAGCTACTTCTTCCCGTCCAGTGTTGGGAAGGTCAGGCATTGCAACCGCCGACACACTTGGACTCTTTTGGGGATTTGTGATACCATCTTAGAATGCACAGTTCTTTTCTGTGCTTTTTTTTTAGCTTAACTCTTTTAATTTTTCTAGCAGGAGGATGAGGGCTTCCATCGTCATGTGAAGCTGAAACGCTAGTCATGAACATAGGCCAGGGCCTCAACTATTCCTTGCCACTCTGTGCCATAAATGGCACATTGGCAAGTTTACGTTTCTCCTTAGACCATTTAAATTTCTTATTTTGGGTCTTTTAACTGAACTTTGGCTTTTGGGATTTTACATGCCCTCTACTATCACACTGGACATTGGCCTTGGCAGACGACCATGGCATTTCATCGTCTATGTCATGGCTAGTGGCAGCACTAGGAGGAAGTGGTTCTTGATCTTTCCCTATTTTTTCCTCCAAATTTTTGTTCCCCATTATTTTTCTGGAGTTATATAAAACAATATGTGGCACAGGAATGACTGATGGCTGATGCACAGGACACTACACTTGGTCTGATGCAGGACAACACAGCAACACTGTAAGGGACTTGTTATTATTATACAGCAGCACCGGACATATGGCAGCTGAGTATACCACTTTGACTGCCTGGTCACTGGAATGACTGATGGCTGATGCACAGGGCACTACCACTGTCCTGATGCAGGACAACACAGCAACACTGTAAGGGACTTGTTATTATTATACAGCAGCACTGGACATATGGCAGCTGAGTATACCACTGTGACTCCCTAGTCACTGGAATGACTGATGGCTGATGTACAGGACACTACCACTGGTCTGATGCAGGACAACACAGCAACACTGTAAGGGACTTGTTGTTATTATTATACAGCAGCACTGGACATATGGCAGCTGAGTATTTCACTGTGACTGCCTGGTCACTGGAAGGACTGATGAACAGTACACTACCACTGTACTGATGCAGCACAAAACAGCACCACTGGACGGGACTTATACAGCAGACATATGGCAGCAAGAGGAACCAAATACTATGACTGGACACATACAGCACAAGATGCAGATACTGAGAGAACGGAGACACGTCCTCTCTCTACACTCTCCAATGCTGGAGTGAAAATGGCGGGGACACACGGCTCCTTATATGGAATACAAATCCTGCGAGAATCCGACAGTGGGATGATGATGTTTTGTTATATCTGTATACATACATATCTCTATGTAGTATTACTAGTCCAGTGCTGCCTTATTGTTTATATGTAATAATGTCTGCATTGTATCTGTGACAATGTGTGCCTATAGCTGCTGTGTGGATTCTATACTGTGTATCACACATATTGCTATCACTATATTCTGTACCCTGGGGAACTAAGTGCATCAGGGTCTCAAATACCATATAGTGTTCCACAGGATATACTGTTTTGTATTTTTCACTGTGTGTGTTTCAGTCACCTCATACCGCTTAAATCCTCTGTTTGTGCTCTGCAATTGCAGTCACATATCTTAGGGGCTTTATGTCAGGTATTGTGTTTGTCTGGCTCTATTGTACTGATACTCCCTAAGGCTACATTCCCAATAATGTCTGCTGCACAGGGTGGGAAATCCACAGACACTCCTGCATCATGCTGTGCTGGTGCCACGGATTTACCTGCCGAAATTATATCTGCTGAGGGTCAAGGTACTGGGTGTTCTGCACACCCTAGTCAGCCCGCAGCACCTGTGGCAGATCCACCTTGGGCCGCATTTTCAAATATGCTGGCTACGCTTGTAAAAATACTTACACCCCCTGTGGGACCTCCTGTGCCATTACAGCCACATATTGTCCCTATAGTTAATCCACCATGGGCAGATACTCTGTCAACCCAGTTACAGGAATTTAAATCAGTCCTCGGTTTAACAAAAACCTAACCCTTGCCTTACTGGGACCAAAGGGACATCTAAGTGGGCCATTTCTTCCTCACAATCCACTAATATTTCGGATGATTCTTCTGATTCCGATGGGTAATATACTGATCCATCAGATGCTCATACCGCTGCTTCTGATGAAGATTCTACAACCCAGGTTGATGTTCCTGACCTAGTGGAGCTATCAAACTGATTCTTCAGATTGATGATGAGATTAACCCTCCTGATACATCTAAGAAACCTCAAACGTCAGAAGGTTACTAAATTTGTCTTACCACATTCGGACCATTTAATTGAAATACGTTAGGAATCCTAGTCTTCTCCAGGAAAAAAAAATTCCCTGTTTATAAAGATGCTAGCTCGCTGGCCTATCTCTGTGGAGTTGAGTAACAAGTGGGAAACCCCGCCACCAGTGGACTCACATGTCACCCTTCTTGTGGTGTCATCTGCTCTGCCTGTCACCACCATCACTCTTTGAAGGAACCGACAGATAAGAGTGTGGAGGGTTGCTTGAAGTCTACTTACACTCTTACAGGTGTTGTACATAGACCCACTATGGCAGCCTCCTGGGTTCAAGCAATTGAGGAAGAGCTACCTCTGAATTTTTCTGACACTGCCAGACAATATCTGATCTATATTACCACTGCATCCCACTATATTCAGGAGGCGGCCTCTGATGCAGGCATTATGGTAGCCAAGGCATCTACTACGTCTATCCTGGCTCACCGGATTCTGTGGTTACGGTCCTGGTCGGTGGACCTGGACTCTAAGGAGGCCTTGGAGGTACTCCCTCTTAAGGAAGATATACTATTTGGAGATGATCCGAACAAAATTGTGACTGTCTTGGCGTTGGCCAAGACTGCGTTTCTCCCAAGTACTAATCCTTCAGCTCCAAAGGCTAAGAGTACTACTTTTTGTTCCTTTTGACCTCCAGGTAAAGCAAAGGGTCAGGCGTAGCCGAGACAGGCTCGCACTTCCAAGTCCTCTAAGTCCAAACCTAAACATTCTTGGGTACGCCTGTCGCCTGCTTCCAAACCGGACAAGCCTGCTGCATGACAGGGTGGGCCTCCTCCTGCAGTTTACCCAGGTATGGTTAAAGACCACTTCAGACGCCTAGGTGCAGGAAGTGGACTTTTACGGGTACGCGATCTCTTTCAAGAAATGTCCCCCTCACTGTTTATAGTTCTGAAACCGAATAGATCCTCCCGGCCTATACTCAACCTCAAATCTTTGAACACATTTTTTGAGGGTGTCCAAATTCCATATGTAAACTCTGCACTCTATTGTGCTGGCTATGGAACCCAAGGACTATATGGTATCCCTGTATATACTGGATGCTTACCTACACATTCCTATTGCCATGTCGCATCAGCAATATCTTCGGTTTGCTTTTGGCAACCTGCATTATCAGTTCTAAGCCTTGCCTTTTGACTGGCTCCTCGGTCTTCACCAAGATCATAGCGGTCATGATGGCCATTCTCCGTCATCAGGGTATCTGGATCCTGCCATATCTGGATGACTTGTTGATCCTGGTGAACTCCCTAGAGGTTCTCCTCCATCATCTGGATCTGACGGTCCAATTCCTGCAAGCCCACGGGTGGCTCATCAACTGGAAGAAATCCTCACTGGTCCCTGCTCAGAGCATGGTACACTTGGGGGCATTACTGTACACACACAACCAATGTTTATTCTTGTCTCCTGAGAAGGTTCTGAAACTTCAGGACAGAATCAGATACTTCCTCACTCGCCAAAGAGTGTTGATACACTTGGCAATGCAAGTACTAGGCCTCATGGTGTCAGCTTTTGACACGGTAGAGTACGCTCAGTTTCATTCCAGCCCTCTGCAGAGGTTAATGTTTTCCAATTGGGATGGCCTGCTTCACTGGATCAGGTCTCAAATGATCTCCTTGACTCAAGAGGTTCATCTGTCATTGAGTTGTTGGCTAGAGGACCAAAAATTGAGCAAAGGTCGTCCCTTCTGGACCTCCAACTGGGTTCTCTTAATGGCGGATGCAAGTCTGTGGGGTTGGGACGTGGTGTTGGAGCAGCACTCTCTCCTGGGTTGGTGGACGATGGAGGAATCTCTCCTCCCAATAAACATTCTGGAATTGCAGTGTCAGGTCTCTAGGTTTGTCTGTCCCCGGCGGGGGCGCTAGTGGGTCAGTGTTGGTCTGATGGATAAAATGTGGAGGCAATATAATAGTCCTGCGCATAGGCGCTGATTTTTTATTGTTACTGAGTAGATCGGATAACACAGTATAAACAGAAAACCAGTAATGGAATGACAATGGTTAATGACTGGATCTAAATAGCTGAGGTCTCTTGCAAATGAAATGAGAAACAACAAAACTGTAGGCAGATGATATAACTAAAGTCCAATAGTGCGTGATAGCACACAGTCTCAGTATAACGTAAAAGTAACTTGAAAGGCAGAACTCCGGTATGTAGAAGAAACACACAGTCTCTATTAAGCACACAAGTCCAGATAGCTTTACTAGGCTCAAGCAGGAAACAGTCTCTAAGCCATCAATAGTATTACTGTTGAAATGCACAGATGGAATACAGATAGCCAGTGTACAAGTGAGATGGTAATATGAACACCTGAGGAGAGTCTCTGCTGCTGGTGATTGTGGCTGGATGGAATTGGAGTCCGGAGTTAACAGGAGAGCTGTGAGAATGAAGACTGGAACAAATGGAAGTAACCACGGGGATCGCTGGAAACAGGAACCAGAAGAACTAAGTCACACGGTGTGTGACTTGTTGTCCGAGGCAATGTGAGAGAGCCACAAGCTGGAAGTTATACCTCCTGCCCAGCAGTGATTGGACACAAACTGCAGGCGGAGATACAAGCTGGATTAACATCAGAATCAGCTGCGTGCAGGTGTCATGGTAACGTCCACACAGGCTGGACATCGGCACGCCGCAAAACCCAGACAGGACCAGACTCAGGAGTACTCAGCAATGAGAACTAGAATGCTCGCGGTTACTACACCCATGCAGCCGCAACTGGGGACAAGACCTCCGGAGGCCCGCACACCAGCGCGCTGGTAAGTGAGACGTAGCAGAGCGCCGATTCCTGACAGTACCCCCTCCTTTATGGGTGGGCACCGAACACCCACGAGGTTTGGCAGGGAAGAGTCTATGGAAGGCTTGAATCAGACGTGGAGCATGTACATCCGTGGCGTCGACCCAACTCCTCTCTTCAGGACCATATCCAGACCAGTAAAAGAGATATTGCAGATGACCATAACGATGTCGAGAGTCTAATATCTTTTCCACCTCGTATTCCACTCCCCGATGAGTTCGTACCTTTGGAGTTGCTGGAAGCGTTCTCTGGAAACGATTGAGAATTAGTGGTCTGAGGAGAGAAATATGGAATGAGTTGGGTATTTTCAAAAAAGCAGGCAATTTCAACTTATAAACCATCGGATTAATAACACTTTCTACTGGAAAAGGTCCAATAAACCGTGGAGCAAACTTCATTGAGGGGACTCTGAGCCGGAGATTACGAGTAGATAACCAGACCTTATCGCCCGGTTTCAAACTAGGAACTGCTCGCCTCTTCCGGTCAGCGAACATTTTGTACCGTTGAGAAACTTTTTTAAGAGATGAATGGATCTCTTTCCAAATCTGAGCGAACCGCTGGAGAGCAGAAGCAGCCGCAGGCACATCTATGGCAGGTAATTCTTGGAAATCCGGTACTCTAGGATGCTGACCATAAACTGTGAAAAAAGGTGTTGTATCAGTTGAAGTATGATAACGGCAATTATGAGCAAACTCCGCCCATGGCAACAATTCTACCGAGTCATCCTGTGAAGAAGAGATATACAGTCTCAAATAGGTCTCAAGTTCTTAATTTACCCTCTCTGTCTGCCCATTTGTTTGAGGATGATAGGCCGTAGAGAACTTCAGTTTTACCTGTAGCGCTGAACACAGAGCCCTCCAAAATTTGTCCACAAATTGTACTCCTCGGTCAGATATGATTTCTGTTGGAAGTCCATGTAACCTGAATATTTCACGAAGAAACAACTGAGCCAACTTTGGAGCAGAGGGTAATCCCATGAGTGGAATGAAGTGTGCCATTTTTGAAAACCTATCGACTACTACCCCGATGGTGTCATACCCCTTGGATGGAGGGAGATCAGAAATAAAGTCCATCGACACATGAGACCAGGGACGCTTAGGAATGGAATTGGGAATCAATTGGCCTGCGGGAGCCTGACGAGAATTTTTATGCTGAGCACATTTGGGACGTGAAGCTATGAACTCTTGAATATCTACCTTCATACGACGACACCAATACGTCTGAGACAGAAACTTAAAAGTCTTTAGAACCCCAGGGTGACCAGTAAACTTGGACGTATGAGCCCAAGACAGAAGGTTTGGACGAAGCTCCGGAGAGACAAACATCTTGCCTGGAGGCGGGACTTGCGACATCCCTGTAGCTGCGAAAACCACTGGATTTAATACTGGTCGAGCAGCTTGTTCTGTAGATTCCTCGTTTGAGCTCATGGAGCGAGACAAAGCATCTGCTTTGATATTTTGTGAGCCCGGTCTAAACATCAACTTAAAATCAAAACGAGAAAAGAATAGAGCCCACCTTGCTTGCCGAGGATTCAGACACTGCGCGGCTTTCAAGTAGAGTAGGTTCTTGTGATCCGTGTAGATGGTAATGGGAAATCTCGTACCCTCCAGCAGATACCTCCATTCTTCAAGGGCCAATTTGATTGCTAACAACTCTTGGTCGCCGATGGTATAGTTCATTTCTGCAGACGAGAACCTACGAGAAAAAAACCCACAGGGGTGAGTCCTACCATCACTGCCAACCTGGGACAGGACTGCGCCCACGCCAACCGTTGAAGCATCCACTTCCAAGATGAAGGCTTTACTGACATCCGGCTACTGTAACACAGGAGCTGAAATAAAAGCTTGTTTTATTTTGTGAAAAGCGGACAGTGCGTCTTCAGACTATTGGGATGGATTTCCCCCTTTCCGGGTAAGGCAGGTAATTGGAGCTATTAGCGTGGAAAAGCCTTTAATAAACTTTCTGTAGTAATTGGCAAAGCCAATGAAGCGTTGAACTGACTTGAGGGTTGTTGGAAGAGACCAGTTTTCTATAGCTTCCAGTTTAGCTGGATCCATTTGAAGATCTGTTCCGGAAATGATGTATCCTAAGAAAGATATTGAAGGAGCTTCAAATGTGCATTTGGACAACTTGTCATACAGATGATTCCGTCGAAGACGTTGCAGGACCTCCTTCACCTGTTGGCGATGAGAGACTAAATCACGGGAGAATATCAAGATGTCATCGAGGTAAACCACCACACATTTATACAGGAGATCTCTAAATACTTAGTTGACAAAGTTTTGAAACACAGCAGGGGCATTACTTAAACCGAAGGGCATCACTAGATATTCATAGTGGCTGTCACGAGTATTGAAGGCAGTTTTCCACTCATCACCACTTTGAATCCTGATAAGGTTGTAAGCCCCACGAAGATCCAGTTTCATGAAGATGGAAGCCCCTCTAACTCTGTCAAATAGCTCTGTGATAAGAGGTAATTGGTAGCTATTTTTGATCGTGATGTCATTTAAACCCCGATAATCGATACAGGGGCGAAGTCCTCCATCTTTCTTCTTGACGAAGAAGAATCCAGCACCAGCTGGGGAAGTGGATGGACGGATGAAACCTTTCTGTAAATTTTCCTTTATGTATTCACTCATGGCTTGAGTTTCTGGGACTGAAAGAGGGTTTGTACGCCCTCTAGGCGGCTTGCTCCCTGGAACCAGATCGATGGGACAATCCCACTCTCGATGGGGAAGCAAGACATCCGCTGCTTTCTCACTGAAGACGTCAGTGAATTCCTGATAGGCCTCCGGGAGGCCAGACTGAGACTTTACATCAGAAGACTTTATTGGAAACACTTGAGCCAGACAAGACTGACGACAGGAGGAACTCCATGATGTTAACTGCAATGTGGACCAGTCAAATTGCGGATTGTGCAGTTGGAGCCAAGGCATACCCAGTACTATCTCATAGCCCGCTTTGGGTATAACCAGGAACTCAATGAGCTCAGAATGTAGGAAGCCTACTCCTAGAACTACCGGCTTGGTTTGCTGAGAGATGGAACCTTCAGAAATACGGCTTCCGTCCACGGCCGTGAGATAAACTGGACGACACAGCTTAGTCACTGGGAGATGAAGTCTATCCACTGCAGCTTGCATGATAAAATTCCCAGCAGCACCACAATCCAGTAAGGCAGACAAAGATTGGAGTCCCTCAGACCTTTCCAAGGTGACAGGTAATATAAGATCCTGAGATGAAGGAGCTTTATTCAAAAGCCCTAACTTGACTCCTCCTCTACAAGTTAGGACCTGGCGTTTCCCGGCCGAGCAGGGCAGGAACCAATCAGATGACCAGCAGCAGCACAATAGAGACACAGTCTTTCCTTCAATCTTCTGGACCGCTCCTCAGGTGTTAAACGAGATTTGTTTACCTGAATGGGTTCATCAGTAATAATAGGTAGAGACTGTACAAGAGACATAGCTCGGTGCTTGCGAAGGTCACCTCGAGAGCGTTCACAGGTCCGCTCGCATAGACGTAGATCCAATTTGACACAGGGAAATTAGAGCTTCCAGTTGCTCTGGTAAACCTCGAGTAGTCAGTTCATCCTTGATGCGGTCAGACAGACCATGCCAGAAGGCGGCAACCAATGCCTGGTTGTTACACTTCACCTCCGATGCCAATGTCTGGAACTGGATAACGTACTGACCCACAGTACGTGTTCCCTGGCGGATCTGAAGGAGGACAGAAGAAGCAGAGGTTGTACGCCCAGGTTCGTCAAAGATGCGTCGGAATGCGGCAACAAATTCAGTATACTGTAGTTGTTCAGTAATGCATCTGCTTGCTCCCACAGCGGAGAGACCCAGTTCAAAGCAGAGCCAGCTAGAAGAGAAACAATATAAGCAACCTTTGTTCTAGGTGTTGGAAAGTTCTGTGGCTGCAATTCAAACTGAACTTCGCATTAATTTAGAAACCCACGACACATCTTAGAATTACATTGCAACAGGAGCAACTGGAGAACTGGAAACTGAGGAACCTGGAGCAGGAACTGTAACTGAAGAGAACACTGGGGAAACTGGAATCGGAAGTGATTGTTGCAAAGTATGCAGGCGGAGATACAAGCTGGATTAACATCAGAATCAGCTGCGTGCAGGTGTCATGGTAACGTCCACACAGGCTGGACATCGGCACGCCGCAAAACCCAGACAGGACCATACTCAGGAGTACTCAGCAATGAGAAATAGAATGCTCGCGGTTACTACACCCATGCAGCCGCAACTGGGGACAAGACCTCCGGAGGCCCGCACACCAGCGCGCTGGTAAGTGAGAAGTAGCAGAGCACCGATTCCTGAAATGCAGGCAGTGTTCAATGCATTAACACTAGCCCTGCCTTTCATACAGAACAGGACTGTTCAAGTACAATCAGACAATGACACCAATGACACATAAATCATCAAGGCGGCACTCGAAGCTGCATGGCAATGATGGAAGTGTCAAAAATTCTTCGATGGGCAGAAATCTGCCAGCAATATGGGCAGTGTTCATTCCAGGGGTCCTCAACTGGGAAGCGGACTTCCTCAGTTGTCATGACGTACACGCCGGAGAGTGGAGTCTTCATCCAGAGGTATTCCAACTCCTTGTGGACAAGTGGGGTCTACTTGATATAGACCTGATGGCATCTAGACACAATCACAAGGTTCCGGTCTTAGGAGTAAGGACAAGGGATCCTCAAGCAGCATGAGTGGATGCACTGGCAATTCCATGGAACTTTTGGCTGCCATACGTATTCCCTCCAGTGTCACTCCTGCCCAGGGTACTATGGAATTTCAAGCAAGAAGGAGGAATACTGCTTCCAGTCACTCCAGCGTGGCCCAGGCGGCATTCGTTCTCAGACCTGCAGGGTCTCTCGATTGAGCATCCTGTTCTACTTCCTCAACGCCCAGACCTACTCGTTCAGGGCCCTTGTGTTTAACAGGATATGGCAAGACTTGCTTTGATGGTGCGGCTCTTGAAGCTTCACTCCTGAGAGCCAAAGGATTTTCTGAGGCGGTTATTCAAACTATGTTGAAGGCCCGCAAACTGGCTTCTGCACGGATTCTTATAGGGCCTGGAATTCTTACTTCACCTGGTGTGCTGATAAGAATTATGATGCATACAAGTTTAGTACTTACAGACTTTTGGCTTTTTTGCAACAAGGCCTGGATTTAGGACTTCGCCTGGCCTCCCTCAAGGTTTACATTTCTGCCTTGTCGGTGTGGTTTCAGCGAAAAATGTTATCTATTCCTGACGTTCGTACATTCACTCAGGGTGTACTATGGATTCAGCCTCCCTATGTCCCCCCTGTGGCTCCATGGGATCTGTCTGTTGTTCTTAATGCCCTTCAAGAGTCTCCGTTTGAACCTATTGAGTCTGTGGACCTTAAATGCCTTACGCTTAAGGTCATTTTTCTGTTGGCTATTGTCTCTGCTAGGAGGGTGTCAGACTTAGGCGCTTTATCCTGTTGTCCATCCGCCCTTTCTGATTTTTCACCATAACGGGGCAGTTCTTATAACTAGCCCTGGTTATCTACCTAAGGTGGTGTCATCTTTCCACCTTAACCAAGAGATTGTGGTTCCGGCCTTTATCTCTCCTGGTTTGTCCTTCAAAGAGCGTTCTTTGGATGTGGTACGGGCTCTCCCTATATATGTAGAAAGGACTGCCTCTATCAGGAGGTCAGATTCTGTTTTTGTACTTCTTGGTTTTCACAAACATGGCTGGCCTGTAAATAAGCAGACCTTGACCAGATGGATTAGAATGGTCATTGCACAAGCTTATGCGCAGGCTGGACTCCCAGCTCCTGCTGCTATCAAGGCCCATTCTACTAGGTCTGTTGGACCTTTTTGGGTGGCCTGACGCGGCGCGTCTGCTGAACAATCGTGCAAGGTGGCTACATGGTCCTCAGTAAACACGTTCATAAGATTCTATGGGGGTCATTCAGAGTTGATCACTCGCTAGCTAGTTTTAGCAGCCGTGCAAACGCTATGCCGCCGCCCACTGGGGAGTGTATTTTAGCTTAACAGAAGAGCGAACGCATGTGCAGCCGAGCTCTGCCAAAAAAGTTTGTGCAGTTTTAGAGTAGCTCTGAACCTAGAACCTAGACTGGGCTGGTTCTTGGCCTTGTGGTGCCCCGGGCAAAGTATAGGGGCGTGGCTTCAAACGGGGGCATGGTCAGTTATGCCCCCATTTATGCCCCCTATAGCGACGCTGAAAAAAAAAAAAGTATACTTACCATCCCCGTTCCTGATCCAGACCGCTGCAGACCTCCTCCGCCGGCGCCGCTCTTCTTCTCTCCTCTCCTCGATCTATGGGAGAGACGTTATTACGTTTCTCCCATAAAGCAGCATAGACACTAGAGGTCAATTATGACCCCTAGTGTCTGTGCCACTATGCTGTGCGGTGCGCGATGACGTCATTGCGCACAGCACAGCAAAGGTCCTCTACATGAAGGGAAACTAGACCGTAGCGTCTAGTTTCGGCACCCTCCGGATGGCACTGGCGCCCTTCGGAAGGCGGCGCCCGGGCAAAAGTACCGCTTGCCCGTGGCAAGATCCGCCACTGAACCTAGACATATACAAATGTAGATAAACCCACAGAAAATCGCGCTCATCCCCTAGGGTTGGTTGTGTCAAAGTTAAGGGATTAATAACTGAAGTGAAGTACATACACTAATGGTCAGAGATGTGTGTACTTGAACAGTAAGGCAAAATAAGCGTTGCAAGATTTTTATTTAAATTACTAAGTCCACTGTAAAGCTGCCTTTTCAAGTCACTATTGATGAGTTCATGTATCCACTGGGTGCCTTGGACACTGGCGTGGTCTTAAAGCACTGTGGAGCAGATATATGAGGTCTTAATTCTTTAGAGTTACAAAGCAGTTCATGCAAATAAGAAAAAAAATGAAACGAAAAAAAGAAAAAAGTGATTAAGTCCAAAAAATCTTAAAGTAGTGCAGACTGCGGCGTCCCGCTAGTCTGTGCTATTGTTTGTCCTTCCCATATAGGATTTGCTCAGTATTCACGGCGGGCAGAGTACAATGCAGGCTTTACAGTGGACTTAGTAACTTAAATAAAAATCTTGCAACGCTTATTTTGCCTTACTGTTCAAGTACACACATCTCTGACCATTAGTGTATGTACTTCACTTCAGTTATTAATCCCTTAACTTTGACACAACCAACACTAGGGGCTGAGCGTGGTTTTCTGTGGATTTATCCACATTTGTATATGTCTAGAATTTAAGTGGGTTGGGACACCCATTAGAACCAGCAGCACACCCCCTGAGCATCACTATCCTTATTTCCTCAGTGCGCAGATTATCCACGCCTGCATTATAGCTCTGAACCTACTCAGCGCTTGCGATAACTTCAGCCTATTTCGGCCCAAGACTGTAAGATCCAACAGTTCCTTGACTCTTGCATACTCCGATGACTAGCTGAAGCAGCTAATTCTATTTTAAATGCTGATATCTCTGCAGAGGAATTGAAAGCTGCATTAAAGACTCAAAAACCATCTAAAGCTCCTAGGCTGAATGGTTATCCGATGGTATACTATAAAACTTTAGCTCCACAACTCATTCCGCACATGGCTTCTTTGTTTAACAAGATTATTTAATGAAGAAAAAGGGGGGTTGTTCCGCACTGGTAAAATATCCAGACAGTACCTTACTACCAGGTTTATGTCTAGAACCGACTACAGACAATATAACATAATGTGTTGGTGTGGAGTTGGCGGTGCTCCCAGAGTCAGTCAAATTTACATGTAAAAGAAAAGAAAAAAAGAAAGACTCCGTGCCGGGGTACTCTTAACTTGAAAAATTATTAGACGATAAAGTGTAACTTTTAATTATGATAATATAAAATATAGTGTGACAAAAAATAGATAATAGAAACCCAATAAACAGTAAATACTGTATAGGTGAAAATTTTAATGCAGTATATAATCACAGGGGTGGCCTTACATATTAATGGCGCAAATACATAAAAGGCTTACTACTTCCTGATTGTATCCCGTATGATGATCTTAGCACTGTTAAATAGTGGTCTTAAATATTAGGAAAAGGACAGTTTGTAGCCTAATTGGATATTGATCCACCTTCTGTTATAATATCTAACAGTGGTGTCACCATAGGCATATTAATTCAGCAAACCGTACAAAAGTATATATTCTGTTGAATAGTAAGTATTATGAAGATATCAAGGCTTTAACGGTGTGAATAGATGCTTAGAACACCGTTGAAATACTGAATGTGCTAATGCATACACCTCTTAGATCTTTGGGTGTAAATTAACATATAGAATAGATATGCTATTGAAAGGGTGTGAAAAGGGGGAGAAAGAAAAGAGGCATTCTTCCTTCTGCTTTCCAGCAAGAGTGTTTACAGCACCTGGTATTCCTTGGCAGTCTCCCAGACAAGTACTGACCAGGCATTCCAGAGATTCGCATCCAAGATCGGACGAGATTAGACGTCTCCTGTGGAGTTTGAAAGTAAACTGCTGGATGAGAGAGTACTTACTCCTTACGAATGGAAAGTGTGCTTCTGCTGTCCAGAATAAGGAGAATCTCATGCTAATTTCTCTATATATAATAGAGATGAGGACTGGATGAGAGAGCACACAGATGTGCATAGATAGAGTGAAAAGAGGAATATGTAGCTACCATAGAGTGCCTGTTGGCATAGGTAGAAAAATAAGGTAGAAAAGTTAGATATGCTAAGTGAAAGAAAGATTAGTTGTGCAAAGTGCACAATATATGTATCAAAAGGACTCCAAAGTTATGGTAATCATCAGGCTGAACACAGTTTGTGGCAAATCATTTACACTGAATACATCAGATGAAAATATATGCTGGTTGTTCATAAACCCTGCTCATAGCAAGCATGTAATCCTATTAGCCATACATCAGAGAGACATTTTTTAAGTGACCATAATATATATGCATACCTCCCAACTTTTCATCTCTCTAAAGAGGGACACACACGCGGCAAAGCCGCGTGCTCCCGAAAAAGGGGCATGGCCTAAGAAAAGGGGGCATGGCTTCGTGGAGGACCCGCGGTCGCGAGCCATGCCCCCGTTTTCGTCACTGAGGGGCATGTCCAGCGCTCTGTGAGCCGCTGGCATGCCCCCTCTCCCTCTGATTCCATTGAATAGACGCTGTGCGCATGCGCACAGCGTCTATTCAACGCTGCTCTGCTAAGCAGGGCAGCGAGAGACAGAGCCTCCCAACTGCCCACCCCCACACCGCAGGACACTGTGGCCCACGGGTGGGACAGCGGGACAGTCCCCAAAAAGCGGGACTGTCCTGCGAAAATCGGGACAGTTGGGAGGTATGTATATGTTGATGCTTATCAATATTATTGCTCAGTTTGAGCAGCAAAAATCTTCTATAGATGTCTGAGACAGATGTCCAAGCCAAATGTTGCCTCTCGGGGCTAACAACAAAGCACGTTCTTTTTAGAGGAGAGACACATGGGTTTTAATCTGTCACCAGTCCAAATCATCAGTGCATATGGATAATCACAACAAAACTAACTGTCACCAAAGAGAATTTATCAACATTGCATGTTCTTTTTGGAAGGGAGACATATGGGTTTTAATCTGTCATCAGTCCAAATCTGCAGTGCATAAAGATAATAACAAAAAAACAAACTGTCGCCAAAGAGAGTTTAACACAAATGCATTCTCTTTTAAAAGGAGAAAGACACATGGGTCTCTATCAATCACTAAATAAAATAAACAGTGCTTAAAGATTAATAAGGTAAGCTTGCGTATTTAGTAATAGATCTGCCCAAGTGGGCGCTTACATAACCGGGATACCACGAGGAGATAAGGGCTGCGCGCTGCCCTATATCTCCACCACCAGACGGACCATTTCACCTGTTCTAGGCTTGTTCACTGGTGTAGAAAAAGATTCCTGCAAGGTATATAAAGGAAATGGGTGGGAGGAGTGAGAATAATATTATTTTTCATTTAACAAGATTATGCAGGGCACCCCTTTCCACGCTGACACCATGACATCCTGTATGATTGTCATACCGAAACTCGGTAAAGATCCCTCTTGTTGCTCCAAATATCTGCCTATCTCTTTAATAAATACAGATCTAAAGCTCTTTGCTAAGATATTAGCGACTCGTCTGAATACAATGTTAGCTTCATTGATAGACCCTGATCAAGTAGGATTTTTTTCCGGGTCGACAGGCCTCAGACAACTCCAGGCGCACCGTTAATTTAATTCATCATGTAACCTCTTCCAAGACGTCCATGGTCACTTTAGCACTCAATGACACATTGTCCTCCTTTGGCCTTCAAGGTAATTTTCTCACTACAGTTAAGCCATCTATTCTAGCCCCTCGTCTATGGTTATGACGAGTGGCCTAAGCTCTCTCTGGTTTCATTTGAAACATGGTACACTGCAAGGCTGCCCACTCTCATCCTTAATATTCACTTATGTATTGAACCTCTCGCAGCTCGTATACACTCCAACGTTGATATCGGTGGTGTCACTGTGGGAAGCAACGCATATAAAATATCTATGTTTGCGGACGATATGCTCCTGACCCTTTCTAACCCTTTAATATCTTTCCCTAACTTACAAAAAGAACTTCTCTTATATGGTTCCCTATCAGGTTATAAAGCTAACCATACCAAACTCAGAGGCACTGGTGTTTAATGTTCCTCCTCAAATTTATATAACATTGAATTCTATATTTCCCTTCCTCTGGAGACCAACTGCTAAAAAATACCTTGGCATAACTATCACTAAATCCTATAGTGCACTATACCAGGCCAATTATGTTCCTATTATAAAAACACTTATGTAAGATTTGGACAAATAGGATCGTTTATGTATATCCTGGATATGTAGGATTAATGCTCTCAAAATGAATTTCCTCCCTTGCATTTTATACTTGTTCCATACTATCCCAATCTTGGTATCCTCTAACTTCCCTACAAAAACTATGTCACACATTTGTTTGGGCTAATTGTAAACCCTGAGAGTGAAGCTCCGTTCTGACTAAGAATGCAATATCAGGCGGATTGGGCTACCCTACTATACAAGCTTATTATAGAGCTTGCCAATTTAGTTACATTGTATCCTGGCATTCACTCCAGGGGGCAAAAAAATGGGTAGATATTGAAAACTCCTTACTTCAGGGTAACCAACTTGATTCCCTTATATGGCTCCCCAAGTCATGCAGACCAGCCTCGATTTATCTAATTCCCACGGTTAATTTTAACCTTGGGTTGTGGGATAAAATCCGCACCACTCATAATCTCTCCACGTACCCTTCCCCGCTGTCACCAACCAGGGACCACCCAGCCTTCCCTCCAGGGTGTGATCGTAACATGGCAGTACCATGGCAATCCCATGGTATTACGAGATTTATCCATATTAAAGGACAATCTGCCCAGACATCATTTGCAGAGTGCCAGGATCACCTTGGTGTCTCCTCATCATGTTATTACCAGTATATTCAAATTCATAGTTTTCTCAGCTTAAGTCTTCCTCTTTGAGGTCGCCTACTTCCTGTGAATGCATGTGTCTGTTTTCAATTGGCAGGAAGGGGAACATCTCGACAATCTATAACTCCAGTTTAACTCCTGGTCCCCCTCTTTCTGAACCCCACAAATTAGCATGGGAAGTAGATCTCTCTCAACCTCTGGAGGATGATCAATGCGAAGAAATGAGAATCTACATTGCTAAAGCTTCTATTATTGTGGCAATAAGAGAAACTTGTAATAAAGTATATACCCGGTGGTACCTGGTTCCTTCTACACTTCACTCTATTTACCCGCAACCTCAAGTCAGTGCTATAGCCTGTGTAGGGAAGAGGGAACCTTTTTACAAATTTGGTGGACTTGTGCCTCTATTCGTCCATTCTGGAACTTAGTTGGTTCGCTGATCACTCAATCTCTTGGCCAGAGAATTGATCTTTCTCCCACAACAGCTCTACTTCATGCCCCTACCCTCGAACTATCCAGAACCCCTGAAAAGCTTATTATGCACATCTGCATGGTGGCTAAACACTGGAAAGACAATAAAGCACCATCCATGGCTGTACCTGTGGCTAAAATTAACTATATTGCTGATATGGAATATATAACTAGTTTATGGAATCATACAGTGGCTAAATTTTACAATATCTGGTCCCTGTGGTACCTCACACGCTCCCTACCGATTCCCGGACTCTGCGGATATTCAGATCTAACCTCCCATTTTCTTTTTTGCTTTCTTCCTTCCTCTTGTTTCCATCCTCCTTCCCAACCTTACATACTTTTTTTTTTTTTCCTTATTTTTCTTGTTCTTTCTTTTTTCCCTTAAGTGTTTTTCTTTTTGCTTGTTTCTTGAGAATTGTAAAAAATAAAAAACTACAAAAAAAACTAAGGGATTGACCTCCCAATCCATTATCCTTGAAAACATTATGTGCAGTTATAGATTTATTACTGTACACTATATTTTTCCACTGCTTTTGAGTATCTTCCCACTCTTTCAATGTCTGACATTATTGCTGTTTAAATGTTTTCATTATGTTTACTGTTGTTCATTGTATTTAAATTATTGCTTCCCTGTATTCTTGATCTGAGTAAATCTCAATAAAAATATATTGTTTAAAAATAAAAAAAAAATTATAAAAAAAATAATAATAATTAAAAATGTTTTTTTTACCTGTTTAACCACTTAACTGGCATGGTCAGTTCACACGCAACCACACCACCCTACCGTGTCCCCCAGTTTTTGGTGAGGAGATCCATTCTGCAGATGTGCATTATTATATAATATTTAAATATTTGAAAAAATACTCATCAGTTAAGTGGTTAAAAAAAACTCTTATTTTTTTAAGTGTCATGTAGCATATATACTATATATTTAGCTGTGTTACTACTGGTTACCTGCCTGATACATACCACCTATCTGTACTAGTAAATTACTATTATTATTATTATTATTATTATTATTATTATTGTTAACCAATTGTTCCTGCTCTTCTCAAAATGAAAACAAGTGCAGCGCAGAGCCGACCCTAACCAATATGATGCCCTAGGCAAAATTTTGGCTGGTGTCCCCTAGCACCTCCACTAGTTCCACCTCTGACCCTGCACCCTTTTCCCAGCACCATCACCCCTCACCCATAGCAGTCCTCATTTTGGTGCTTCTACCCACTATATTGTAAATAGGAACAGTGCACACATTTGGTGCACAGGCCAAAAAGGGGCATGTTCTTGCTGGGAAGGGGCATAACCACACAGTAGTACCCCAATTCAAATTACACCATATAATAGTGCAAATGTATTTACATTTTATCATGCGATAGTGTCCCTTATTCATGTTACATCACACAGTAGTACTACTTTACCTTATATACGTTACTCCTCACAGTAGTGCCTCTCATTCACATTACATCACACTGAATTGCTCCTTATTCACTTTACACCACACCCTATTTCTCTTTGTTAACATTAGACCACACAGTAGTGCCCTTTCTATACATTATGCCAAACAGTAGGGCACATTATACACATAATGCCACACATTAGTAATGTATTTATACACATAATACCATACAGTAATGCCCCTTACACATATGACATACATTATCAATGTCCTTATAAACAAAATGCACCTTACACATTATGCCAACTTTTATTAATGCCCTCATACACATAATGTCCTTTTCACATATGCCGTACATTATTAGTACTCTTCTACACATTATGACACACATAATGCCCCTTACACATATGATGCACATTATTAATGCCTTTTTACACATGACACACATAAGGCCCCTTACACATATGCCGAACACTACTGCACAAATCAACCCACCCTTACACAGCACTCACAAGGCTGCTAACACTATGACCTCTGCCTCTGATTGGATACAGATGTGTCCTCATACATCTTTCCTCAATACGCCATGCATCAGGAGATGCCTGGCGTGAGTCAGCTGGCAGCTCTGCTAATGTCGGGTGCCTTTTTGTTGCTAAAAATGCATCTTCTTTGCATTACTATGTGGCTAAGATGCACTAGCAGCCTCTGCTTATTAAAATGATACGTGGCATGCCTATATTCTGTGTGCGACTGTGGCCGTATCTGCATATGAAATGCTACATTACAGTGACTTCCAGGAATATACTGTAACGTAGCATTTCATATGCAGATACAGCCGCAGTGACACACAGAATATAGGCATGCCACATATCATTTTACTGTAAAGGTTATTGGTAACGCGGAACCAATAACCTTTACAGCAATCGTTACTACACTGAGTCTCTCTCAGTCTCTAGTTCCAGCACAACCATGAGATCTTCCGTCTAATTATTGGTACACTTTCATCTTATAAACTTTTTTCTCTCTGTTTTTGATTGGTCAGTAGAATACAGCCTCAATATAAAACCCAGCTACAGGATGAGTAACTTTAGCCTAAAAAATTAACTAACCAGTTAATGCCAATTGGATGATATTGACAGTATATTTCCAAATCAATTGTCAGAATCACTCTCTGACTTTACTTGGGAGGATGATCTCCTGCAACTTAAAAAATGTTTACAAAAATGTATTAGAATCAATTGAGATCTCATAAGTTTGGAGCAATACAATAAACAAAAAATCACCCTGAGAGGTTTGAGACCAAAACTTTTTCCTTCATTTGAACTATGTACGGCTAATCTACGGAAAGAATGGGAGAGCAGTCTACTCAAATGTTCCCAGGAATTAATGAGTATTCTCATAAAACATAACCATTTAAGACTGGGAGAATGCACAAAGGAAGTGGATCAAATTGGATTCAAACTGGAACAATGGGAACAAGATGTAAGTTTCCAAGATAGTTTTGGAAAATTAAAAAAACTATTTGATACCTAGGAGCAAAAAAAAAAATCAAATTCTCAAGAGATAAAAAGGATTTTTCCACTGAAAACATATTTAAGTGAACCAAAAATATTAGAAGGGATGGACCCACAGAGGTTTGATCGAACACCTTCATCTTCTGAAGTCGAATCCTCAGACACTGAAGATATGGATATGAGGGACTTTTACAATAGAAGAAGAGACACTAATTCTGTATCTAAAGAAAATTAAAGAATTTTGTCGTGCGCAAGAAGCAGCCTGTCACTGGTTAACTCCTCGAGGTGACCTTAACCCCTCACCAATAGTGCAAACATAAACAAAAGATTGAGGAAACCACTTAACCAGCACTTCTGTTTGTTTAAAGGTTCACTTATTCTTCTCAGATCATCCCCATCGTATTGCATATATAACAAAGAGGTAGGAAAGAGAATATAGTGTAATACAATTTTTAATAACAAACAACGTAAAAACAATATAATCCAGCGGTCTGTGCAAAAGGCATATTAGACAGGTAGGCTTCTCAGTCAAAATAGATACAATGGAGGTTTACCAGATTTGGTGGAACTGTGGTTTAGACAGTTCAAAAACAGCATATAGGTATGGTGGAAATCCCGGAAACGTCACTCATAATTGTCCCAACTGCTGATTCTATGCAGGTTCTCCTTCATGGTATTAAAGCTGAGATGCCTCCTTCACCAACGCGTTTCCTCCCCTACTGGGGTCTTTATCAAGGTGTCAGTATGCCTTACTCCTGTTTCTGACGTTATTTAAACTGTCCATATCCAATGAGCTGCCTCCGTGCGCAGCTGTATGCATCTAGACAAAAATTTCCTACAAGTCCCAGCATCCTCCGGCCGCGCACGGTGCTCCCGCTACGTCACTTCCGGTAGAGCGGGTTGCCATGGTGATGTCGGATCCCCGAGCACAGTCGCGGACCCGCTCACCAGGGCTTTGTTTTCAATAATTCTTTAGCTCTCTCAGTCTCAAATGGCTTTGCTCAAGTTATAGTTATGTTTTTTGATAGAGAATAAAACATCCAAAGGTTCTGAAGCGTCGCGTCACTTCCGGGGGCGTTCCGGGGCGGACAGGCTTGTTGTCATGGAGACACAATCTAAAAATGGTTTTAAAATACTTTCAAATATACACAAATCTTTAGGAACAACAGATCCAAAAAACATTCTTAAAAACATCAGATCTAGACTAACCATGAATAAGCACCA